>NC_141926.1:23472500-24097500 GCF_057802395.1 Ceratotherium simum simum
CAGAAGCCCTACAGGATAATGTCATCTCTTCTCCTCTCTCTGCTGTGGCATTAAAGGATTTCTGAGACATTGTGATTGCAGGCGGCACTGAAAAAGAGATGAACATAGATTAAATAGATTTGAAAAACATTTCACCAACAACACTGGGACTTTTTTAATACCACATTTTTTTTTTTTTTAATGCTAAGCTTTAAAACTTGATAGTTCACTTCTGTACTTATGTCAATAGAACTGATTTGGTTGCATAATAAAATGACTTTAAAATCACTGATCTGCCTTCTAATGTACAATAATTAGATAATTCACTATAATGCTATTTTACTATTTTTAATCTATCAAACTTGACTAAACGATAAACTAGACACTTTCGCAAAATATATACAGTTTTATGAAATATTTCTCAGGAAAAGACAGACAATACCACCCTCACTTCCATCAATACTGAGATCTACTTGGAGCATAAATGGACTTCCTATTTGGGTTCTCATCCGTATGTGTAATTCTATAAGCAATCATTCACTGTTTCTAGACAGGGCTTTCAAATTAAGTGTCACACCATAATGTTCTCTCTGATTAACTGCACTTAATTTCTTCAAACAACTATAGAATATTTTATGAAGAGAAACTGCTCAAGCCCTAGAGAGTATGAAATAGATTTTCACGAACAATTCAATTTTAAAATTAAGCTTCCCCAATTTCTAACTAATTACACTGCAAAAACTGTCTCCGTTGCACACTTTGGACATGTTGAAACTGTTACTGAAATGCACTGTTTGCAATAAACAAATCAATAACATCCACAACAGAAGCTAAATTTCAAAGTACAGCATAAATTTTGATTTAATGCACACTTTTATGATTTTCAACTAAATATGACAAATGATATTTCTTTTTTTTTTTTTTTTATAATTCAAGGAGTTTTAATAAATTTATACACATCCGTGTAACCTCTACCCCAATCGAGATATGGAAAATTCCTTCGTGCTCTTTCCCAGTCCATCTGTACCCCACCCCCTCATTGGCAACCATTCTTCTAACTTCTGTCACGGCAGATTAGTTTTGCCTATTCTTGAACTTCGTATAAATGGAATCATATGATATATACTCTTTTGTCCATATTTGTGTGGGTTTATTTTTGAACTCGCTAGTCTGCATCTTTAATCTGTCTATCTTCACACCAATACCATTCTGTCTTAGTTATTGTAACTTTATGTAAGTCTTGAGTTCAGATTATATGACACCTTCATCTTTGTTATTCAAAAATATTTTGGCTAACCTAGGTATTTTGCCTTTCGATATAAGTTTCAGAATCAACTTGCCAACTTCTACCAAAAAAGTCTGTTGGGATTGTGAATGTGATTGTAATTGCATTGAATTTATAGATCAATTTTAGGGAAAATTGACTCTTAGCAATATTCAGTCTTCTAATCCATGAACATAATACACTTTTGCATTTACTGAGATCTTCTTAAATTTCTTTCAACAATGTTTTGTAGTTATTTTAGAGGTTTTGCATGTCTTTTATTAAATATGTTGCTAAGCATTTTATAATTTTGATACTGTTATGAATGAGATTTAAAATTTTTCATTCTCAGTTTTTGCTTCTGTTATATATATAATTGATTTTGTATATTGACCTTGTCTATTGAAACTTTGATAAATTTACTTATTAGCTCTAGTAGATTTTTTAGATTCCATGGGGTTTTCTATGTAATCAATCATGTCATCTGTAAATAGAAACAGTTTTGCTTTTCCTTTCCAATATTTATACTTTCTATGTCCATTGTTGCCTTACTACACTTGTTTCGACTTCCAAAACAGTTTTGAAAAAAAGTGAGAGTAGACATATTTGCCTTGCTCCTGATCTTAAATGTAAAGTGATATTTCTAAAATTAATTACATTAATATATTTATGTTTCACATATTCTAAACAACATGACTAGATAGGCATTTAGAAGTGTGATTTTAATTAAATATCTACAATAACATTCAGGTCAGCGTTGATGCTGCATTATCGCCATTGACGGTGGGGAAAGGAACTGATATGTATCTTAGTAATTAAGCACAATAAATCAAGTTTCTGCCTTTATGAATTTAAATACAAAGGGCATTATCTGACATGTTGTCTCTAAAGTAACATAATAATTACTAGTATTACAATAGGATGGATTTTTTTCAGCTATTAACTTTGCATTTTAAGTATATTGAAATTTGACTTTTTATTTTTTTTAATTTTTTTGTGTGTGTGAGGAAGATCAGCCCTGAGCTAACATCCATGCTAATCCTTCTCTTTTTGCTGAGGAAGACCGGCTCTGAGCCAACATCCATTGCCAATCCTCCTCCTTTTTGTTTTCTCCCCAAAGCCCCAGTAGATAGTTGCACGTCATAGTTGCACATCCTTCCAGTTGCTGTATGTGGGACGTGGCCTCAGCATGGCTGGAGAAGTGGTGCGTCGGTTCGCGCCCGGGATCTGAACCCGGGCCACCAGTAGCGGAGCGCGCACACTTAACCGCTAAGCCACGGGGCCGGCCCATGAAATTTGACTTTCTGTATCCTGTTTCCCTCTTTTATAATTATGGAAAATAACATTTTAATCAAAATTTATTGGTTTTCCTTTTGTTATTTTAAATGTAGTTGCAAGAACACTATGACTATTTTTTATTACAACAATACAGGTTTTTAACCCAATAGAGAATTATAATGAAAATGAACTCTTTAATAAAAATTCTCTCTATAGACAAGTATTTGTGTAAATAGAAACATTTCCAAACGGAGAACCACATGCTCCAGTTCTTATCTTGTTACCATTACTAACCCAAAAAACTTATTTTTTCTTTAACATAATTTTCTTTTCTATAAAGTGAACTGAATATGCTGGATGATCTCTAAGAATTGGCAAAAATCTTTATGTTTTATGATACATTGACTGAATGAAATATGTGTTCTTACAGTATAGACTAGCAGAACAATATTAATATTGCATAGTTAATACTTTGTGGAATAATTCCAGAACTATTCTGAAGAATAATAGCATCAAAATCTGCAGAGGTGTTCACTAGTTCAGATGCCAAGATGTTAAGCGGGCTTGTTAGCTACAGTTTTAGACGATAGAGCATTTCTATTACTTTATTGGTTCTGAATTAGCTACTGAGTTGGATTAAATAATTTTAAAAGGGATTACAATTATATTTCATCCAAATTTCTTTTTCTCTCATAAGACTCACATCTACTTTAACTTTTTAAAAATACTTTTTTCATATTTGACTATATCTGAAACATCTAGTTTTAATAACATTACAAAGATTTATATTCTGCATATGTTAAGTAGTCAATGTTTTTCTGGTAAGTTTCTGTTTTCATTCTTTTTTTTTGCAGGGAAAGATTCACCCTGAGCTAACATCTGTTGCCAATCTTCCTCTCTTTTTTTCCCCTCCCCAAAGCCACAGTGCATGATTGTATATCCTAGTTGTAAGTCCTTCTAGTTTTTCTATGTGAGCCATCAGCATGGCATGGCAACTGACAGACAAGTGGTATGGTTCTGTGACTGGGAATCAAGCCTGGGCCACTGAAGCGGTGAGAGTGCCAAACTTTAACCACTAGGCCATTAGGGCTGGCTCTCTGTTTTCACTCTCTAGCTTTAAGAAACATGAAGATGTGTAGAAAATTAACTCTATAACTCTCACCTACATGGAGGCTTTGTTCCACCTTTACGTTATAATTTCCTCACTGGCATCTTGGGTATCAAAGATACCACTAATTTGACAGCTTAATTCTCTTTCATCAATAATGGGATCCAGCAATTCCATATGTCTTCTGTGTCTTGCAGTCTTCCTCCATCCACTTCCCCTCAAATATTTCTCAGAAGATGAAGAAAATGGTACTAACCATGGAATACTCATGTGGTTCAGTTTAACCAGCACCAATAATTCCTCCAAATTTATTCAGGATAAGGATAATAAGCCCCCTCTACCATTGTCAGGAAAGCTACTCTTGTAATTCATTGATTATTCAGATCTGATCTAAATATATATCATCAAATAAATTCACATGTAGATCCTCTATCTGGCAGAGGACTGCTAAACATAAGATTCAAAGTCCTTACTTGTTTACTTTTCCTTGTTTTTATTTTTAAGGCTGTGTGACACTTAGAAATTAACATAAAGGAGGATTTGGGGAAGACTGCAGAGCAGAAAGCACCAGGCATCTGTCTCCTCATCTAGACAACAATTACACTGGCAGAATCTGTCTGATGTAATGATCTCAGAACTCTGGAGTCTATTGAAGGCTTGCAGCTCCCATGGGAAGATATGGAAGGTAAATTGCAAGCAAGATCGCAAAGAGATATCTGAACGTCCATGTCCATTGCAGCATTATTCACAATATTTAAAAAGTGGAAGCAACCCAAATGTCCATGGATGAATGAATGGATAAGCAACATGTGGTGTATGCATAAAATGGAATATTATTCAGCCTTAAAAAGAAAGGAAATTCTGACATATGCTACAACATAGATGAACCTTGAGGAAGATGATGCTAAGTGAAATAAACCAGTTATAGCAAGACAAATATTCTGTGATTCTAATTATTATGTAGTTAGAGTAGTCAAAATTATAGAGACAGAAAGTGGAATGGTGGTTGCTAGGGGCTGATGGGAGGAGGGGATAAGGAGTTATTGTTAAATGAGTATAGAGTTTCAATTTTGCAAGATGAAAGAGTTATGGAGATAGATGGTGGTGAATGTTGCACAACATTATGAATGTATTTAATATCACTTAACGGTACACTTAAAAATTGTTAAGATGGTAAATTGTATGTTATGTGTATTTTACCACAATAAAAAATAAAAAAAGGAAGGGCATATAAACTTAGTCCCTGGCCAAGAGAATAGATGGGCCAGGTTAACACTAAAGTTCCCTTTTAGTTTTACATTGTGTTATTCTCAGCCTATATGAAAAGTAATTTTGTTTCTTTCCATGATTTCATTAACACATGGTTCTTTCTATTGCATATAAACATCGAAGAGAGAAAGAATGAAACAACGGGTACACCACATTCGCTAATCTGATTCATATTACTCCAAGATGCTAGAAAACTGCAATTTTTTCAGTTTAATTGTTAAGACTCCTTTGATAAGGAAGCAAGTATCTTCATTTTGCAACTTACCTCTAGCAATTTTTCATATACTTAATTGCTTATAATATTAGGTAATAAAAAATGATTGGTATTTTAATATTACATAGACTCTATGCAATGAGATACTTAAATCACGTACAATGTATTCTCATCACGATTTTGATCATTTGATTATTACTTTGCAGTAGTCATATTAGGCATCAATGATGTCACTTGTACGTTGTTTTTTCTTTATTTGTTTTTTTTTATTGTTTGTTTTGCCCTTCACTACTGCCTCATATGCTATTACATCATTTAACACTTTTCAATTTTCATGAATATCGATTTTGGTTACTCACAATAATCCTTCATTTCACTTTTATGAGGATGGTCAATTTAAAGTGCTATTTAATAGGAATAAATTTTTTTGGAACTCAAAACACATACAAAATTTAAATACAAAATATCCAATGATTGACACAAACAAAAGCTAATTAATTGTGTAATTTATTTTGAAAGAAAATCTAGCTCATTGGTTAGAGTAAACTAAATGCACATAGTAGGCAGGTCTTTTCAAATAAATGTAGTCATTTCCAATCTTGAGTGTCAGCATACTTAGTATTCCTGCCTTGCTACAGAATCTAATCAATATTTTTTTACGTATTTGCTTGAGAATTGGTAACTATTTGGCAGGCATCTTCCATATACTTGTTCCTAATTTGTGAATACAGTAAAGTACTAACATAATTACAATTATCTGTTGAGTGTTGAGTTTTAAAATCAAACCTGCCTGAGAAAAACAATAAGAGTTTATTTGATACTATCAGATTGCAAGATAGTGAGGATCAAATTGGCCCATTATGTTGCTTTAAAAAAAATTCAAGAGAAAAGTTTCCACTGGCATCTCAAATTCCATTCTTAGTGAACTCTAATATGAAAGAAATTTAGGCAAATAAATATTGTCTTCAGTGGACAACAAGTATAAAAGCAAGGAGAGAATGTAAATTGAAGCTTTGTTGCTTTATCATTATTTTGATTTTCTGTATTTTCCAAGTTTTTGCCAAATAAATCTGATTTTTATGTTCTTCTAATTTGACTTTTTAAAACAGATTACATTCACAGGTTTAAAATAAAATGAAATAAAAAGACACAGAATTGTTGACCTTACCCATTCCTCATTAACCACTTGTATTTCTTTATGCAAACATTAACACATATTTTTATTATGTTTCCTTCTTCCTTTTACAAAAATATACCCTTTTCTGTACCACGCTTCTTTTCTCAAATTAACATACACGTTACTATGTAGAGAAATTCCTCACTCTTGCTCAACTTGCACAGTCTTCTATTCTGTGGATAAACCATTGGGCATGTATTAAGTCACTTGTAGATGTCCAAATATTTATCTATTACAATTGTTATCTACTGCAATCAATGTTCTAGTTAATTATTCAGAAGTAAAATTGATATGACAAAGAGTAAATGAATATATAATTTTGATTGAAGAAGACTAAATCAGATATTTCAAATTGCTCTGAGAGGTCATTATGCAATTTTCTACTCCAACTATGGATTATTTTTATAAACAGAAATATAAATGAACATATAAGGAAATAAAATATTAAAATTGAAGTAAATAATTTTCATATAATTTCCTAAAGCTAATTCATAGCTGAACATTTATAACCATTATAACCCAAATATAAAATACATGTTAAAAAAAGCCAAGTGAAAAGTTACAGGTGGAAGTATGGAAAACACTACTTTGACTTTCTTTTTGTTTCCACTGTAAGAGGTGATAATTAAGTAAAAGACCAAAGTTAATATGGAAGATCCTTCAGGTCAGAAAAAAAAGTCCAAAAGTTTTAGACTTCTTGAGCGATAATTTCACCATTAAGCATGGCCACGTTTATGCTTTTTCAGAGTACATTCTATGATTAACAATTTTCTATAGCCGAGGTCTTCCGAGTGTGTCTCAAGGACCCTAGAGCTCCCCGACACACATTCAGGGGGTCTATGAAGCCCTCCCTTTTCCAACCACATATCTTTGAGGATGGATTTTCTCAGATTCAAAAAGATATCATAGAAGATTGAATGCAGCAACTGATATAAGAATCTGCTTGTCTTCTGTTAAGGCACATTAGAGAAACTTGCAAAAATGTACAAAGAAGAAGCCACTCTTTCACTATTTTTTCAAATTGTAATTATTTTTCATACATATGCTATTTAGATTAGCATACTTATTATTTTTGACAAATTAATAAATTAACATTTTAAAATTTAAATGAATTAATCAAATCTTTTCAAAACTTCTCAGTTTCAATGTCTACTGTGATCTCAAGTATGACCCACATGAACAAAACTTTGGGGGATCCTTAATAATTTTAGAAGGGTAAAGAGTTCCTAAGGCAAAACATTTTGAGATCATCTGGGGTTCAAAACGAGGTAGAACACAAATTGGTAATCCATATTAGCATTTAAAGAGAAGTCTAATTAAACTGCCCCCCAAAATAATAATTTAAAATAAAAGCCATAGCATATGTTTAAAATTAACGTAAATGTATAAGGTTTCAGAATATATTCCTAGAGAGTTAGCAATGATCACTTTTGAGAAATTCTGGAAAAATGAATCTGTCAGGAAGTGTGGTGAGTTGGAGGATTTCAGGACTGATGGAAGAAACAGACTTCACTACAAGGTGGCAGCAGTACACAGCAGGCTTTATTTGGATGGTGTTTGGGTTGCATAAGAGGGTAAGTTCTTCAGGCAGGAGACCTTCCATAGACAGTGTGCAGGGACCACCATCCAGAAGGGGAGGAGTGCCAGGGAACTCCTGGGAGAGAGGGAAATCTGAGAGGTGGGTTTATGGGTCTAGATAGATGATGTCACTCAGCAGCATAGCACAGAGCACTCAGTTGGAGAGGGGTCTTGCATAGGCCCAGAGTTTGTCTTAGCTATGGCTAGCAGAAGGTGGGTGCACTTTTGCAGGGTATGCAATGCCAGATTATTCCAAATAGTTAAAAATATGCTTATTTGGGCTACACTGAAAACAATTGGATGTGTAAAATTTTGAATTTAGTGCAAGTGAGGTTTTGAGCTAATGGTCTCAGCTTACTGTGAAGAAGAAAACATAAGGAGTAATATACAGGGGGCTTTCTTTGGCTCATTTATGTAACAGGAATGCAGGTTATGTTGGATGATGATGGAGATGTTGGGGAGAAAGGGTTATCTTCGTACTAAAAATTGATCAGTTTTCTATAATATCTGAATAGATGCCAGAACAAATCATCAAATGATCATATAGCTCATAATTTGGGGGAAGCTATTATTACACGTTTTTTAAAACCACAAATTTTGTGGGCCAGCCCTGTGGCTTAGCGGTTAAGTGTGCACGCTCTGCTACTGGTGGCCCGGCTTAGGATCCCGGGCGCACACCGATGCACCGCTTGTCCAGCCATGCTGAGGCGGTGTCCCACATACAGCAACTAGAAGGATGTGCAATTATGACATACAACTATCTACTGGGGCTTTGGGGAGAAAAAGAGAAAAAAAGGAGGAGGATTGGCAATAGATGTTAGCTTAGGGCCCGTCTTCCTCAGCAAAAAGAGGAGGATTGGCATGGATGTTAGCTCAGGGCTGATCTTCCTCACAAAAAAAAAAAAAAAAAAGCACAAATTTTGTAAGACCAACATAATTTCCACCTGTGATAGACTGCCAGAAACACAGAAGCGTTCTAGCCTCTTTTCTTTTTTTCCCTATAAGTTCTTTAATTTTGCCCCATTAACTATGTTAGATATATATGTTCTTAACTACACTACTGTCAAGTCAATAAGTAGCCTGAGCTTATTCTAAAGTATGATGTAATGTTCAGAGTCACACTGGAGTGATAAATTGAGTATCAATAAAAAGTGAACTGCTGTAAATCATTTCAGTTAATGATCTTTATTAATTCCTTCAAGTTAAAAAAAAAGAGGGAAAAACCTGATCATATACATGTCAACAAGTTTAAAAATATTACAGAGTTCCAGTTCTGGGTAAATTGAAGCAACCCTACTCCATCCTGTCTCTGTCGCTTAATTTGTCTATAATACTTGGACAGAATGCATGAAAAATCTGTCTGAGGACCCTGAAATGTAAATAGTAGCAGACATATTGCTACTAGAAAAATATCAGAATTTGAAATACTACAAGACAATCTGTGAGAGAACCATTTTTTTTTTCATCAGAACCCCTTGGCCTGAACTGAAGTCAGCCCAAAACCCAGAAGTGGGTTTAGCATAATACCCTCAAGGCCCATCCACGTTGCTGCAAAAGGGCAGATTTTGTCTTTTTTATGGCTGAGTAGTATTCCATTGTGTGTGTGTGTGTGTGTGTGTGCGTGTGTGTGTTTATACCATATCTTCTTTATCCATTCAATAAGTGAAATGGAGAAAGACAATAATCATATGACTTCACTCATATGTGGAAGATAAACAAACAAACAAACACATAGATAGGGAGAACAGATTGGTGGTTACAGAGGGGAAGTAGGATGGGGGAGGGTGAAAGTGGTAAAAGGGCACATGTGTACAATCACAAACAGCAACTAGACTTTTGGTGGTGAACACGATGCAGTCTACACAGAAGTTGAAATATAATGCAGTACACATGAAATTTATGTAATGTTATAAATCAGCGTGACCTCAAAAGAAAAACCAGAAGTGGGAGTCAACCAAGCCTGAGAAAGGTCCAGAGAAGCCTTCTAGTTTAGGCTCAAGTGAAACCGGTGGACAGTTAGCCATTAATGGTTAGGTAACAAGTGACTAAAGTTTTACTAAAGTTTTTAATTGTAGTTTTTAGTTGTTTGCCTGACCATTGCCAGCTGTGCTGCTTAGGCAAAATATTATCTGACTCCTGCTAGGTTCCTATAGATAACATCTCCCTGGCACCTGGGTCACCATGGTAACGGATGCTTGAGTTGCTTTTCAGAAATTAGGAGTCGAGCCTTGCCCGGTTCAGGACAGTCAAGACCACCAACCCACCAACTGGGCCAGTGCAGGTGCCTGATAAGTGACCTTTTTGATGTCAAGAGGCTGAAAACTCCACCCTCATATCATACTAACACCACCATTTTGTGAACACGTGTCCTATGAAGAGCCATGAAGTTTGACTATGCTTGTGCAGATCATCAATTCTCTCACCTCTCCTCACATCCAATCATCGATCCCCACACTTCAGACCACCTTGTTCCCCTACCCCATAAATATTCCTAAGTCCCCATTTTCAGGGAGGCAGATTTGAGACTCATTCTCCTGCCTCCTCGCTTAGCTGCCTTGTGATTAAAACCCTTTCTCTGCTGCACCCTCATCATTTCAGTGACTGGTTTTCTCTGCAATGGGCAAAATGAACATGGTTTGGTAACACAAGGAGCAGGAAAGAGATCTCCTAGAAGTGACAATGGCAGCAGTGGGGAGCCTGCAAGTGCCCAAGTCTCTGAGAGAGGGGATTCTTCCTCTCCAGTTATAAGAGTTGTGGTCCCAAGAGGACAAGGCAAACTCCCATTGCTTTTCTCCTTCTCTTTCCTCTGGCTAGTTGGTCCTGAATGAGGGTACATTTGTGGCAATGAAGGGATAAATAAAACCCCAGTATTCTGGCGAGAGGACTGAAAACTGGAGACGTAAGGAATAGAAAAGTATAGGAGAGATTATCGAGTAGGAAGAGGTTGGAAAAGCAAGCATATCAAGTTATTTGTGAAATCTTGGGCTCAGCCCTGAGCTGTGTATGTGTGGATTTGATCTTAAACAGTACCAAGACTTTGAGAACTGAAGCAAGAAATAGACCTCCACATAGATCCTGGAATGGCCATTGGTACACAAGCAAGATTGATCTGAAAAACACTGCAAAGATTTTGAAAATGAAACCGATTTTGAATCCACAAACTACAGAAGGCTGGTCACAATATGTGGCCTGAATTTAAACAAACTGATTGCCCGTATAAACAAAAACATCAACATTCTCCATAACACTGAAATAAAACCCAGAGTCTCATAATATAATATTTAAAATCCAAGATATAATCTAAAAATGTTTGGCCTGTGAAGAACTAGGAAAATCTCATGTTAATGGGAAATGCCAATGGCATGTTAACACATGTTTTATTATCTAATAACTATTTTAAAGCAACTATTTTTAAAATTTTCCAAAGAACAATGGGTGAACCATCCTAAAATAAATGAAAAGATGGACAGTCTTTGCCAAAACATACGATATATTAAAAATAAATGAATGAATATTAGAACTAAATTTATAATAAAAATATTCATGGATGTGCTGAATGGATATGACAGGGAAAAGAGTTTCTGAACTTGAAGAATGACGAAGAGAAACTGTTTCATCTTTAAAACAGAAGAAAAAAATTAAAGAAAAAAAAATGAACAGAGCTTCATAAACCTGTGAGATAATACCAAATGTCAATAAATCTAAGAAGGAGAAAGAGTATCATAAAAAAAGTATACATATATATGTATATTTGCATAGGTATATGTATCTATAGAATCAACATCTGAAAACTTCCCAAATTGGCAAAAGATGGCAAAAGACATCAAACTACAAATTCAAAACCAGCTGTGCTTTTGAACCCTAAACAGAATAAACCCCAAAAAAGTTCATGTCTAGACACATCATAAACATACTGTTAAAAACTAAAACTATACAAATGCAAAAGATGTGTTACTTATAGGAGTACAATAATTCAAATAACTGTGGATTTATCAGAAACCATGTAAGTCAAAAGAAGGTGAAACAATATTTTTAACGTGCCAAAAAGACAGATCTGTCAAAATAAAATATCTTTCACAAATGAAGGTCATTCTCAGATAAGTGACAATAAAATTTCGGCCAGCAGACTTGATCTGAAAGAATTGCTAAAGAAACCTTTTCAGACAAAAGACAAATTCAGTTGAAAGAGAAACTATATCAGAGGAAACATCAATGAGTAAGAAAGAGCAAGAGAAATGGTAAATATCTGGGTAAATATAATAGACTATTCTCCTCTTAAGTTCTTTAAAATGTATTTAATGATTAAAGTAAAAAAGCAAAACATGACATTGCCCATGGGGTTTTCAGTGAATGCAGGCATAATATAGAAGACAATGAAGACAAAGGTGAGAGGGGTACATTCCAATTAAAATGGTAAAATATTGGTTCTAAGTTAAACAGGAACAACATTGTAACTGTAATCACAGTAGCAACCAGAAAAAAATAGATATAGCCAGAAACATAACAGATACAATAGAATACTAAGTAATAGTCACATAATCCAGAAGAAGGCAGGGAAGGGGAAATAGAAGAATGAGAAACAGAAAGAACAAACTGAAATCAAAACAAAAATTGCAGATCTAAATTAGTTGTAAAGGGTCTAATCTCACGAATAAAAAGATATATACTGTCAGAATGGATAAAAATAAATAGAGATTTCACTATAGATTCCACATACAGTAAGGATTAAAAAAAGGAACAATATACACAAATCTATGCACACAAATTCAACAATGTCGAAGAGATGACCCATTTCCTTGAAAACCACAAATTACCAAAACTCACTCAAGATGAAATAGATAACTCAAATAATCCTGTAACTATTAAAGGAATATAATATGTGGCTAAAAGCGTTCTTAAAAGGAAATATCTAGATTCAGATGGTTTATCTGGGGAACTTTATCAAATATTTAAAGAAATAATATCATTTTTACACAATTGCTTAGAAAAAATATGAGAAGGGAATATTTCTTGACTCATTTTATGAGGCCAGTATTACAATGATAATTTAATTTAACAAGTCAAAGATAGTACAGAAAAAGAAACCGAAAAACCAATATCCCTCACTTAAATAAACACAAATATATTCAATGAAATTTTAGAAAATCAATTCAGCAAAATATATATATATACATACACACACACACATATATGTATATAAAATACACCACCATCAAGTGGAGTTTATTTTGTGAATGTAAAGCTGGCACAATACTGAAAAATTCAATTAATATAATCGAACTTATTAAAAGTCTAAAGAAGAAAAAAATCATTCAATAATGTGAATTGATGCCAAAAAAGCATTTGACAAATTCAATATCCATTCTAGATTAAAAACTCTTAGCAAACTATGAATGGAAGGAGACTTTTTTTGTGTGTGTGTGAGGAAGATTGGCCCTGAGCTAACATCTGCCAATCTTCCTCTTTTTGCTGAGGAAGACTGGCCCTGGGCTAACATCCACGCCCATCTTCCTCCACTTTATATGGGACGCCGCCACAGCATGGCTTGACAAGCAGTGCATCAGTGTGTGCCCAGGATCCGAACCGGCGAACCCGGGTTGCCGCAGCAGAGCGCGCGCACTTAACCGCTTGCGCCACCGGCAGGCCCCGGAAGGAGACTTCTTTATCCTGGTAAAAGATACCTTACTAAAAATTACCAGCTAACATGTGACATTTGGGTAAAATAATGAATAGTTTATTTCTAAGATTGGGAACAAGTAAGGAAATTTCCACTCAACACTTCTATTTAACATCATACTGGAAGACCAAGACAATACTAAGCAAGAAATAAGAATAAAAAGCATACAGTTGGAAAAGAAGAAACATCTTTGTTCCAATTTGCAGCTATATTGTTGTGTTCATTGAAAATCCAAGAATCTAAAGAAATATCGCTAGAACTAATAAATGCCCACAACATAGTCACAGGATATAAGGAAAACACACAAAATAATCATATTTGTATATAGATACTTGCAATAAACAATTGAAACCAAAATTAAAAAAAAATAAAGTGATATACAATAGCTCCAAAAATGTAATACTTAGGTATTAATCAAACAAAATTCATGTATGGCATCTGATGTTGAAAACTACAAAAAGCTGATTACTGAAGTGAAAAAATACCTTAATAAATGGAGAAACATACTTTGTTCATATATTTGTGGATTCAACATAGGAAAAAGTATGTCAAATTTTCCAAAATTGATATCAAGACTCTATACAATTCTAAATAAAATCCCAGCAACATATTATTTTTTAGACAGATTGATTCTAAAGTTTAAGTGGCAAGCAAAGAGACTAGAATTTCCAAAACTTCTTTGTAAAAGAAGAACAAAGTCCCGGAAATCCTACTACCTGATTTTAAAATACATGTAAAGCTACAGTAATTAGGGCCGTGTGATAAGGGTGCAGGAACAGACACACAGATCAGTGAAACAGGTTACTTTCTCAACCTGATAAAGAACATCTCCGAAAAGCCCACAGCTAACATATATGATATTGAAAGACTGAATATTTCCCCCCCAAATTAGAGTCAAGGCAAGGACGGTCACTTGCCTCACTTCTACTCTACACTGTACTTGAGGTTCTAGCCAGTACAACAAGGCAAGGGAAAAAAAAAAAGGCATCTAGATTGGAAAGGAGGAAATAAAACTGTCTTTATTCGCAGGTGGCATGAGGATTTATGTAGAGAATCCTATGGAACTTAACAACATAAGCTACTATACCTAATAATGGAATTTAGTAATATTTTAGAATACAATATGAATATACAAAAATTATGTGTATAAACAGTCACAAAAAATAGAAATTAAAACTAAAAATAATGTGGTTTACAATAGCATCAAAACATATGAAATATTTAGAGATAAATCTGACAAAAGATTTGCTAGAGCTGTACACACAACTCTTCAGAACACTACTGAGAAAACTAAAGACCTAAATATATAGAAATATATATCATGTTTATGGAACAGAAGGACCAATATTGTCAAAAAGACAATTCTCCCCAAAGTGATCTATAACTTTAACATAATTCTAATCAAAATTATGGTTGTGTGTGTGTGCACACATGTGTTGGTATATGTGAAAATTGATAGGTTGACTCTAAAATTAATATGGAAATGAAAAGACCATGGAATATTCTATTTTGAAATTACTTTGAAAAAGGATAAAATTGGAAAATTTAGAAAATATTATTCCAACATATCATAAAGCTATAGCAAATGAGATAGTTTGGAATTTGTACAGACAAATAGATCAACGGAACAGAACAGCATCCCTAAGACATATAATTATTAATTTATTTTGAATCACGGAAAGGCAAATCAGTTAATATAGTCTTTTTGTCACCGACTAGGTGCCTCGAGAAACTTAAAGGTGGGTTTGGAAGCAATTAACTGTTTTTCCAGGTTGTTTCTTTTCCTTTTTTGTGTTAAGGTGATGTAACCAGCAGCCATCCTGAAACTGACCAAGCCTCACCACAAGAGCTATGCCCATGAACTTTGCCTTATCTTTAATGCAAAGATCTCTCCAGGAGGAGATTAGGCCTCATTATGTGGAAGCATGTTCTCCAACTGAGCCTGTGCAAGCGAATACCCACCTCTCCCTTTTGAATATTCATTCCCCAACCAAATAAAAGTTCCTGCTTTCCTTTGTTCCGGGACTCCATGACTTTGGAAATGATTCCTCATGGCCTCCTATTAGCTGCAAACACACTTTACTTTGTGAGACAACTTCCACTGGTGTAGAGTCTTATTTAACTCACCAGGAGGCGAGCCCACTTGGTTCGGTATCATTTTCAACCGTTGATGTTGAAGTTGAAAAATACACATGCACGTGCAAAAAAAAAAAAAAAAACAAAATGACCTGCATATGGCACCCTATGCAGAAATTAAATAAAAATTGCTCATAGATATAAATGTAAAACCAAAAGTTACAAAACTTCTAGGAGAAAACATTCAGGAAATCTTACTGTATTTAAGTTAGAAAATGATTTCTTAGGTTTTACACAATAAGCACAACTCATGAAAAAAAAGAACATTGGACCTCACCAAAATAACTTTGGCTGCCTAAAAGCCAATGTTAAGAAAATGAAAAGATAAGCCACAGATTGAGTGAAAATATTTCTGCATCACATATCTGATAAATGAATTGTATTCAAAGTAAATAATTTTGAAATCTCAATAATAAGAAGACAACCTATTAAAAAATGGATTAAAAATTTGAAAAAATACTATACCAAACAAGATGAGTGGTAACAAGCATATGAAAAGATGCTCAACACTCTTAGTCATTAGAGAAACGCAAATTAAATCTTCAATGTGAAACCACTAAACACATACTGGAATGTCTAAACACAAAAGATCTGACCAGATGACGTTTTGGTGAGGATATGGAGTAACTGGAATGCCCACACACTGCTTCTGGGAATGCAAAATAGTAGTCACTTTGGAAAACAATTTAACAGTTTTTTTTTAAGTTAAACATATACCTGCCATATGATCCAGCCATGCCTTTCACAGGCATTTACCCAAGAGAAATAAAAGCAAATATCCATACAAAGACTTATACACAAATGTTCATGGCAGCTTTATTTGTAAGCCAAAAACTTGAAACATCCCAAATTGTCATTTGGGTGAATGGATAAGCAAATGGTGAAATATTCCTGAAGTTGAATATTAATAAGCAATAAAAAGGTATAGAATATTATTGCATGGGACAAAGTGGATGAATCTCAAAATAACTTTGCTGAGTAAAAGAAGTCACTTAAAAGTGAACATATACTGCATGATTACTTTTATATAAATTCTGGGAACTTTCGTGGGTAATGGATATATTCACTATATTTACTATCTTGATTGTGGTGATTGTTTCACAACTACATTTTAAATATGTAGTTTATTGTATATCACATTCAACTCAAAACTGTTAAAATATATGAAAAATAACTGGAATTGGATTAGTAGATTGGTAACATAGAGGGAAATATTCTCAAGGTAATAAAATGATTTGAATTATTTAACCTAAAGAGAAGAAAATTTAATTAGTAATAATTATCAAATAAAATATCTTTTGTGATTGATTAGGGTAATGACACTTTGTACGAAATAATCAAAAACTAAAGAAATCATCCCAAAAGTTACTGACTGCCTTCTCTGTGCAAAATTCTAAGATAGTCCTTGAAGCTATAAAATATAAACTTTGTGCTTGAAGCATTAATGGTCTGGTCTGTGAGATAATTTCACACATAAATGGATAATTTCAAGTTAGTGTGAAAGTTCCAGTGATAGATTATAGAGATAGAATTGGATTATAGTTCAGCTGGAAAAGTTTTAAAGTATCTCTAGAAATACTTGGATGTCTGTTATTTGATTTTCAGCAAAGATAAAGACTTTGGAGTTTATGATGGACCAGTAACTCCCCTAGCTATACCCAAAGTCATTTTCTGCACTGATAGTTTGCATCTGGACTAACCAATTTGTGAAGCCTACATTGATTACTTAAGGGTCCCCACTGAGACCTTCTTTGAGATTTCTCACTCAGATGTTGGTGGTTCAAGCTGATGACATAGCACCATCCTTGAGTATGAATAGGGCCCTTGCGAATCTTGCACATGGGGTTGTTTCTTGGCCTGATGTTTGCCTGCATTCTTTTCCTCTTGCTGCACCATATACTTTTCTTTAAAATAAAAATACCTGAGCATACTCTGTGTAATCTGGTGAGTCTTTTCAAATACCTGAACTTGGGAAAATTTTAGAGATGAACCAATGCTATGAGATCTCATGGAGTGAAGTCAAGTAATAAGGCAGATGAAATTAAGGAAATCTTGCTAGAAATGATGCTTCAACTAAGTCTTATAGTGCAAATGGAAATCAGCCTGGCAAAAAAAGTGAGAAAGAAAAACCATATTTTAGACAGAGATTGCACAATCTTTCATCCTAGTAAAACTAAATGTACCTGTATAAGGGGAAAACCATATTGTACTTAAAATATAATCTGCTACAGGGAACTGGTTTTACTTAAAATTGGGTATCTATCTAATTTGTATCTAACTTAAATTCTCTTTGCTTCTTAACTATTTTTTCTGTTAAAAATACAGATGCTTTTGGGGCCAGCTTGGTGGCGTAGCAGTTAAGTTCACGCACTCTGCTTCGGCGGCTCAGGGTTCGCAGGTTTGGATCCCCAGTGCGGACTTGCACACTGCTTATCAAGCCAAGCTATGGCAGCATCCCATATAAAGTAGAGGAAGATGGGCATGGATGTTAGCCCAGGGCCAGTCTTTCTCAGCAAAAAAGAGGAGGATTGGCAACAGATGTTAGCTCAGGGCTAATCTTCCTCAAAAAAAAAAAAAAAATACAGATGCTCTTGGAGCTGGCCCAGTGGTGTAGTGGTTAGGTTTGGCACACTCTACTTTGGGGACCTGGGTTCGTGAGTTTGGATCCCAGGTGCCGACCTACACCACTCATCAAGCCATGCTGTGGCGGTGACCCACATACAAAATAGAGGAAGATTGGCACAGATGTTAGCTCAGGGCCAATCTTCCTCAAGCAAAGAGAGGAAGATTGGCAACAGATGTTAACTCAGGACCAATCTTCTGCACCAAAAAGAAAAAAATATATATACATGCTCTGGATACCTTCACTTTTATTAAAAGCCATAGGATATGATGCAAACAAAAAAAACGAAGGCAAGAGATCCTGGTCGTAAGTAACTTGCAGTGTGAATAAAATACCCACATTCCTTCCTAAATTATCCTTTAGTGCAGTACATTTTGAAGAACAAAATTTATGAATGTCTCTCCAAAGTTACTGAAACCTTAATTGTGCTGAATGTCATTCATCTCCACAATGTCAGATAACACGTTGACGGTACCTTTTACTTTACTGATTGATTCTATGAAACGTTAAAAATTCGCAATATTGCGGTATTATGTGACCCTCTATAGATTTCTTGGGTTTTTGTTGTTGTTGTTGTTGTTGTTACAAATGATAGGATTCACTTCTGCACTTATCAACCAAATGTTAGAGAAAAAAATACAAAGACCACTCCCTACATGACCAGCAGGAGACTGCCATCCAGGAGATAGGTGAGTTCAGAGTAGGCATCTAATTCAAACCATGAGAAAATTCTGCTTTCTCTTTTCATCAGGGATTAAAAGGCGTATGATGTAAAATGAATACATGCTTTTCCACAACCTTTCAAATATGACATTATGCCACTTTAACTGTAGTCAGGGAATTCTGGGCAAAAGAGAAATACAGATTGAAGAAACGGTAAGAAACCATATTATCTATACATACCAATTATTTATGTTGAGGAGAAAGCAAAGAAAGATGTGTGCATAGATCTTTGTAGGTGATCTCTCTCTCTCTCTCTCCCTATCTTCTATCTAATTTTCTATTGTCCGCAAATTTCTAAAATAATGGTTAGATAAGAGTTAAGAAGAAAGCACATTTTTTTTTTCTTTCCTTGCATTCCCAGACTGCTAATCTTTGAAATTTAATGAGATCATTAGGGAGGAAAACCTTTTAACAAAGTTAGAAAATATTCTGGTTTTGACAAATGCTTATTTATTGACACTTGAGTGAATTATATATTGTATATTGTTGTTATAAATTATAAATTCCTTCATAATTTACAGTCATTTAACTTAAAATCTCTCTACATGGTTGATTCAATTATATTATTGATATACAAGAGACTAGTTCACCATTATATTTTTATATATGCTTTACATTATATAACACTGCATAAAATTTAAAGAGAAAAAAATCCAACTTTTCATTTTTTATAAAAAGAAAGGTATTTTTTCCTAATTTTCTTTTTCTATTAAGAAATGGCTAGAAATAGGTAAGAATACAAAATCACTGCCCGAGGGTCACTACAGTAACAAAGTGCACTATACCTTCAGATACCTACTTGCACAAATATCTCTGGCCATTGTCATCACTGTTGATTTTAAAGTTCAAAGGAAGATTAAAGACACAATTGCTTTTAAATTATACTACTAGGTGTTTTTCATCCACTCTCAATTGTTCCTGCCTCCATTATCCCAAGTTTGAACCAGCAGTGAGGAGATCATTCTTCACAAATTTACAAAAGATTCAGAAAATAATGAATCATACCTTAAAAGAGCATTTTATAAAAATAACTCTCTATTGGCTATATTTTAAATTTAAAAGTTATTTCCAGGTCTTTCAACTACGTGAACATTTTCTGAGTAGTTTTGGAGAGCATTCTATTTAACTAAAGGCTAGGCACTTGAAGGTGGGAGGATGGGCCTGGGTCAGAGCGAGAGAAATGATTTTGATCCTCTCTTAAAAAGAACATACCCCCGATTTGTGTGTACGTATGTTTGTGTGTGTGCGTGAGTTTGCGTGTGTATGTATAGTGTAATTATCTGGTAAAATGAGTCCAGGAATTTATTAAAAAAAGATGCCTAGCCAATTCAGCAAATATATAATAATAATAATATAAGATACAATCATAAAACGAAGGCAGCCGCTGGGAGGTTAGTGAAAAGAATAGTTTTAGGCATGTTGGAAAGCATACCTTAAGATCCAATAAAGAGCAGGTAAAAACACATAAAAAAGTGGAAAAATATTTGAGAAATATCAAGAATATATCAATGTTTGCTAGATGAGGGAAGCCAGGTGAATATAGGTCAATAGAATATTGAAGTCAGATGGCATGACTTCTCTCAAATTATGGACCAGACCTACCTGTGAATTCATCCACATCCTCACCATTTTTGACTCATTGCATCTATGCTCAGCAAAAAAGATAGCCCTTTTATGTTCAAGGTAAATCCTCCTAAAACTCCAACCTCTTCCTCTAGTCCTTAATTCAACTTTATAATGTTTCCCATTTAATAGTTGATTCCAACAAGCTGAGGTAATAGGTGCTGTAACTTCAACACCTTCCTTCTTCAGTGAACGTACACGTACATTTATTCTTCAAGTCATTGCAATCTGAATTTTACCCAGGCTACTCCAGTGATACTGTTTATCCTAATGTCTCATGTAAACTCATAATTGTAAAATTCAGCAGATATGTTTCAGTTCACACGTCATTGGTCACTTCTGCTTGCATTTACTACACTGGAAGCCTAGAATCCACACTAGAAGTCTTAAAACTACCCTTGATTGCTCTCGCCTCTGTGACACATGTGTCACACGAAGCCTTTGCTTCAAATACAACCTGATTATACACCTTACTCTTCATTTCCTTGCCTTGTCGCCCAGGCCCTAATTATCTCTCACTTGAACTCATTTTCTCTTTCTGCCTCCATCCTCTGTCAATTCCCTTGCCTCCACGAACTCCATGAATAGTCCTCCATGACCCAGCCATACTTGCATTCCAGCTACATCTCCACCTAATCCCTAAATCAGCTGACTAACACCACCACCGCTCCCTCCCCAAGATATTATATTCCAGTAACAGTTACATTATTGGATCTTTGTTCACATCCTAGACTCTTTTGCTTTTGCAGATGCTGTTCTGTCTGCAATATATTTCCCCTCTCTCTATTCTACAAAATAACACTTTTTCATCAATAGATTTATCCCAAATACCAAGCTAGTCTCCTCTTGAGCTACATTAGTACCCCTTCTTAGTATAAAACAGTCTGTAAATATATATAAAAATTGCATTTATTATATGCTTTTGTATCCAACTGCCCTATAAACAACAATGGACTTTAGTAAAGTTGATTATTTTAAGTTATTGAGATAAAACTCTAAGTGCCTTGAGGGAAATGATGTTCTACTAGACCTGTTCGTATTCTGAGCTTAACACAGCATGAAACATAGAGCGAGTACTTTGCAAATACCTGCTGAATAAATATATGAATGCAATGTAAGATAATGTTGAAACTACAGTCAAAAATCTTCAGTTGAATTCCCAATATTTTGATAAGGTGATAAAAAAATTCATAAGAAATGATCACCATCAGGGCAAAGTGGGGATTATAAGATGTCTGAGGCACACTCAGGGAAGTAATTTCAGAAGTACCCCTGGGTCAGACAGTGTGTAAATTGCTTGTTTAAGTAGGAAAAAGCCTCTGGCATTGTATTTGTCTGCTTTTATGTGATAACACATGACTCTAAAATCTCAGGGCTTAAAAAATGTGTTTTATTTCTTATTCATGTTATGTGTCTGCACCTGCAGATCAGCTGTGACTGTGTTCCACATGTCTTCATCACGGTGCCCCCAGTGAAGAAGTTCCTATTTGGAACTTCTAGTTCCATGGCAGTTTCATGGCAGAAGGAAAGAGTAAGAGAGGAAACATGTGATTCTTCTTAAACTTGTATATTATGTTTGCTTATATGCCATTGGCCAAAGCAAGTCACATCATCCAATGGGTGGGGAAGCATAATACTCCCACTGGAAACACCACACTTCCCATGGCAATGAGCATTAAGGTATAAGCTCTTAAAAGAAGGAGAGATAAATATTTGTGAAAAACTATACACAGGCATTGAGAAATATAGTAGGAAAGTCATTGAGGGAGTTAAGAAAAAAAATCCTTAACATTTAGTATTGCTGATACTACAGAGGAACCCAGCAAGCATATCTTTCAACTAATTGTTGAAAAAATATAGTATGTATTGAAAGAAAGGAAATGTGAGGGAAAAGTTTACAAAGAGCAAACAAAGGGATAAAGAGCAGAGCTTCTTCCAGAGCCAGGGTTTGGCAAAGAAGCAGTGAACGTGAAGAAGCAATTGACTGGAGTATTTGGTCGGGTCTTCAGTATATGTTGAGGGGGAAGGAGATGAATGAAAGAGGTCCAGGATAAACTCCAAATCAGTAAGGATAAAATTAGTAGCAATTAAGAGAGAGGGCTCACAACATCAGGGGAGAAGGGATATTGGAGAGAAGGGCATAGAGTGAGTCAAATTTTGTAATTGAAGACAGATAAAATAAGGTAGATAAAGTATTGCTTGTATTTTATTATTATTTTTTTGCAGCCTCAAACTTTGCACCAAAACATCTTCAAGAGGTTTTATAAGAGAGAAATAATAAGAGGATACTTTTAAGAAGAGCTCAGAATTTAAAAGGAGCCAGAAAGCAAGGCAAGAGTCAATATGACTAGAGCAGAACGATTTTTCTGGCTGAAGAATATGCAGAATGTGAGAGAATAGCACAGATGTCTGGTGGCATTACTTAATGTATTCCTTCCACTGAGTCCAGCTGCATCACCTAGAAGTAAATCAATAGATGGTTGATTTTGTGAACACTGTTATTTTGAAGAAGTACCAAGAATTCTAAGGTATGAGAGTTTGTGACCATAAGGGGAAAATGTGACTAATTAGAACTGGAGATAAAGTGTTGTTCAAGCAAGGGAGGTCCAATTAGGATCTGAGTTTGATTCTGTTAGAGGAGAATGAGATGTGGAAGGAGGATGATTTGCTTTGGGAGGGTCAGGGTGAGGGAGACAGAACAGGCCATTACCTACACGATTGATTTGAGTGGCACAAAAGAATACATTCCAGTGTTTATCTCCTTGCGAACCCTGAAATAATAAATATAGATATACAGAGCTAAATATTCCAGTTTGAATGCAGACCATGATGGACTTGAAGACTTGAACTTTATTATAACCAAATAATCCTTCCTTCAAAAGAAATTTAATCATTAATATACAAACACTCACAGATAATCTAGTACGACAAGAGATTAGTTATTAATTATTGTTAACTAATAACTAATAACTTGGTAGTTAACCAAGTTAGCAAAAGGCAACTACTTCTTCATAGAGTGTAATAAATCTATAAAAGTAGAAATAATAGCAGAATGGATAATAAAGGGTTAACATGCTATGCCAACCCGATGATTAGTTAATAATCATTAACTAAGTAATTAATTATTAATTAATTAATTATTAGTTACTATGTCCGTTAACACTTGAAAGGGTAACCTTATGGATTCAATTACTAAATTTGAGGAAACCTGCAAATACTGTCAAATAGATTAGTTTAAGCAATAAGTAATTCATGTAATTTAAAAGTATGGCACTTGATTATGTTTCATTTGTCATTTTTTTCAATAGCTACAAAGTCAGCAAAAGGCAATTACTTTGTCAGACTGTACTAAATGTATTAAAGTAGAAATTACAACAGCAGAATGGATAATAAACTGTTAACATGCTATGTCTGCCAGATGACATTTCCTTTCAAATATCAGACTTGAGTTACTGTTTTCGTGTAAAAATATGTGCATAATTTTACATATGCATACATATATAACATATAATAGTAAATATTTATATACTGCTTCTTATAAACTTGGCGCTTTTTAAAGAAATCTACATGCATCAACTAATTTTATAATCCCTGTTTTCATAAGAGAATACTGATCACGAGGATTTGCCATGACAAAATACATTTATATACGCCAACTTAAATTCTTTTCGAAACAAAGCACAGTAGACAGTTAAGTCAATAATTAACAAACTCAATAGCTACTGTAAGTTAGCTTTGTTTATTATATATAATAAAGAGACAAAGCAACTAGAGATGCTTACAGTTATAGTTACACAACTCTATACCTAAACCTATCCTTCATGCACTGAAATCTGCCTCTTAAGTTGAAGGTCAAAACCACTACTGACTGTGACATTCTTAGTAAACATCAGACTCTGCACTCCTAAAAAAGGCTCTAAAAAGCTAGATCTCCTTTGAAGGCCTGACACTTTGCCCTCCCTCACGAGCATCTGCAATTTCAACCAGCTTGCCTAGTTTCCATGTCTATACCACCTTAGTCTATTCCATTGTATTGATACTGGCTCCACATGAGCTTGATATAAGAGAAGCCATTTTTGTAGAAAGGGAGCCATATTGTAACTATGGATAACCTCTAAGTAATTAATCCAGCTGGACATACTCTGGCTTGCACATAGGCTAGATAATAAATAACTGAAACATAAAGAAAACTGCATGCATTATGACTTATGACCCCTACTTTGCTTTATACTTCCCAGCTGCGATAAGACAGTAACTTTGTTCTTTGGAGTTCCTTAGAAATGTAGCGATCCCCAGTCTATGGTGCCAGATGGACAACCTTCTTGACCTTCTCCTCCAACGACTCCCAGAGAGAGATTCTATACCGGCATACATCATCAATGACAGCGGAAAGGTCTGGTGTGGCGTCCCTCACTAGTGTACAGCACCAGATGGTCAACATTCTGGACCCCCTTCTCTATAGACCATTAGCCCTATATTAACTGCTTCAAGATTGTGTATTCTCTTTAAGATGGTTCTTTAGGGCATGAGTCCACCGTCTTCTGATTAGCTGGCTTTTCGCTACATAAAAGTCCTTTCTCTACCACTGTCTTGCCTCTTGACGGTTTGGCTTTTGTCTTGCGGTGAGCAGATCATGCCCTTTGTGCGGCAACAATATTATCCATAAATCCCAATTAATTATAGACAAAGAAGGAGAGAAAAAAATAGCTGTGATTTAATATTGTCTTTATCTTTTAGCACATTTGTGGTTAAACTACCTCTGCTCTAGGAAAGAAAAGAACAAGTAACTCTTTTAGATCTATATGATATTCCCAGTGTTCTCCAGTCTCTTCAGAAAACTGGAGAAATAGCTTATGAGGGAAGGCGGCAGGTGGATATGGAAGAAGACACTGATTTATTTACCCCTCTGCCTCCCCTAACTCATAGGAACCTCGTGGCTAACTCTGTTTTATCTATTCTAAAAAGAATAAATTACATTCTGCTTATAGAATCTTGTGATTATAGTGATTGATAACTTGCTATTTTAAAGCAGAAGAAAAAAATAAAAGCATTTGAGTAGTGTTACCACTAGTATTTACATATGCCCGAAGCATAAGGTGATCATGGCTGAATGGTCAGGGAAGGAGGGTTGGATCATAAGATGCTTCCTATGCCATGAAAAGTGGTTTTGACATTGAAAATTGTAAGGGTGGAAAGGACTGGTGGAGAGGAAGGTGGAATTGTGAGATTGAGAGGAGAGAATACAAATTGTAGCAATTCAAGAGAAAAAAAATTAAGGATAGCACTCTTATGGAAGGCATGACGATAGAGGAAAGAGTATATTTGAGAGACGTTGAGAAAATACAATAGGCACGTGTAATATTGTGATTTATAACAAGAAATATATATTTGGCCTTTGTCCCCATTTCTGGCACAGAGTTACTAAAACCCTTGGCATTTCCTGAGTGGTAAGAGCAATAAAGGTGTCTTTTGTTAGGTTAATGAGGTGACTTTTGAAAAGCCCCTTAGGTAACCTAAGGATGCGGCTGGTTGCCAGGGGAACCAACCATATGATTAGAGGGTTGGAAATTTCATTCCCACCCCAGCTCTCCAGGGAAAGGAGAGAGGGGTGGGGCTGGAGGTTGAATCAATCACCAAGGACCAATTATTTAATCAATCATGCCTATGGAATGAAGCCTCCAGAAACACCCAAAAGGATGGGGCTCAGGGAGCTTCTGGGTTGGTGAACATGTGGAGATGAGACTAGAGTGGAGTGCTCAGAGAAAGCTTGGAAGCTCCATGCCCTATCCCCATACCTTGCCCTACGAATCTCTTCCATCTGGCTTTTTCTGAGTTATATAATTAACCGGTAATCTAGTAAGTAAAATGTTGCTCTGAGTTCTGTCAGTTGCTCTAGCAAACTAAATGAACTCGAAAAGGGAGTCATGGGAGCCTCCAATTTATAGCCAATGGTCAGAAGCACAGGTGACAACATGGACTTGCAACTGGCATCTGAAGTGGGAGCAGGGGCAGTCTTGTAGGATTGAGCCCTCAACCTGTGGAATCTGATGCTATCTCCAGGTAAACAGACAGAAAGAGGTTGAATTGTAGAACACCCACCTGGTGACCCAAGCATTGCTTGTTGGTGTGGGGAAACCCTCCCACCCCCAGACACACACACTGGAATTGGCGATCAGAACACCAAATTAGCCTGTCCTGATAACAGATTAGATTACCAAAACGGAGACAATTAGGACAACATTCAGACATCTTCTGGCGTCAGAGAATGTCTCATTAACACAGGCAAGAAATACAGTATGAGAAGCCAAGTTAAGAGGAAGAGATATCATCATGATGCCAGAAACTTCATTATTAATGTCGCTTAATACTTGAAAGAGTAACCTTATAGATTCAATTATTAAATTTGAGAAAACCTGCACACATTGTCAAATAGATCAGTTTAAGCGACATGTAATTTAAAGGTAAAATCTAGTATGATACTCAACTATGTTTCATTTGGCATTCTCTCAACAACTACAAAGCAAGCAGAAGGCAACTGCTCCCTCATAGACTCTTTGTGAACGATGATGACAGTGTGAAATGTCAGGGATGCTGACCTTGAAGCTATCATACAATGTAACAGATGCTATCATAGAGGTGGGGAGATTTCCCTCCAGCATAGAAAAGGTTTACCAGGGAAGTGTTGAGTGCTGAGTTTACATGGTTGCCCTTTTAATAAACATATCACTAGATGGAACAATAAAATATGTACAAATGATTCTCTGCTTACCATTAACAATAACAATGATATCACGGAAGTCAATTTCTCCCCTAGCCTCCACTCTTCCTTCACACCTGTATATACCTTCATCACTTTTACTGATGTTGAGAATCTGCAGATTATTGTTGGCTAGCATAGCGAACCGATCTGGAAAGGAAGCAAAGGGGAGGAAATGATATCAGTAATTGCAGGCAGAGTCCAATGAGTTCTAAATTGCTAAGAGTTAAAATATGGCACTTGTCTGACACTATCAAACTTTTCATCAACAAACAAATTCAAATCTGAAAGTAAAATGTAATTTCATGACTTCAATTTTTCCATTCCATACCGCCTTGCTACACCTTTTTTCTAAAATACATTCAAGACTTTATTTCCACATAAAATGGTTAGGCTATTATTTTCCCCTTGGTACTTTGAATGCAGAAATGATACACAAAAGACCAATGCGGAGGGATTAGATATTGCAGACATGAAAACGTTTTGACTGCAAATAAGTAGCAACTTGGGTATGGAAAAGGGTTAGAAAATTGATTGAATATCCTTCCTTACACAATAATTAAACTAATAATTCTGCATACCCTGAGGAGGCAGCTAAATGATACAAGAATATTCAAGTCACATAGAGGACATATAAAATGTTCATATCTCGAATTTATTTGAGGATTTTTTTTCTAAATGCAAGATAATCCATTTTAGGAATGAATAGATTAGACTTCATTAATTTTATTTCCAGATTCCATTTTATGTGTGAGTGTGTGCACATGCATACATACAAAAATAAGCTAATATAGAGCAGGCATTAGCTGATTGCTTAAAATAATCTGTCTAGCCTAAGCAGCGTCTCAGCCTGACAGTATTTTCCATAATCTCTCGCCTTAGTTTTTAATCATCACAATTTTGTTGTAGTGCTAAGACGTTTTCCCTTCTTATCAAGTAAAGATGTTCTGACATCTAGCCCTATTTTGAAAGATGTTGTAAAGGCAATATCCTAAATTTCATTAATTAATGCATCCACAGACATCATTGAACATCATCTGTTTGCCACGTACTGTATTTGAGACACTTTGGTGAATAAGAGAGACACATCCTCAACGATGTTGGGTCTTTTGGTCAAGTAGAAATGCCATTATTTCAAGCTGTCCACCTCTGAAATATTTACTCTTACACCATTAAACGTTACTTTTGGGATCTGTTCTGATGTTTGCTGTTCTTGCCCTTCTCTGCTGGCTTGATAGAGAGCTTAGGGCCAACACGGAAGCCACATGAGAAAAAGGTAGAGCTTCCCTCAGCTTGGATCACTGAATGGATGTGTGGGATAGAATCCTATCTCCGCCCTTGCTGCTAATTGGACTTTTCATAAGTGAGAAATAAACTTCTATGATATTAGGCAGTTTGGGGTCCAATTCAGATTTGGGGTTCATTTACCATACTAATTCCTTAATGCAAGGGGAGAAGTTTGGGCTAGAAATACAAATAGGGGAGTGATCATACTACAGGAGGTCATTAAAACAGGTAAGCAAGAGATAATTAATAGAGTGGAATTGTGTAGATTCAGAGCCTCCCTAAGAGAGAAAATATTGATTATAAAGCTACAGACACATGATTTTCAGCCCAAGAGGTATAAACTTTCCCATAATGTTTATTTCTTCTACAGATTGATCTTAAAAAGAGAGACAAAAATGTTTATATGGATGGTTTTCCCTGGTAAATTTTCTCACCAAAAGAAAGATTGGAGAGAAAGAAAGGCAATCTGTAAGAAATTTCAAAGTATAACTCACAATATGTTGGAGGAACGCAGAACTCCTAAAACCTAAAAATTCATAGTGGTTCAAAATCAATTAAACGATCCTCTATTCAAATGTGTGGCTGGAAATTAGAAGGAGAAGCATTTAGAAATAAAAAAGTTCAAATTTAGATAATGATGCACCTAATCAGACCTAGATCATTGTAATATTATATTTTCTAACTTACTAAAATATGTATCAATCCTTTAGCTATAATATTCTTTAATGGTTATAGTTTAAATAAGAAAAAAATAGTAAGGGGAAGCATTGTTTTAATCAGGAAGGAAATGCTTGATATAAAAAGGAGAAAGAACTAGAATTTACATAATACGTATTTTTGATGGGAATGAATCAATTTCTTCTAATTGCAAAATTTTAGTTTCAAATGGCCATCTTAATATAGCATTTCTACTGTCTGAGAGAAAACTATTAGAACATTAGGAAAACAGTAATTACCTGCTAAATCTAAATACATATCATTCTATGTGTTTAAGTATATAAAATTTTTCCACACAGAAAACAAACTACATGAAAATTGCTTGTTAAATTTTAAATATGTTTATAAAGTCCATGGAATGATGTTCACAAACTATCAAACCAATGTACATCATTAGTATGTGTTTGCAGAATACATTTGAAGAAAAGCGCTGCTTCAATCAATCACAAATAATAACAATGGATATCAGAACTATTTAACTATTAGAGATTATCTGTTTCTCTCATTGTACAGAAACCTAAGTTTTCATTATTGTAGAAAGAAAAATAAAGGAAATCAGATAGTATTCAATAAGGTAACCGCTTTATGCTTCTTTAAGCAGATTATGTTCTAAATTCTCTTTTCTTCTCATTCCACAGCCACTGATGGTCTGTCTCATCTATTCTTACAGCTTCAATTGCCATCTGTATTTTAAGACTCATAATTTTTCTTCAGATCAGACCGTTGTGTGAATTCCAGAACTGTTTAACAATCTACCAAATGTACCTACTGAGAAGGGTTGTAAGTACTTCAATCTCAGCATGTTTAAAATTTAGCTCACCACCTCCACCTGAAATTTCTCATATGGTACTCTCCAGTTCTGTCTTCACATATCTTCACATTGAGCTAGTTGCCCAAAGCAAATTCTACAAGTCATGGAACTATTCACCCAAGTCAAGTTCCTTGAGTCATCCTTGACTTCTCCATCTCCCTCAGTCTGCATATCCAACCACATCCCATGTGCTATCACTTCTCCCTTAATCATTACTTAGTCTAAATCTCCTTTTCTCTCAGCACTTATTTCATTAAGATTTGAGCAGTTCCCCGTGCCTGGATTTTTGCCTTGACTCCCATCAGTCTTCTAACTGAAGCACTAATATTCTTCTCAAATACATATCAGGTGATGTCACTGCCTTGATTGAAATCCTTTAGTGATGTCCCCTTTGGATAAATTCCAAACTCCTTAGCAGAGATATCAAGGCCATGTTGACTTGGCTCAACCTTCCTTTCCAGCTTCCTTTATTATTCCTTTATGAACAAATCTAGTTATATTTATCTATTAGAATGAGTATTCTAATTATACTTATTCATAAATTCTAATTATAATGAACTTATTCCAGTTTCTGAAAAGTGCCATTCATGTTCTCTTTCACCTTTGAGCCGCTGTATATGGTGTTCTCTTGTCCTGAGAAGTCCACACCATGCTTTGCCTGGCTCAGCCCCTTTCATATTTGAAAGTCACTTCTCACTTCAGCAAGCATCTTGGACACCCTCCTCTGCCCTCAGGAGTTTAGGTGTTCTTTTTTTATCATCCTCTATCACGGCATTTTCCTTATCATTGACCTCAACATACCTTGTCTTCACTGATCTATTTATCTTTTCCACTAGATTATTAGCATTTTGAAGGGAGTGAACTTGTTTATCTTGTTAAGCATAATTAACCACCATCTAGCATACTGGATGGCATATACCAGGTGTTCAATAACTGTCGAATGAATTTTTATACTCGAATTAGATTACATAAAAATTTTATTGAACAAGACGATTTTATCCACAGTTTTTGATGCATAAAGGGTCCTTCATTAGGGAATGATCAAAGCATTTGGGAAGTTTCAGAGATAACTTTCAAACTGGCTGAGGTTGAACAGGCATCTGCAATAGCATATCCCTCTATCAGAGTGACACAGAAGTCAGGATATTCAACTTTCATAACAAAATGTCACCTGTATTCCATAAATGCTTGGGATTCTTTAGCATATGGATCTCCTTTCAACAAGCAACATGGAAAACTTCCACTTCAAATATTCTGTGAGAATTTTATTTTTTTGTGAGGAAGACCAGCCCTGAGCTAACATCCGTTGCCAATCCTCCTCTTTTTGCTGAGGAAGATTGGCCTGGGGCTACCATCTGTGCCCATCTTCCTCTACTTTACATGGGATGCCGCCACAGCATGGCTTGACAAGCAGTGTGTCAGTGCGTGCCTGGGATCCGAACCCCGGGCCACCGCAGCAGGGCGTGCTCACTTAACCACTACGCCACCAGGCCAGCCCCTGTGAGAATTTTAATTCTGAATATCTGCCACACAGCTGCTACTGAAAGCATGGCTATTAAGATGGACATTTCCAAGCCTTCATTGTTTCATCTGGAGCCTCCTCACTTTACTCTCGTACCACATTAAGGCTTCAGAAAGTTACCTGGACACACTACATTATTCTAAATCCCTGTATATGTTCCTTTCATAGTTATAAACCTAATTTTATTCCATTAGTTTTAATAAAGGAACCAGATAAGGTATAATCAGGTAAAATATATTACTTCTTGTGAAGCCATCATGAACGTACAAATTGTTTGATAATGAACTCTGTGGCAAGTTCCTCCAATATTAAAAGGTTAGTAAAGTTTGTCCTTCCTCACAACTCACCTCCATCCTTTATATTCCAGAGTAGAAAACAAAAAAAAATCATACCCTTTTTTTATTTTGCCTGCCATGTTACATTTCATATTTAACTCTAGTCTAGTCACTTCACCTACATTGGGGTTTTGGTTCTAGATATAACCCGAATGCATATCATTTTGGTAAAACTGATTCCCAAGATTTGAAAACCTCAATGAGAAGGAGCAAGAAAATTAATGTCATTTATTGAGAACCTGATATATATAACCAAATAATTTATTCTTTCACAACAAATATTTATTATATGTCTAATGTCTTACTTAAAACTCACAACCATTGTTTAAAATGGGTATAATAATCCATTGTTTACAAATGAAGAATCTGAATTAGGTACTGAGCAGTTACAAAAGTTGTTCAAAGCTTCAGGGCCAAGGAAAGGAGTAGAGGGATAATGGAATTGCAGCTTCACATCAGTCCTCCTGGGATACTGGTAAAAAGTGGGGAAACTGCAGCAGAGAAGCGTCTCTCCTCCATTATCCCCACACTTGATCATCAATCTTTGCTTTGAGGTTTTTGTTCTATGTGTCTTTTAAAAGATATAATTCATTTCAAAACCTCCTTGTAATTAAGGTTTACAATAAACCAGATGTACACTTGAAACCTAAGATTAGGCAATCTGAAAATGTTTAGACATTGTCATTTAACTGCTGTAAAAGAACTGCCTTTTCTTTATTATTCAGGGGAAAAAAGCTGAAAATACATTGCACAATTTACTCATGCAATTTGTTAATAAAATCTAAAGCAGTTATTCTAAACTAGGAAACCAAGTATTATTTCTCATTATCTTATTATAATAGAAAAAAGAGTTTTAATCAATAACTGACAAGCATTGAAAATGCCAAGACCAGAAAAATTATCTCAAAATTAAAAAATGACTATTAAACATGATCACGAGAACTTCTCTGTACATATTCGAAAATAGATACTCTATGCTTTCTCTCTTTTATGCTGTAGAAGTTTCGTTTCAGAAACACAAAACGGAATCATCCGAGATGGAAAGTATTCAAAAGGATTCAATTATTTTGTACCTCTCTGCAATGCAGGTGCATTGAAAAATATTCTAAATTGAAAATGCTCCCAATGCACAATGGTAAAGTAGCATAATGTAAGCAAATTATGCTTTCAACTTCAGATGTCATATTATTCTGGAATTTTAGCTGAGTCTCAATCAAAATCTTGAAGACAATTTTAAGGAATGCACTTTTCTGTCTATTACCCATATGCATCTTACCATAATATTTAGAACATGTAGGTGTCTTTGAAAGAACACTGCCAGAATAATAAACAGGATTCATGTAGATATTATTTTAAGTTTACACATAGTGGGTCCATGGGATCATGTTTGAATTATAGTATGTAAAATTTGAAAGCATCTGGATTGATTCCTTCATATACTTAGCATCCTTGCACTGTTTGTATGTAATTTTTTCTTGAATAGAGCAGAGGTGAGCAAACTTTTTCAGTAAATCTCTAGATAATAACTATTTAGTCTTTCCAGGCCAAACCATCTGTGTCACAGCTGCTCAATCCTGTCCCCAAAGCAGCCATAGACAATATGTAACAATCAAGATTGCCTGTATTCTCACGACACCTTACAAAGACAGCAGAGGGGCTGAATTTGGCCTGAGGTCTGTAGTTTGCCAATTCCTAGTTTAGAGCTTTAAGGCTCTCAAAGTAGTTGTTTGACACTTAGGGTCAAAAACTCCAATTTCCATATTTGGTCAAGTAGATTCAGTCTTTTAAAAATTGCAATATTATTAGAACATATAACTTAGGGAGTTACCAAAATACTAACTGTCGGAAATAGCGGTGACTTCCTCGTTATGATACAACCAGCTGACAACAGGTGCGGGTGAACTGCTAACTCGGCAAACCACTTCTGCATTCTCTCCTTGTTTGAATTCTTGAGGAGACACCACTTCTCTGAAGGTGAGTTTTTCTGTTTCAAGAAAGTAAAACAAACCGTAAAAGTATTATCGCTTATTTCTTCCAATAATATTCCAGAATCTGTGTTGATTGATGCTATCATAAAATAATTAATTCAATCTACATCCTTTAAAATCTTAAATCAGATAATCTAATTCCTCTTCCTCGATAATTTCCAAAGTCCTTACAATGCCCAGGTCCCATATGAAGTAGAGTCAGCCCCACAGCTCTGATCCCAATTTCTCTTCTCTCTTCTTAGTCTCTGTTTTCCAGACAAACTGTCTGCTTTGCAATTCTTTGAATACTCCAGATGTGTTCTCACCCCAGGGTGTCCGCACTCCCTTAAATTCCTTCAGATTTCTGCCCAACCTCCACAGATAAAATAGTTCTCTCCCTTCTTACTTCAACTCTCCCTATCTCTCTACCCTACTTAATTTCCTTACTAAAGATTTCCGTAGCAGGTATAGCTAGCATCTACATTTTTTTAAGCTTACTTATTGTTTATCTGTCTTTATTCACTAAAATATAAGCATCAAGTGGCCAGTGACTTCTATTTTAGTCACTACTGAGTCTCTAGGACTTAGAATATTGTCTGCCATGTAGTGGAGACAATGCCTGTCTGTGCCTGTTGACACTCAACAGGCATGTTTAATGAATGAAGGAACATGGATATTTATGCTTGAGAAATTTTAAAAAATGTAATTCATTGTTTTTGCCAAAAAAAAATTTATTTCTCTACTTTCACCAATAAACACCAGGGCTGTTCCTTTGTATCATTTAAAGTAATAAAAAATATTTCCAAATGCTATGTCTATGAAATGACTGCTTCAATTCAATTTTTTTTTCTATTTATGAATAAGGTACAATAGGGGTCACATAAATAGGGAAAATATCTTTCCTTGAAGATCTTAGAAACTAATAGGGGGGAAAAAAAGCCAGAGCAGGAAAAATGAGGGCAACCAAGTGTCAACAAATTGCCCTGGTCATCAAAGGGGAAGTCATGCTGTGGAAATGCTTTTGGCTTTTTTTTTTTTCATATCTTATTTCTAGAATAATAAAAAACAAAGCTATAAAGAAAGAGATGCCTTATGAGCTAGTATTCTAAAAAATTTTATAATTTTACACTGGTAGAAATGCTAACAATCACATGTTAATTGTAAGGCATTGTTCTAAGCATTTTGTGCAATATTAATTAACATAGTCCTCAAAACAACTGTATACAGGAGGTAGGTACTACTATTATTACACTCATTTTATAGACGAAGAAACTAAAGACAGAAAGGTTAGGCAATTGCTTGAGGCCACAAAAGTGACAGAGCCTTAGAGTCAACAGGCTTCACAAAGTATCCCTAAACAGGTTAATGATTCCTAAACGTGAGAAGGGGAAGGGCATGTAGGAAGCAGTTGATCTCAAGTCACAGGATGAAGTGGAAGTGTGGGAAAGCTTGTCAAGGAAAAGGCCTGGTGGTGAAGACTAGGTAGTAATCTCCACTAAATGAGTTTTCAGCTTTTTCTCTGTCTACTCAAGCTCACCGACCCTTCCCTAATTCTCATTTGAGACGGCTCACTGCTATCACATATGTAATTTCATTTGTTCTCATCATGACTTTTTATTTTAGAGTGAAAAAGTACTCCCAATAAATTTCATACCATTAAATAAATGACTGCTTTCTTTTTACCCAACAGATTCTTAACGGCCTGAGAAAACTGAAACATTTTCATCTATATCATTTAACCAACAGAAGTGGCTCCATCTATATGCTTATAATCAACTACTACCTTTTTTCTATTCTATTTGAATGATGCACTACGGTAATATATAAACACAAGTCATGTGCCCTATAATGACGTTTCGAGTAAAGACGGACCCCATAAAGGACAGTGTGCCCTAAGATTAGCACCATATAGCCTAGGTGTGTAGCAGGATATACCATCTAGGTTTGTGTAAGTGCACTCTATGATGTTCGCACAATGACGAAATCGGCTAATGCTGCATTCCTCAGACTGTATCCCCTTCCTTAAGCGACACATGACTGTAAGCTGATATCCGTAATGGTCCTGGAACACTGCCTCGCACATAGTTTCTTAATGAGTGCAGTTTTTACTGTTAAATACATTTTATTTTCCTTGAATTTATATAACACTACTGTTTCAATCAACTAAAACTTATAGATACGTGACTTACGGTAAATTTCCAAAACAACTGTGGCTTCTTGTGTCTGTCCTTTGGCATCTGTTGCTTGACAACGATATATCCCTGCATCTTCTATATTTGCGTTGTAGATGGTTAATCGTGACCTAACACCTTCCTTCTGCACCACTACCCTCTGTGTTGAAATGATCTTCTCTCCTTGAGGATTATACCAATCTATACTCTCAGGTTCACCAATTGCTGTAAAAAGCCATGGAAAAGAAATGTTTGAAAATATGTTTCAAGTGTTTGGGCATTAGCACTTACTGTTATGTTACGACTTTTAACAATTCAGGAAACAACGCAAATAACAGAAGACTGGAAATCTGAAAATCTTACAAAATTTAAAGTAAGCACAAATGTTAACACACATGTTCATCCTTGTTTATCCAACGTTGAGGAATAAATCCCATTTTTGGTAAGCAAAATCCAAAAGTTCCATAGGAAACATGCAGTATGATATTTAACCTTGATAGCTGAAACTTTACCATAGCAATGTATGGATCATTACTACACTTAAGCTATGAAACTGGCTTGGTCCCTGAGTCAGACATAAATTATACTGGATAGATATGTCTGAACAGAAACATGATTACTGACATGATTGCACCTGCTCAACTCTCTTTTTTGCTAGGATCAGGAGATAGTACTTTTTTCCCTGATAAAGCAGAGCTCATAAAAATGTAAATCTTATAAAAAATAAACTTTGGCTTTTGATAATAGCGAATTTTGAATTAATTTCCTAAGTTGTTAAACTTGTACAGATAAGGCCAATGACTATTTTTAAAATGGAGCACTAATCTCTTTTCCCAACTGAAATGAGTAGTTTCATCATTTTAATCTAAAACCGTTAACTATTTAATCATATGATAATTAGAATGCATTGAAATGATACTTACACTGCTAGGCAATTACAACCAAATCATTACAGGGTAAACATTTATTTAAGTTTTCCAATTCAGAATCTAGGTTATTATCCTCTTAAAAGCTAAAGCTTCTTGTGTTTGCTTTTAGTCACCAAAAGGAAGTATTTCACCTAATTACTTGGAGATAATTTGTGAAGCTGCCTACACTGTCAACTCAAAAGTATCGGGGGAAAACACAAAAAGTTAACTAACATCTGCAGGACCTCTTTGAAGAAAATTGTTCCTTGTTATTTTTTTGCCAAGAAATGGTTTTAGAAACAAATTATTCTTCTTTCTATATCAAATTAGACAGTCTTGAGCAAAAAGTATAAAAGAAAGTTAGTTAAATCCTTGGTGGATCTTAGTTACATTATCTTCAGTTTTTCTGAAAAGAATCATGAAACCATAGTGGTTATAGGATAATTCACTTAGGGGAGGTGTTTGCTTTAATAATATGACACACTCTTATTTAGCTCTCTGAGGATCTGACTACCTTCAAGTTTAAATTTAAGACATACTCATTTTATTGAGCTTTAGATGCCTATGTTTTAGGGTGTTAGGAAACTTGAGAGTCATATCAACATAGTCAGCACTGTAGTATAAAAATATACTCAAGCATTCTGATTTGCATGGGTTTCCTACATCTTTATTTTTCGATTTTTGTTTGACTACTAGATTTAACATAAATAAGGCCACTTCCATGACAACAGTACAGCTCTTGGTTACGCATCTTTATATAAAAGGAAAAAAATGTTTATTTTGTCTTATTATTAAGAGCAAAACAGTACCACTGAATGATGTTAATTCATCCTTTTAAATTATGTCTTAATTTGACCTTATATAATGCATACAGAGGCAATTACATATATAATTTATATAATTGTAACATGCAAACCCAACAAAATAATACAATTTCGTTTTATCTTCAAAACTTATTTTAAACTATTTCTTTATTCTGTGATTACGCAATACAATTGTGTGTGTGCACGTGTGCATTTGTGTATATAAAATATGGATTAGATTTAGAAACAATGACCTACATTCTTATGCCAAAGCTCTGCTGACACAAGAAATGATATTGAACCAATCTCTCTTTTGCTCTCTGAATTTCTATTTGTTAATATACAACAGTATGTATCAATAGACCTCTCAATTCAGACCTTTAAGAAGGCAAATACAAGAAGAATCATAGTCTCTATTAGTTTTTCATAAGATGTGATATATATATGCTACATATAATATATAAATATGTTATTATAACTATATATTTTTATTAGTTTTAATAATAATTTAAATAAGCCTTGCCAATCTCAAGACAACTTTTATACTGCATTTTATGTCAGAAATGTCTATTTTAATCCAATTTTGAACTGTTAAAGTATAATCAGAAATGGAAACAACTTTAAAAGAATTTAAAAAGCAATTTGGGCACTAAATAAATACTTTTTGAAACTTCAGGTATGAAGGCTTGTATGCATAAAAATGAATATGATGAATCTAAATAGAAGTAGAATGTCTTCACTTGTGAGTGCAACAGTATGTTCAATTAGAATTTGATGTTTAACTATCTAAATGTCTTCTGAAAAAATTTTGCATGTGCATGATTAAACCAAATGAGGTCCATATAATTTCTCTTAAGCATTATGAAATATAATACTTTTGATTAAGAGTCACAAAAATTTTGCAAAAGTCTCCTGAATTAAATAACTATCTACTTTAAAAAAAAAAAAGATTCATGAAGCTGGCCTGGTGGCATAGTGGTTAAGTTTGCGTGCTCTGCTTCAGGGGCCTGGGGTTCATGGGTTCTGATCCTGGGCGCTGACCTACACACCACTCATCGAGCCGTGATGTGGCAGCATCCCACATGCAAAATAGAGGAATATTGGCACAGATGTTAGCTCAGTGCCAATCTTCCTCACCAAAAATAAATAAATAAAATAAATAAATAAATAAATAAAATTCATTTTTTATAGGGATAGATTTGATTTGATTTGTCCTAAAATCTTCATTCAGGTGTAACTATAGTGCAGTGTGCCATATCTAATTTATTCATTGCATATATACAAAAATGATTCAGTTATAATATTTACATTCATCCTAATATTACTATTTAGACAGGAATAATATTTGAATTGATTTAAGTGATTGTGCCTACATTATATTTGATAATAAGTTATCTTCAAAATAAATGAGCTAGTTTGACAGTCAAAATTAATAACTTGAAATTAACAGAAATAAAATTCATAGTGTTTAATACACAAAATATGATTATTAACACTTTTCCAATCATTATAAACCCAACGATAATATAAGTTTTTATTTTCAGAGAACCGAATTTTTCACTACTTAAATTTTGCTATATTATATTAAATAATTAAAACACAAAACAAGTTATCTGAAAATATTTGTAGAAATACATACCTGTACATGTGAAGAATTTAGATTCGCCCACACTAAGCTCTACTTTGCTAAGTGAAATTGTCACTTGAAGAAGAGCTGAAAAAAATATTTGAGTAACAATTAATTACGGTTTTAACACAACTTCTAAGATTTTATTACATGATCTATGTAAACCACATGATACAAACAGCAATTATTTTCCCCCCAATTTTTTATTACGTGTTAAAGAGAAAACAAAGTTTTGTAAAACCCTAATAACATTATGTCTGTTACATGATTATGCACTTCACAACCAGACCAAAGAGAGGACTTATTCAAGCTAATATTTTGAAATTTGTTTGTCAAGTAAATAAGCAAAATACTCAGCTGTTTCATATTTACATGCTTGGTCTATACGTGCTACCAGATAGGGCAATAGCTAACGAAAATTTTTGCACAACATCTGAGACCTGTTTAAAAGAGTAAAATCTTACACTGTTATTACAACAATAAAAATATAAATAAACTACATGTTGACTGTCTACTAAAATATTTCCATGAAAGGAGGCACACACAGGAAAGAGAGGGAACATTGAATAGGGAAAGGTGAATGAACACATCACAAGAAAAATAAGCTAAGCGAAGCAACTCGGATAATGACAATAATATAAAGGAGATATTCAATAAGTTTGTTGTCAAATTTGAAATAAAATAGCTGAGTATTCTAGACTTTTAGAAGCTAATTAAAATTATGTTCTAATACAAATTGAAAGACTTATATTTCTAATAATATGGTGGACAGGATAGTGTGACCGCTCCCCAAAACACTGTCCCACCATCCCTTGCTTCTAGAAATGCATAGCTGAGCTTCCAAGTAAAGTAATAGAGCCTCAAGAGAAAAAGTGGAGAAAAATCGAAAAACTAGAGTACAAGCCGACTCTGGGAATTTGTGAATCACAGTAACCCAAAGGTGCACAGATTGAACATAGACAGAATACAAGCTTGTCTAGAAAAGGGGTGCTATAGAACACCAGATAACTCCGGGCCAGAATAAGATTCCCCCTTGGTATGATAAAGGTATAGAATAAATCAGCCCACTGCCAAAAGGGCCATGACAAGGAGAGCTGTCTTTCCTGGCCTGTGTAGGGGGAAAATTTTTTGTTGTTAGTGCCGTCCAGTCCATTCCAACTCCTAGCGACCCTGTGTACAGCAGAGCGGAAACCTGGCCTGTTTTTTTGCAAAATTCTCTCACCTTCCAGCCTATATCAGACAATACTCCACTGCTATTCAGAGGGTTTTCATGGCCAATTTTTTCAGAATTGGGTGGCTAGGTCCTTCTTTGTAGTCTGGGAGCTCTGCTGAAAGCTGTCCCTCACGGGTGATCCTGCTGGTATGTGAAATACTGGTGGCATAGCTCTCAGCATCATAGCAACAAGCAGCCACCACAGTGTGACAACGGACAGATGGGTGGTGTGGTTCCCTGACCAGGAAATGAACGAGGACCCAGACCGAGGTGAGATCGTGGAATCCTCACCACCAGGGCTGGCTAGTGGGAAAATGTTTCTCCTTAAATAGATTAACCACAGTTCTGCCATGTCCCAGGTTTGAGGTTTTAATTATAAACACGTGTTCTTTGGGCAACCTCAAGCTGAGAAATTAAACTAAAAAGCAGTGTCACATGGTAGGGCTCACAGCTAAATGGCAGAAGTAAACATAAATCCTGTTCAGAGTAACTACATCGTCAGCCCTGACTGCTCAAGATTTTTATAAAGAAAGCTCTCTTTAACCTAAACTCACATTGTGACATTATACAATACATGGTGAAACAAGGCACTGTGAGCAAGAGCCAGGTGAAGCAACCAATAGGAGAAATAGATCCAAGAAATTTCAAAAAATGGAATTAGATTAAGAATGTACCATAACTATGTTGAAAAAGTTTAAAGAAATAAAATGTGGAATCAAAAACATGAGAAAGGAAGAAAATATTTATCAAGAAAGACTTGTCAACATGTTGTTAAGCTCTTTAAAATATGTTTCCTTGTAATCCCCATCATCAATTGATAAATTCCTTCTTTTTCTGGAAACCTCTCTGGGAAACTTAGGCTGGGCTACATGGCTTTCTTCTCTCCTCTCAATCTTGGATCCTATTTTTATTCATAGTTCCTTTTTACTCAGAGAGTGCTTGGCACATTACAGCGATCAACAAGTGTTCGAGTAAGTCTAATATTTCAGAGACGAGCGATCAGGTTTGGGGGATCCACAATTCTGGGCATGTGGTCGGGGCTTTTATAAATTGGGGAAGTTCGGACTTATCTATGGTTAGAAGGAAAGGAGGCAGAAAATAGGTTATATGGTTAAAAGAAAAGAGGGAATTGTGATTTTGTTCCTCTTTTCTTTCCTCCCTCTACCTTCTCCTTTAAGACATCATCTTATTTCATGGCATCGACTTCCTTTTCTCTTTGAATCTTCAGTCTGCACTTTCCCAAAATCTAATACTGCAATTTCCAACCGTCAGCTAGTATTCAGTCGGATACCATAATTTAATTTCAAACTTTCTATGTGCAAACTGAACCCATTCCCCTTCTACCCAAAATTACTCAGTATTCATATTCCATTTTTGGTCACCATCAATCAATTTTTGAGTCTTGGAGATGTAACTTCTGAAATATCACTTGTATGCATTCTTGTTTATTTCCAACACTCTTTCCCTAACACATGCACTCATGAACTTTAATCTGAGATTTATTTTAATCGGAGATAGTGACATATCAGATTCCATATTTCTTTTTCTGACTTTTATCTCTTTACTCTCTCTTCCCGTGGAAGTATTTCTCAGGCTGTTGCAAGCATAAGTTTCTAAAACTATTTAATTTCACCTGCCTACTCAAAAGTCTTCAAAGCAGATTTGCTTTGTCAAATTAATTAATTATCATAAAAATTTTAATTGAAAGAAAACTTACCTTTCCAAGTTTACTTCCAATTACTCCTTCCCAATGCTTCTGCTGCTATCGACAACTACAGTTAATTATCCTTGCTCCTTCTCCCCTGACTCACCCTTTCAACCACTCTGCATTTGCTCAAACTATTTCCTCTGCCTTCATCTCCCTTTCTCACATCTCCATATAGCTGACCACATTCTATCTTCAAAACAAAACTAAAATATCAATAACTTCACAAAACATTCTTTGAGAGCCTCATCTAAGCATCAACAAATAAATATCTTTGATCAGTAGGCATTTTCACCAAACAAATGAAACTTACATTGTTGATAATTATATTTACTTCTCTCCTTTATTTAAATGTAAATTCCTAGAGGTGAAGGCTCATCAACCTCACTTTTGTTTCTCCTCTATAAATACGTGGCAGAATAATGGACAAACACAAAGAGCCTATTACACACTAAGTACAGAACATTAACAGTATTAACAATATAAAATTTTGGAATGACTTCATTGTCTTAAATTGGATTTAAGGATATCAGAGAGTTTGAGCAGTCTGCCAAATATTACTTAAATAATTCCCACCTTTGACCTTTGAAGTAAATTTGATTTTTTAAGAAAAGTTTATAGAAAAGACAAAACTTGAAATATGTAGGCACTTTAAAAGTAAAATACAGTTCTGAACAATTTTACAATGATTTGCTGATGAGTGTAATAAATAACATATTCATTGCAATAAAATGAAATTGAGCTTGAAATTAATTAGTTAATTTATATTAAAATACTTGGTTAATTTTTCATTCAGCACAAACTATCAATTCACCCATTAATCAAGACTGTATTTTTCATGGACATTTTGGTGATTGGGCACATTGCTATATTTCAAGTATTAAAAGAATATAAAGAAAACACATAATTCCTTAATACATTTCCCAAAGGGTAGATTTGCTCTAACTGACCTCTACAGATATATTAAAACATGTGCAGTTTAGGAAAAACCTAGAGAACTAAAATTTAAGGTCATGCCTTAATCGTTACTCTAATGATTTAACATCCAGAGATTCTTGTGATCATTCTGGACCCATGGCCACCTCCAAGAGACTCGTTTTGGACCCAAATATCAGAAGAAAATTAGTTTTCTGATGCCAAAAGTTATGTTCAGAGAAAACTGGACAGGAATAATATGTTTGATATGTATCCAGTTAATCTCTACTTCATTTCTGGCGTTTCAATTTAGGCACAAAGAAATAAAAGATGTTAGTGATATGGGGGCTTTATTCAATGTAGACAAATGATATTAAGCATTTCTAATTAAAATTTCTATCTAGGTTTGAAAATACAATGGCATTTACTGATGTTGAAAAATCTAATTTTGATGTTTTACTCTTCTTATGTATTTGGAATAGATACAATGACGTTGAAGAAAACTGTGAAAGGTATAATGTTACATAGATTCATTTCACATAAGGAGCGTTATTGATTAAATGATGGCATTCCTTATAAATCAATCAATAAATCAAATTTTTGTATTAGAGTTGGGATTGGATAGTCAAAAAATGCCAGCATCTTTGCAAGACATTCATATTTAAGGTAAGAAAAAGTTGTAAACCCATAGACTGAAAAGTGGAGCCATAATAAATCTATGTCCTTTGTGAACTATTCTCAAAGAAATGCATGTAATGTCCACCTTAAAAGTAGAGTTGGGTAAATTAAAAATCATTTACCAAAATCAGTAAGTACTTATTGACTTTTATGAGTTTTGCAAATCACTCTTTTAGATGCTATGGTATGCAAAAATAATAAGCCTTAGTTCCTAATGTCAAGTGATTTGCAAATTATTGGAAAGACTACAACACTACATCAAAAGATGAATGATAAACCAAGATGATGTGTATTAATCATGGCCACTATGAGTTTTACAATAAAGAAGGCTGTATAGAGGGCAATAAAACTTGAAAAAAACAAAAAGATGAGATAGATATGGTAATAAAAAGACAGAAAGAAGGAGGACATTCCAGGTCAGGTAGGGCAAAATGTTCAAGGAACATTCAGGGAATAATTAGTAGATCAATATAGATGAGGTTGATCTAACGTAAAATATTGGTAACATATTATCATTGGAGAAGTAGTCTTGAAAGGAAATTGGAAGATCTCAAAAGCCATTGTAAAATGTCTGGACTTAAATTTTTGTCCATTAATTATTTATAAATAAAAACTAGCATGGCAAAATTGGCATTTTATAAACATTAGTCAGAAGACAGGATGATTGACAAATTGAATTAAGGGAACAAGCACTTTAGGGTTTGTTATGATGAGTATCTGGGTTGGCTGGTGGCAAAGAATATGGAAAAGTAAGAATGGATGTAACAAAACAATTCAAATTAGGAGTTATCTCTGTGATCAATTAGAACATTAGTTAAAAAGGGAAAAAGTCAAAGATGTTAAGATTTTTACTTCAGTGAACCAAGGGTCATCAACATGAAAAAGAATTTCAGGAGAAGAGCCAATGGAGAGGAAAATATGAAGGTCAACTTATTTCATAAATGAGAATTATTTCTCAAGTAGAACACAGGCAATATTTTAGCAAAGATAATTGCTATCATAACAAGCTTAAATTAATATTTATAATTTAAGTAAGAGTGCAGATCAAATAGCAGATATTCAAAAGGGACTTTCTTAATTTACAAGAATATAAATATAATGAAGCCATTGGCATTTCTAAGTTCCATCAGGGGACCAAGAGTCCATTGCAATTTGATACAACATTTAACAGCGACATTTAAAATGGCCAGTTTGTCACCTGCAGAGATTTAAAAACTGACAACTTAGTCTACTATGTGTCTGATACAAAGCAGAGTTGGATTCACTTAAAATTCTAACAGACATGCAGAGACAACTTAAGGCACTGATTTATTTTGGTACGATGACTTGTAACATTTTCCAAGCAAGCACTTTTTTCCTTGGCCTCCACAACAAGAGAGTTAGAGGACTAAGGCACTCATTTAGCAATTACAAAAACTCTCAAGGAGTCTTATTCATAGACAGTCCTTATAAATTATAGATTATACCAAATGAATATGATTTTCTTGTTGAAATATTTTAAAATTGTACCTGCTTTGAGAGAATTATGCACCTAATTTATTTAATTATTCACTTTATTATCAAATTTTCATGTCAATATATTACAACAGCTTATGTGGGTTATTAGATTTTGAAAATTGCTACAATGTTCAAGAAAATTTAGAACTTTTGGAGCATTTAAGAGAGAAATACTTTATCATCAAACATTTTAGAAAATCCGATAGTTGTTTCTATGTGTCTCAATCTTCAATCTTCTCATCCTAAATTAGGAAAACAAACCTCTCAGTTGCTAGATGACCTGGGTCTTTTTAGGAGCAACTGGTCTACCTCCTTAATGCTTCTCCCTCTATTGGCCCTTTCCTGTCAAGCTATAGACACTGTCTAATCACTTCCATCCTAAAAAGTAAATAATAATAAATGAAACAAAAAAGAAAACAAAACAAAATAACCAAATAATATAAAAAGAAAAATTATCCTTTCCCTGCTTCTCTCTCAAATTACTCTGGTATATCCTACCTGTCTTCATTACATTATTTTCCAAAAATAAAGAATAAAAAGAACTCTCCAGGACCCCAGTCGTTCTTTATTCTATTACAACTTACTTCTGTCCTCTCCATTCAACTAAGTTCGCTGTTCCTAAGGTCAAACACAACTTTCTAAGGTTCAAACCCAGTAACAATTTTCAGCTTTCTTTTTTATTTGATTTGATGACAGATGAGATACTGCTGACCACTTTGTTCCTCAGCTGTCCCATTCTATGACCTCTACGTATTTATTCTCTGCTCACTCTTCTGATTACTCCTATTTTAGTCTTCTCGGCTTCATCTCTTTCACAGATACCTTAAATATTTGTGTTTCTTAGTAATCTTTTCTTTGTTTCCTCTCTTAGAGTTCTATATACCTTCTTCTACTGCAAACACACATATGATATTTACTATATGCTGGTATGATATACACTATTTATGGTTTTAAGCAGTGTGCCTGAAATAATTCCTTTAATGCTTAAACAGTCTGATTAAGTAGGTACTATTATCATTCCTATTTTAGAGATGAGAAAGTTGAGGCAAGGGATGGTGTCACGACTTGCTAAAGGCCACTCATCCAATATGTGGTGAAGCCAGATTTGAATCCAGTCATTGAGTGTCTGTGATCTTACTGCTTCACCAATGCCCTTCATATCTATATCTATCTATCTATCTATCTATCTATCTATCTATCTATCTATCTATCTATATCTATATATCTATACATATAGTGCCCTATATAATCTGGCCCATTGTAGGCACTCAAAATTCAGCCTCAATTTGGCTACCATCCCCTCTTCTATATATTAATTATAGATAGAATGTGTGTGTGTGTGTGTGTGTGTGTGTGTGTGTGTATCTCTATCATCATTTTTGAGGTCTGGAAACATATTTGCTAGTACCTATTGTATCACTTTACTTTAAAAAAAATTATATTTCTCAAAGTCAGCGTATCAAAACTCAAGAACATTCTCTTCCTGTCTTATCCCACTCTTTAGCCTCTGTCTTAAGTTATGCTATTATTATCTATTGAATCTATTTTGCCATAAAAAAATAGAAATATCCAAGGCTCTCATCCTCTCCTCTAGCAAATTTAAAACTCATAAAATCCAAATCACTTTTCCTTTAAATGACTCTCAAATCTATTTCTGTTTTGCATCCTCGCTGGCTTAGTTTTATTTCTCACCATTGATAGCCTGGTCTGGTGAGTGTTCTGCAAAACTAACCAAGGTCAGGTATTGGGTTTATCAAAAACATCTGAGGAAGCGTGTGTGTGTGTGTGTGTGTTTGGTGTATATGTGCATTTTGTTTTTATTTGGTTTTGGGCCCATCCCTGGAAAATGTGATTCAATATATTTGATGTAAGGCCTAGGAGTCTCTATTTTAAGTAGCTTCCAGGTGTTAACCATTGCTATCTAGAAAGTCATCCCCAGTACAATACCATTGGCCTCAATTAGGAGCTTCTTTGCAATACAGAATCTCAAGTCTCACTTCACACAGACCGAATCACAATCCATAATTTAACAAGATCCCCAGCTGATCTGTGTGCACATTATATATAATGTGATCAGCACTGGGTTGGACTATGACAACCCAACATATTTACCATTCTGTAGTGCACATATACTTCCCATTGTGTATACATAAAACCCAAACTCCTTCACACTTGACGTGTAAGACCTTTCACAATCTGGTCATGACGTGACTTCACTCAACTTTATTTCCTGCCACTTTCCAGGAATGGGAGCAAAACCAAATCAAAATAAAACACACATAATAGTTAAACTATCAGGAGGTTTTGCAGATAGTCCCCACTATCCTATTTCTCTATTTATTTTTGCATTGTTTTCCTTATTTAATAGAGCCCTTCTCCTTTTTCTCATCCAGGGACATGCCTACCACTTTCTGTTACAGACTTACTTGAGTCCTCCGGGCAGTAAACCACACCCTCCAGTATCTTGTAAAATCCTGCAGGACTTTCTCTTAGAACACTTAACACATTGCACTGAAATACGTTAATAAGAATTTTATAATTTTTAATAAGTAAGAAATGTATTTGTATGCTAACTTAAAGGCATTATATTCCCTTATTCAAGTTCACGTAATGTTATTTTATTTAAAATTAATCTAAAACTAAAGAAGGTTGTTTGTTTTGAGTTTCTGTACTATTTCCCAGTAGCAATGAATATATACTCAATTTTGTTCACACATCTGTTTCTCCACTGGACTAGATAATCTTGGAAAAATTAAGAATACCTTATTCATCTTAGTCTGCCCACTCAGCATAGGGTTTGGAAAAGACCCCATGCTAAAATATCAGTGTATGGATGGAGTGATATATAGTAAAATGAAACAAAAAAATGAAAAATTTCTTATTCATATTGCTCCATGAATGTTTCTATTGGTTGAATCTAATAAAATACAGTTTTAAATCTATTTTTATTCTCTGTAGACTATTCTATTTTTGAGAACATATATCATGCTAAATCTATAAAAATTTGCATAAATTAAATTAGTGACACATTAAGTGACTTTTGAGTAAAAAGTTTGCTCCCATGTGATTGTTCAGTAATCGTGTTTGTGTGTGTGTGTGTGTGTTTCAATTCAAACACACGTTTCACACATGAACATAAAATGTACAAAAATGTCATCCAAATGACCGGTACTAAAAAACTGATGTTCAAAATAGGCTATGTGAATGAAAAGAAAGGGCAAATAAATTTTAAAAAGAAAGAAAGAACTGAAAGTGAAGGTGAGAAGGTCTGTAAGGAAATGTCAAAAAATGATGAGCTTGGGAAGACCATAATGGCGAGGCAATATATTTTCTGATCATTACACTCTCATCCGCCATTGAACCACAGCACTAAGCAAAAATCAATCATATAAATATTGAGAATCTCCAATATGTCAAACATTTAAAAACCTGGGCCTTCCAAGAAATTAAAGTGAATACATCATACTAAAGAGAAAATGTTTGTGACATGAAGTATATGCTTATTGGAATATATTTTGTTTTGAAAACAGACAAAATGATTTTTTTTCCTAAAATACATTGTTTGAAATTAAATGACATGCAATAAGTTTAAGAAGGAGACATAGAAGTTACAACTCCAAATATAATTTAAGCAAATTTTATTGCATGGAATTACTCAGCACAATAGTTTATTAATAAAAGTAAAATAATTACATACGATACTTTAATATTTATCAAATAAGAAGCAATAAGACTCCCTTCTCCATATTTTAGTTTTAAAGTTGATCCTTTTTAATATATCACTTAATGTAAATAAAAGTAGAAAATATGCCTTTATGCCAATTAGGCTGAGAATGTCATCTGAGTGATGAGCGAAGCAATCTGTGTTTATGTGGTAGTTAGGCCTCGAGTCCATTACAAGACCAGGAACAGCTCACTCATCACTTATTTTGAGTGTGACATTTAATTAAAACTAAAATATTGTGAAGAGGCAGCAAGTCCAAGTTCTATATCCAATCCAAGTTTATTTCAACAGGCACCACTTAGACATGTAAGTTATTAGCTGCCTTGATGAAACTAGCATAGAACAGTGTGCAATATTTTGAATCACTGCTAACACTATGCAGTAATAAATTAAATTAAGGGAGAGTGTTTGCACTGGGCCTAATTCCTAAGTCTCGGGATGCCTATGTAAGTGCTTTGTCTACTCCACATGTGGGGGTTTCTCTCCAGAATAAGGTCAGCCTAAACCTTATTTACAAGCCTGACAAATCAGAAATCAAACATCTGTCACACAACAGTTCAGCCAGAATGTTCCGCCTTCCTTCCTTCCCAGAGTGGTATTATAGTACCAGCTATTCAACATTTACACTGCTTATGAGCATACCTTGATATACATTGTTAGAAAATGCAAAACCCGTCAGCATATTGCAAATGTTACTGTGAAATAGAGTGGAAAGAAAAAGGAACACGTCTTCCTCAGCTTTAGGAACAAAAATGTTTTAAATTAGAAGCACTAAAATGAGGGACCAATGAAAGCTGTCACCCTTAATGTGAGAGTATACTAATTTCCTCTGCTCAGTGCAAATCATAAAATTACTATCACATAAATACTTTATGTTATAGATTCCAGAATATTTCTATAGGAATACATACCTTTAAAATAATTTTGAAAGAATATAACAAGGCGTGTGTCATAATATTTTAAGGTTTTCAGTAGTAAATGGTAACAACGATTACTAGAACAAAATTGACATTTATAATTCAGATATATGCAATTATTTACTAATTAACTTATAGGTTCACTCAACAACCATGTATGGGATCACTGGGTAGATATACTTGAGAACATATACAAAGTTTGCTGTTAGGTAACCACGGGACAAATATTTCACCAGGCTGAAAAACTCTCACTTCCACGAAATAAATGATTTATATGTTTTAAGAAGTCAAGCAAAGTTCTGTTTTTTAGGCCTCCAAATGAATTGTAGGGTAACTGTATAGCCAGGGAATTCATGTTTAATACTAAGATTAAGTATTACAAAAAGAAAGCATATTTTACAAAGAATTTATTTCACCTTGCTCATTGATATATGGAGGGAAAGCCACAGAAATTTAAAAACAGCAAATTAGTTTGAATTGCTAAATATAGAGAAACCTTTTTCTTCAGTGAAAGCATTTCAGGCATCTCAGAATCTTAGATTATTATAGCCTGAAGGTACCTACAGGATCTCTAGTCTAGCGATCTCAGGTTACAGGTAAGAAAAGAGGTCCAGAAGGCTCATCTGTTTCTGAAGGCCCCAGGATAATGGATAATGCAGAGGGGGATTTGTGCTTAGACTATTAATACCCAGCCTGACTTTGGATCTCCAAAACACTTGGTGATATTTTGTTGAAGAATTTGAGTAAAAGAGCAGATTGGGTACCTCCTCAGAATAGAGGAAAAGTTGACTTGGGGGATTCCCTTCCAGAGAGGAAGATGGTACTTATTTTACTTACATTTTTAAAAGATTTTCTAGAATCAGATCATTTTATTTAAATATCAGGTAAATAAGGAAAGAAACAAATAAATCTGAATATATACTATTTGATTGATTGGTTGATTGCAGAGAAAGATGATTTTTACTATATCAATGACTTATATGATAGGCTTCAAGACCAAAATAACACTCTCATCTATTCATTAATCCTTTTCATTCAAACCTACTATATCTCACGCAACTGAGCTAGTTGTGCATGGATGATAAAAATCTTTCATATTTTAATATTTTGTGACCTAGCTTAGTATCTTAACAGAAGTGAAGAAAGAGTATTACTAATCCATATGAATACATATACTTTAAAATAGAATATTAACAGTAAAAAGTACACATCTTATAACTCATAAATAATGTTCAACTTTATCTTCCCAAGTTGTTTTTCAAAATAATTAAACTTATGTGAATCTGTTTGCACTTGTGCTTTTAAACTTTATCAATTAGTCCCTTTAGACACCCATACAAGGAGTCAGGAAACTGACTAGATCCCCAAATGCACAGCTGAACCAAGAACCAATCTGAGGAGAGGGAGTCAAGATGGCGGCGTAGGCAGACTCTGAACTCACCTCCTTCCGTGGACACAGCCAATTTACAACTACTCGTGGAAAAATTACCCCTGAGACAGAGCTGAAAACTGGATAAGAGGAACTCCTGCAACAACGGACAATCCTGACTGGGGTGGAAGAGGCAGAGACTCCCTTCCGGAGAGGAAAAACGCCGCCTTCACAAGCCGCCAGCTTCACGGCCGCCGGGAGCAGCTCACAGGTACGCAGCCTCCCTGGAGACGCGGGGCCCTGAGCCGGGGAGCGCCCCTGCTGTGGGCATTGTGTGGACCCAGCACAATCGAGACCAGCGGCATAATATCTGACTTTGCTGCTACTAAAGCATTGGGTAGCATCCCCAGAAAACCCGGCTCACAAAGAAACTAAAACTGGCTCTTAAAGGGCCCGCGCACAAACTCACCCGTTCCAGAAAGCATCCTAAAATCACCAGAAAGAAAGGTGCACACTGCTTTGGTGACAAGAGACTCACCTAATAGGCCCTGAGTGCATCTCGGTGAGGGGTGAGACCTCTCCAGGGACTGGGACATTGGCGGCGGCCATTGTTGTGGCCTGGTGTGAGCGTGCTGACACAGACGCCATTGGAGTTTTCCCTGAGACCTGCTAGCCCAGGGTCTGCTCCACCCGCTAGAGCACCGATTTAATCCAGCTCAGCCAGGGCAGGCAGCCCACCCTAGAGACTGGCCCCACCTAACAACAAACCCTCAGGCAACGTGTGGGCCTGCATAGATTGGTGACTGGATTTTCTGCAGCCTGGCAACTGAGCTGACTTGAGCGGGGCAGGGTGTGCACAAGGAGCGGGTGGAGAGTGTGGGGTGGTGGCGGAGTGTGTGGGGCTCCCGCCGTGGAGAGACTGGGTCCGCTTGGGGAGGTCGGGCGCCACACGGGGCAGGACTGTGTTGACTGTGTGTGTGGACCTGTGGGCGGCAGGGCTTGTCAGCTGCAGAAGACTTGTGCTTCTCAAAGACCCACATAGGAGGTTTGCCCCACCTTCCAAAGCCTGAAACAATTGGGTGCTCCTGTGCCTGAGGCCAGCCCCACCCAGCTGCAATCCTCAGAGAGCTGACAAGAGACCTAATAGGCTAGAGGTTTACAGCAATTCTAAGGCCCTGAGCCTAACAACCTGCCACGCTGGGGGCCTACTCACTTAAAAGAAATACTGCAACACAGATGTGGTATTAGAACTTGCAGCCAACTGTGCTGGGGCTCCTCACACCTGATAAAGAGACTGAAGGGCCCACAACAACTACAAGCAGCTGAGCATTACAACAGCTGGCCAGGAGCATAACTCAGCCTCCCTGGGCGCCTATAGGGAGAGCTAACAGGCCACAATAGAAGGACACACGTAGCCCACATAGGGGCCGACCCTGGAACATTGAGAACTGAGGGAAGCACACTGGAAGCCTCCTAAGCCATCACTTACATAAGGTCACCTATCCAAGAGCAGGAGACGTAGCTGACCTACCTAATACATAGACACAAGCACAGGGAAAGAGGCAAAATGAGGAGGCAAAAGAATACATTCCAAGTAAGGGAACAGGACAAAACCCCAGAAAAGGAACTAAGTGAAACAGAAATGAGCAACCTACCTGACAGAGAGTTCAAACTAAGAGTGTTAAGGATGCTAACTGATCTGGGGAGAAGAATAGATGAACTCAGTGAGAATGTCAACAAAGAAATGGAAGATATAAAAAAGAACCAATCAGAAATGAAGAATACAATACTGGAAATGAAAAATTCATTAGAGGGACTCAAAAGCAGAGTAGAGGATACAGAAGAACGGATCTGTGAGCTGGAAGAAAGACTAGAAGAAATTACCCAAGGTGAACAGGTAAAAGAGAAAAGAATTAAAAAGAGTGAGGACAGTCTAAGGGACCTCTGGGACAACATCAAGCGCACTAACATCCGTGTTATAGGTGTCCCGGAAGGAGAAGAGCGAGACAAGGGGGCAGAGAATCTATTTCAAGAAATAATAGATGAAAACTTCCCTAACCTAAGGAAGGAAACAGACATCCAGGTACAGGAGGCACAGAGAGCCCCAAACAAGATAAACCCAAAGAGGCCCACACCAAGACACATCATAATCAAAATGTCCAGAATTAAAGATAAAGAGAGAATCCTAAAAGCCGCAAGAGAATGTCAAGTTACATACAAAGGAAACCCCATAAGGCTATCAGCTGACTTCTCAGCAGAAACCTTACAGGCTAGAAGAGAATGGCATGATATATTTAAAGTGCTAAAAGGAAAAAACTTACAGCCAAGAATACTCTACCCAGCAAGGTTATCGTTCAAAATGGAAGGAGAGATCAGAAATTTCCCAGACAAGCAAAAATTAAACGAGTTTGTCACCAAGAAACCAGTGTTACAAGAAATGTTAAAGGGACTGATTTAAGGGGAAAAGAGAAGACCACAAATAGGAAAAATTATCTATTTCCACGATTAGAACGTAATGGATACAAATGCACAAAAAAGAAGTTGGATATGATATCAAAAACATAAAAGGAGGGAGGAGGGTAGTTAAAGAGTACAGCTTTCAGACAGAGGTCAAACTAAAGTGACCATCAATTCTGTATAGAAGAAGTAAGGAACAGAGAAGGACTACTAAAACACTGAGGGAAAAAAAAAAAGTTAAAAATGGCAGTAAGTACATACTTATCAATAGCTACTTTAAACGTCAACGGACTAAATGCTCCAATTAAAAGGCATAGGGTGGCTGACTGGATAAAAAACAAGACCCATATATATGCTGCATACAAGAGACACACTTCAGACCTAAAGACACTCACAAACTGAAAGTGAAGGGATGGAAAAAGATACTCCACGCAAATGGCAATGAAAAGAAAGCAGGGGTAGCAGTACTCATATCAGACAAAATAGACTTTAAAACAAAAACTGTAAAACGAGACAAAGAAGGGCATTACATAATGATCAAGGGAACAATCCAACAAGAGGATATAACACTTGTAAATATCTACGCACCCAATGTAGGTGCACCTAAATATATAAAGCAATTATTAACAGACATAAAAACAGAAATAGACAGTAACACAATAATAGTAGGGGACTTTAACACTCCACTTACACCAACGGATAGATCATCCAAACAGAAGATCAATAAGGAAACATTGGCCTTAAACGACACACTAGAACAGATGGACCTAGTAGATATATACAGAGCATTCCATCCAAAAACCGAAGAATACACGTTCTTTTCAAATGCACATGGAACATTCTCCAGGATTGATCACATATTAGGCCACAAAACAAGTCTCCATAAATTTAAGAAGATTGAAATAATACCAACCATCTTTTCTGACCACAACGGTATGAAACCAGAAATCAACTATAGGAGGAAAATCAGAAAAGCCACAAATACATGGAGATTAAACAAAATGCTACTGAACAACGATTGGGTTAACGAAGAAATCAAAGAAGAAATCAAAAAATACCTGGAGACAAATGAAAATGAAAATACGACATGCCAGAATTTATGGGATACAGCAAAAGCGGTTCTAAGAGGGAAGTTTATAGCAATACAGGCCTATCTCAACAAACAAGAAAAATCTCAAATAAACAATCTAACAATGCACCTAAAGGAACTGGAAAAAGAAGAACAAACAAAGCCCAAAATCAGTAGAAGAAGGGAAATCATAAAAATCAGAGCAGAAATAAATGAAACAGAGACCAAAAAAAAATAGAAAAAATTAATAAAACCAAGAGCTGGTTCTTTGAAAAGATCAACAAAATTGACAAACCTTTAGCTAGACTCACCAAGAAAAAAAGAGAGAAGGCACAAATAAGTAAAATCAGAAATGAAAGAGGAGAGGTTACAACAGACACCTCAGAAATACAAAAGATTATAAGAGAATACTATGAAAAACTATATGCCAACCAATTCGACAATCTGGAAGAAATGGATAAATTCTTAGAATCATACAACCTTCCAAAACTGGATCAAGAAGAAGTAGAGAATTTGAATAGACCAATCACCAGTAAGGAGATCGAAACAGTAATCAAAAACCTCCCCAAAAATAAAAGTCCAGGACCAGATGGCTTCCCTGGTGAATTCTACCAAACATTCAAAGAAGAGTTAATACCTATCCTTCTCAAACTCTTCCAAACAATTGAGGAGGGGGAAGCTCCCTAACTCATTCTACGAAGCTGACATTACCCTGATACCAAAACCAGACAAGGACAACACAAAAAAAGAAAATTACAGGCCAATATCACTGATGAACATCGATGCGAAAATCCTCAACAAAATACTAGCAAATTGCATACAACAATATGTTAAAAAGATTATACACCATGATCAAGTGGGATTTATTCCAGGTATGCAGGGATGGTTTAACATTCGCAAATCAATCAACGTAATACACCACATTAATAAAATGAAGAATAAAAATCACATGATCATCTCAATAGATGCAGAGAAAGCATTTGACAAGATACAGCATCCATTTATGATAAAAACTCTGAATAAAATGGGTATAGAAGGAAAGTACCTCAACATAATAAAGACCATATATGACAAACCCACAGCTAATATCATCCTCAATGGTGAAAAACTGAAAGCTATCCCTCTAAGAACAGGAACCAGACAAGGATGCCCACTGTCACCACTCCTATTTAACATAGTATTGGAAGTCCTAGCCAGAGCAATCAGGCAAGAGAAAGAAATAAAAGGGATCCAAATTGGAAAGGAAGAAGTGAAACTGTCACTATTTGCAGATGACATGATTTTATATATAAAAAACCCTAAAGAATCCACCAGAAAAATTTAGAAGTAATAAACGAATATGGTAAAGTTGCAGGATACAAAATCAACATACAAAAATCAGTTGCATTTCTGTACACTAACAACGAAGTAGCAGAAAGAGAAATTAAGAATACCATCCCATTTACAATTGCAACAAAAAGAATAAAATACCTAGGAATAAACTTAACCAAAGAGGTGAAAGATCTGTACACGAAAACTATAAAACATTGCTGAAAGAAATTGAAGAGGACACAAAGAAATGGAAAGATATTCCGTGCTCTTGGATTGGAAGAATTAACATAGTTAAGATGTCCATACTTCCTAAAGCCATCTATAGATTCAATGCAATCCCTATCAAAGTTCCAACAACATTTTTCACAGAAATAGAACAAAGAATCCTAAAATTTATATGGAACAACAAAAGACCCCGAATAGCTAAAGGAATCCTGAGAAAAAGAACAAAGCTGGAGGTATCACACTCCCTGATTTCAAAATATACTACAAAGCTATAGTAACCAAAACAGCATGGTACTGGCACAAAAACAGACACACAGATCAATGGAATAGAATCGAAAGCCCAGAAATAAACCCACACATCTATGGACAGCTAATCTTCGACAAAGGAGCCAAGAACATACAATGGGGAAAAGAAAGTCTCTTCAACAAATGGTGTTGGGAAAACTGGATAGCCACATGCAAAAAATGAAAGTAGACCCTTACCTTACACCATACACAAAAATTAACTCCAAATGGATTAAAGACTTGAATGTAAGACCTGAAACTATGAAACTTCTAGAAGAAAACATAGGCAGTACGCTCTTCCACATCAGTCTTAGCAACATCTTTTCAAACACCACATCTGACCAGGCAAGAGAAACAATAGAAAAAATAAACAAATGGGACTACATCAAACTAAAAGCTTCTGCACAGCAAAGGAAACCATCAACAAAACGAAAAGACAACCTAACAATTGGGAGAAGATATTTGCAAACCAAACATCTGATAAGGGCTTAATCTCCAAAATATATAAAGAACTCATGAAGCTCAACAACAAAAACTACCAACCCAATTAAAAATGGGCAAAAGACCTGACCAGACATTTCTCCAAAGAAGATATACAGATGGCCAACAGACACATGAAAAGATGTTCAAAATCACTAACTATCAGGGAAATGCAAATCAAAACTACAATGAGATATCACCTCACGCCTGTCAGAATGGCTATAATTAACAAGACAGGAAACAACATGTGTTGGAGAGGTTGTGGAGAGAAGGGAACTCTCATACACTGCTGGTGGGAGTGCAAACTGGTGCAGCCACTATGGAAAACAGTATGGAGATTCCTCAAAAATCAACGATAGAACTACCATATGATCCAGCTATTCCACTGTTGGGTATTTATCCAAAGAACTTGAAAACACCAATTTGCAAAGGTACATGCACCCCTGTGTTCATTGCAGCCTTATTCACGATAGCCAAGACTTGGAAGCAACCTAAGTGCCCATCAAGGGACGAATGGATAAAGAAGCTGTGGTATATATACACAATGGAATACTACTCAGCCATAAGAAACGACGAAATCCAGCCATTTGTGACAACATGGATGGACATTGAGGGTATAATGCAAAGTGAAATAAGTCAGAGGGAGAAGGTCAAATACCGTATGATTTCCTTCATTAAGTAGTAGATAATAACAACAATAAACAAACACATAGGGACAGAGATTGGATTGGTGGTTACCAGAGGGGAAGGGGGGAGGGAGGAGGGTGAAAGGGATAATTCGGTACATGTGTGTGGTGATGGGTTGTAATTAGTATTTTGGTGGTGAACATGATGTAGTCCATGCAGAAATAGAAGTACAATGATGTACACCTGAAATTTTTACAATGTTATAAACCAATGTTACTGCAATAAACAAAAAATTAAAAAAAAAAAAAAAAAAAAAAAAAGAACCAATCTGAATCAAGAGCAAAAAGATACATGTATCTAAGGTTCACCCCACTAACTGAAAGTTGAAATACGTGGGTTTCCTTTCCCTATCATACATGTGTGAGTATAGCTGGCTCATAAATTTCAAAAGATATATGTTCTTTCTCTTAACCTCTGTTTCCTGAATTCTTGATTTTATTTTTTGGTACCATTTGGTCTGGTAAAAATGTAGAAGACACTGTTAGATTTCTTGGGCTCTTACAGTCTCAGATGGCAAGCAACCTGCTCTAAATAGCTAGAAAGATTCTATAGGGCATTTTCTCTAGCTTCAAAGGTTCCTGAAGCTTCTTTCTCCCATCCAGAGTGGGGGATAAAATCATGTAAACAGTGTACTTCACTTTCCACTTAACTGATGGGAGTGTTTGGCTGTCAATTCTGTGATTACTCCAGTGACCAGCTTTTGTTCCTAACCTCCAGAGAAATTTGGTTGGATTCCAACTCAATCCATCACTTAACAAGCCAAAGAGTTTACAGTTTAATGGTAATCCCAGACAAGTGGTTTCCTTTTTTATGACTTGTTTATCTGAAAGACTGGAACAGTGCAAAGTTCTCCTCCTATATGCAGAAAGCCTATAATAATGGTTCCTAGGGACTGGGCATCCTAAATCACTGTAGAGTTCTATTCTACCTTAGCAGCTTGATTAAAAAGATGAATGGTGACAGGTCCAAATCAGGAAAGCCAAAGGAGGGAACGCACAACGACCTCCTCAAAGATGCCCCAGTGCTCTTAGTAAAGAACAGAGGATTCTTCCTTTTCCAGTGTTACTGAGTACACACCATTCAAGGTCACTACTCTCTCTGTAATGTTTCATGAAGCTGGACTTTCAGGGTATAAAGAATCTCCTCTGGATGTGATCACAGGTGTTTCCAACACACAGAAATGACTCACCTTCTTCTAGACGTTCATTAACAGGATAGTACTTGAATCTCTAGGCTAAGGAACTATAACATACTTGAAATATATTGTAAATTATTCTTTAGATTGAATTTTGTGTGAGCCTCTGGTCTCTGCATTTGGATCCACGGCACCTCTCAGGAAGCATGTGATAGAACTGGAACTTTACATCATCAACAAGTGGAGGGGGAGACTCTATCCCAGTATCCAAGTGTGGGAGACTCTCCAACAATCAAGGGTGTCCAACAGTTCATTGTGTTTGCATGAAGATATAAGCAGTCCATCAACCAATGTTCCACCATCCAGGTAAAATAATTGACCTCTATATGCAAAAAAAGGGACTAGTCTAGTCACCAGTAACATCTATGGTATTCTAGTAATTGAAAACATTATTATTTCTGCCTCCATTCTGGTCTACCCTGCAATGGACTGGATGTACGTGTTCTTTCAATACTCATATGTTGAAATCCTAACCCCCAATGTGACAGTAGTAGGAAGTGGGTCCTTTGGGAGGTAATTAGGTCATGAGAGTGGAGCCCTCATGATGGGATTCATGTCCTTATAAAAGGGATACTAAAGAGCTCTCTCACTCTATTTCCACCATATGAAGATACAACAAGAAGTAGTCTGCAACCTGGAAGTTGGATCTCACCAGACCTGACCATGCTGGTACCCTCATCTCAGACTTTCAGCCTCCAAAACTGTGAAGAATAAACGTTTGTTATTTAAACCACACAGTCTATGGTATTTTGTTATAGCAGCCAGAACTGACCCTACCCTAGACATACCCTAACTCAGTCTATCCTACCTTACTGAAAATTTGGCTTTGAACATGGCGTAGGTATGGTTACATACCTATATTAAGGAGGCAGTTACTCAGTGCTTACTTATCCACAGTGTCAGTCACAACCAGGGACCATGTTTGAGGGCAAACTTTTGAATAAAGCTATGTTCTAGGGAAAAAGGCAATTGCTGAAATAGTCTGGCACCCTGAAACTCTTAGGCCTAATCACTGAAGCCTAGAGTAGAAGGGCCATAGCTCAGCCAATGCCAAATATGTTGGACCACATTCATTCAGCAAATATTAATGGGGATCCTGCTACATGCCAAGTACTACTCTAGGCAGTCAGCTTACCTCTGTGAAGAAAACAGACCTTGCCCCTGTGAAGTTTACATTCTAGCAGATGAGAGACAGACCAACATGAGAAATAAGTAAATTATATATTAGAAGTGATTAGTGCTATGGAAAAAAAAAAAAGAAGAAGAAGAAAACACAGAGTATTCTTCAAAATAATTTGAAAGAGTGTTTTTAGTCAAATATTTCCAAAGGCATCCTATCTCATAAGCCAAAACACCATCAGCTGAAGGATACAGTATAATGTTAGCAGCAGATCACCTCCTCCTGGCTATAATACCAGAGATGCAGAAGTAAGCAGAGATAGCTTAGAGATCTCATAGCATGGTGAAGCCCTGCTTGATTAAAACAGCAGGCCTTAGATTCTGGGAAGGAAAGTCTTTAACAAAGTGCAATATAAGAGGCACTCTTTAGTCTCTTCAAAAATAGGGCGCATCTCACAGGGATGTCTGGAAGCTACTGATAAGCTATAGCATGTTGCACTACAGGAATACATCTGATATCAGTGCTAAGGCCAAGACCAATCCTAAAAGGTATAAAGAGATATTATGATCCCAACTTTCAAATGAGGGCAGGATACCAACACTTCAGCTGTGTCCTAGCCATGTTGTCAATATCATTCTGATAGCTTGGAGTTTATTCTATCCAAGATTTCACTTGGAACCAAACTTGTTTTAATGCAAAAAGTTCTTGAAAACTCCTAATATAATATACATGCTAACTATCACCATGAAATAGATTGAGGGTACACATGTTGGGAATAACATCTGCCTCTTTTCACAGGATATACAAAACCAACCTTGTCACAAATGGAGGACTTCCCACCCTGAGTAGTGTAAAATCACTGAAGTGGCCCTTTCATTCTAACTCCTCCACATACACTTCAGGTATATTTATCCTGCCTTAGAAGTGTCTTGCTTTGTTACAGTTCTTTACTCCAGACCTAGACTGGACAACTGAAGAGGTGAAGCATATTGCATAGTAAAATCGTGTCAACTTCAGCAATTTTCATGGTAAGAAGGTTATGGTTCAGATGACCGGTTATGGTCTAGTCTTTAAATCCAACCTCTTTCCAAAAGATGCTCCAGAGCGGGGCAACCTGAGCATAAGGGTATGCCAATTGATCAACATGCCGTTTTCTGATCATCCACAAATCTGACCTAGGTGGCAAATAAAAATCCAAGCCACAAATAACAGCTTTGATTTCAGGCACTTGGCCCAGATTTCTGAGGAAGGGTTATAAGCGATTAAGAGCTCAGATTTCGGTGTCAGACTTGAGTAAGATATCCTGGCTTTGCCACTTCATAGCTGTGCAAAATGTTAGCTTTCTTGATTTCTTGCAGTTGCAGATTCTTCACCTGTAAAGTGGCAGATGAACAGCACTTACAGAGTCTTTCTGAGAATTAAAGTGCAGAATAACGAAACAAGCTTCAAGGAGGGTTTGACACACAGTTAAGGAAAAATGAGTAAATAAGACAAACAAACAAAAATCAATACAATGAAATGAAAATTTAGACTGTCTTGGTTTTCAGAAACCTGAAGTGAACTCTGGTTTTGGTGCTTGCTTCTGATCAATGCTTTCGGTTTGACTCATCTTTCTATCTCCTTTCTGATTCTTGGACTTGGGCATCTCGCAAAGGTCTTAGATTTTATAATCCCTCTGTGTTTTGAAATTTCTTGTATCCTCAGATGAGAGCCAGGATATCTCTCTGAGGGCTGATGCCAAAACCTGAGCTCATAGCATTAGTAATCCTATCTCACAAATCTCAGCCAACTGCCTACTGGGTCCTAGAATCCCTGTGTCTAATCTGGTTCCCTGAGATCTACAAATTCAAAAGTGTAGGCATTTTAAGTTGTAATAATTTTCTAGTATAGAAACACAACAGTTTTCTAAAGATTGGTTGATTTTAGGAAGATTCAAATAAAAAGTATTTATTGAGGACTTATCATGTAAAGGAGGAATGTACAGTTAGGATTACAAAAATGACCCAGCTTCAGTTCAGATTGCTTAATCTAGTGGGGAACATGAGACATTCCTAATTATGCTGATATTCAAGAAAGAATGCGAGAAAAGTGCATAATCAAAGTGTAATAGTAGTAAAAAGAGAGTAACATTACTACTGGCAGAATGTTGTAGAAGGACTTTAGAAGAAGCAGTCCAATGATCTAGTTCTTCAGCAATCAGAATTGGAGAGAAAGGAAAATGCCCCTAGAACATTGAAAAAGTACAATCAAGAACACAAGGAAGTGAAAAAAAAAAAGACCAGTTTTTCAGTGGTTCTAGTACTGGGAGATTTGACAATTTGGAGCCAGATTGTGGTGATGCTTCTAACCCCATGAAAATAGATTGAGCATCAATATATATGGGAGAGCTTAAATGGAAGCCTTGGACCTGGCTAAGTGGTACGAAAATGATGTCCTTGCTGGGATAAGGAAGGAAGTGAGGAGAGGAAGAGCGGGAAGGAGAGAAGAAAGGAAAAGAGAAGTTTTGGAAGTTTGACAGAAGATTTCATTTTCACTTTAATTGATTTTGGCTACTAGTTTATCTAGTGTAATTTCTCAAGTGCTTAAGAATATGATGAGTGTATAGGTACAGGGGTCCGGCCGGTGGTGCAGCGGTTAAGTTTGCCCGCTCCGCTTCAGCGGCCCAGGGTTCGCAGGTTCAGAACCAGGGCGCGCACCGACGCACCGCTTATCAAACCATGCTGTGGCAGCGTCCCAATTAAAGTAGAGGAAGATGGGCACGGAAGTTAGCCCAGGGTCAGTCTTCCTCAGCAAAAAGAGGAGGATTGGTGACAGATGTTAGCCCTGGGCTAATCTTCATCACAAAGAAAAAATAAAAAGAGTGTATGGTATGCAAATATTTCTATTTGTTTCATTGCTTGATATAAAATAGAACAATTACTTAAGCTATTAAACAATTCTATTTATGCCCCTCTTCTTTCATTTTATTTTGATTTCATTTTTGAAAGATTTTCCTGTGCACGTCTCTTGTGTTTTGGCATCTTTCATAATCTAATATTTTTTCTTTAAAGATCATAGCTAGATAGCTTATAAAGCAAAGATAGTAAGATTCAGTGGTAGACAAAGTTATCTGTTAAGAATAATTCTAGCTAACATATGTTAGAGAGAGTGCTTAGCTTTTTTTAATAACATATAATCAAAAAGAAAAAAAACACGGCATTTAATTCTTTCCCCATGGGAGAGAACAGAAGAGTCAGGTATTAAAAAGAACCATGCACTTTGTTTAATCTAGTTCTGCACCAGCGGAGGACAAATTATCTCGTAAACAATAAGAAATTATAATCATGTAATAATAGGATAGCTGTAGAGAAAAATCTATGATCAAAATTGGTTTTTATGAATAAAATATAACCAGATGGCTAATTTATTAATTATTTACTCATACATCTTCTAAGATAATCCTTACAATTACACTGGATGAAATTTAATATATTTAATAACATATTCACAAATTGAGTGAAAATTTGGAGTTGACATTTTCTATCAGTGGTTACAAACTGGTACTCTGTGGATATAGCATGGCCAATAAAATTGCTTTGTTTGGTCCACAATATTGTTTTTTTTTGGGGGGGCGGAGATCAGCCCTGAGCTAACATCCTATGCTGATCCTCCTCTTTTTTGCCGAGGAAGATTGGCCCTGAGCTAACTTCTGTGCCCATCTTCCTCTACTTTATATGGGACGCCGCCACAGCATGGTGTGACAAGTGGGCCCCGCATGCCCGGGATCCGAACCTGCAAACTCCGGGCCACCGAAGCGGAGTGCATGCACTTAACTGCGTGCGCCACCAGGCTGGCCCCCACAATATTGTTTTATAAAATGAATTTGAATGTCTTCTAAGAAGTCATTCACATTCAAGTTTGTAGGAGTCTCTATCTTTCCTTTCTTCTGTATAAACATTAGACTTGCTGACCTACCTGTTGCACATCTGGATAAAATGTTTGCTTATTTTTTCTCTTTTAGGAAAAAAAAGTTAGGAAAAAAAGACATCATAATTTTTATAAATCACTCTTTCCATAAAATTTTTGAAATACATGGCACATGTGGTTTCATTACATGAGAAGTCAATTGGAATTTTTTCATGAGGTGCTAATGAGCAAGGGAGCAAATCTCCTAGGAAAAGTAAGCAGCCCCCTCAGCAGCATGAACCGAGCAGGACCAAAGCACTTGTATCCAATTTGATGCAAGTATAATTTTTCCTAGCATCCATTTAAAATTTTGGCGACTCCAAGTATACTTTCTCCCTTATAAGCGTTGTCTTGCCCAATTAGCTTTCAATGGTGCTTGAAATTCCCACTTGAAAAGCCTTATGTTGACCTGTCCATTTTAATCAACTTAAATACTACCTGGGAGGAAGATATATTAGCTATCACTTGGGCACCAATTAGTCTATCCGAACCTATTACTGCACATTATCAACCAGCACAAAAGACAGCCTTAGGGCACTTGGTTCTTGAAATCATTGAAATGCCAGCTCACAGAAGGCCTGGTACTCTTGGTGCGAACCATGCAATATTAACCCATTACTCTAATAACCATTAAACATATTTGGTTGTGTTAAATCCAATGTCATTTTATTCTGCAGTCCAACGCAGTAGGAGAAATCACCGATTTAAAAGAATTTAATAGAATAAAAAATTCCATTATGAACATTTCATCCCATTTCAATTTTTAACGATCGTTATAATTTTTTATCTGTAGAAGAAGTCTTGTTTCCTGCCGGGACACTATATTATAGTCCTAAAGCATAGGGGGAAAAAGGTAACTCTGTAAGGGAGCGCTGATGGGGTCTTAAAAGAAGGTACTCAATTTTCCTGAACCTAATGAGACATTTATTGTAAGACAGGTCATCATCTTAGTAAAAAGTTATCAGGAAACAAAGAAAATACTACTTTACTGAATATACGCATTGGCTGTAAGACATATCTGAGTTTCAGAAATGTGAAAACATGTTTATAATGTAACTGAAGATAGAGTTCCTGACGAGGAGCTCCAATTACTTGCCCTAATTGGCCCAATAAGGAGGGAGGTGGGGTCTTTCAGTACTTTGGGAGTAGAGCATCTCTTCTGAACCACAGTTTTACAGGAGAATTAAGCTCCAGTGCCCTAAGGCATTGTATGCAATGTATTAACTCTCTCATATGCATCAAAAACGACATTAGCTACAAACCATGCTTGAGAGAACTATACTCAAGTCATTTTCTATAAAATTTAATACTCTTGTGGAATCCCAACTGAAAAGTTTGGAGCACGGGGCTATTGAAGAAAGGATTGGTCCAGATGTAGGAAAAATCTACATTCTCTTGATTTACCTCCTTGGTAATGTTACTTTATCACCTTGATTTATTGTTATTATTACTGTTATTATCATTATTATTATTACTATTCTTTCCTGCATGATTGGAAAAGATAAAGAGAGCTAGAAGATCAGGGGAAATAAAGGCTTTCTCGGAAATTAGCATTATCTGACCTTCAAGATACATATATATACATACATATAAAAGTAATAATTTCTATTTAATTGCATTGACAAAAACTCCAAGATCTCTCTCTCTCACACACACACACACATAAATGCCTTTCCTTTCCCATTCTCCCATTCTGTCACCCCTCTGTCCATCCTTTCTCTCCAACTTGAGGATTTTAAAGTCAATTTAAACGTGTATTTTAAAAAATGAAAGAGAGAGAGAGAAAAAAAAAAGCTTCCTGTTCAGTAATGAGCAGTAGTAGAAAAATTTCTCCTCTGAGTTAATCAAATTGAAGTGGACAATCAAAGAGAAGCAGGTGTGAAATAGAACGAATGCGTATTTTTCCTACTTTTACTTTTGCCATAATTACACGGCAATATGAATCCACATAGAGCAAGCACAGGTTACCATAAACAATATGATTATACGGTGACTCATTTCATTCAACACAGAGTTCCTCAGGGGATAAAAAATAATTCATCATAAATTACAGGGTAGTTATATTTCACTTTCACAATAATTATTTTAGGAATACCTAGATAGATTTTCATTCATCAAAAACAGTTAGTGAAATGGAGATATTCCAGAATAAAATATATTTTAACTTTTAAATTAAACTCAAAGATTCATTTCGAATTTTTCTGCTTGTCTTAAATAGATTTCTCTGAAATAGTCAAACAACCAATCAAAATCTCTCTGTTGGGGCCAGCCCCGTGGCTTAGCGGTTAAGTGCGCGCGCTCTGCTACTGGCGGCCCAGGTTCGGATCCTGGGCGCGCACCGACGCACTGCTTGTCCGGCCATGCTGAGGCGACATCCCACATACAGCAACTAGAAGGATGTGCAACTACAACATACAACTATCTACTGGGGCTTTGGGGAGAAAAAGGGGAAAAAAGAAGGAAGATTGGCAATAGATGTTAGCTCAGGGCTGGTCTTCCTCAGCAAAAAGAGGAGGATTGGCATGGATGTGAGCTCAGGGCTGATCTTCCTCACAAAGAAAAACAAAAAAAACCAAAATGTCTCTGTTTAATTAACATTTTTTAACATATTAAACTCTGCTGTAGAGCCAGTTTAATGGAAAGATGGCCCCCAATTCACATACTGGTCACATACCAGTTATGTGGCCCTAGAATTCTGAGTCTCCCCATCCACAAATAAAGTTTGCATCCACTGGTCTCCAAAATGTAGATGGAGGCCATGGTTTACAGCTTTCTCTTCTATAAACTTTGAATGCATGTGTTTGATGTCTAAATCAGCGGTAGTCACAAATACTGTAGTAAGTTTGAATATAGCGTGGAAAATAGAGGGATTATATGATTCAATTATAGAAATGCTAACATTAGGCAGGTAAGATAAAGTGGCTTAAATGGGTGATAACAGTGGTGGTGTCACTAAATGTATAAGCTACTAAAAGTGCTGGAAATATCTGTCAACACGAGTCATTTACCAAAAGTTTAAAAATTCACTTTTGAAATTTAAATTTGAACCAAATATTGAGTAAGGAAATTACTTAAACTGATAACTTTTCATTGATTCATTTTGTTTCTTTTCATTCAATGTGATTATTGTGAATATCCAGAAAGTGTAGTGAATATGAAATAGGTGAGAAAACGAAAAAGCTTGCAGATTTATGTGAAACTGGTTATTAGAAAAAAAAACTTGTGGCAAAAACTAATTTATAAAAAACGACAGCTACAGCTCTATTATTCCATATATTTACGAATTTATAAACATACTTCTGTAATAACATCTTTTTATATACAAAGCTATCTGCATCTTTTTATCTTTCTACCTCTCTCTGATCTATCATCCATCTATTTATCTCTCATCTACTGTACTATCTACTGATGCATATCAAATTACTCCAAACATAATAGCTTAAAACAACAAACATTTATCTCACAGTTTCTGTGGATCAAGAAATCAGGATTGCCTTGGCTGAGTGGTTTGGGCCACGATTTTTCATGGGGTTGTAGTCAAGGTGTCACCTGGATGATTCACTTCCAAGATCACTCGTTCACACAGCTGGTGGCAGGAACCTCAGTTACTAGTTACATGAGACCCTCCAACGGCTGCTTGTATGCCCTTATGACATGGCAGCTAACTTTCCCAAAAGTGGGGAATCCAGGAGAGAGCAAGTGAGGAGGAAGTCTCAGTGCCTTTTAACATCTAGTCTCCAAAACAGCACACTGTCATTTCAGCTCTATTCTATTTGCCAGAAGTAAGTCATTAAGTGTAATCTACTCTAAAAGGGAGAGAATTAGGCTCCATTACTTGAAAAGAGAACTATCAAAGAATTCATGGGCATATTTTAAAACCACCGCATCCACCATTTATCTACTCACATCTTAACTCTTGCTGAGAACCTATCTACCTACTTTCCTTCCTTCCTTCATTCCTTTGTTCCTTCCTCCTTTCTCTCTCTCTCTGTCTGTCTGTCTTTCCGAAGGGAGAAAAAGAGAAAGAAAGAACGCAAATAAGGTTTTAATAAGAAAAATACCTGAGAAATAATGGTATAAAATAAACAACTAAATTATGTGCTCTGATATTTGCAACATGATTTTGGTGGAGTGGTGCAGTCAAACATTTAGGCTCATGTCTAAAGAGGCAACTTCTGATAATTCGGGTCCAAGGATAAAGATACTCTGACCCATATTATCTTCATGTCTCATCCTAACAATCTTATTGAAGAGATGACATACATATCTGGCCACTGGAGCTTTCTGCCATTCACATGTCTCTCTGGGTGATGAAGCAGTTTCTCACGTACACTCCACAACAGGGAAAAACTTAGGCTTATGCCAAAGAAAAAAGACACGATCATATTCTCAAATAACTGACAAAAAAAGAAAAAAGAAAACAAGATGCGTCATGTATATAACATATATGTAATCACTCTGACATAAACATACATTGTGATGACACTGCAAACATTCATGGAAGCACAGAAGAGCTAGTGGTTAACCATCTCGGCCATGGAAGTGGTGAGTGAGGCAGACAGGGAAATGTACACAGGGTTGATAATATTTGATCTTTGAATGAAGAATGAGTGATACAGGGAGGAAAAGGCTATCTAGGCAGAGAGAATAGGAAAAGTTTGGGGGAATGCACGTATATGGAATGTGGTGGTGATGAATGATATGGCCGGCACGTAGAAAAGTGGAGAAACATGTAAGGAGTGGTCCAAGACGTTTCTCAACACTCACAAAATCTCCAGGTCACTGTCCTCGTAGCCTGTATCCCCCTTGGAGGACATCCTATTCTTGACTTATGTTAAGTAGTGATTTGAAGAATTTTGACTTGTTCTGGCTCTGCCTGTCTCTGAAGAGGCACATTACTTGTCATGGATTCAATACAAGGGAGGAATTGGGAATCCAGTTAGTCAATCAAGTTAACAGATATCACAACGAAGTATTGTAATAGGGCATGTCTTTATTTTTTTGTTGTTGTTTATATATAGTTTTGGCATTCAATATGGAGGTTATATGTAAATTCAATTCAAAACAAACATTTTAAATGATGATTTTTTTTTTCCCCTGAAAACTTCATATCGTTCATAACAAAGTTTCATTTTCTTCCAAGAAGCAAAAGCAGCAGGCTGCTTGAGAGTTTACAGTAGGGTATTGGAATCCACAGATTTTGTATTTGTCCAACTTCAACTTGTCAAATGGAAACAGAGTAAACATTTCAATCACTATGGTGTTTGGTGTTCCTCTTCCTTCCACTAAGTTTTAGTTTTTTTCCTCCTAGGGAGAAACAAAAAGTTTCTTTTCATATTGAAGGAAACTTATTCTTTTGACTGGCTAGCTGAAGCTTTTAGGAGATGCAGACAACAGGACAGTCTGTGTCCTTCTAGGACTTTCCACCAACTTTGACCTGGTCTCACCTTAGTACAGAAAGTCATAAAAACACACTTTCTAATCTAGAACAATAGTTATCAACCCTGATTGTACATTAGATCACCAAGGAAGCTTTTAAAATACACCGATGCTCCGAGTCCCTCAAAGATCAATTAAAGCAGAATTTGGAAATGAGATATAAACATTAAAAGCATTCCCCAGGTGGTTCATATGTGCAGTTCGGAATTAGAACCATTACTCTTTATCTTTCCCCATACTGTTTGGTTTATGTGTAAGATAGGCTTTATCTTACTTTCCTTGAATAGGACCCATCCCTTCTTCTCTATTCTTTCTGTCACAAGTCTCCCAGACACACAAGTACTTTATGACCTATTCTAGTATACAAGCTGTGGGATTTGCAATCCATTTGTATTTCCATCTTTTAATTAGCGTCTGAGTGCTGGCAAACGGCCTAGACTTCTTTTCAAAAAAATGGTCTCAGGTATTTCTTAAGCTAGGTGGTCATTTACCTGTACCGCTGTGGCCACCAATGTCAAGACCACATGTCAGGCTCAAAGCCAAAGCTAGCCAACAGTAATATGGAGAACATCTTTGAAGACTTCTCAACATATCTTAACAGTAAAATAATTTCTCCTCTACTGGTTAGCCCAAGCATGTCTGTACTTCTCAAAACCCGAAAAAGGGTAATATAGCACCAAACACACTTTAATCAGTAATAATTGAACCTCTGCTAAACTTTATGAGCTATAATATTTCTCCTACAAAGAATTAATAGTATTTTATGATTTTTTCAAGGTGTAACTCTCTTTCTCAGATGGCCTGGAACATATCTATGAATTCTAAATTATTTCCTCCTGTAGTTCCAAGACTTTTGCTCTTTATTAATAGAAATATTGAACTTCTGGGACACTGAGTTTCATGCAACCATTGCCTTTACCGACATTAGATTGTTTCTTTGGTTTTTAATGCCTTGGAAGCATCTGCCCTATGGGTTTTCTGTAACTCTTTTAAGAGTCCCAGCTTTAGCTCTCAATTACCTCTGTGTATGAAATATTAATTTAGGTATTTATGATACCTTAGCTGATAGTTCATCTGGTTTTATTCTTCGAAATAAGAGGTCTAAAATACACAGGGAACCATTATCTTTCTCTATGTCTTTTCTTCAATCATTTCTCCAGCTATTCTCAATCCTTCCCTGATTGGCAAAGCTTCACTCATGTCCAACACATTTCTTTCCCTTGATGGCAATTTCAAAAGCCTTACCTCTACTTAAATATTAAGAACAAATAACCAGTAAACATTTGTAGATATACTTCCCACATATTGTCTTTGTATTCCTACCACCCAATATAGTTCCAGGAATTTAATGGGTGCTCAACAATTTTAGTACAGTGGCTGACTGAAGGCATGAGTCACTTTCTACAGTCTTTTTCTGAGATCCGTTATTTTAATAATTTCCGGAACTAAGTAGAACTTACATTACAATTAGCAGTATTTTTTCTTCCTCTTTGTACCATCAAGTAATAAAGACAGTTTTTGAACTTTATTGATCACAAGCACAACACAGTCTAAGCAGACATTGGTCAAGAGTGTTCAGAAATACGCAAGTTTTTGTACCAAATCATAGATTATGCTTAAAATATTTAAATAAGATCCTCTATTTCAGTTCCTTAAATTACCTGGAATAAACCCTTTACAACCTGGCAAGTGCTTCACTTGAATGGAGTTGGCAAGATTTCCCAGACAGCTTGTCATTAGAGCCCTCTGCACCATCTGCCCTTCTGCAGTGGGGCAAGGCACATGCCACTTGGACCGAATAAATCTGGGTTACAGCTTGAACTCCATCACACATCCTCGGTGAGCGAGGCCAACTCAATTAGCATATATGCATTCTAATTCCATAATTTATAAAATATGGAGAAAGTAATATCTATATGCTAAACACTTCATAGGAGAACTTAGAAGTTTAAGTAAATAAGACCAGCCTATATATATTGTGAAAATACTACACAATATTTTTATCATTATTTAGGATGGTATAGTTAAGGTCTTTTCTCATAGAAAAATCATCAGGAACCTATGATTGTTTTCAGGTCAGTAGAAATAATTTCCAAAAGCACAATATATTTTTTAAAAGACATTTTTTTGTTGCTGTCATTGTTTTTCTGACATTTTAAAAGTGAGGTCACTTTTTGCTTTTAACTGAACGTGGTTTGGACACAAAATAGTCCAAAGAATGTTTTATATTTATTAATAATACTGCATAAAAAGAGAATATTATAGTTCTCAAAATACTTCCAGATTGTTTACATAGGTTGTTTTAATAAAATCACTATAATATAGTCATGTAAAAGATTGGTCCTAGCAATTTTAAGTGTATCATAATAATGCTAACGATGCTGTTGTTTATAGAAAAATAATTGTGACATTTATTTGGTACTGATTTGTGCCAAAAACTGTTCTAAAATTTTTACAAATGTTAACTTCATTTATCCTCACAACCCTGTGAAATAGATAGAATTATCCCCAACTTTTCAGATGAGAATTGATACACAGAAGATAGATAACTTGCCCAAATTTATTGCAAACCCTTAATAAGTCATGATATGTCACTGGGTTACAGATTCATCTTATGTGATATGAGGATTTCCCGATGCCTCTGAGGATTGATGTGAAAAAAATAAGATGGTAGATATAAAAGTATAAATTTCTAAACTATTACAAATAGCACAGTTTTCCAGAAAAATATGTTGTCACTCAAATAAGAGGGGATTTCTCCAGTGACAATTTCGATAATTAGTGACAGAACTAGAACCAGACTCCAGGTTAAGTAAACTTTCCACCACACCAATCTGGCTTTCAGGTAAAGAAGCAGAAAAATGAAGTAGCCTTTCCATTGGCTGGATACGCAAGAGTGTAGTATCAAAATCAATTTCCTTTTGGAAAGGAATTCATACGGAATTGTAGGTTTTTGCTTTTCAAAATATTTTAGCAAATCAATCTGACACATTTTTGCATGCTAATATTATTTTAAGAGTTAGAATCTCTCAAATTTTCATTTGTGCTTTGCATATTACTTTTTTTTTTTTTTTGAGCAAGATTAGCTCTGAGCTAACATCTGTTGCCAATCCTCCTCTTGTTTTGCTGAGGAAGACTGGCCCTGGGCTAACATCCATGCCCATCTTCCTCTACTTTTTTACATCTGGGACGCCTGCCACAGCATGGCTTGATAAGCAGTGCACAGGTCCGCATCCAGGATCCAAACCTGCAAACTCCAGAGCCGCCGAAGTGGAGCACGCGAACTTAACCACCATGCCACCAGGCCGGCCCCTGCACGTTACTTTTTAAGTATGTACGCCACCACCAATGTGGATAGTATATAATCATAAATTTCTAAAAGAAATGTGTTGGGGACTTGACATAGTCTGATTTAAAACAGTTTTAATTCTAATTTTGCTTTTAATACTTCTTCAGGAGGGGCATTCTGCAACATTAAAAATATATGTTTTGTTCAAACACAACTTCTAGAAGAAACAGAAGGTAGGTGATGGTATCATTGTGTAGGTGATGGTGTCATTTTATGTGTATGTGTTTGTGTGTGTGTGTGTACACAAGAGACAGAAAGAGAGAGACAGAAAGAGAAAAAAATTAGCTAAAGATTTTCCTAGGGCAATTGCTGTTTGGAAGAAAAAAAACATGAGATTACCTAACATAATTAACATATATATGAGATATATATCATAGATATATGATTTTAAAGTATCTCTGACCTTAATCCTTAAAATGCTATTGCATAAAATGTTTTTAAATTAAATTGCATATATTTTATATATTAGGATATTTTCATTTTAAGTCTACAAAGTCCTGGAGGTATAAACTGATCCATGTGCTTTAGCAGCAAAAGGAATTCCCACCATTTAGGTAATCAGTGTCTAAATTTTATTCCTGAATGCCCACTAATTGTGTGACCATGAAGAAATCACATAAAAGTTGTAAAGCGGATTTAACAATTAGATGGTCTATGTGATACGTGCAAATTCAATGCTTAAGAATAGAAAGCTTGACATCTTACTAATACCACCCTAACATTGAACAATCCCAACACTGAACCATTATCAAGAATATCCAATAATTTCATTAAAGGGAGATAATTAATTTTATGAACACTTGCTGGTTGCAAAGCATAATACCCTATATGGTAACAGATTATGGGTAACAGACTGCCTGCCTACTGTTTTCACCATCAACCACATTTTTTCCCTCTTAAATTTTCTGCTCCAGATGCCTCGTTGGACAAGCATTGTCTGAAGATGGCTGCGGTGGCATGCACTCTCTCGTTTCATACAGAAACATTTTATTATTATATTTTTAATATGGGTTGCAAATGCCTCAGGGAAAAATTTCTCACCAACCCTTTTAGCATTAGGCTTGCCCAACATCTGAATTTACAGTTTGCATAAATGTTTAATTTAAATAATAAACATTCTAGAGGCAAAGCAAAAGGAGATGAGGGACCTCTACGTATCTCTCTCTTTTGTACGATGTCAAACCCCCAGTTTATTGACCAATAAACGCTGACAACATTAGGAAATATTCTCATATGAAGGAAATTGGGATCTAATTTCATTTAGTACAATTGTATCCAGCTATTAAAAATGCTTCCATTTTCTGCTGTAATGACCCACCAAAGGGAATTGCTCTGAGAAGATTACACCATGCCATTGAAGCCTTTATCAGTATTATAATACACATTTGAGGAGCTGCCACTTTGCAACTCCAGGAAATTGAGGCAAACAACTCTCCGAACTTCCAGTTGACTATGTTGGGGTAAAATGGTCATCTTATTACAACTCTCTATGAGAAAGACTGTCGTTCTAATGTTTGTTGCTAAAATGACTAAAGATTCAATGCTTACATGTTTTACTCTCTTGAAAAGTGCTTTGATGTAGGCCTGAGTTAACAAACATTAATGTTAAGAGGGAAAAAATACTAGAGCATCATCATTCTATTCAATTAAAAACAAAAACTTACTTTAAAAATGAAATTGACAACTCTGAATTAAAATGTTCATGGCTATAAATGTTTCTACGATTTTATCTTGATCTGCTTTTTTATTGTGATATACAGTAATACATTTGGTCTTCTCCTATAATCTTTATGTTCAAACACACATTCTACTCGATAATTAAAAGGTCAATTAAGGCAATTTGCAAAACTTCCAGTTGAACAGGGTCAGAAGAATACTGTTTGGCTTAGAAAAAATTGAATTAAAGTATCATTTTAAAGGAAACAAAATGATGTAAATCCAAATAGTTTTCTTATATTTTGTCCTAATGCTCAATTCTTACACAACAAACTTCTACAGAAAATAAAGGTAACTGATACCATTTTGTAAATTTATGTGGCTTTTAGTTTTAAGAATTAAAATGCATTCAATAAAATATTTCAAAGGAATGGAAGATCCTTCAAAGGCCCTATTCTATTATTTCAGTATCTGTAATTCAGCATTTAATAACATCTTAACACTTGCAAGCAACACTAAATATGAATATTGTTTTAAAAACTCCACTTAAACCATAACTATATTGCATAATTTGATTAATGAAGTTTATTTTTTGCATTAATGTTCTTCATCAGGATAATATAACTGTACAGCAAATTGAGTTTACCTTTAATTAAAATTTCTTGGAAGACAAGTCTCAAATTAATTTGGAGAACAGTAAACCTTGAACTGATTACAGCCAAGTAGAACATGTGCTTTGATGATGGGGAAAAAAAGATATATAAAATAGATATTCTTAATCTGGGAGAGAAATCCTCCATTGAAACATAACCTTGGGCCTGTAAGGTAAGCTAAAAGATCATGTAAATGGAGACTTTTTCCGAGATTAGAAAATCAGGGTTCTGATTTACACAGAAATTGAAAATTCTACCACTGAGTTGAAATGTTAGTAAGAGAAAATAGTAGTCACAGTGTTCATAATTATACCATCATTTACTATGAAATCTTTAAATATGTGGAGAGTTTTATGTTCTATCTATTGCTTATCTATTGCCACAGCTTATTACAGAAAGGAGTCAGGTAGACCTTTTCTTCAGAAGATGTAATGATAGGAAACCTTAAACAAGTCGAAACCACAGTGACAATATGAGCTGATCCCTCAGGGCTCTCTGCAGGATTAAACACTCTACTAAATGGGATGCCTGACTAATGAAAGGATTATGGAATTAAGTAGTCATGCCCATTACAGCTGTATTATTTCTGTTCATTCTCCTGAAAATACCAACCATGTGCCTCCAGAAATAGGATTAAATATCAATCAGTAATTAATGACTTGGAAAGCAGAGAAACCAGGAATAGAAACATAAATAATGAGCAGAATTCTAAGGTTAATAGGTTTGGCCTTAAGGAAAAAACAAACAAAAAACAGACAGACAGAAACAAATGGACAAATATGATGGAGAAATTGTGCTAAAACAGGATTGTGAACTTAACTCTGGTTTTCTAGCCTAAACCTCCAACTGTTCCAAAGTGCCTAGATTAAAGATTCTGTTGTTATTAATGATATTGTTGGTAATAGGGAAATCATGAAGCCTCCAAATTTTATTTGTAAAATGCACACATGCACACACACACACACAGTGATCTCTGTGGATACTGCTTGAATCTGAGAGTTTGCTATTACATATGTGTTAGGTCATCTGACATGCTGTGGTCCAAAACAATCCTGAATAAAGTTTTATAAATACTAAATTGTCATAAGCTTAAATCCAAAGCTCTCAAGTTGAATAGATTTTATTTTGAAAATGCCTACAAAAGTAGAAAACAATTATCTTTCAATAGTTTGTATCAATAATTACTTTATCTGAGTACTATACTCATGCTTTAACAGTTATAAAGAAATTACCAAGTTTCATAAAGGAAGGTAAAGCTACTAAGTATAAATATAAAAATATAAATTATTTTGAAAATAGTTTTCTCTCATTTATCAAAATCACTTTCACCTATTAATGTCCGTACATATTCCTTAGACATTAAAAACCTCGCACAAAATATTTTTTTAGAAAGCACCACTGTTGAAAACATAATCATTTTCATTTTATGTCTTATTGGGTTTAGTAACTACCTATGTGGCATATCTATTATCTAGCTAAACTTTCATTTTTTAAGATCTTTTATATACTGATTTTATTGAGATCCTATCTCATGGAAAAGAGAACCTATGAAGTTGCCTAATAAGTATCTTTATGTTTATGAAATACTAGGTACCATAAAAGAGAATTGAGTTTGTCTCATTCCATTTTACTTACAAATGAATATGGGGAGACCATTATGTAACAAAAGTCTATTTGTTATTTATTTTTTATTAGAAGATAATTCTTTTAAAAGCAGGAAGTCTTTTATGTTGTTTAATTTGCACAAATTTGATTAAATACGATTTTGTTGAGCACTAACTAGATAGAATTCCCTTTCACATTTACAACAAAACACTAATAGCTGTAAGGGACATCAAACCTTCAAACCTTCAAATAAGAGGAGTGCATCTTTCATTTAATTTATTTATTAACTCAAATCTATTTATTGATAGCTGTGAATTCTCCACCACGAAAAACTGAAAGATGACACAATTCATGCTCTCCAAATTTAATGATTTAGTAGAGAATTTAGCACACATTGGCAAATAACTAGACTATATATGACTATGACCAATGCCAAAAGAGAAATGATATCTCGTGGGGTTTCAAAGACAGAGACTTTTATTTTTCTTTGACAATCAGGGAAGTTTCAGCAAAGAAAAATGCAATGACAAATACTGAACAGAGATCAAGAGAAAGTAACATTCAGAGTATTTATATTCATCTTCATTTTATGTGTTAAGAATGGTGATTAACTCAGTAAGTGCAGCTTACATGCCTATGATATGTGAGGCAAGGAAATAATTAATTACATACCTTAATAATAAGTATATTCTACTACTATTACTACAAATAAATACGATGACAAAATAATAGAGGTTGTTGTGAGGACACATAACAAGGGGACTTATCTAACCTAGTAAAAATGGAAGTTGACTACTGGTGGTCTTAAGTGGTATGGACCTTTGAGCTAAGATCTGAAGGTAGAGTAGGAACTAAGTAAGCAAACAGTAGTGGGCAGATGGGGGAGTGAATTTTCTGCTGAGTTTGAGCTTCTGGATAAAGCTGCATCTACAGTCAGTCATACCTCCATACTTTTTATTTTTTATTTTTTTGTGAGGAAGACCAGCCCTAAGCTAACATCCAATGCCAATCCTCCTCTTTTTTGCTGAGGAAGACTGGCCCTGGGCTAACATCTCTGCCCATCTTCCTCTACTTTACATGAGACGCCGCCACAGCATGGCCTAATAAGCGGTGCGTCGGTGCGCGCCCAGGATCCAAACCGGCGAACCCGGGCCACCGCAGTGGAGCGCGCGCACTTAACCGCTTGTGCCCCCAGGCCAGCCCCACCTCCATACTTTTTAATTAGGTGAGTCAATTAACTTCATTCATTATACAAACCAATTTTATTTGAATTTTCTGTTACTTTCAATACAAAGGGTCTTAATTGATTTGGAAGTGTGTTGACCACTTGCACTCACACGATTTTCAGTATATAATTTTAGATATTTCTAGAGAGTTTCATGATTAATGAATTTAATTTAATAGAATTTTTAGAAATAATGAAGTAGACCAGGTCCATATACTGATGTATTTTTTTCAATGCTGGTCAATTTAATTTACATATAAAATAATAATTTTGATATTAGTCAACCAGAGAAGAAATAAATAAAACTATGCATTGAATTTTCTTGCATTTCTGAAATGTTTCAACCCCAAGTACTTCTTACTTGCCAAAACCTAAAATAAAAAATATGGAAACATTCACATTTAATTAAGTTCTAGTGAAAATTTAAATTGGTGAAAAAGCAAAAAGATAAAGCTATTTTTATCTCTGTTACCAAAGCATGTCAGTACTTCATGTTAAAAGTTTTTTTTTCCTGTACCCCTGCCATAGAAGATTATGTAAGAATAAAGGTATTTGAATAATTGAATTTGATGTCCTATTTTGACTTGCCAGATAGATATGTGGAAATTATTTGAAAACCTTTTTGCTACAATGTTTCACTTTTAACACAGGAAAATATTATAAAGGATGTTATGTCAGTATAAATGTAGACTCTATAAAAGTAAAATATGGAAATAAAATATCATTAGCTGCAATTTACTCATCACTAAATATCTACTTGAATTGGAAAAGAATCTACTGAGCAATTTATTCATCATTCATTTAAATTCTCAGCACAATAACAGCAACAATAACCTGTTGCTCAGGCGTTTCCTGTAAGGTAATGACCATATGGATCAAAGGTCCTCGATTCCTCTTAAAAGCTCCTCCTACTCCAGACACTCATTAACTCTTACGGAATGCTTGGGCTAAGAGGTCATTAATGCTGAGAAAAAAAGTGCACATATGGTTCACACCATGGATAAGGTGCAAATGAGAAACGTCATCACTGAATAAAGTTATTATAAAATTGAAAATCAGCATATTATTTCCACAGAGTATTTTAAAAGAAATTTTTTCCTTAGGAACAAATCAATACTTCAAACACAGAGCTAGGAAGAAAAATTCATTCAAATTCTAATTTAAATTTCTTTCATGAATATATGCCCATTGAAAAGATATGTTAGTGCATATTAGATATCTTTTCTTACAAGGAGTTTTCTCTGATCCTGCCTCTAAACTAAGTTAGATATTTCCATTACGTGCTCACATAGAGTCTGAACATTTTTCCTATCATTGCACAGATTCGCTCATTTTCTTATTGCTTGTTTTCTCTATAGATTGTAGGTTTCCAGAGGGCAGGGGTCCTATCTTATTCCTGCACCAATCATGGTACCTCCCAGGCAAGGTGCTTTTCTGGTACATAATATATTGTTAATAAATGGACAGATAAATTTCTGGGGGAATTTCAAATACACATTTTATTTATTCGGTGAGTGTTAATTTTTCCAATATTGCTTTAGGCTAATATTAGGAAAACCTCTACAAGTATATTAAAGAACTACAACTCAATACCCCCTTTGCTTTGCTAGGGGTCTATGTCAATGTAACATTCATATTTAGCATCAAAGAAATTATGCCTTAATGTGAAATAATGAAGAATATGTAATGCTCTAAAATATTAAACCTACACATCAATTTAATCATTATTCCTAATTTATTTTTCATTGTGTATAAAAACTATGAACCTATGTATGCTATTAAATGCAGTATATACTTTATGTTACACTATATAGAAACTATATCTCATTTTAGAAGGTCAGATATGTATATTGATAATGATAAATTGAATTGATATTCGGTATGATGACCAGATTTAATTTCAACTACTGAATACAAAAAACAATCACGATTTATCTTTTGCTTGCTATTTCTACGTAGCAAGGAGAATATGCATTATAATCAAAATTATTAATTTCATGAAGAAAGAAAAACATATATAACTTCTTCTGGTTTTACATTTTATTTTTATTCATAGATGGTGGTGCCAAAACTTCATCTGCACACACAAAGAACGTTAAAACAATTCTAATTTACATTTAATTGCATTTGATATCGGTATCCTGACAGCAAGAAATACTTAATACACTGATTTTTATCCAAACAACAGAAATGCTGTATAAGTATAGTATCCTATATGAGTTGATCATTTGAGAAATTAATGTAATTAAAATTTCTAGGTAGAAAGTAAATCACATGTTAAATTAAAATGGTTTGTTCTGATTTCAAGGAGTTAAGAAATAATGGATTTTGTGTGTTTTTTGTTGAGGAAAATTAGCCCTGAGCTAACATCTGTGCCCCTCTTCCTCTATTTTGTATATGGGAAGGCACCACAGCATGGCCTGATGAGCAGTGTGTGTGTCCACATCCATGATCCGAACCTGTGAACCCCAGGCCACCAAAGTGGAGCATGAGAACTTATCCACTATGCCACCAGGCCGGCCCTGCCAATCTTCTTCTTTTTGCTTGAGGAAGATTCGCCCTGAGCTAACATCTGTGCCAACCTCTCTCCATTTTGCGTGTGGGTCACTGCCACAACATGGCTGACAAGTGGTGTAGGTCTGCACCTGGAAACCGAACCCACGTACCTGGGCCGCTGAAGTGGAGCATGCTGAACCCAACCAACAGGCCATGTGGCCAGCCCGAAATAATGTATTTTTGACTTTCAAAACAAAAAAATTTGAAACCATATTATAGGAAAGGTACCTAGTAAGGGAACTCAGGTTTGAATGAGGTTAAACTGAGAAAGAATGCACACCTGGAACTTTATAGGAAACAGAAGAATGACAGAACATTTTTGTTAATGGAGCTAGCAACGGGAAGTTTCCACGGTAATAAAAGTTACCTTTCATCCTAACTGTGAGGAATATGTCCTGGGGATTACACAGAGTATAAGGGAGAGGGAATTAAAAAAATGAAAAACAAAAACTCACAAGTTTATATGCATCTTTTCTTTTCTGTGAAGGAGAAAATTAAAACTAATTCTAGAAGGAGGTCATAGACAAAACCAACTACTTCTCGCCTTAACTGAGACCAGAAAAACGAGTCCCAGGTAAGAAAATTGGTTACTATTTTAGGACTAGCAGTAAATAAGCCTTTATACCTAAAAGAAAAAGTAGGAAAATAAGAATTTTCAGCAAAATCCCACGAATCTTAAGAGTGTGGAAGTTATCAGGTCTCCAAGAACAAACATTTGCAAAACCATCTTATCGTCAAAAATACCAGAAGACTTTTAGATTAAGTCTGGGTTGAATATAGCACAAGAGTGAGCTGAATGTAGGGTTAATGATGAAAAGAATCTATGTAAAATTGAAACAATCTTGGTGTTACACCAGGGAACAATTTTGAAAGCTAAAATCTCTTCTAAAAATAATGTTTAAACCTCATTTTTTTAAAAAAAAAATTCAATCTACAGAATGAGAGAAAATATTTGCAAATCACATATCTGATGAGGGAATCATATCCAAAACATACAAGGAACTCATACAACTCAATAGCAAAAAGCCAAATAACCCAATTAAAAAATGGGAAAGGACCCAAATAGACATTTTCCAACGAAGACATACCAAGGTCCAATAGGTACAACATCACTAATCATCAGGGGAATGCAATTCAAAACCACAATGAGATGTCACCTCACACCTGTAAGGATGTGTATTATCAAAAAGACAAGAAATAACAAATGCTGGTGAGGATGTGGAGAAAAGGAAACCCTTATACACTGTTGGTGGGAATGTCCACTGGTACAGCCCCTGTGGAAAACAGTATGGTGTTTCTTTAAGAAATTAAAAATAGAACTACCATATGATCCAGTAATCCCACTTTTAGATGTATATCCAAAGGAAACAAAATCATTATCTCAAAGAGATATTTGTACATACTCCCATGTTCACAGCAGCATTATTCACAATGGCCAAGGTATGAAAACAATCTTTGTGTCTGTTGACTGATGAATGGATAAGAAAGTATGGTATATATATACAATGGAATATTATGCAGCCTTAAAAAAGAAGGAAATCCTGTCCTTTGCAACTACATGGGTGAACCTGGGGGGCATTATGCTAAGTGAAATAAGCCAGACAGAGAATGCCGCATGGTATCATTTATATGAAGAATAAAAAGAAAAGTTGTACTTATAGAAATAGAGAGTAGAAAAGTGGTTGCCTGGGGCTGGGGGTGGGGGTAGGGGAAATAGGGAGAGGTTGGTAAAAGGGTTAAAACCCTTCAATTATAGGATGACTAAGGTCTGAGGATCTAATGGATACCATAGTGACTATAGTTGATAACACTGTACTGGATAATTGAAATCAGTTAAGAAATTAGAACTTAAATGTTATCACCAAAAAAAAGAAAAAAAAGTAAACATGTGAGGTGATGGGTGAGTTCAGTAACTCGATGGGTGGAATCCTTTGACAACATATACGTATATCAAATCAGCACGTCATCCACTTTAAATATCTTAAAATTTTGTTTGTCAATGATACCTCAATAAAGCTGGGAAAAATCACACATTTAATATATCTACATATCTAGCAAAAATTAATCCTGTTAATGGATATTATTCTCCCCATAACAAGTTTAATTTTCCTAAGATCATTTACTGTATTTCTAAATCATCTAAACCCCATTCACCAGAAGACAATCAAACTGCCCTTCTGATACCAAATACATGACTGCCATCAGCTGGCAACTCAAGCAATATTCAAACATAGCTGAATAATTTACGCACAAATATTATTGACTGATTCCTCTAACAAGAGATACAAAAGTATTCAGTTCGGAGACTTTATAATTAGACTAACATTAATCTTGTAAGTTAACATATTTCTTGGCCTTAAGTCATTAATCTTAGTTTGTTTTCCACTAGAAACTAAATATGAATGTGTTTGTATATATTTTCTTTTCAGAAATTATTTTCTTACATTTACATCATATAATTTGAGTGTAATAAAACTTTCAAATACGCATGACTGGTTTATATTTAAGTAATGCTAGTATTACTAGGATGACAGGAACCTAGTACCCTCAACCACGTGAAAGCTCCTTATGATCCTCTCTAAAAATCAAGTATAATCATAGAGTTTACACTCTAGTGCAAGGTAAGTGGGGAGAAAAGGCTTAAAATTATCTTTAAAATGATGCATATAATAAGGATGAGGTGGATATACAGAGGCGTATTTCTGAGTTAGAAGCTAAAAAATCTGAGAGCATTGAGAGAAACAGAGTCAGTTACAAGGTAACATAATTTCATTAAAAGAACAAAGTTGGTTTTCACGAGAAAAGCCGTTATTGTGTTCAGTGTATGCTGTTAAGGCAGGCATAAAACATAGAAATGCGTTTAAAATCCTTATGAGGGCCGGCCCCGTGGCTTGGTGGTTAAGTGAGCGCGCTCCAGTGCTGGCGACCCGGGTTCGGATCCCGGGCTCGCACCGACGTGCTGCTTCTCCGGCCATGCTGAGACCGCGTCCCACATACAGCAACTAGAAGGATGTGCAGCTATGACATACAACTATCTACTGGGGCTTTGGGGGAAAAAATAAATAAATAAAATCTTTAAAAAAAAAAAAATCCTTATGAAAAATGATAACGATATACATCTCCAAATAAGGTTAGATGCTTCAAGAGACAAACACCAATTTTTTGTAAATCTTAGCCTCCCAACAGATGGAAAAGTGACACATTAAGATCTTTTTGGGTTGGAAACAGTATGAACCACATAATATCCATAAATAATATTTTCTCATGATTGTTTCTCAAATCAAACAAAATGATTCTACATGAGGTTTATTTCAGTGGGGACATGTTTTCAAGCTTTCAGAAACAAAATATATTAAAATTTTCTCCTAAATTTTGCCCTTTTAATAATTTCTAACAACGATTAAACCATGAAAACTATCGTTGAAACTTGATAAAGTAGATAGAGTTTTTAAATAACAATAGTTCCCAATGATATGCATTCACTCTATAGTATAAAATTGCAGTTAAAATAAGTCAAGTCTTTTGGTACTTATACTTAATTTTATAGCCTGTTACTCTCCCCAAAAGTGCATATCTCATACTGTTTTCCCAGGAAGTATTTGATAATGATATATATATTCCTGTAAGGTTTTTGTCAGAACTTTGCTCATTAAATTATAACAGGGAGAACTGTCATATAAATTCCACACCAGTTCAATTTATTAGGCAATATTTTGGATGTTCCATGCACATCTCTGTTTTATGAAAAGTTCTGTTAAATTTACTAGCCGCTCATCTACTAAATCAGCTCTATAGCTGCAAAAGTTAGGCAACTGGGTACTTTTGGCACTGCACTTTTAAACTGTTCTTAGTGTAAATCAATATACCACTTCTAGGTTTTGAGCAATAATTAATTTCCGATCGCTAGTCTTGCCATCATTCTTAATTACTTGGCAATTTTGTGAGGATGTCAAAATTTTAGCATCCAGCACGCTTTGGCGTAATGTCTTCAAAAATATTTTATAATTACACAAATTATTACTGCACATCTCTCTCATTTCTCTTGCTGTAACAAAATATTCTACTCACCTACACCTGAGACATAAAGTGGGTATAAAGTGTCTATGGTTCTGAACTTCATAGCTATTATCAGGAGTGTTACTGAACCAGCAACTAAGTATGTATTCTTAAATTATAAACGCCCAAACAAAGCTTTCCTTAAAACTGTGATTTTCCCATTTTCTGGTTCTAACGTCACCTAGGAATATTTTGGAGGATAACACGATTCGATTTTGACAAAATTCTTAAAGATAGATTATGGCTAAGCATCTTACTAGCAGCAAAAATTTTACCACGATGAATAAGATGGATTTGATATTTTTCATCATGGTGATGTGAGAATGAGAAAGAAAGGGATAAAAGGGAAAGAAGAAACATCATAGAATAATATTTGTATTTTTAGGATCAAAACATATTGTGATTAGAAGGTGGTGCTTCAGTATCTCTAGGCCTCAGGCTTGGATTTCATGGTCCAGTAGAATCACATAATGAAAACAAAATACAACATTTTGAGGACACATAGGGTTGCCAATTTTTATGTTTTTAAACAAGGACATTAAGATCAAGCAAATCTGAAACTATCTTGTACCATCCTCAATTGCCAAAAATGAATAAATAAAGGAGACAGAGAAAATTGCTAAAAAAAAATCTTTTAAAAAAGTATATAGAATGGGGCCGGCAGGGTGGCATAGCAGGTAGGTTTGCGTGCTCCGCTTCAGTGGCCCGGGGTTTGCTGGTTTGGATCCTGGGCATGGACCTACGCAACGCTCATCAAGCCAAGCTAAGGTGGCGTCCCACATACAAGAAGTATAGCTCTACAACTTTGCTACACAACTATGTACTGGGGCTTTGAGGAGAAAAGGAAAAAAAACAATCTTCCATTTCTTCCATCAACTGAGATAATCATATGTATTTGTACTTTTTCCTTTGATCTATTAATATGGAAAATCATATTTATAGGCTTTGCAATGTTAAAGTACCCCATGCATTTGTGTATATGTATGTGTATTTGTTAATATTTTATTTCTTTATCTAGGTTTGGAAGATAGTCTCATGATTTAATTTTCTGGAGCTTCTCTTGTCCAATTTTGGTTTCAAGATTACATATGATGTGGGGAAATTTTCTCCTGTTTGTGTCTCCATGCATATTATCCAAAGAAAAGTTTTTTTTTTTTATTAAGAAGTCCATTTCATCTAATTTCACTATATTTTATATTTATCAAAAAAACATAATATATATACGCCCAAACACACATGACTAGTCACGGAATTTCTTATAGAATATATTTCCCATACTCAATCTAAAATGTTTTTCTTTATAAATAAAAAATTCCCTCCCATTTAGAAATAAAAGCCTCTCCTATATAAACTCAAAGTTACATTACATGCCATTCTCATCGTTATGTCTATCTTTTGAAAATTATCTTTCTATAAAAAAAGAATCATAATCAGTACTCTGGAAAACTTAACAACAAGAAAGACATTTTACAGACAGAATGACAAATATTTACCCCAAAACAGGTTCCTTGGCCCCTTAAAACAGCAGAAAAATTTGAAACTTTTACTGAATTCAACTCAAATTTAAGAAAACATCTTTAGGTATTTATTTCTCCAAACTAAACTGCCAAAAATAATGTTTGTGGTTAGAGGAACCAGATATAGCAAAGACCATATGGTATTCCTAAGGGGCAAAAGTTGAAAGAAAGTCTAGAAATAAATGTTGGGACAAAAAAAACTGACGATAAAATTCATACTTTGGCGTAAGGCGTTCAAGATCAAAATGTTAAAACAGATCAAAAAACCAAGTTGGCCTCAGCTGGAGTAAGTTGTACATGATGACTCAAACAGATTTGGAGGCTTGCTTTGGGGAATCAGCAAAGGAGTGATGAATTTGCATAAACCTGTGTTTAAGGAGCTAAGAATGAGACAGACATGCATTTCACTGTGTGCTGTACCCCTAGAACAGGGAACAGAATGTTTCTGCTCACTCTACAGATAAAATTCCATGATGCATTTTGAGTCCTTCTTAAAATGGAATGAAGCTTCTTAGTTTTTTTCTGAAGTATTACAAAACATATAGAGAGAATTTTATGATATTTATCATCCAGAGTATGAAATAAATTCTTACAAATACAATTGAACCCTCTTGTTTACATCTCTTGATAATATCCACCCCCCTTTTGGGCCCAAATAGTGTTTCTTATTTCCACGTTTTCTTTACATCAATTAACCAGTCAATTTATCTATCAATCATCTATCTATCTTGTTGTCTTAGATATGTTTATACTTTATAGAAATGGTACCATACTGTATATATTTTTCTTCAATTTGTCCTTTTCATTCAACATACAATATTATGTATTTGGCATTTGTGCACAGAGATGGCACATACAGCATTAGATCATATGTTTTAACTGTGCTATGTTTTAACTGGATCCCAATGATCCAATGGATCCCAATGATCCCTGATTCCTACTGACTTGTTTTGAATGAAAATCAAAAATATCGAAATGCCTCTTCTGAAATTAGGTTACAAAAAGTTTCTAGCTTCTGTCTTGCTCACTTTCTCTTGTTCTCACCTGTTTGCTCTAATGGAAGCCAGCTGCCATGCTGTGAGCTGCTGCATGGAGGGGCCCATGTGACAAGAAAGTAAGGGAGGCCTTTGACCATCAGCTGGTGAGGACCTAAGGCTCTCAGCCCAACAGCTCACAAGGAACTGAGTTCTGCCAGCAAATACTTGCGTGAGCTTGCAAGTGGATCCTCCCCAAGTTGAGTCTTGAGATGAGACAACAGCCCTAGCTAACACCTTGACTGCAGTCTTATGAGAGATCCTGAGCCAGAGGACTTAGCTAAGCTACGTGCAGATTCCTGACCCACAGAAATTGTGAGATAATTAAGTGTGTGTTGTCTTAAGCAGCTACAGTTTGGTGTTATTTGTTACATAGCAACAGATAAATAATGAAATTCCACTGTATGAATACAATAAAATATATTTATTCACATGTTGATAAACATCAAGCTTTCAATGTTATTCTCTTTTTTTTTTGGCTACTACAAAGCATTATGTGATGCACATTCTTGTTGATGTCTCCTTGAGAACACATGCAATAGAATCTGTAGCATGTATACCTAGGGAAATATTTGCTGGGTTAAAGTAAATGTGCGACTTCATCTTTGTTAGGTATTGTCAAATTTTTTACCAAATTGTTTTTTGCTATTTTGCATACCCATCAAAAATATATGAGTGATTCCTTCTTCATATACTTATCAACATTTGGTATTAATGTATTTGGATTTTTTTTGCCAAACTGATGGGCTTGAAATGGTGTCTCATTGCTGTTTTAATCTGCATCTTCCTGAGAGTGATGAGGCTAATTATCTTTTCATATATTTATTGACTAATGGCCATTCTACGGTCACGGCGAGTATCTAGTACTTCCTTCACCGTGTGTTTCAGTTCCTCTTTATAATAAAATACTGAAGCTGGGCAAATGGACGGTACAAATTTGGTAGATTAGGAGCACATGGAATGGTGGAACACAGATTGGTTCCTTAAGGAGTGGGGACACTGGTGGGGAAACCCCATGGTTTAATAATTTTCATGATCTTTATTCCACTCTTTCCTTCACAACTAACATGTAATACTTCAGAAAATCCTAATGGGTTTACTTTGAAATGATATTTAGCATCTGACCACTCCACACCATTTCTACTGCTACAATTCTCTCATGAGCTGATTCTCTCTCACGCCTTGGATATTTGCCATAATGTTTTGATTGGTTTTCCTCTTTCAACCTTTGATTACATTATCAATAGAGTAGTAACTTTAATCATTTAAAAACAGAAGTTATATCAACACAGCAGCAAAACTGTTTATTGAAAAAGTGATCACTTAAAAACAGAAGTTAGACTTTATCACATATCTGATCAAAATTTATCAATGGCTCCACTTTTCACTCAGAGTAAAAATCCAAGCCCAGCACCAAAACTGATCATTCCCTTATCTTCAGTGTTTGCTCAAATGTCTACCCTCACCCCCACCCTGGCACACTCCATCTTGCTTAATTTGCTGTTTTTATTTCAATAACCTTTACCAGATTTTAACATATCATACAACTTGTTTATCTTTATTATCTCTTTAGATTCAGTGGAATAGATGCTCCCTGAGTACAAGTATTTTATCTGTTTGTTCAACAACATATACCCAGAATAATATGTTCTCAATGGATATCTGTTGAATGAACGAGTGATCCTAAATGATTTAAACTGGTTGTCTTCTAATTTTTTGGTAGGACAGTGTGTATGATGAGAGGATAACCAAAGAGCATCTCCGCACTGGATCATCTTCCTGTACTCAGGGAATGCCACCGTATAGTTCGTATAGCTCCCGGAGCACTTGCAAATATTCCTGAGCGGCCAGTATCTAGAGACAGCAGCTATCATTCAAGGTTTACAAATTTTAAAAAGCAGTACAACTCCCAGGAAAATAAATTACAAAGAATTGTCCCATCCTACTAGCTGATGTGGCCCTGAACCAGGGTCCTAAGTTTAGAGAGCAGAACAAGATCTGGATTTTATCTCCCACTGGCCTTCCTTGGCCAAGGTGACTTGTGAAAGACAAAACTTGTACAACTGGTGGCCAAGAAGAGAGTTCTTTCAGATACTGGCTGGCTAGTGTGGTGGTGATATTATCTGGAAGTGTTCTAAACTTTTGGGGATAAAAGACAATTGATACCATGGAAGAGTTTATTCTGGAAGGACAGTGTACAGGTATTTTTTAAACATATAATTGAGATGGATCAAGGATGTTCTGGGATCTGTGAATTAATGTGAAAATTTTCAAATCTAACAAAAAAGTATTGTTCAGTTACTGAGTTATAAGAGTGTCCTTTCTAAAGTGATTCAACTATACTTTGCAGAGTTCCAAATGCTATATTCTTTGTTATTTTTAGATATAAATATATTTTTTATTATTAAGCAGGCTATTCTTTCTAAATAACAATCACAAATATATCTATCTCCAGATGGTCTTAGGCAAATCCACAGTGACTTCATCAGGGCATTTTGCTTTTTTTCTATTCTCAAGGTTAGGTGGAGCTTCCCACATCTTTATTTCTGGAATATACATAGTAAACCTTGTAGTGTTTAGTCCAGAAAAACTGCCTGTCCTAAAATTCTCATACTCCCTTATCTTTTGATCTTTGTGACTAGAATTATATCAGGAATTTCTAAATGTTACTCTGAATTTTATTTACTCAAAATTAAGTCTGAAGCAAGGTATATTAACATATCCTATGGACACCTGTCTCAGTTTCTCTTTGCATTGCCTATTCCAAAATCCAAGATCAAAGTTAAATATTTACTACGGATGATAGCAGATAAGTATCCCTATAAATTCTTTAGCATGTTGGCCTTATTCAAAAATCCACACTGAAATATTGTTATTGGAAAATACCAACATCGGAAATTCAATTCAATTTTGATTTGCTGTATATTTTATAAATTTAATTTTAGGTTAATTTTAAGAGTAGAGTTTAAGAAATTCAACAGAATATGATCTGAAAAGGGAATTTAAAGAAAATAAATGGGTTTATATCTAGTATTAGTTATATATGCATACATATTCTGACACCTGTAATAAATTATTTAGCATCTTTTTAATTAACTAACACACTGAGGTAGGAAGAGCCAACTCTGACTTGAACTAACAATGTGAGCTTGAGTGAGTCTGTAAACTCTCTTACATGTGAACTTCATCACCTTCAAAATAAGTAGTACATGCTAGATGACTCTAAGTACTTTCCAGAATTTTAAAATTGATTCACGTTGCTGTGCAAAGAAGCCAGCCTTTCACAGAAGCCACTGTAATATATAATGAAGCAGAGCTCTTCTTATTTCTGTTATAGTTGAAAATGTTTTACTATTTTCACTTAAAGATAATGTGCAAGGAACTTTTCTATTTCATCATTGGCTTAAATACCTTAAAAATCTTTAAGGGAAATGATATTATTGACAATAGTTGCGTATATAAGATTAAAATCTATTAATTTTCCAAGAGGCTTTCCAAGATAAGGGCATCTGCCCAGGTCCAATCTTTGACTGCTAATCACATACTTAAAATAGGATTTCTCCAAATGCTGCCTCTGTGTAAATGCTAATCTCTTTGTTTCAATTTTCTTTGGGATTTAATGAAAATTCAAAATATAAAATGAGTACTGTTAAGTGAATTTTAGGGGTAAAGTTATATATTACCTCTAAAAATATGTTTAAAACATATTTATATGTGTTTCCTCAGAGACTATAAGTATTTGTACAAAAAATTAATTATTTAAAATGATTTTTTGGTGAAAGACATCTATTTGAAAATACGAACTATAGATAAAAGAAGAGTATCTAAATATTTGTGTATATTCTAGCCAGATCATCTTTAAATATCCTACATATTCCGGGTACAACTAAGACATCTTAAGCACAGTGGAAATACAGTAACATCTGATGCAGAATGGAAGGGGCCGTTCTATGCCAGTCACAGTAAATAAGATTGCTTTTCTCTTTTGGAGAAATTCATTTCCTATTCACAGATGAGTACAAATGTGAAAAACCTTCAAGTCTTAAAGGCTTAGCAGTATTTGATAACACCCATGGGGGGAAATTTTGTCTTTGATTTTCTGTGCTGACTCTCAAACTGCTGTACATTTGTGTAGCTGGATTGAAAACTCAGTGTCGGTGGCTTCATAAGAAAAGCACTTACAGAGCTCCACTATGACAATAAATGTTCTAGAGAGCTCTGAACCTCCCACTCCCCCACCCTGTCATGCACTATGTTCAATGATTGCTTTCTCCTTCGTATAGACTATATTTCAGATGTCTCCAATTGTGTTTGAAATGCGATGATTGCAAATGCTTTTTCTGCTTTATTTTCTGTTTCTAAATTATCCTTTATTCTTCTTAAGCATGTCATGTTATTTCTGTCTACATTGTATTTAGTTTGGCAGTGTTTTGAGATAAAGCATTGGTTTCTGAATCTCATTAATGTAACTATCTTTTCTTTCAATCGTATGCCTCACTCAAACTCTAGTCTGAAAGGAATTTTCAAAGCAAGGCTGTTTCCATAGTATTGACAAAATTTGCTATATATCATATAATATTGCACGGTGCATTAATTCGAGCTTTATGTTCTCCTGTTTTATAAATTCTTTAGAGGCACTGCATGGCTCACAAAAATCTAATACCAGTGCTCTCTAGGCTGGCTATTACTAACCTGAAGACATGTATACTGGTTTGAAAGAAAGAAGGGTAATGTTTTCCTCTCCAGTTCTTCACCATTTCCTTTATATACCTAAAAATTGTGAGCTTTGTTGACAAACGAGAAAATAAGTATGCCCTTTTAGAGAATATAAGTGGATGATCATGATTTAAAAAGCACAGTATTGATCATGTCTAATGGTTCTCATAGACATGAGATTAAAAAAAATCAGAACACTAAGAATTTTAAAAAACTACTAAATGTTATTGAACCTGTCTTTACTGCTTTGGTATTTTTATGATTCCAGAAATTTGGTAATTAAATTTCAATATCATTTATAAAATCAAATACCATGTATGAAGTTACATAAAGGTGATTGAACACAATGTGACGTCTAATCAAGGCAGTTTAGTGACTAGTACGGGAGCTAAGAGTGCATATGTGTGTTGTACAAAATGAAAGAGAAATTAGAAAAAGTGTTCTAGGATAGTTATCAAGAGAGGATGTAATAAGTAAAAATGTATGATGGAAGACATTTTCTCTTTAGAAGGTTCTCTAATAAATTTAGTGATGAGGAGTATTTGATTTTATCTTTGAAGAATAAGTTTGATTTCAAGAAGAATAGACGAAATAGACAATGTTTACAAGGAAGAATTCCAGAGGGATTCTCAAATAAATTTAATATCTTGGTAGATAATTTTTAGTTTTTTAGATAGCAATGGATAGTCATTGACCATTTTGGAACTTGAGTGTTAAAATAAAATTTATGCGTTAAGAGGAATATTTTGAGAACAGAGTATAGAGTTGACACAAAATGAAGAAAACAGAACAGAGATTAATATAGCAATAAAGTAAGCAGTGGAAGGGAGAGAAGTATCTAGAGCAAAAAACCAGAATAATTATGATAGTCAAAAATAATAAAATAATATTTAGAAACATGAGTGTGGATGAAATTTACAACAGAAATAAAATGTAGAAAGAGAAGGTTCAATGGCAGAACTTTAGAAAACACATACATCTCATGGCCACAATCTCAAAAATAAATTTTAAGGTAATGCAACCCAATTTTGAAGTGCAACATGAACTATGTTAGGTGCTTTACAAATGTTATCCATTTAATCTTCATAACATCCCTGTAAGATAAGGGTCATTATTATCCATTGATGAGCAAACATGGTTCACAAATAGTTGACTTGCCCAAGACTACAGGATTCTAATCCAGGTCTATGTCCATAGTCCATTCCCCTCCTACCACAACATGCTACACGTTGATGAGACTGCCAGGGAGAGAGGGGCAAAGCCATTAGCTGTAGAGTAGCAGAATGCAAACAAAGAGCAGGTCTTTCAGAGTGTCAATGGCTTTGTGACATAAAATAAAATAGAAAGAAAAAAATCCTTCGATTTTGTGATCTTTCCGATATTGGCAATATTTGAATGAATCAAGTGAATAGTACACTAGAAGCAGATGTCATGTTGCAGAGGAACAGAAAGCTATCATACAAAAAAGCATTGTGGGATGCTGCAATGCATGCTGTATATTCAGTCTCACATGTGAATTCTGACTACTATTTAAAGGGATTAGAGTTGCTTTGCATCTTTGAACGTCAATTACTTTATCAATAACGGGGAGAATAATGCCTACCTCACTGAGGTTGTTATGGGTATAATGTATATAAAGCCCAAAGCACAGGTGATTATATGATAGATAATTTTATATACCAGGATATAAGGAATATTCTTTAAAATAATCTGAGAGAAGGACATGTGTGTATGTATATATGTTTGTTTGTATATATGTATGTATATATATTACATCAACAATATAATACCAACATTTCATTTATATATCTATTAGTATAGGTACCACTGATTAAATATTTATTATACGAAAACAATTATACAGTCATTGTCTTTAATCACAATCATGTGGAAAGTATGTTATTTTCCCTATTTTATAGATTAGCTCTCTTAAAGTTTGAGACAGATCAAGTCACAGTCATTGACTATCAAAAGAAGGACTTAAATTCACGTTTGCGAGCCTCTTTTCTTTTTTCTTGCTTAATAAGTATTACAAGAATGACATCACAACTTAATCAATAAAAAAGAGCTTATTGCTTGAGGTCAATAGATTGCAGTCAAAAATCAAAAGGCACAGGGAAGAGATAGAGTGTCCATAAACTTAAAAACATAATACTGTGTCTCCTATTTTCATGATGATATCAACAATGCACGGGATTCTGGCTGAGTATGTATAATATGAAGTTTTGCTTTAAAAGAATTGTAAGGCTATTCCATTTTTAAATCTTTTAGCTTCATTTTGCTATTTATTTGCATACCAATTAGTTCATTATATTTTCCTTCCACTGTATTCACTCAATTAGTTTTTGTGCAATTGGCATTAATGAAAAGGATTTTATGATGTGTTCTAATAAGCATTACCAGGATATAAGGAAATTTAATGTTTTAGTGGATAAAATTATCAGATCTATGTGTTAATTTATTCACTGCTACAAAATCTAACTTCAGGAGAGCCAAAGGGTTAAAAATATGAATGATGCTAAAGAAATAAGCCAAAATGAGGAGAAACACACAAATATGGCAAAGGAAGAATACAAAGTTGGAAATCAAATACACTCAACATATTGATAGGAGATCAAACATATAAAGAGCTGGTTAATGATTCATGTACTAATATTATATAAAAAATAAATACAATATAGCTATTCCATAGTCCAATGAACATTACATAATATAATCACAATGTTTAAATGATGAGACAAGTGATTTGAAGCTAGAACTTTTAGACTTGTTCAGTGAGTTGAAATCATACTTTGTGGTTTTCCCCCAAGCTGATACTGTGTCCTTCATCTGGATTGTAATTACTTTCTGTACCTATGGAGTATTCCAAAGCGACATCTTCTTTAGTGCTTGTCTTTATTCTACACTTCCTAACTGATAAATTACCAAAAATATGCAGTTTTTACCAACAATTCTGCAGTTATATTAAACTTGTAAAGGGCTCACTTCCAACAGTTATTATATTAATTTACTAAAATACATGTCAATCATGATTGAGTTTAATTTTATTCTCATACAGGCTCCATGATTTAGAGAATGGGAGCACAGATTTATGTATTCTCCATGTAGGGTTGGTATTTCTGTGATTCTGAACTCTTCTGGCTCCTAGAAAACTTGATCTCTCTCCCTCCACCCCGTGTGTGTGTGTGTGTGTGTGTGTGTATGAGAATGTATATATACACATACAGTCGTGTCACTTAAAGATAGAGATACATTCTGAGAAACGCATCATCAGGCAATTTTATCATTGTGCAATGCTAGAGTGAACTTACACAAACCTAGATGGTATAGCCTACTACACACCTAGGCTATATGGTAGTAATCTTATAGGAATCCCGTTGTATATGTAGTCTGTAGTTGACCGAAATGTTATGTGGCATATATATATATATATATATATATATATATATATATATATATATACACACACACACATGAGATTTTGGTGGAATTTAAGATAACTAGTCAATTATATATCTGTATTTTGTGAGGCTTTTAATCACTTCAGAATATAGTCACTCTATTATAAGCCTTTCAAAAATTTTATGTGTCCACTTGGCTAGGTTATGGTGCCAGTTGTTTGATAAAACACTAGTCTAGATGGTGCTGTGAAGGTATTTTGTAGATATAACTAATACTTACAACCAATTGATCTAAGTAAAGGAGATTATTGTCGAAAATGTGGGTGGGCCTCATCTAATCAGTTGAAGGTCTTAAGAGGTTCTTAAAAAACAAATAATTCTGCCTCAAGACTATAACACAGAAATCCTGTCTGAGTTTCCAGCCTGACAGCCTGTCCTACAAATTTCAGACTTGCCAGCCCCCACAATCGCATGAGCTAATTCCTTAAAATAAATCTCTTTCATTTTCATACACATATATACTATTGATTCTGTTTCTGTGGAGAATTGTGACTAATACAATACATGCATGTGTATATCATATATGTACATACACACATACATGTACACACACATACATGTACACTCGTAAGATGTACATAATTTTGGTTCAGTAGAAATATGAAAAAAACTCCAACATTTCATGTATTAGTTGGAAAATAATTACTTTTCTAGATGAGAAGAGTAGAAGTAATGAACAATACAGACAATAACAGCCAGGCTTCACATAGATCAATAAAGCATCATATCTCAAAAGAAAGAGTGTAGAAAAAGAGTGAAAAAAGAATTAAAAAGCATATAATGTTTTCCTTGGATTTTCCCATAAAGTTAAAAAGGACAGACTAAGGGGAAATCCCTTCCAGTAGAGGACGAATAATACAATTTGTCCAGCTCACTAGATAAAATACAGTCTTAAAAGGTTTATATTCCCCTCAATCCTTTACAAATATGAATGGAGTTAAGGACAGAGAAGAAATTGAAAGTCAGATAAAGAGGAGAATGGCAAAAACACATGTAGTTACTGCATAAATAATCCCAGATCACCATATTCCTTCTGAATACTTGAAGCTATGATCATTTTCCAAAATAAAGGAGGTTATATTTTTCCCATTTTATTTGACCAGTACTTAATAATCTGTGCTTTTTCAATTATTATATTTAAATGTATTACTTGAGGAGTAGGAACAAGAGTTTTGTAGGCAGAAGCCTAGAGATGTCTGAGACAGCTGACTTGCTTCGCTCCGTGTTTACTGAAGGAGCAGGAGGATGGTTTGAGCATCTAACAGTGTGGAACGCATTAAAAGGGAAAAGTGATGTAAGAGCAGAAGAGAGAAGTGCTCTGTACGTTAACAAATTAGAAGAGTTGCTTTCTTTTCTAGAGAGTTTCTAGAGTTTCTTTTCTAGACTAGCACCGAATAGAAACATTAGGAAAGAAACAAGTGTGAGCCACATAATTTTAAATTTTCTAGTAGCTACATTGATAAAAGTAAAAATAAGCAGGAGATACTAATTTTAACAACATATTTCATTTTACCCAGTATATCCAAGTTATTATCATTTCAACATGTAATCAATATAAAATTACTAATGAGATGCTTTACATCTGTTTTTCACATTAAGCTTTCGAAATTCGCCAAAAAGCTGTCCTTTTGCATTTATAGAACATCTCAACTCAAACTATGCATATGTAAAGGGCTCACTATTCACATATGGCTAGTGGTTACTGTATGGACAGTCCAGTTCCAGACCAACGAACCTCAACCCTGACCCAACAGACTGCTAGAATCACCGGGAGAGCTTTAAAAGAAAAAGCTAATACATTAGGCCTACCACCAGAGATTCCACTTTAGGTGGTCTGGGAGGAGGCTTAAATATTGGTTTTTAAAGGGCCCCTCAATGATTGGAAACCATGATGTGATGTACATTGGTCTATTTAGATCATCGCTTGGAATTACTGGGAAGTTAATATTTCTTTCACCAGCATCTAACTATAGCTCTCCTTGGAGATAATGACTATGTGTGAAGACGAAGGCTGACTTTCAGATGGAGATGGTGATCTTTGCACTTAGTCGTGTTAGCAGACACATTCAGTTGATTTTGTTTTCTGTACTGAATTCTGGAGAGCACATCAATGAAAAAGATACAGTGTAAGAGAAATTTCATGTTCCAGTAAATATCTCTAAAGACTAATCACTGATTATCAAAAGATTTGTTTTATAAACAATTCAGAAAAGTACTCAAAGTTTTTTTGTTTTTAACTGGCACTGTGGGTACTTTGTAGCACAATGTTTTGGAGATTTGCATGAGCAACTTTAATCCCGTCAATGCTACTTAAAATACATTTATTTCCTCAATATGGAATTTAGGGTTTTAAAATTTCTAGCATACACAAGAATTTTCCAAAAATGTGCCTTTGTTTCATATACATGATATATATAAGCTTATTAAACAGTTCTTTAAAAATATATAGGGAGGGGCCAGCCCAGTGGCATAGTGGTTAAGTTTGGCGCACTCCACTTCGGTGGCCCGGGTTCACAGGATTGGATCCCAGGCACGGACCTACACCACTCATCAAGCTGTGCTGTGGCAGTGACCCACATGCAAAATACGGGAAGATGGGCACAGATGTTAGCTCAGGGCGAATCTTCCTCAAGCAAGAAGAGGAGGATTGGCAACAGGCGTTAGCTCAGAGCTGATCTTCCTCACCAAAAAAAAAAAAAAACAAATGCAGAATCCAAGTTCCTACCCCAGACTGAACGACAACTTACATTTTAATGTGATAAGCTGGAGATTCTTGTGCACATTACATTTTGTGATGCACAGGGGAGTTATTTTGAAGGATCATTGAATGGAAATAGATTTGGGAGGTGGAGTATAGTAGAAACAAAGAAAGGGTGAGATGATAGGAAGTAAAGTTCCTTGAGATGAGTGAAGTAAATAAATTGAGTAGAACTAAATTAATAACATGAGACTATTTACTTTTGTATTTGTATTTTGCATTAAACTAATACAAAATTATCACAAACTTGGTGGCTTTACAGAAGACAAATTTACTGTAAGTCAGAAGTCCGATGCAGGTCTTACTGGGCTAAAATTATGGTGTCAGCAGGGCTAGGTTTCTTTCTGAAGGTTCTAGGGGAGAATCCATTTCCTTACCTTTCCTACCTTCTAGAGGCCTCCTTCCTCCACCTTCAAAACCAGCAAATATGCATCTCTCTGTGCCTTTCTTCTGTGGTCACATCTCCCTCTGACTATTTTAAGGAACCCAGTGATTCTATTAGGCCCTCCCAATTGTCATTCAGGATAATCTTTCTATTTTAAGGTCAACTGATTAGCAACCTTAATTCCATCTGCAACTTTATTTCCCCTTTGCCATATAACATAACATATTCACAGGTTCCAAGGACAGAGACATCTTTGGGGGGCCATTATTCTGCCTAACACAACCTTTAACTCAACCATTCACTATCTAGGTTGCAATCCATGTTGCTTAATACAACAGCTGACATCTGCTGCGTCTTAGAGGAGAAGAAAAAGTGGAAGATTGTGTGTCCTCTAAAGAGTGGTTTCTCTTGATTTCCAGCAGAGAAAGTTACAGAATGAAAATCTACAGACAGTAGCTAATGGGTCTTCCATTTAGAAGCTACTATGCAAAAATTCTCGTTTTATCACAGCTGCTATTTGCAAATAGGCATATTTTTGCTTATGAGCCATCCACATAAATGCTGTTCTTCTCTCTTTTTTAAGACAGTGTGTAGACCAATTTAGTGAGCATTATAGTGGCAAAAATATCAAAAAGGAAACCCTCATGATGCTGATCTTGCGCAAACCACTTATAATCTTTGGGTCTCAGTGGCTCAACTTTAACTGGTAGTTTATAACACAATCTTCAAAAGTTTCCTTCTCCAACGCCCAAGCTCTAAAAGCTTATGGCATGTAGTATCAAAAACAATGTTTTCCTATAAAGATCTTGTCTCATTTTCTTTACATACCAATGGGTCTAATGCTTCTCCATTTTGTCCATAATCTGGGGTCCTGACATGCTGGTGTATGTCTGGGAAAGGCAAGCAAATGATAGCTTGGTTCACAGAAACAACACATAACATGATTCTTACTGTCATCCACTGTTTTTTGAATTTTCCCTTGCTAAAATTCTGGAAGCAAATTTACTTCCAAAACTATACTAGAAGTTTTAGGTAGAATTAGGATAGCTTCCTGCCCTCCTTGTAAAAGCAAATTAAGTGATGCAGTGAGTGAGGCAACACAGCTGAGACAGCCTACCCAGCAGACTAGGATTGGGCCAGATATTTGGTTTATTTCCATACAACTGCTAGCCCCTGAATATCCCTCCAAAGTGCAAATCCACAGTCCAAAAGGCTAAACAGCAATAAGCTGGAACTCCAAGAGGGCTTTCTCACAGTGTACTTGGTTGCAAACCTCTAAAGTAAGAAATGATTCTCTTATTATTACTATTTCAATACATGCTAGGTAGAATCTTGATTGAGCATACTGGTCATGCTTACAAGCACAAGTAGGCCTGACCTAAGAGAATATTCTAAATGCATCTGTGCAATGTATTAGGTTTCTATTGCTGCTGTAACAAAAGACCACAAACTTAGTGGCTTGAACAGTACCTATTTATTATCTTACAGTTTCTGTGGTTTAGAAGTATTGGCAAAATATGGAACAGCTGGTTCCCTGCACAAGGCCAAAGTCGAGGTGGGAGCATGGCTGTGCTCCTTTCTGGAAGTTCTAGGGTTATTTACAGAATTCAGTCCCATGTGGTTGTTGGACTGACTTTTCCATTTTCTTCCTTGCTTTCAGCCTGGAGTCATTGTCACCTTCCAGATGCCGCCTGCATTCCCTGGCAGCTGTTTCTTTCCTCCATCTTCCATGCCCTAGAAAATGTGGTTGAGTCCTCCTATTACGTTCTGAATCTCTGACCTCTTCTTTTGCTGTCTCTCTCCTCTGCCGCATCTCTCTGACACTTCTGTCTTCCTCTGCTGATGTCATTACAGTGGATCCAGGATAATCTTCCTATTTAAGGTCACTTGATGACTATTCTTAATTCCATCTGCAAAGTCCCTCCCTGGCAGTACCTAGATTCTTGTTTGATTGAATAACCACAAGATGGGAATCTTGGGGCCAAGACTGGGGGATCATTTTTAGAATTCTTCCTACCATATGTAGGAACTATATTTAAATTTTTAGTTTCATTTTTTACAGTGCCTTATAAACTCACTTTTGCAAGAGAGACATGATAAAATAAACCAGAGAAATAAAAATGTATGCCTAAATACTGATTTGATATCAGTAGCATATACTCAGTTGGGAATTTTTATTTCTATACTCCAAGGCCAGATGGTTGCCTTCCACATTCCTGTGTTCAGACTTTGTGCTTGAGGGTTTGTACACAGACCTACTATTGTACATAATTTATCTCAGCATTGATTTTCCCCAAATGTTGCTTGTACTGAGCTATCAATGCCCTGGTGGCATGTTACATTATTATTATTGTCACTGGATGTCAGATATCTTCTTGTTTACTCCTTTAATTCTTGCCTGTCTGTATTTACACCCCTGACAGCAGAAGTTGTATTTTCTACCCAGAAGAAAATTGCTGCGCAACCTGAACATTTCCCCAGCGCTATGGATACCCGCTACACCCTCAATTTTCACATTGGTTGTCCTTCTAAGCTTAAAATAACAGCTTTGTTTCATTGGGAATTTCTGCTCGCAAAGATTATCACACGCCTTGTGTTCATGGATCAAACTTCTGCCAAGGTTTCCGAATTACCTGCTCCCATCAGTAGACCCTTGAGAAATACCTTCAGGTTTCTTTCTCTTCTAATTTGGCTCTTGTAGCTCCGGCCTATGTTATCCAGGTTTTTCCTACATATACCTATTTGAGGCGAGCCTGAAGCAACCTCTCTTCATATTTCTAAGGGAAAGGAATTCCCATTCCAATCCTTAGCAGGGCCGTGTATGGAAATGACAAGTCTACCTTTCCTCTCAGCCCCCTCAGTCACTATAACCGAGAGGGGAGCAGTGTGATAAAGTTGATAAGCTAGTGAGAAGGAACCGGGCATGTGTAGCTCAGCCCTTAGCTTGGTAGGATGATACATCCTGTTGTGTTTTTTGATCCTACAGTAATCCCACTGCGGCAGGCCTATAGTTTTGGAAGGACAAGTTCATCGCAGAGAACAAGTATTAGGAAGCCAGCCTGCAGCCACAAATCTAGGTCATGTCCTCCAAACCAGTTTTTGCAGTAATAAAGCTAAAGTTTTGTTCTTCATCTGTCCAACTCCATATGTATTTTCAGTTGGTTTGTAACTTACAGGGGAAGAAAAAAGGTGATAAATTATGACCCCTCAAAACCCAGCAGCATCTGACATATGCTCTGATGTTTTACTCATCCCTACCCCACGTACTCCATTTATTCAGTTTGTGCTTTTCATACTCCTGTTCTTTGTTATTTTGTTTCCCAGGTATTATAAACTCCTAGTTCCCGATAATTGAGAGTCTGGCTTTTTGACTGCCGGATATTTTTTCTGATGCCCAGCACAGTGCCTGGCACACAGTCAAAACCAACTAAATATTTCTTGACTATCTCTGCGAGAGTTGCAAGTCAAAAATTGTCTTGAGCATAGCAGGCCTGAGACCCAGAGGCCTGGGAAATGGACAGTACCTGTCCACGTTATCATTTTACCAGCCTTCTACCTCAGCTTCATTTGAATTTCAGCTCTCTCGCCGCCAAACTATTTATATTTCTTCCCATCCAAGTGGAAAGAGGCAGGAAAAAGTGATCAAAGGTTTTGTTATCAGAGTGACTTTCTTTTTTTTTTTTTTTTGAGGAAGATTGGCCCTGAGCTAACATCTGTTGCCAATCTTCCTCCTTTTTTCCTTTTTTCTCCCCAAAGCCCCAGTAGATAGTTGTACGTCATAGTTGTACATCCTTCTAGTTGCTCTATGTGGGACGCCCCCTCAGCATGGCTTGATGAATGATGCATAGGTCTGTGCCCAGGATCCAAACCAGCGAACCCTGGACCGCCGAAGTGGTGCACGCGAACTTAACTGCTATGCCACTGGGCCAGCCCTGTGACTTTCTTTTTTATCCCCAAGGAAATGAATCGTTATCAAATATCTGACAACCTTGAATATATATACATAATAAAGATATATATATATATCTGACAACAATAAATATCAATATCAACAATAAATATAAATTTCTGATAACCCTGAATATATATATATCCAATAAATAAATGAAAGAGAGCTCATATATTTGTTCTCTCTCTTCAAAAGGATATGGAGAGATATATATATATATATATATATAATCTCTTTTCTCTTTCATTTATTTATTAGAGTAAAATTTAAGAAATTCTGTTTTTTTTTTTTTAAAGATTTTATTTATTTATTTTCCCCCCAAAGCCCCAGTGAATAGTTGTATGTCATAGCTGCACATCCTTCTAGTTGCTGTATGTGGGACACAGCCTTAGCATGGCCGGAGAGGCGGTGTGTTGGTGCACGCCCGGGATCCGAACCCGGGCCGCCAGCAGCAGAGCGCGAGCACTTAACCGCTAAGCCACGGGGCCGGCCCCTAACTTTATTTAATGAACCATCTGCGTTAAAAATAATCCTTATGTGTGTTCTTCAAACACCCCCTAACAGTGTCGCTGCTCTATTGTGAGCACATCTCTGTGGCTCTGTTGCATACAGCATTGCCAAAGTTGTTTTATCCTGAAAGTTTTTGATGCAGCATGCATTACTCTTTGGGGAAAAATGAATACTTACACATATAAAGAATTATAAGCATGTAACTTCACTAGATTCATGGAGCTTCTCTTGAATATCCTCAACTTCTGGGGTTGGTTCTATATAAGTCCCCTATACTACACCATCTTTCCATCATCACAGTTTTTTTCTTTTTTTTAGGCTTTGATCATCACGAATATAATGATTAGTAAATCTTTGGTACTAGCTTTTCACCTTCAATGTTTCATAATCTTAAATGTATTCAAGAGACTTCTGAAATCAGCATATTTCCAGAATTACATCATCCCTCTTGCCAAGAGTTTCTTTTAGTGTCACACTAAGCTAAAAGTAACTATATCAGAGTTTAAGTCCTCCTAAGAAGTCAATTCTAATTTCATTTTCCCTTTTCTTTATGAACTTGTTTGCTTTATTTGAAGAAGTCATGATTTTGTTGATACCCTTGAATGCACATATCCAAATGGATTTCAAGGTCTAAAACTTGATTGCAAATATTTCTCCTTGCTCATAATGCCTTGTGCTGACAGCACATCTTGTATTGTCTCAAGAAATAACACTCCCTACGAGTTTCTCAGGAGTTAAAGACAATTATTTGAATTAGGGAGAAGAAAGTCAAATCTTAAGGCATTGTAGTTAAATAGCCAATCATCTTGGCATTCATATTAAATATGTGATTTACTCAAATTAACTTTTCAGTAAGCATTGCATAATTTAATAAGTTCTTCCTAGAAATGAGATACCATGGAAAGAAAATTGGAACTGGCTATTTAGAAATACTGACATTCAAGAATGCAAAATATGAGTAATTACCATACTTATTTCAATAATCTGGACCCCACAAGCATTTTTCATGAAATGCTTTACTTGGAAAGACTGTAACTCTCGCATTGGAACAGTTACACAAAAATAAGTGGAAAGTACAAGAAAACACCCACACAGCACCACGAGCTTCACTTCCTACATATCTTCAGTGTAAGTAAAATTCATTCACAGATGCAAGGAAAGTAAAACAAATACTCAGAATTTATTTTTGGTATATCTTAGCAGGTTGAGCTTAAGTAGAAATCGATTTTCAGATATTGACCTCTAAAATGAATCACAAAGATTTCAGGGGCATATGTATATTTAGTGGCAGCTGTCAAAATGCAGTTGTCAATTACTCAGTTCTGTTGATCTGAGTTGATCAAGAGGTCTATCTGCAGAAGATATAAAATGTTCTTCAAGCAATCACCCCTAATATTGTGTGTATATTTACATTAGGCAGTTTTTTAAAAATAAAAGATATCAAAGAATAGGGTATGTACTCCTTGATTCTACTTGGATTGCAACTAATTATTTTATATTGTCAGTTGATGTTGTATCTGTACATTGATATCACATTTTAGCATCAGGGGCAGCCATGTTCATACGAAACCTGAAGCTTTACAGGATGTTCTTCAAATGGGAAGGAGCCTATGGAGAACTCTAAACAGAACAATAAGATTATTCTTAGGTAAAAGGAGTAAAAATGCTGTAATGTGAGCACATCTCAAGAGCACTGTTCCCAAGAGCACTGCCTCAACGCTTTTCTCTAGAGGGCTTTTGATACACTATGCAATACTCAGAGTTTTAGCAATATGGCTTCCTAGTATATTGTATGAGAGATCACGAACTATAGATCATATTTTAAATAAGGTAACAGTATAAAATGTTATTTATAAATCAGTAGACTAAGAAGCATTTACCAAAAATTGTCACATTAGCTTTAAAGTGTTTAAAATTCTAGCTTAACCTTTGGTCAAAAATCAGCAACTCAGAACTTAGTACTAAAGTTATAAGGTGGATATACTAAATCCACGCCATTGACATTAGAAGAATGTTTGCCTTCCTATTTGTTATAGCTGTCATGAATGTGTCTAGGAAGCCTAAAAGTAATTTTAGGTCATTAATAAGCGAGTCAAAAAGACGGCAAGTCATACATCATTATAGATTCACATGCAGCTAGAAATTGACTGATTTATTCATTTATTCATTCATGGGACAACTATTTATTTAGTTATCTACATTTTTAAGTTGAGATTTTAACTGAGATGATTGAAGATTCATATGAAGGTGTAAGAAGTAATACAGAGCTATCCCTTGCCCAATCTTCCCCAATGATAATATTTTGCAAAACTATAGTATAATATCACAACCAGGATATTGTCACTGATACGATCCACCTATTTATTCAGATGTCCTCAATTTTGCTTGAACTCATTTATGTGTATGTATATTTATTAAATTCTCTACAATTTTATCATCTGTATAATTTTACATATCCACCACCACAGTCACGATAACAATACTGAATGCTTCCAACACAACAAGGACCCGTACTCTTGCCTTTATTACTCACATCCACTTCCCTCTCACCTGCCTCCACCAATGGCCCTAACCCTCAAAACCAATAATCTGTGTTCTCCATTTCTAAATTTTGCCATTTCAAAACTTTTAGACCGGTGGAATCATACAGTAATTAACTTTTTTTGGATTGGCTTTTTTCATTCAGCATAATTCCCTGAAATCCATCCAATTTGTTGCAAATTTAGTCATTCCTTTTTATTACTGAGTAGTACTCCATGGCATGTATGTTCGACAATTTATTTAACTACTCGCTTGTTGAAAGACAGCTGAGCTGATTCCAGTTTTTGGCTGTTACAAAGAAAGCTGCTATAGACATTCGTGGACAGGTTTTATGTGAATATAAGTTTCCATTTCTCTGGAATACATGCCCAAGAATGCAATTGTATGCATATGGGTAACTGCATGTTAAGTGTGATAAGTAACCTACCAAACTAATTTCCAGAGCGGCTTTATCACTTTAAATGTCCATCAACAATGTACAATCAATCCACTTTCTCTGACTCTTTGCCAGTATTGGGTATAAAGAATTGGAACTCAGAAAGGAAGGGAACTTAACGAGGTTCTCTACTCGGGGGCTTATAGTCTAGCCAGATTAGCCTCTTTCAGGCTGCACTCAACAGAATATTTCTACTATGTGGACTATGGAGTAAAGGAAGGCCACTTTCAGGGAGAGAAGACAATGAAAGGGATGTAAGGACAGAAGAAGTGATTGTAGTAGAGAGGAAATTAACACTTCCGCCTTGGACCCAGCTATTCTTTATGTGAAATGTATGTCCTGCCCTTTCTGCAAAATGGATTCTATGAGATATTTTAGTATATTTTTCACTTTTCCTGGTTAGTTTCTGTAGCTAAAAACAAAACAAATAATTTTTCCTAACTCACTAGGTGGTAAAGAATGTAATTGTTGTTTATGGTACCCAAATTAAGGCTATTTCCTGAAATACCTTCAAAATGCCAAGGTGCCAAGGACCCTAGGGTCAGACAAATTTGAATTGGACTCGAATCCTGGCTCCTAACATATGTAAGTCACTCATGGTTGTTGTAAGGATTAAACGAAGCTTGCTCCTAAATGATTTATCACAATGCCTGCTGGATATGACAGTATATTTTTTCTAATAACAAAAATACTTTGCAAGAAATGAGATGTGCTATTGTTAAGCAAGAAGTTTTCATGCACTTTGGATGAAATTGCCCATCAGCTGCTAAGTTTATATTTGGGGAAAGGATGGTGTTGACCTTGGAGCTGAACCCCAAAACAGGCATAATTTTTAAAATAGTATTGAATGTATAGGTTTATTTAGTGCAAAGTTTAAGATTATTAAGACATATTTAGTGATTTATGAAAGAACGATGGGAAAGAATTGCTGGTAGTAATTCCTGATACTACTAACACATTGTGTGTATGTGAGTGTGTGTGTGTGTGTGTGTGTGTGTGTGTTTTGGGAGAGTAATAAAAAAGCCCTAAACCTCTTCTATACAGAAGGCCACTTAGTGTCCAGTGTGGTGGTTTCTCCCCATTCCCCACCCTCCTCACTCTCCCCCTCGTCTCCCTTACCCAACACCACTAGTGACTTATCAAAGGAGCCCCTTCAACTAGAAAACATATTCTCCCTCTAGAGGAATTCTGGTAAATAAGATGTCCTCCACCTCATTGCCTTTCAATGACATTCTGACACTCCTTACAGATTACAGCCCTGGGCAACTGTTCAGTTGACCTGTCTCATAATCTGTCTCTGGTTGCCCTGTTTCAAGATAGAATGCTTCATTCTATTTCCAGTCAACAAAGAGACACTGCCTGTAAACTTGCCCTCATAATCAAAGCTCACCATTCATGGTATTCTTGAAATAACTCTGGAAAGAGAGGAAAGTCTTCTTTAGGTCTCTTATTCTCCTTGAGTTTTTAAGAAGTCATATTTTATGAAGGATTCTTACAGTAAATCAGTCATGGAGTGGCCTGGTATTCTTAAATATCTCACTATTTGAAAAAGTGTTAAAAAATAATTGCTAATAGAGGAAATAGTTAATCCCTCAGCTTGTAGAGTTCAGGTGATTAATGCTTTAAGTTATGAACATCAAATGATACGACAGCTTAGAATTATCACAATTTGTAAATAAACATTGCATTTTCACTTTTTATGTGCTTCTAATCTATTACTGAATTTAAATACAGTAAGCACAAAAATGGCGATGTTTAGCAATTGAAAATTCTTACCCAGTTAGCCCATTTTCCTAATAAAATTTCTCAAGTTGAAATGTACTTGATTGGAGATAAGGGAAAACAATGAATTGCAAGGTCAAGTTTGATGCATCACAGCATTTCTACGAGTTTATACCAGAAGGAGTAATTGTTTGTTCTCTGTTCTCATCTAAGACACATTACAGTGACATGAGCTCTTGAATTTACAACTGAAAATTAGCCAGCACTTCCAACCCCAGCCTAGTCCTCAGAGATTGCTAGAAAATTCCCCGGAGGCTGTGCTCTGGACAAGTTTTCAGGATCTTCTACTCCCACCTCTTTGCCATAATACCAGGTTGGGTTTTTTATGGGGGTGGAGAGCATAAATGTGGTAAGAACCATTTTTTGGATCACAGCAGGCCATTAGCGTCTGCCACTGTGCCCCTGCTCCTCAGTCCTCCAATGAAGGGACACCAGCAGCCCTCACTGTTTGATCTCATGTGTGGAACACACTTTTTTAAAAATTTTTCAACACAGAGCAGAAAGCCTGAATTTTCACAATTGCAGGCTATAATAAAATGGAATTATAAGACAGACAACCTCTGCAATGACCCATCCCTTTGTAGGCGGATCCACTTCCATGCCTGGCCACAAGTCTCCCTATTCTTCTCCTAGTCTGTTTCATGTGACCAAGACCTGCTCCCCCATCACCAGATGTATCAACATGCTTAAAATGCAAGCTACAGCCATTATCGATCCCGGAAATGGGAATCAATTCCTAATCCTTGTCCATTACCATTTCGTGTTCTCAAATTTCTCTCTTAATAGAATGCTGAGAGTGGAAATGTCAAGGTGTTAATAGAGCAATCACATGGAAATACAACATCAGTATATTTCATAGATTCGGGATTATGTTTATATTAAACCACAATATAGATGAGGTATCAATGTCTCAGTTCAGATTTAAAAAAAAATCCTGTTGAAACTCTGCTTATTAAAGGTAAAAATCTTATAGTCCAAACTCAAGAAGATTTATCTTATTAATATCAACCACAGAAAAATAAAACATGTTTATAAATTTAAGTAGATAATTTTAGTTGAAGAAAACTTACTGAGCATGTGATGAAATGATGCAATGAGAAAACTTCCGTTGGGAATTTTAAGAACTGAAGAGCCACTTATTTTTCTATGGTTATCTTTGTCCATGAGCTAAGTAAGTACAGGGTGAAAATATCCGAGATTTTTTCCTTAAGGCTTCTTGTATAATAATCTCCACACAGGTAGTACCACTTTTCCAACATTCATATTATTTTATAATCAAAATATGATCTATCATCAAATACATACATTAAATAAGAGCTGAAACTTATAATCATATAAATTTTACCATAAAAAAGCTAAAATAAAAAGTTGCTAAGTATTTTACCCAAGGTCATCCTAATTTAAAAATGGACTAGGAATAAAATTATGATATTTAGTAGATGTCTCCCTGTCTGGGATCTTAACATTACAAAATCTTCTAATTGGTATTAATATTACAACAGAGGTGTCCATTCCATCCTCCCCTGCTGCCTAGTACAGATTTCATTTTATTAGTTTGAAGACATTTAAATGGTTTGAAGTGATAATTAAAATGTTTCTTTAGCATGTTCTATTTTATTCATTGTCAGTCGATTCAAGGTCACATACCATTGTCCAGTGTTACATGCCACACGTTAAACATTTCTCTACACCAATATTGAAAATATTTATAGCTTGTTATATTTTCAATATACCTTGGAAAATTCTTTCTAGCAACTAATTGTAATTAACTTCAAAGGGACGTATGGCTTAATACAAAATTTCCATTCATTTGGTTTTCAAGTTCACAGTCATAAAAATTTAATAACGTATTAAACAGAATTACTTCATAATTCAGAGGCATAGTTTTACTTAATGTAACTTGGAAAAATGACAGTCATACCTTTCTTAAGGAACACATTAAATAGCACACCTAACCTGATATATAATAGCTTTGGTTTAATTCTTCTTGACAAGGTATATGTAAAGAAGAGACTAAAGCATTTGTAGCCCCTCGATGATATGCAGTTTACCTTTAACTGTAATAATTTTGCAGTCAATCAATTTCTATGCACATGAGTTATTTGATCTCTTATCATTGGTAGTGGGTCTTCTTATACTGACAGGTTTAGCTCTCTGCCCTCACATACTGTCAATCTCCCACCAGCTGACAAATCCTCGTGCTACCCTTGACTCTGGATTAGGTATCTGGAATGGGTACCTGGATAAGCCTACATAATCCACAGCTCAAGAGTACACTGCAGATTAGAGCTATTTTTGGACTCACAATGACTTCATGCCCTGCTCCTAATAATCAGGCTCTTATTCAGTTCCCTGTGGGCAAGCCCCACCCGAGAATCTAGTTCATAATCATGTTTTGGTTCTGCACCCTTGTGCTACAGTCTCACCCTTGATACCCTGCTTCGTATGACAGACTCAACAGGATGGCTTCAATTTCCATCAAGCACTGTAGTTCCATTTCTCAACCCTTGTCTTAGCGCCTGGTCATAAGAAAACTGGGCAAAGACATAGACAGACCTCTGGAATAGATTACACTCTGCTTCCTGCTGACTGCCCCAAACTCACCCTTGTACACATTCCGTCCCACTCTTTAAATTAAAGCTCAACTTTGCCGAAGCTTTCCCCAATCAATAGGACAATTTGTGTTTTAACGTAACAATATCCTGATTCACCTGTGCTATGTACTATATGCATGCAAACAAATAAGACTATCTGAGCTATAAGGTGTCTTGTTTTGGTTTGCCCTATTGTATTTTTATTTTTGAAAATTTACAGGGCAATTTATTTTCACTACAAAAACATTTACATTCTACTTCCAAGGAGTCTTAATCAATAGGGTTCTGATTTTATGTAAAAAATGATTAAATTTACAAAAAGTCAATATGCACACAATTGAATCATAAAAGTTCAGTTTCCATCCCCCTGCTTTTTGCTTTTGTTGATTCACACTGACAACATAGTAAAATCCAAATTCCCTTAATTAGCACAAAAGGGCCTTAACAATTACCCATATTCCTATCACTCCCTCACGCAGTAAGTTGTTTTTTTGCCTTTTTAATTGTCTTAATGTCCTTACCCTTTCCCTCACCCTGTCTCTGCCTAGAATACATGCACTCATTCTCCAAGATGAAGCTCAAACGGCCGCATCTTGGCAAAGCTTTCCAGCACTTTCTTAAGCAGAATTAATTGCTTCATCCCCATGACTGCAGGGTCTGCACCTAAATTATAGAAGAGTATAATATAGTATGACTATAAAAGAAAAATGTTTTCTAGGTCGCCTGTCCATAAATTATAATACCTAAAAACATACAAATATGAAACCTAGAGTTTACAAATTAAACACAAAGAAAACTAAAACATGATGGAATTCAAATGCCAGTACTAATTTAATACGCAGTTAAACCACTGCTTGCAGTGGGCTCACGGTACTTACTACTATGGCCCAGCTTCCTTTGAGTCATAAGAAGAGTCAGTGGTTTCAGAACTTTTCTTTGCCAAACTGCTAAAACCAAGTTTGCTTCATACAGTGCATCATAACATGATTTGAACTTTGGTATAAAAGCATCGTATTTTATTTTATTTTTTTTGAGGAAGATTGGCTCTGAGCTAACTTCTGTGTCCCTCTTCCCCTTTTCGCTGAGGAAGATTAGCTCTGAGCTAACATCTGTGCCCATCTTCCTCTATTTTGTATATGGGATGCTGCCACACATGGCTTGATGAGCAGAGCATAGTCTGCGCCTGGGCCTTGAACCTGCAAACTCTGGGCCGCCAAAGCAGAGCATGTGAACCCAACCAGTAAGCCACCGGGCTGGCCTCGCATGCTATTTTATTTCAATAGTCAATAATAATTACAGTATCTATACTGGTTTGTTTTTTTTCAATTTTCTAAAGACAATGTTAAAATTCTGAGAGACGTCAATTAATATGATTTTGGCTTATTTAGATATCAATAAATACCCTGTAAATTTTAAAGAAAGAGATACTGCCTATCTCCTCATCCATGTGCAAATTATTCCCTCATAATTTTAATAAGATATTATTTGATACCTATAATATTCTGAGTTAACTGTAAATGTTAGAGATACCAAACCAAGTAGTACTCTATATTATTCCATTGGGTTCCTACTGAATGAATCAGTGATTTTTATTCTTTTATTTAATAATCATTACAAAAATAGTTACATTATCTACAATTTATGTGCTGAGAAACTAAGGTATAAATTTAAGATAACCAGAATTCCAAATTGTGACAAAATCAAAAAAGTTATTAAGCATGACATTTTATGTGCAGAAGCACATAACAACATCTATAACATGAAGTCATAAAATACAATCAGTATTTTAGAAATGGATTCTTAAAACTTTTTTGTGTCGTAAAAATTTACCGGAGATAGAGTTTCTGATGCCATTAAATGTTCAAACTTACTATGTAACATTTTACCATGCTAAGGGGTCTATCTGTAAGGTCACAGCAGCATTGTGGACCATAATTAGGTGAATCAACTATAAAGTGGGTCAAGTTTTGTACTGTTCCATATTTAACTATTTAAATGGTTGTTGAACATTGTTTGAAGAATTTAGTAATAATAGAAGTTTCCAAGACTGAATATTCAACTTTATTTTGTGAAAATCTATCCTATCAAGATGTAAAATTCAGTTTAACACATAAATAAGATTTACAACTATGATGTGGAATTTAATGCATCACAAAGCAAAACAATATAAAACGCAAGTTAACCATCATTCTATCATACATATTTTCTGCTAAACACCCTTTATTCATTCAACCAACAGTTGCTAATCATCTACTAGGTCCAAGAAAGCAGAGTGAGTATTTTAGGTGACATAATATTGAATAATTGCTACAAAGTTTCTTAAAACTCTAAAGTTTCCTTAAAAACTAAAGACACTGGAAATTTCTTTTCAGTAGTCAAATATATAAATATAGGTGGTTTATAGTCTTGATTGCACTTCATTGTTTTCTATTTTAAACAAAAGAAAGCGTAGGTTTCATAACATCATTATTTATTGAATAGTCTCTAAACTTGAAATTAAAATTTAAACAACATATAATTTACATAAAAAGAAGTAGGTCTCAAAGAAGTTCTTGCAGAGAAACTTAAAAGAAATTATATGTCTAGAGCATATTCCAGCAGATTCTGATCCAGTTGGTGTGCAGTAGTATCCAGGCACTAATGCAAATTAACACACAATTTTAAAGGTCCACAGTTCGTTTTGACATGCTGAGTTTTTACAACACTCAGTTGTAAAACACTGAACAGTTTTATGAGAAAATTATGATTAAAAAGTCTGCATGTATATATAGAAAATAATGTTCAGTTTTAATATTAAAATATATTTAAGTTTTATTAGCAGGTGAAATGTTATAAAATCCACATCATTAATGGTAGATTATGTGAACAAGAAATGGGTGTTTTACTATCAGACTTTTTAGTGTATGTGTGTACATTGGTGTATACATATAAATATATAATTTTTGTAGAAACTTCCATCAAATATATCACATAGCTATCATTACAAAGAATAATATATATAGGCCTATAAAAAGGAAAGTTAGAACTCAAACGAAGAGAGTAAAAAGAAAGATGGAATGTGGAAGCAACTATTATCAGAGAATAAGTTCCATATTAATGTAGAAATTGTAGTCAGGAGAGCTACAGCTCCTTCCTGTGCATAACACTCCCAAAAAGCAATTAAGAAAAATATTTGCCAGATGGCTGTATGCAATGATATGAATTAATTGACAACAAGCCAATTTTTCTAAACTCTTTCACTATATGTTAGAGAACAGAAGTCTCACCAGTCTGATCAAGGTTATTTGAAATAAAGTGGACAGTTCCATTTCAAACTATGTAAACATTCACGGCCCAATCTAAGGGGTCTGTTTTAAACTTAGCTCCAAGGTTATTCGACTCTTTCTCAGAATATTGGCTAGAATCCAGATCTGATTTCCCATCGCCACCTTTTTTCCAGCTTTAAAAATTATCACAGGTTTGAAAATGTTATTTTGGAAAAAGGAAAAAAAACAAGCAAGCTTCCAAAACAATTCCTTTATCCTAATTGATTTATATTATATAAATTATGTAGCACAAGGTTATAGACCATGTGCTTATTACAAATATAAAGGAAGAACTCGTATAAAATAAATGCTTAGTGAACTTAATTTTTAAATAAGCCTCTACATTTATAAATCAACCAATTCTGAATCACAGTGATAGAGCAAAAATCAATTTCTCAATACCAACACATTTTCCCAAGTAATTAGGAAAACCCTTAAATTCTATTTGTTTCAATACTGAGAATTATTCCAAGCAATAGTCAGCTGTAAAACCCTCACATTGATGCCTATCCCAGGCCTTCTACAGCAAACAACATCACTTCAGGGTTTTTTTTATTCCTTCATTCATCAAATATCAATTGAGCATCCACCAAATGCTAGAAAATGCTCTAGACTCTGGAAATTCAGGAATAAATAATACAAAATTTGTACTCTGTAGGAAATCATATTACTGGGAGATTTTATGAGCAATTCAAAACTTACTTCCTCTAAATTCATTATTGTATATATATGAAATTGATACCTCAGAAGACTTTAGACTGGCAAAATAAATGTCATTAAATCCATGTGTGAGAAGTTTGTGCCGCTGATTCTTAAGAGCTTGCATTAAATCATTCTAGAACATAAAGGTTAGTTTTTCCAGATTTCCTAGGTGAAATACGCAAGAACAAGTAAATAAATAAATAAGTAGATCTAGAACTTGTTATTAACGAGAGAGACAAGAAAGAAACCCAAAAAGAGCAAAGACCATAGCTGCAGGAAGCAAATTAATTTAAAAGTCAAATTCCTCTTACATTGGAGTTCTTAATTGTTTTATTATTTTTATTTCTAAAATTTTTACGCCAATGAATCAATGACAGACAATAACTCTGTCTCAGAATTTTAATTTAAATGAAATATAAATATTAAAAATATATATGTCCAATAAAATAATATATATTATATATAACTACGTATTTATATATTGCATATAAATAAATATAAAAAAGATAAATAACCACAATGTTACATAAAACAGAGAGCCAAAATACCAATTACATTTATTTATTTATTTTTAATTTTATTTATTTTTTTCCCCCAAAGCCCCAGTAGATAGTTGTATGTCATAGCTGCACGTCCCTCCAGTTGGTGTACGTGGGACGCAGCCACAGCATGGCCGGAGAAGCGGTGTGCCGGTGCGAGCCTGGGATCCGAACCCGGGCCGCCAGCAGCGGAGCGCGCGCGCACCCAACTGCTAAACCACGGGGCCAGCCCCCCAGTTACATTTAAATAGAGTTCAATCCATGAAATTGTTGGTGTACCTGGACACCAGGTTAAAATTTGTACACTTCAGTAGCCTCTGTAATTAGAGACAAACAACTGATATTCATAATGATGACCCAAGAAGGAAATTATTAGATCCAACATACCTGATAAAAAAGGTAGGGAAACATAATACATACTTCAGAAAGTTACCTCTCAGAAACTGATTGAAAGCTGCTGCCCTCGACCAATGGAAACAGAAAGTCTGTGGGTGGGTGTATCTCCTCAAGGGCTTAAAACATGCATGAGAACCACTGCTTTACATTGTCTACTTCATTTGCCATTGCTGGGAAGATTAAAATAACGTATATGAAAAACAACTGGGGGTGAATTACATTGTGTACAAAGTTTAAGGATCACAGATATCCAAGCTAAGTCTTCAGCTTGAGCTGCTCTCTTTCTTCTGCATAAAGCTTTTCTTTCCATTAATTGACTGTCCAAAGATATCATTATTGTCCTTTCTCTGTCAGAAAAAGGTCTGTGTCATTTGTTGTTACTGAGCCATATTTAGATAATCTCAGCTGGGATTCTTAGGTTATAACCTTGCTGTTCTGTGATTCTGGCATTCATCTACTAATCATAGGAGATGGCATCTGTCTCATTAGGGGCATTCCTTGCTAAAAGGGAATGGGTGTAGCATAACTCAAGAAAATGGTCTTGGGGAGTTGTCTTCTCTTTAGGTACTGATCAACTATTTCAATCAGCTCCAAAACAAGTTCTTTGGAAATGGAGACTATAATCACATTCATAGTCTTACTTCTCACGTCTCCTAATACCAGCTCGTAAAACAAACTACAAACATCTACGGTAAAGAAACAGGATGAAATGGGAAATTGTTTTCCTATGGAGATGAGCTTAATTATTTACATCTAAAGTATCAGCAAGTATCAATGAAGTCATTATATTTCACTTTCATTACGTTATTCCAACAAACTGCTTAGGAGGTGAAAATATTCATTAAAATCCTAAAAATGTATTCTTCAATCATTTACTCATTACTATGCACTTTGATACAATTGGAGAATAACATCTACAGACACATTATCACTGCACCCAAGAATTTATAGTCTAAAGTTAGGAAAGTGTAAGATAAGAAAACACACACACACACACACACACATACACACACACACATTTAAAAGACTGATTTTACTCCTCAAAGATGGAACCAAAATGTTATTGGGAGGGTTGAGGTTCATAAAAGTGAAAGACCACATTAATTAGAAAAAATTTTTTTAGAACAATCACATTTTGGGTCTTGTAACTAACAATCAAATCATAACCTGACAAATAGAAGATGGCATTATCAAACATCAAATACATTGTTTAACGATGTAATCTGAATTTTCTGTGTATCTAATTCCCTGTTTCCTAGTGACCAGAAAATTCTAAGGCTTTACAAATTGTACTTGACAGTTTTATCTGGCCACTTATTGTTTTCTAACTGTTTTATCTTTTAGAGCTGGAAAAAATAATAGCTGGAAAAACTATTAGTGAAAGACAATGAAAATTTCAATTTTCTTACTGGTATGGTATTGTCTCATTTGGATTTCTCAGAACCCACTCTCGAGGACTGCTTGACTACATGAGTCATGCCACTTCTGAGAATCATCACTCGGCGTTTCCTGGTATGAAGTAAGTGTTGACCCCAATGTACGTCCCTTTCATTGTTATGCAGAGTAAAACACCCCTTTTCAAAGTACATTTTCTACTTGTTCTTTCATGGCACTGTTGCTAGGGTTCAAGCCGGGATTTCACAGTGATGGTTACTGGATTTTTCAGCTGAACACGTCTAGTCTCAACTTTCCCTTGGTTTGTTAGTCTCTTTCTTTTCTGTTAAGTCTGTTTCTTTACAGATAAAAATAAGTAAAAACAAATTTTAAAAATTCAGACATTTCTTATTAGAAACCGCTCAAACTTTGGGGATAGTCTTGATGTAGTGGCAAAGAAATATATTGAGTTCATACATACTGTTCAATTGTTCATAATGAGATTATGAACAATTGAATTATCCTAGAGTTTTCTTTTCTCTTTCAATGGCCATTTATTAGAGTGTATAAGTCACTGTATAAAAGCTGTGGGGTATTCAAAAGGCCAGGCTCTAACTGGAAAGTGTTTTGTCTAACAGGAGACACAAGATATGACATAAATAGCTCACATACATAAGCATTTTATAGAAATTTTAGACAATTATATGATTTGAAAACAAAACATATAATAAAGCTTTTACAAATTGATATATATCTTACACCGAAAACAATCTTTATGCAGTCGTATATATGTATTTCTAGGATAGATATTAACTTTACTTTTTTTTGTTCTCTATTGAGATCCTGAAGTAAGGTCATCCTCACTTGGTTAGGTCTGTCTTCTGAATGAGGTCACTAATCTGAAGGTTAAAAGTGGAATGTAAAGTTTCTGTTTGCATTCCTTTTGTTTTATGCCTGAGATGGTAGTAAAAACACTTTTTAATGTTCCATTCTTGTCTCTTACATTTATATTAAGAAATTTGGGGCCGGCCCGGTGGCACAAGCGGTTAAGTGTGTGCGCTCCGCTGCGGCAGCCCGGGGTTCCCAGGTTCGGACCCCGGGCGCACACTGACGCACCGCTTGTCAAGCCGTGCTGTGCTGGCGTCCCATATGGAGTGGAGGAGGATGGGCACAGATGTTGGCCCAGGGCCAGTCTTCTTCAGCAAAAAGAGGAGGATTGGCAGATGTTAACTCAGGGCTGATCTTCCTCACACACAAAAAAAATAAATAAAAAAATAAAATAAAAATAAAGAAATTATGGGGGCTGGCCTGGTGGCACAGCAGTTAAGTTTGTGCGTTCTTCTTCAGCGGCCTGGGGTCCGCTGGTTCGGATCCTGGGAGCAGACCTCCTCACCGCTCATCAAGCCAAGCCGAGGCGGCACCCCCATATAGAAGAGCTACAACTCAGTACGACTATGACACACAACTATGTACTAGGGCTTTGGGGAGAAAAAAGAAAAAGAAGAAGATTGGTAACAAATGTTAGCACAGGGCCAATCTTCCTTAAAAAAAAAAAGAAAAAGAAATTATGTATTAAGTATCTGTTATGTGCCAAGCTCTGTGTTGTGGATTTGGGATACAGTATACTATATATAACACAGGCAAGTTTACAGCCACATTGGGCAGGAGCCTTAAGGAACACAATGCCTTTTCTCTGCTCCCATAAGACCAGTAGTTATTATTAACAGACCTTGAGAAGAAAGTGAATCTTGAGGACAAGAGTCAGAGTGGGACAAATTCTTTTTCCTCCATTGCTAACCTTGGATGGCCAATGCTTGATTTTATTAAGTGAATCAGCAGGTTTCCTTAAACTTCCAAAGCATTTTAATTCATCTTTCTATAAGGTCATTCTCTATTCATGGTATGAAAGTGCTAATTCAATGCAAGTTTTACATAGATTTCTTCCCAGTAAAATACATTCTGGCTAAATTGAAACAACATATTCTTTTTTCTTTGTATCCTGCAAGGTTATTCTAAATCAAAGTAAATCAAAAAGAGAAACTTATATAAACTTTAACTGCATTAAAATGCAAATATATAGAAAGCAGTTAAAGATATTAAAAATGGAAAAAGGAAATACCTCCAAAGGGAAATACATATTAGGAAAAATTAAGTGGATTCTTTTTGGGTAAATGGAAAACAACTGAAAAAACTCTGAAGAATACATATACATATATATATGTAATATATAACTGATAAAGTGTTTCACATACATTAATTCACATCATCCCCATGAGTGATATGAACCAGGTAAATGGCGCAGTATTAAAATGAACATAATTTAACAGAGGAAAAGACCAACGCACAGAAAGTATCAGTTATATCCTTGTCATAGTAAGTGGAGACAATATTTACACCCAATCTTTTGTCACTAAATGTGCAATGTTTCCATTTCACCATGCCTAAATGATACTTCAGTTCCATGTTAACCAATTTCAAGAGAGCTTTTTTGCTCCCCTTCAGCATTATTCTGGCAAATTCCTCAGCTCAGTCTGCTGTGTGTTTCTTATTGACCACAGTCATTTCTATACTGACAACTCCTTAGCCATGGACTTCGAAAGAATCTGGCAAAGTGTATCCCTTATATGAAAAAGTGCAGAAATAATCTGCATTAGATCCTGTACAGTCATATTTTAGTTACAAAACCTAACATGTTAATCAGAGTGGAAGATTCGAAATCCCTGAGTATTGCTTTATTTCTAGTCTCCTTCCTCCATTCCCCAGGACTTGATGCTTTGAAGATTTAGCAACAGGGAGTCTTCTCTTTTAGCTCTAAAACATATTTTGTTTGCCTCACACATTTTATTTTGATTTTTCAAAGAGGGGGCTTGTGCTTTCCAGTTTCTGGCTTCCACAGTACCACTGCCACACTCACTATTATTTTACACTTAGACTGATTCACTCAACAAATTACCCCCTCGACTCCTGCTTTAGTCTGAATGTTTGTATCACCCTAATGGGCACATTTTGGAATTCTAATGCCCAATGTGATGGTGTTAGGAGGTGGGGCCTTTGGGAGGTGATTAAGTCACAAGGATGGAGCCCTCATGAATGGAATTAGTGCTCTTATAAAAGAGACCCCAGAAAGCTCCCTGCCACTCCACCTCGTGAGGATACAAGTAGAAAAGCGCCCTCATCAGGCCATGCTGGCACCCTGATCTTGGACTTCAAGCCTCCAAAACTGTGAGCAATAAATTTCTCCTTTTTATAAGCCACCCAGTCTGTGGTATTTTGTTATATCAGCCCACATGGACTAAGGCAGCCCCTATAGAATTGGGTTTTGTGACCCTAGGGCCTAGATGGTAAATCTGTTGTGAGTGCCATACTTCTTATGTCATAATCTGGATTCTCTGTGAAGCAGACTCTAAGAGATATTTAGTGCTCAGGAGGGAAGGGAAGGGAAGAAAGCAGGATTGGGTGGAGAGAATAATTCACCTGTGAGGCAAGAGGAAGGCCCACTGGGTTCAGCAATCCTCTTAGGGAGCTGCGGAACTGAAGTAGCCCATCAGAGTTATCTTGTGTTAGGGTGAAATGGTAAGGTCTTTTTATCACCACCTCAATCAGTCATTGTGTTCCGGCTGCCTGAGGAAGAACATGACCTTGAGGGAGGTGACTCCGCAGTTGAGGCAATCCCTCAGTTGACAGCTGAAGTCTGTCTGCTGACAAAACTCCCAGAATGAGGAGCAGCAAATCCTTTCTTGAGGGGGATCTGGGCAGGCCTCCTCCATGTCACCACAGCACATGACCTTACTCAAGCCAAAGCATGTGTGGTTAGAATTTAGATCAACTAGGTGCACAAAAACTTCACCCTTTGATCCAGCTTAAGTTGATTCAGAATGTGAAATATATACATATATTTTTTTTTTCTGAGGAAGATTCATCCTGAGCTAATATCTGTTACCAATCTTCCACTATTTCACATGTGATCTGCTGTCACAGCATAGCCACCGATAAATGAGTGGTGTAGGTCCTCACCCAGGAACTGAACCCAGGCCGCCGAAGTGGAACACACCGAACTTAACCACTAGGACACTAGGGCTGGCACTGAAATATGTTTTTTAAAGTCAGATTATTTTAATAATTTAAACTCAAATCTTAATCAACCCTATCAAAATTTTAAAGTCTCTCCATCCCCATAACAAGTATATTAGGTCAATTTAGCTCACACAGCTTTATTTCACATTCAGTCACTTCCTTCTCAGGTTTGGCATATCTGAAGGGATAAAACAGAGAAAATATTCCTGGAGGCGGACTAACATTTCATCTTCACACTTTGAATTGTTCATTACAGCTGTAGCAGTAATATCTGCAACACTGTACAAACTGTCAAAATACATGCTGAAGAGTTAGTTGATCAAACACACATCAAAATAATTTTTATTCAGTATCTTTTTTAATCATTTTATACGAAAGAGAAAGTGTCTTACTGATTCTCGATCTTGTTTTCACTTCTATAAAGATCTAGTTCTTCCTAATGACATTGTATTAACGTTCATTTTTAGAGTCTCATGTCTTTGGAATGATTTACTACAGACAGAATCCCATGTCATAATAGAAGCAAAAACGTAGTGATTTTGAAAAGAAAATATGCACAGTCATCTAAATTATTCTACTTTTCCTTTTGACTCTATTTTTTAACTAATGTTAGGTTCTTATGCATGTGTTTCTCTATGGATCTTTAAGAATAAGACAAATACCTGAAGCTTCTTCTGTAGAACAATTTTACTTAAAGGCATATACACGGAATACGCTTTAATTCAAATTTATTCTTTTTCTTTTATTCTATACTTTAGGACACTAAGTTAAGTGTTCGAGTTCCTATATCTTAACATTTTTACGGTATACGTTCATTCACATTTATTTCCTTCTATTTGTTTTCCTCCTGGACTATGGCCATAAAAATGAACGAGGTTTGCTCATGTTCTCCATCCCTTTACTGCCTCAGTGCTTGCTGTAGAGCTCACTTCCTCACCCTAAACTTACAGTATCTCCTCCACCTCTTTCATTACCATCAATACACCTTGAGTGTCAGTGTTCTCACCTTCAAAATAGGGTCCAGCTCTAGTTAATTCTTTACATTCTAAAATATTGAAACCTATCATGTATCAGCTCATCTTTCTTATTTTCATTTTGTAAATTCTCAATACTGTAACTACCATCAAGATTTACTATTGTGGGCCGGCCCGGTGGTGTAGTGGTTAAGTTTGTGTGCTCCGCTTCGGTGGTCTGGGGTTCGCAGGTTCAGATCCCGGGCATGGACAAACGCACCTTTTGTCAAGTCATGCCGTGGCAGCATCCCATATAAAGTAGAGGAAGATGGGCATGGATGTTAGCCCAGGGCCAATATTCGTCAGCAAAAAGAGGAAGATTGGCAACGGATGTTAGCTCAGGGCTAATCTTCCTCACAAAAAAAAAAAGAAAAAAACAAAAAAGATTTACTATTGCTATGGGGCTCTGTAGAAGCACCTGGGTGTAAAATAGAGTACCTAGGATGACACTTGGTTTGCCTCTCACTATCTATACTACTTTGGACAAGTTAACTAAACTCTGTCTCTCTGTCTCAGTTTTCTCAGTTTAAAATGGGAGATATACCTACCAATTTGAAAATTAATGAGTTAATAGATGTAAAGAACTTAAGTGAAGTCTTAGATATTATCAGAACTCAGTAACCCTAATTATAAATGGTGCCATAGGTATATATGTCATATATATATGTGTATATTTACATATCCATACTTCAAAGTCATTCTAGCCTAGAATGCTTTTCAAATAAATTACAGAAATGACCAACCATATGGTAAAGGAAAACTATATACTAACTACAATTATGGTTTTAATAAAAGAGAAAATAGAGTTATTCACTAATGTCAGAATTTGTCCCATTAGAAGCCAAAATTATTCATTGGGAAACTATTTCAAATGATAAAATTAAATGTGGGTTGTTTTTATTATCACATTTCATTATTTCTCTCTTTTTTATTTGTTTCTGTAAAATTGTGATCTCGTGAAAGAGACACATGTATCACATGTAATGTAATTTACTACAAAATGATCACCAGGATAAAGACTTAAGTTCAATACCAATAATTAATTCTAACAACTATATTTCCCTTTAAACTTGAAATAACTCAAGAATTTCAGTATATTAAAAACTTATACATGGAACTGTGATATTAACTGTCATGAAAATGAAGAGGATTATATCCATTTCCTCCACGTATTTTCAGCTGTTCTTTGAGGTTTCTCACTTTTGTTTTCATTGTCATGGCCACAATTATTCCCAGGACAGACTGTACATCACTTAACCTTTCTGCCAGTGATGGGTAAAAAAAGCTGTATCTTTCCTTTGTCTTAGCATGGTTCAAACTGGTCAGATTTTACAGGAAAATTTATTATCAATAATAAGGAAGAAAATAACCAAATAAAATATCAATAATATACACCTAAAATCTATTGATTTATTCAATTGAAATTTGAGGGTTCATTACGGACACAGACTGGCCTGGACATGAACGATACAGAGACATTTCTGTTACGATGGACTGGGCTGAAAGAGAGACCTGGGGACAGAATTAATATTTTAGTTAGCTTACACAATCAAGAAAAGGAGTTTAAGTTTAAGACCAATATCTGTTTAATTCAAAGCTAAGTATTTTAAATAGACAAATTATTCTGAAGAAGAAATAGAAATAGGCCGCTATTTATAAGTATGTAAAATATTTCTTCTATCTCCCTTAAAGCTATGTACCTTGGTCTAGTCTAGCACTCTATTCCATTAGCCCCACAAAATCAAGATATACTGATAAAACTCTGAGGCTGGTGCTCTGGCCCATGAAATCTCTTTCATTGGTCTCTTTCAAGTTTCTTCTCATTAGTAACGATTTTCAGACTTGTATTGTTGATCTCAAGCTGCAAGTTTATTATGAGCTCTTCCCGTGCTAGAACCATCTCTTGTTCATTCTGGGGTTTCTCACCTGCACCATCATTTCAGCCCTCCATGGGTCACTCTGTCATGCTCCAATATCTTCTGTCTTCACAACTCTCCCTCGAGCCTGCACGCCCCTCCAGCAAACATCCCAATTCTCTGCATCCTGTTCAGCTCAACTTTTGTTAGGAATGTTTATGCGTACTGTCTCTGCTTCTCTTTTCTGATTCACTCGTAAATCCTCTTCAGTTTGGTTTCAACCCCCACTGTTGCAATGAACAGGCTCTGTCAAGGTTTTCAATAACTTCCATGTCTCTAAATCACATGTGACATACCAGTGGCGTTTCATGGTCTTTACCACCACCTCCTTTTGGAAACAGTCTCCACTAGGCTGTTTTAGAACACTCTCGTGATTTTCATCCCACTTCACATATTTCTCTTTCTCAGCCTCATTGGTGTCTTCTCTGCCCCTCAGCTTTTAAAATCAGTCCTCTTCTCAATTTTCCCCAGATGATCTAATTTACAACCTCTATATGTCAACAAGTCTCAAATGTAAGACTGTTGACGTGCTGATCCCACGCTAGGTTGTAAGCATCGTCAGAACAGCGACCTGGTCTGTTTTGTTTACATTTGTATCTCCAGTGCCTTACTTTATGCCTGCTGCACAGCAGAAACCCAATAAATACTAAGAATGTACCAATAAAAATAATTTTGAAATAATGAAAACAAACAAGAGTCAATATCTTTTATACACATGTATCTAAAGTATCTCTGACTCAGAGCTTCATAAATCCTACCAAAGACAAGAGAAATTAGGTAATTCTTAAAACTGCTTTCATCACATATTTATTTAAATAAATAAATTAAGGGCATACTGTAACGATTAAGGCACATAAAAAAGGATTGATTTAAAACAAAACATGTAAGTTTATCCTAAGAAAAGAAATATATATTTAAATATATAATTATGAAACTTTTATTTGTTTCTGAAAACACTGCTACAGGCTTGAATATGGAAAGGTCACAACAGGATTTCAGAACATTAAGAAAAGAAGTCAAGGAAATCCATCACTGGTCTTATAGCCTGTAACCAGAACATCATTACAAGCCAAATGAGCATAATTTGTCACTTGAAAATTCTCAGGTTGAGAATCGGGTCACTTCAAATACCAATTTTCACAGGGCAAACAGGTCATACAGGCCACCTGTTCTGTATCTCTCTCCCAATAACTTTCAAAGAGGCTGACTCTATCATTCACCGCTACAGTGACCTCCTAATGTTTCCCTTCACGCAGCTTCCATTTATATGTAGCTTTTTCTTTTAAATCTAGAGTGAGAATTATTTATAAATAGCCCTTTAGAGCATAGTTTGACAGTTTCTAATAAATATGTAAATAGGCATGATCTTTGATCTAACATTGTCAGTAACAAGATATCCAGCTTACAGTAGTCCCCCCTTATCTATGGAGGATAATTTCCAAAACCCCAGTGGATGCTTGAAACCTCAGATTGTACCAAACCCTATCTATACTATGTTTTTCCTATCCATACATACCTATGGTAAAGTTTAATTTATAAATTAGGCAGAGTAAGAGGTTAACAATAACTAATAAAATATAACACTTATAACAATATTCTGTGATATAAGTTACCACAGGTCTTAGCAACCTCGGCATATGATTTTTTTTCTTTTCCTTATTAAGTCAAGAATTTTCCTCTTTTTAGTTAAAGAAGGCACTTTATGGCTTCTTCTCTTTGGCGTATCCCAATTGCCAGCATCACTACTCTTGTGCTTTGGGGCAATTATTAAGTAAAAAAAGGTTTACTTGAACACAAGGCACTGTGATACCATGACAGTTGATCTGATAACCTAGAAGGCTACTAAGTGACTAACAGGCGGGTAGCAGATTCAGTGTGGATACGCTGGACAAAGGGGTGATTCATGTCCCAGGACGGAGCGGGATCACGAGAGATTTCATCATGCTACCCAGAATGGCAAGTAATTTAACATTTATGAGTTGTTTATCTCTGGGATTTTCCATTTAATATTTTCTGACCACAGTTGACCACGGGTAAGTGAAACTGCGGAAAGTGAAACCGGAGATAAGGGGGGACTACTGTACCAGAATTTTCATTTATAACACTACTAGCAATAATAAATAATTCTATGGAACTTTATATTTGCTAAGAACTGTTCAACTTATTTCTTCCTCAAAAGAGCCCTAAGAAGTAGGTACTGTTCTTATACCTATTTTTCAGATAAGCAAACTAAGACATCAAGAAGTTAAGTAAGTTGCCAGAGGTCACACTATTCAGTAAGGGGTAGAGCTGGAAATTGATCCCAGCCAGTTTTGATCTTGAGTCCTTTCTTTTAACTTCCTGCGCTAGGCTGTGCCAACACACACACACACACACACGCGCACACACACACACACACACATTAAATTCAGTCAGTGGAAGAGAATCAGGAAGCTTTGTAATCTTAACTAGGAGTGTGGAACTAATCCTGCTCCCAAATGTATTGTTAGCATTAATGGTAATCCTTACATCAATAAGCAGAATACAGAAGGGGCAGGATTAAGGGTCTAATCACAAGAGCAAATTTACTTTTCTTCCATTGCCTCATTTCAAATTTGTTTCATGGAGAAATTTCTTCTCTTGCCCCTGAATAAAACTTTAGGGATTGGAGACGGGTGGGTAGATAAGAGAGGCAAACCATCTTCTCAATTGATTGGTAATGTCTAAAAATGGTCCTGTGCTTTCTGGAACTGGGAGATATTTAAAACTAATTTATTTGTTCACAGGACACTTTTGCAGGTATTTGGAGAGCTTTCCTCAGTTGCAGTAACTTTTCGAGATGCTGCTTGCTCACTTCTTAACAACTAGGAATCCAATGGCCTCTCTCCAGTTCCCGACTGGTCAGTTTTCATTGCTCAATTGGACAGAGTCTAAATCAATCCCTCTCTTCCCCAGTGCATCTCTTCTGCATGGTCCAAAGCTGGTTTGTATAAACACATATGCACTCTTCTTTTGGAAACTTCTAGAAATTGAGGATGACTTCAATTTAGCAGCAACTTCCTTTGTTCCATCACCGATACAACCAGCTTGCCCATCTCTCTTCCTATAGACTAGTCAAGAACTAGGCAGACTCCATTTTACTGTGTTCCTCTGACTGCAGACCTCTAAGTGGTCCCGTAAAAGGCTGATCAGAGAAGACAGGAGCATCAACCGGCATCCTTGCCTTTGTGTCAGAGAGGAGTAAATTACCAGTAGTTTTCTCCAAAGAAATTCACTTCAAAAACACCCTTTCACCACCACATCAAAAAATCACCACTTTTATACCCTCTAGGAGGTGAAGATTCAAGAGTAATCAAAAAGTAATCAGTAAGCAGTTATTAGAATAACTTTGAAAATCTTGAATCTTGCTTAACTTTGGATTATGACACCTTTTAAATCTTAGGGCTTCAGTCAAGTTTGGAAACTTTAACATTCAATTACTGATCCTTGACACACTCATTTACACAATTTTTAAACCTTATATGGAAGGAAAGGAGTTTTATATTTTCAGACATTATTAACTTCAAAGCCACTCTTTAAGAGATGACCCATTTTTCTCCTTCTTATTTTATAATATATTTAAAATTCCTCTTTGAAAAACTTTAATGTTACTAAAATGGGACCAATTGAACAAACCTTTAAGAACCGAGTAGTTTTAATACCCTTGATTTGGTTTCCGAACACGTAGTTTCTGACTACTTCCTGTGGGATTAAAATCGAACCCCCAAACCTGCTGAACTGTAATACCTCATTTGTACAATAAAGGAGTGGGACTAGATAAATCCTAAAGTGTTATCGGGTCTAACATTGTATAATCTAAAATGCACATGTGTTCTGCTAAATGCTTGGGCTCCCTGGAGGTTTCCCATAAGTTTCTGGGCTGGCTTCCAAGACACCTGCCCCATTTTAATCAGCCTTCCATTTTATACTTTGAATACCATGGGACCCTACATAAAATTGCACTTAACAAAAAGGTTCTGTAGTTTGAAGGTTTAACTTTTTTTTTTTCAACCTATCGCTCAAGGCACATTGAATGTTCCAGCACTTTACATGCTGTTTTTGAAAAGGACAGAACCATGCACTGTTTGATGGAATCTTTCATCTGTTGTCACGTGCCCCTTGTGATCCACAGGACTCATCTGATGTCATCAGCTCTGCCCTTTCCTGCAATTCACTGGCTTTATTTACTTTTGCCATCAGCAAAGTACATAAACGTGGGTACTGCTTCATGACTGGAAAATCCAAGGGCCCTTATGAAATTACTTATCAAACACTTATTTTAATCCAGACTCTTGCTGATTGTTAACACGGCATCTCTAGTCAGAATTATATCCTGTTTTATCTCAATAAGAGCTTCCTATAGAGATAAACAGAATGAAATGAGAATACTGGTTTTTTTTAAAGCGAAGCCAATTACAGAAATTTTTCAATCTTCCATATGAAATAATGCATTTGTTAGTTTAAAATATATTTGTAAAAGAAGTTTAATGGGTAGTAATTTCACCTTTATACCATCACTGAACATGAAGAATAATTATCTCCAACCTTTATTCTGATTTCCACATGCTACTGATATTTGCTAAAATCGACAAATATTTATTGTCTATTAACAGCTATACTGGCCAATATTTGAAGAGTTACTTCCTTCATATTTGGCTTTTTTTTATTATAAGTTTAGTGTTCACTTCTCATTCTCTTACTTGGGCTTTCCTATGGGAAATCTGCTTGTACAACTTCAAACATGTGATGTGGAAATTAAAAAAAAAATAAAAATAAGGAGGTGGGAGGGCTACTTACGTCACTTGTAACTAAGCTGTGTCAAGTTATAATCATCTCATTTTAACCCTGCAAAGCACACAGAACTTGTCAAGTAAATGACTATCCTCCATATTTGCAAAAGGGTTCTTAATAACACAGTGAATATTATGTGTATCACATGTATTATATTAAGTTATGATGAAGTTGTCTAGAAATATATTTTCATAGAGTTTGAAGTCTAGAATTTCAGTGATATTATCTATCTGACCTTACTGACATAATCTCCCCTATAGATTTCAAGTCTCATGACAATTTGATGTGTTAACTCGCTAACACACTCATTCACTGGGGAGTCAGGTCTAATGAATACCCAAGACACAACAATCACACAAACTCATATGGTGTCATCCAAGGAAGAGATAAAGTCTTAATAACTAGAACCACCTGTGTCATGACCTTCTATTTGCCTGGTTTATGTCATATAATAGTTATATTTGGCTGAAAATAATTTATTTAACCCTTGACTTTACAATGACATCATTAAAAAAAAACGAGAAAAAAGAGAGTAAGTGATTTCTCCTTTCAAAGCCCTCCGTGAACCACAGCCTATTTATTACTGGGAACAGATGTTTGGCAAAACGTAATTGACATAGAATTTCCATTTTTTTCCCCTTTTTTGGTCAGATGAGTACAATATGGGTTGGAAATCTTATCTCATCAGGACAATAAATGTTATAAAGATATATGGTGCAGCATGACTACTTGAAGTAAGTATAATTTTAAAATGTTGTTATCTGGGATAATGAAATAGTGTTTTCTATAATCAATTCTGGCTACACAAATTTGTAGGTATGATACATTCAGATAGGGAAAAAAGAGATATTTATAAATGTTTCCCTTTCCGATTTTTTGTAATCATTTTTTTTTAAATCAAATACAACCAATTTGTATGTTTAGGATTAAAAAAGTTATTTCATCTGCACTTTTGTTCCTGGGCATGCATTTCACAGAAAATTATATTTTTGTCCTTTTTTTCCAAATCATTATAGAAAGATACACTACGTCATAAGCCTTATTTCTAACCATTACACAGATAATCTTTTATATACGAAGGGATGAAAAACATAGGAAATTATAAGTATAGCATCTACTCAGATAAATCAAGATTTATGTCCAAGTAATTCTTTTCACATTTCCAAGTAATAATTCCAAGTAATAATTCTTTTCACATTATAAACTTGTACTAGAGATGAAGGTATATCCAAAATTCTTACAATACAATTTCTTGAAGTTCGCATGTATTGCTTTTCTGTACAGATGGAAAACAGGATAAAATGAATTATTACCACAAATTAAATAGTTTCTGATATGTTAGCAGTGTTAGATATCATAGACTTATGTATTCTTAATTTATGAAGTTGGAATTATTCCTGAAATGGTGAATTTAATTAGACGTCATAGAATTCAGAAACTTTTGATTTTTTCTTTTATTTTGTTGAATTGGACTAATTTCAAACATAATCTCAAAATGTCTTTTAACAGCCACCATGCTCTACAAACTCGTGGCCAATCTGGGCACAGGTTTCAAGTTAATTAGAGAAAGAGAGACAAAAAAATTAGGACTCACAGATTCTGGGCTTTACTCAAACAACTATTACCCTTGTGACCTTTAGAAAATCATCTAACCCATCTGGGTCCTAATACACTTCTCTTTATAATGAGACTAATAATAATTTGTTTTGCCTACTCCTTAAAGTTTCTCTAAAAATAATACATTTGAGGGTAATAAGAGAGAAAAAAATGGTAAACACAAAGAAAACTGTATATTATTAAGCTCATGGAATACATTATTTACTGTTTTACATAGCTGTTCTTAAAGAGCACAGCATTTGTAGACTTTTACAAATATTTAATCAGTTTTAACATACATACTCACAAACACACACTATATGATAACTAAAGTTTAACCATGTCATTTTCCGGGCAATTAATAAGAAACTATACCCCTCCTACCCCCATCAAACCTAGTTACTCAACTTGATCTGCTCCAGAATGACGGGGGCTAATATTAGGGAAATCATATTCAAATACTGTCCATGTAGCTTTGTTAATTAAAAAAAACCTTGCCAGTATGTTAAAAATAGTAAACATCTGCAAACTTTTCTTAAAGTTATTACATGAGTTTTTAAAATAGATATTTGTTGGAGACAACTTTAAGGAGTAAGAGCTAGAGCAATTTTATTATTTTACAGTAAGTATTCAATACAAAATATAAGGTCTTCTGACGAAGCATCTAAATAGAAAAGGAATAAGTGAAAATAAGCTAAGGCAGAGGAATTGATTTGAGCTCAATTGTCTTTTCATCATGATGACTTGAAACATAATCATCACGAGTCATAAAGATTTCAAGTAATAGGTGTATCTTAAACGTACATATTTTAATGGTATTTAAAATATATTTATTTATTTATTTTGTGAGGAGATCAGCCTTGTGATGACATCTGCCAATCCTCCTCTTTTTTTGCTGAGGAAGACTGGTCCTGGGCTAACATCCGTGCCCATCTTCCTTCACTTTATATGGGACGCCGCCACAGCATGGCCTGCCAAGCAGCGCGTTGGTGTGTGCCCGGGATCCAAACCAGCGAACCCCGGGCCGCCGCAGCAGAGCACGTGCACTTAACCGCTTGCGCCACCGGGCCGGGCCCTAAAATTTATTTTTTTAATGTCTTTTAAGTTAGTAATTGACACACACACACACACACACACACACACACATACACACACACTTTTCTAAGAATGTTATGCTCCCAAATCATGAAAATATATTGAGATAAATTATAATACAAGAACTACTGTATATTTGAGACCATAGAAATAGCTGAATATCCAGGAAAGATTTTGAAACCAGAAGTTTCTAAACATAATATTATTTATGCTCATAATTATCACACTTAAGGATCTCTTCAACTGTCATTTGTTCTTAAAAAATTGCTTTAAATGGTACTATATAGGGCTGTCACATGTCTCTTTAAAAAGACAATACATTTTGCTAGAATTAGCTTGACTCTGGGCAATTCTCCAGATAAGATATATAAATAAGAAATAGGCGATTCTGTGAGGCATGAAAAACAAGTAATAACTCAACTACTTGAATTAATTAGCATGATTTACCCTTTTAAAGGACAGTGATCATAAGACTACATTTAAAAATCAGGAACACATTTATTTTGTAATAATCTTAACTCCATTTACAACTTTTTATAATCTCTTGATTATATAATATAAAAACTACCTAAATTAATTACTAAGTAGATAACAAAATTAAAATAAAAATAAGCACTAGAATTTCCTGAAAGAAAATTTATTTTCCACAATTCATAATAAATTCCAAAAAGTCAGTTTTCTCATTTATCAACCACCTAAATTCTTGCTTTTTTGAACCTTTTAAAAACTACATATATATATACACAGTTTTCCTGGAAGTTAGTTTTAACTTCATTTAGCATATACATAAGACACATAAGTTCAAAATTTTAAAAACCTACAAGAAGGAAAAAGTAGCATAAGGGTAGACCTAGAATAAATCCTAGGTCTCTTGAGTAAAACATAAATGACTGAAACTCCCACTGACCATTATAGTATTAGTTGAAATACCACAAATATGAAAGTAAAGGACTAACTGATTTTTGACTTGTGAAATATTGATGTTTTAAAACATCTAGAAATATGTTTTGCCCTTTGTAGTCATTACAAATTCCATGTTTTTGTGTTTACTCTTAGTTTTAAGAAAATGCCAAAAAACAACAAAAAAGCTGTTCTTATGTTGGGTATTTTTTGAGTTGCAGCTCAGGTTCGGGCAAAATTTGGGATTTTTCTTTTACCATTGTATTAAAGTACAATAGGCATAGTGAAAAATATATGCATTGTAAAGCTACCTTTCTATGAATTTTCACAAATGAAAATAACTAGAGTCTAGGTCAAGAAAGACAAGAGTGTCCGTGCTCTAGAAGCACCCCTTGTGTTGTCTTGTAGTCACCACCATTGCAACCTGCCCCAGACCACCCTTATCTTGTCTTCTAAAATAATATATTAGTTTTGGCTGTATTTTTACTGTATATTAGTGCATATTATGCACTTTTATCTCATTCATCTTCCTCAACTTGATATATGGAAAATTCACCCATATTATGCATGTAACTCTAGATCTTTATTTCTCATTGATGTACAGTAATTATTGTGTAAATATACCACAATGTATTTTTTTCATATTAATACTGATTGGCAACGACATAGTTTCCACTTTGGGGTTAACTGAAATACAGATCTTTCTCGACTTACGATGGGATTACGTCCCAATAAACTCATCATAAATTGAAAATGTTGTAAGTTGAAAATCCATTTAATACATCTAACCTACCAAACCTACCTAACATAGCTTACCCTAGATACCTTAAACGTGCTCAGAACACTTACATTAGCCTACAGTTGGGCAAAATCACCTAACACAAAGACTGTTTTATAATAAAGTGTTGAATATCTTATGTAATTTATCAAGTACTGGACTGAAAGTGAAAAACAGAATGGTTGGATGGGTAAAGAACGGGTGTAAGGGTATTGGTTTTGAACCCTCGTGATTGTGTGGCTGACCAGGTGCTGTGGTTCACTGCCGCTGCCCAGCATCTCAAAAGAGGATCCTACTGCATGTCACTGCCTCAGGAAAAGATCACAATTCAAAATTCAAAGTATGGCTTCTAATGAATGCATATCAATTTTGCACCATAAAGTTGAAAAATCATAAGTCGAACCACCAAGTAGGGGACCATCTGTAGTGCTGCTATGAATATAAATTTTTCATTTCTCTTGACAATATATATAAGACTAGAAAAACTGGGTCATAGTACAACACAAGGAAAGCTTTGGAAGATATGGCCAAACAATTTTCCAAAGTGGCTGTATGGCAAACTTTTACAGATAAAGGCAAATAATAAACTTTGCTAATTATGATCCCATAAAGAGTTAGTGAATATAAAGGAAAAGGTGATTTTCTATAACTAAAGTAGAAACAATTCTAGAAGGAAGACAGTAATTTTACGAGTCAAAAAGGATATGCTTGAAATTAAATATGATGAGCAAGTTAGTCAAGGATGAAGTTCTGAGTGAGTATCTGAATAGACAATGGCTCATGACCATGTGGAACATGCGTTTAATTAAAGACCCTCCAACGTGAGTCTTAGCTAACCCCACCTCAAAAGTAACAGGATAGAACAAAACCACATCCAGAGCACATTGGACGAATATGATTTTTAGGCAGGCATTCTTATTGGTTTATATGCATAAATCTAAAAACAAAACACTAATGGTGAATATCTGTACGTGTTAGAGTCTGTTAAGTGTTAGACTTCATTACTGTCATTCATTAAGCCATCATTTTAACTTGCTTTGTGATCCTATCAAATTTCTGGAAAATACACCATTATTTTGCATACGCATATTACTCTCCTCCTACTGAGAATGTGGTGGTGTTTGTCGACATTGACTAAATTAGTGCTGACTCCTCTATCACCTCTGGCAAATGCATCTGTAAGTGTAGTTTATTTACAGTTATCCCTCCCACTCCAAATCATAAGATCCTTTTATAAAAATAGGCTACAGAAGTGCTAAAATGACAGTATTTAGTGAACAGTTTCCCAAAGACTACATTTCATTTGCTCTTCCTAGAAACAGTGTAGGCTTTCCAATATTGATGCATTTCATGAGGAGCTCTTTGAGAATAAGGGACAATTTCTTTAAATATTGACACTCTAGGTATTTACTAGGAAAAAAATTGGCAAGAAACGGGGACATGACATAGGGACACTTGTTATTTGAATATTAACTCTTCCCAGCAAATAATCCTCCCAAATTTAATTTGCTATAGAGCTCTGGATTATTTGTTTTCAATAATGCTTGTGCATTAGAATACCCTGGGAGCCTTAAAAGTACATATTCATGCCCAGGTCTACATCTAGAACCAACTGAATCTTAATCCAGGTGTCAGTATTTCTAAGCATTCCCATGGTGATTTTAAGACACAGCCCATTTCGAGAACCACTGCATCATGCCATAAGATTTTCAAGTGCCAAAATCTACCCTACAGTTAAAGCAGAGAATGTTCAAGTACTCTTTCAAGTTAGTATAATAAGAGCTACTTTCTTTTCTTTTTTTTTTCTTTCAAATCCCAAATTTAAAGCATTCCCTTGGCATATGAAGTCATTAGCATTTCCCATATCTCGTTGAAATTGGATTCCCTGGTTTTATTCTTTTCTCCACAAATTCCTCATCTTAACTGTATGTTTTTGTCAGCAGTATGACCTCAGTAAACTAAATTACCTCTCTTAAAAGCATTTTAAATAAAACAGACAAGAATCATACAATAATATTAAAACCCCTCTAGAGCACTGAAAAAAAGTGCTGAAGCACATTCTGCTTGGAATATTTTTATGGGTATATATGTATTGGACAGTAAATATTTTTCTCTTTTCTCATATTTTAATATCTTAGCTAACAAATATTCTGGTAAGTTCCTATCATGATCATAAACTTTAAAATTTAGTGATCAACATTCAATTCTCTACCTCTATTAAATTGCTGCCTCATTAAAATGAAAACGTGAGATTATGGAGTTGGTAGGATTTACTTTGGTTTTTATTTACTTTTTTCTTGTTTTTCCAACTCAGTCTCATTACAGTAAACTGAACTTTTGAAACCTAAGTCTTCTTGGTCAGTAAACGCTGTGGTATTCTTTTAGATGCAGCAGATTAAGATTATGGCATGGCCTAGAACAAGTACTCTCAGCTCATCTACACTCGATCCAGATGAACTTCTCAAAAGAGAATCCTCCAGATTTCACACTTAAAGATTTTTAAGATTTTGCTTAGATGGCACCTCTATTTAGTGCATTTTTCTGCAAAATACTGTCATGGGCAACATACATGTTGGGGGGGAATACAACAGTAACGAGACAAACAAGGTCTCTATTCTCACCAAGTTTCCTTAACTCATTTCCTTACCACCCAAAGCTCCTTAAGCTGGTGGCTCCAATGTGTTCTCACAGCCAGTATCCCTTACTTAGCCTTCCTGTAAAATTCACCACACAGTAGAGACAGAGATCTGTTTGTTTCTCTCTCTCATTGACAATAACTGCAGAGGCTCTGTTATTCACAGTTATGTGGGAGGCAGCAGAGCATTGGGATTAAGAGACTGGCTTCTCAAGTCAAACCACAAGCATTTTAATCCGGGCTTCATAATTTATCACTTGTATGCCCCAGGCAAATTATTTAACCTTGGGGTCGCTGCATTTCCTCTTCTATAAAATGGAAATAATAAATTAATGCCTGCCTCATGAGGTAGGAGTACAGACTATATAAAATAATTTATAGAAAGTAATAGCACAGTGCCTAAGATATAGTAACTTTTCAAGAACTGCTACCTATTATTATATTCCTATTTTTAACACGAAGTATGTCATGGAATAAATCCACAGATGATGCTGATTGGATGAATTATCATCTGTATTGCACTATTTAACTTAAGTATCACAAAAGTACATTTTCAAAATTTGATTTTAAAGGTTATTATAAAAATTACCTTACTTTTCTGAGACTATTTCATTTCACAGAAGAGCAAATGTTCCGTAGAACACTTGGAGCAAGTGACTAAAATGAGTTGGACAAGGCATATATACATCTTAATAGGAAAAATGCTGCCCAGTCTGTCAAGTTGTCAAGTGCCAATCTCCATCAAAATCATAACTAAAGTACATTTTTACAAAGATATCGGCTTTTCAGTGCATTAGGGGTATAATAGCAATTGTGTGTGAAGTAATATTCTAAATTGAACAGCTAAAATAAAATCGGTGTGGGGAAGATAGCTAATATAAATTTTATCAAAGCCAATTCAACTAGAGCAAAACATTAGTGAATATTTTAAAACTGACACTTGACAAAATTTATAGATGTTATTCAGGATCATGAAACATATTAATAAATGGAACAAGGGAGATGAATATCAAAGTTGAAGCTACCATCTCTACAACCTAAGACTAGAGTGAAACGATAGGCATTCATATCTGAAAGTATGTATTCTGGGCTTACTACGAAACTAGCTACTATACTAAATCTTAACCAAGTGTTAAAACATTTTTATATTGTTCAGGGACTTGATGTTAAAGATTTTGTTTCTTACATTTAGTGAGATGTGTCAAAGTGCAAACTAATATGTATTTCCTATTGCTGTTGGGAACTTCACCTTAATATAAAGTTACTAAATAATCCTCTAAAATAATCAGCATGGGCACGTATTTATCAACACCAGTTAAAATATATTCATTAAATATTTTACTAGTTTTAATGCTGAGTTACCATTTCTTCCAATAATCATCCATTCATTCACTCAAAAAGACTACTAAGTGACTACTCTGTATCAGTAACTATTCTAGGTCCTGGGGATACAGTTATGAACAATATTAAAATAAAGAATATTCCCTGTACTCACTGAGATTATATCTAATAGAGCAGGGAGACAGCACACTGATAAATTAATACACTATATGATCTGTCTGATGGTGATAAATATTGTGCAAAAAAAAAATAGGGAAGGGGACAAGAAATATGGAAAGACTGAGGGGGTTGTCACAGAAAAGGTAACATTTCAATAAAGATCTGAGGGAGGGATAAAGAAGCCAAGTTATGAAAGTATCTGAAAAAAGTATCTAGGAGAAGTTTCAGAAAGTGCAAAGGCTCTAATATAGGAATGGATTTTAATTGGAGAGCAGTTGCCCTACAAAGAGCATGTGGTTATCCATGACAGTCATCAGCACACTTATAAAATATATATCTCAAAAGAATTATTTTATTTTTATTCATTGCAATGTGCACAGCAATAAGGTTTAATAAGGTTTAGGTGAGTATGAAAACAACATTAGTTATTGTAAATTATATATTTCTGCAACAATGTCACTTATTACACTTCTACTAAATAAACCTGTAAAATGAGAACAGAATGGGTTTTTACTTGCATAAAATGCTGAGATTATGTGCTACAAAGCGGTAATTCTGTGAGAGACACATTCAACTATTATTTATTTACAGAAGAAACTATATAGTTGTGTCCCAAAAAGGACAATAGGAAATTAGAATGCAAAGCAAAGTGTTTTTCCTCCTATCAGTACATTCCCTTATTTCATTGAAATTCAATATTAGGGAGTAATATCCAGGAAAGGCATGCAAAACGAAGTCATATGCTTAAATGTTGTTGTATCAGTATGCTTAATTGTATACTTAATTTTAAGTTGCATACTTAAAATAGTTGTGTCAGTAGTTGGGTTTGACATTAGAGCTTGTTTTCAACAAAATTGAAGCTGAAGTACCCATGAACAGGTTAGAACATGTAAAAGAAAAATGTCCCTTTCACAGACTTGATACAATTGCAGAATATCACATCCTTTTAAAACACACATGTGCATACGCCGACTACACACTACTAAGAAAAACCACATTAACAACTTTATAATAAGAGAATGTTCCTGAATTACCCACAGCTTTGTTATAGTTTGAGGCCTGAGACATCAATGCAATGTATGCATTTCTGTACATAACCTTCTTCCTACTTCCTAGGATGATGGCTTCCTATTTTGTATTGCTCTGTTTGTGATATTGTTTTGGAGTGTTTTATCACAAGCCACAATAAATACATTAATCTTTTGTGAAACAAGGCAAAGAATGAATGAGTAAATGAAGGACTGCACAAAAACTCATCTTTAAGCACTCAACTCTAGGAGATTTTCAACCAAGCAGGTAATTAACTAATATTTGTTGAATAAATAAATTGTATTTAATCATAGTCAAGGGGAGGCAAATCGATTTCACTTCCTCTCTATGATTTCACGCCACCAAACTCTTTTGAAAAACTGAATATGGCAAGAGTGATGCTGATCAACTTTAAGGACTTTGTCTTGAGAGCTGCACGGCTTTTGCCATCCCCCATTGGAACACTCCTTGTTGGAACTTAGGCCTCATTCTGTGAGGAAGCCCAAGTAGTGACGAGGAGAAGCCAATGAGGAGGACAAAGAAGTCCCTTCCCAAAAGCTACAGCTGATCTCTCATATGGCAATGGCACCAACAGGCAGGCATTTAAGTGAGGCCATTCTGGACCTTGTAGACATCCCAGTGCCCCATTTGGCAATGAAAGAGAATTCCCAATCAACCAACAGAATGATGATGAATAATACATTTTTTTTTCTTATTAACTGTGAAGTTTGGGTCTGTTTTGTTACACAGCAATAGATAAGTGAAACAACAGATGAGCGGTCCCTCTATAGTAGATACTGTGCTGCTTCCTGGGGATAGGTCTGACACTGAAGTTGACACTGAACTTAGTCCATAATGTCTACATCTGCACGAGAAAAAGTGACTGTAAAACAATTACATATTCCTCAGGAAAATGACATGTAGAATAACCAGAGATATTTATATCTAGAATGAAGTAAATATTCTTTCCAATTTGAATAAAACAGTCCAGATATACCATAATAAGCTGAAACTACGAGGATGGCTTTTTGACAAATGTCACACATAAAGGAAGACAACAGCTGTTGGGATTAATTATAGTTAACACCCATGGCATCTTGGGAGAACGTTTTAGAATTGACTGGAATTTCTCATTAGTATTTTCATGCTAAAAAAACAATTTCTCAAGGCAGAGCAGTTCATGAGGAGAAGAAAACAGGAATCTACATGATAAATTGTCTGTTTCAGGATTTTGCACTGCTTTCAAATATACAGTCTGAGATATATATCAAGTAAACTATCAGAAAACATTAATTTAATAATACAATCAGCAACTGTATTTCTTACACTTTCCAAGTAGTTACGTAAAAATTTCAAGTTAAAGCTGTTAATGATTATTTCTATTTAAGACATAAAAGCTCTTAAATTCATTAGAAGGAAAAGACAATTGAAACCTTAATTTCTCATGAAAATGTTACATGAGAACTCAGAAGCAGCCCTGAAAACCACTTATCAGGCTGTGAGTGAACCCCTCAAGAGTGAGCAACATTCAAATATTGTGGTCCGTCACCTCTGAATCTGCCCTCACCAATTACAGGATGAATATTAAATATTTGAAAAGCAGACACTACCTTTGTGACAAATTTTCACTCTGCTCTATGCAAATATCTGACACTGATCCACAGCCAAAATGTGTGGTCTCTTCAAGCCCTTAGCCCTAAGCATAAGAGGGCTATTTCATAAGTAGTGACAACAGTTAATGTTTTTTAAAGAAAATTTAAAATATTAAAAATACATTATTTGAAACAATAATTATATTATTATGTTTAAGTGATTTCTATCACTGTCAAAGAATTATATAAAACCAGATTAAGAGTTTAAACTGAATGATTACATGATATAATGCAGGTGAAGGTATATTATAAACCATAACAGACTTTAAAAATACGCATTTGGAAATTCTAGAGTATGAGGTCAGCAAACATGTCTAATTCATCTCTTTTAGCCCCAGCCGTTGGCTCATACTATGAACTCAATATATAGTATTACCTTGTGCTAAAGTTCTTTCAGAGAAAATGTCTCTCTGAAAAAAACTCAGAAAATTAAAGTTTTGCTAAACTGCATAGACAGTTTATGTAAGAATTGAAATTGTATAGGGAGTAATGGAGAAATCGGAAATTAACTGAATAAACGTAAATCTTTAAAATGAAAAGAAAGTAGTGCTTACTATATTTGACATTTACCATCAGCTGAACTAGGCCCCTGCCTCCCTGTCCCTCTGTCTCTCACTTTCTCAAAAGAAAGATCAGGAGTACTAAACAAATTCAGGGTTATAATTGTTCTAGCAGAAATGAAAATAAAGATGGAATAATTCATCTAGACTCGTCGCTTTGGCAAGAAAAACTTTATGTGAATTCTCTATCATCACAAGAAGAAAGCAATAATATGCCTTTTATTATGTAACTTATTTGCTAATATCCTTATGTTCAAATTAATCAGATACAAAAGATTGATTTTCAACTTAAATCATTAATTTCAAAACAATTACATTAAAATGGTTACAGCTCAATTCCTCTTCAATCAAAATAAAATACAAACACAAATAAAATGTTTTCCCAAAATATATGCCAGGCATTATCAAGCAAAATTCCTCTTTTTATATTATTAACTTACCTATCAGTAATATTATCCCATGGCAAAAGCAGTGATGGTCAATATGACATGGAAGATGAAGTACAATTCATTTCATTGAGTGAAAAATGTCCCATTCATTGTTGGAAGAAGGGGTGGGGGCAGGGAGGAAGGGTGGGCGAGAGAGAGAGAGAAAGAAACAGAGAAAAAGAGAGAAAGAGAGAGAGAAAGAGAGAAAGAAAAAGAAAGGAATATATGTTAATATGTTATATTAACATATGTTATGTTAATATATGTTATACAAATAAGTCCTTCATAAAAAATTAAATATATGGTTTCCTTTCATGTTATTGGCTTTAAATATATATGTAATATATATGATAAATAATTTTTATAGAAGAATATGAAATAATAAACAGCTCCACAATTCACTTATTATTATTATTATTTGTTGCTCATATGAAATGGCAAGAATTTCAAAGGAATTCAGTAATCCTAATTAATAAATATTTCTAAAACTGTCTATGATAACCCTATGAAGGATATAATAGTAAGTTTCTAGATATTCTATAAAGTCATTCAGAAACATCATGGATAAATACAGATTTTGAGTCAGAGATATATGATAGGTGAAACTTTTAAGTGAACATATAACTGATATTTAGAAAGTAGTTACAAGAATACAAAGAAAAAATAAATAGGGGTTAATAAAGCTAAAGATGATTTCTTTAAAAAAAAAAGAAAAGAAAGTTGTTTGGGAGATAACTTTCATAATAGCTGCTACAATATATTCACCTTCTCTCTCTCTCTCTTTTAATGTGGTTGGCATTGTCTTACCAGAATGCATTAAAGTTGTGCCCATAAAATAAGTGGAAATATTCTAAGTAAATAGGCACTGACACTTAATATTAGTTAGATATTTTTATTTAGATGCACTTTTTGGTTGTAGTAGATGATGTTGGGAAAATTTTAAATTCTAAGGCTTGTTATGGTTTCCTTGTTTGTTTGTTTTTCCTTTTTTTAATCATTCCATCAACAAACAACTCTATAATCCTGAGCCATAAATAACTAGTACAGCAATTATCTAGTACAGATAAATGTTGATTATATAAAGAAAAATATACCATGTAATCTGTCTGTTTTAACAAAACTGTGGTTTACTATAATTTCATGATTGTATGAAACCTAGAAAATAAAGTATATAATATTTTCATATAGTAAAGAATTTATCACAAAGGCTATAAATATATATTTAATATACAGTTATGCATCATTTAACGACAGGGATATGTTCTGAGAAATGCGTCATTAGGTGATGTCATCATTGTGAAAACATCATAGAGTGTACACACACACACCTAGATGGTATAGCCTACTACACTCCTAGGCTATATGGTACTAATCTTATGGGACCACCATCATATATGTTGTCCGTTGTTGACGAAAACATTCTTATGCAGGCCATGACTGTATAAAATTTCAAACCTTCCTCATGGAAAGTAAAATTTTGAAAAATACCTTTTAAAATATTTTTAAAAATTTTTAAATATCTTAAATAAAAACTGTCTTAAATATTTCATTAACCTCCTCTAAACATGTTTGCTTATAGTTTGATCATGTTTTAATTTTCTATTGTTAAAACAAGACAACAGGGCCAAAATGGAGTTGCTTATATTATGCCCCTTGTCAGCAGATCAAGACTTAATTACAGTTTTGAGTCTCCCAGAAATGGAATCTTAAACCAGAAATCACCTGATCAGCACTAGTTAGGTAATTTGCCTGATGGACTCTTTCTAGCCCCTAAAAGAAAATAATCTTGCAATAACCAACCCACTTTTTTGCCTAGAATAAATTCCCTGTTCCGGCTCCCTTCTGCCTATAAAAGTCTTTCATTTTGTACACTCCTTGCAGCTCTTTTCTATCTGCTAGATTGGATGCTGCCCTATTCGAATGGATTTTTGCTCAAATAAACTCTTAAAATTTTTAACATGCCTCAGTTTATCTTTTTATACTATTACACTATCAAAATGTATCAAGTGTCCATTTACATTTTCACAGAAAAATTCTAGATTCAATGTTTCTAAAGACCAGATTGACATTAGCCAGGAATTTATTAGAAAATCAAATTAGGGAATGGATGTGAAAGACAGATGGTTAATAATGAAATTCAATTACGATTATCCATCACCATTAGGATATTTCAACTATATATAGATGTTTGAAATGACACTCTCATTTCTCAATATTTATGGTTACTGAACTTTCTCTGAATTTGATGATAACTTTTAGTTAAATAAACTGGAAATGGCACTGGAGTTATCAATACAGATTTATAAAGTATAATTAATTTGATCTAAGAGCTCCAGTCAAATGATTCAGAAAAGGTAACAGAGTAATACAAATAGCCCAGTTCTTCAAAATCAAATAATGCACAGGTATTATCTCTTAACTGAGAAAACTGAGTTTTTCAGAATGATTTCACAGTTACCTCAATGCTCTTTTTTTAGAAACCATGTACTTCCTAAACATGCTGCATGTTTCTGAAATTTAAGGGAAAGTTAACTCAGATATTTCTGTTTTAAACCAAACTTTCTACAGAAAATGAGTCTCCCAGGAGATAAGGAAAAAACAAAACGTTAAACAAAATGAGTTGTTTTGACTATTAGAGGGAAATGTTTGGCTACTCGATTCTAGGAATCAACCAAAAAATAATTAGAACACCCACCATAGCACATAGCCATGCCTTACTAATAAAAACTAACACTGGGGGGCGGGGGCAGCGCGGTGGCGCAAGCGGTTAAGTGTGTGCACTCTGCTGCAGAGGCCTGGGGTTCTCCGGTTCGGATCCCGGGTGCGCACCGTCCCATATAAAGTAGAGGAAGATGGGTATGGATGCTAGCCCAGGGCCAGTCTTCCTCAGCAAAAAGAAAGGATTGGCAGATGTGAGCTTAGGGCCGATTTTCCTCACACACACACACAAAAAAACTAACACTTGATTTGACTTCACAAACTCCTTCTTCCCAGGACCTTCCTTCTCTGAGTAAAGGTACCATTGCTACTTCAAGCTAAAATGCTGAGTCATCCTTCCTTCTCATTTTCTGTTGTCTCAACAACTAGACCCTTAGCAGGTGTTACATGCCCTTATCACTATTTCCAAAGCAAACTTTACATTTCTCTACTTCTCGCCATCTTTATTGCTACCACTCTGGTTTTTCAAGTCTGCCATCACCCCACTCCCATTCCCAAACTGGATTACTGCAGTTACGTCTTAACCTGGCTCCCAGTTTGTATTCTGGCTCTTCTCCCATCCATTCTCCCTATGCTAATAAACTCGTCAATAAATATAAACCAAATGCTATTTTTCTGCTTTAAGCCATCCAATGGCTTTGGAATTGGGAAAAGAAAAATCCCAATTCTTACTATGTCTTGCAAGGACCTATTTAATGTTTCTATAAACTTGTGACTATGTTCCAGAAATAATTTTCCTCTACACTCCACATTAAGTCCTTTCTTGATTTAGCACATTGTTATGTATAGATTGTCACTCCCTAGAATGCTCTTATCTCAGGTTTTGGTATCACTCATTCAGATCACTCTTAATCTTTAGGCTTCAGTTCAAAGTCTATCTCCTCAGCTAACCTTTCCCTGGCCTATTTAAATACGGCCCTCTTTTCTCTCACATTACTGTTTTATTTATTTCATAACCTCATTCTCCATTTATAATTATTTTATTGATATATTTTGTTTATTATCTCTCTCCTAGCTAAACTGTTCTCTCCCTAAAGGTAGTCATCTATTTTTTCACTGCCAAGCACCTTGCAGAATTCCTTATATCCAGTAGGCACTCATTAAATATTTGCTGAATGAATTGAATTAAGAAATGAAATTCATGCTTATTGCCTTTCAGAAATATAGTTTTGTGTTGTAGGAAGTTCATTATCCCTCAGACAGTACTGTCATTCAGGAAAAATGATGCCCATTCTTGTCTGCCCCTAGATGTTTCAATATTGGGTTGCCAGATTAAATATAGGACACCCAGTTAAACTTGACTTTCAGATGAGAACTGATTTTTTGAAGTATAAATATGCCCCAATTATTGCTTGGGAGGTACTTATACTAAGAAATTATTCATTGTTTATCTGAAATTCAAATTTAACTAGGCATCCTGTATTCTTATTTGCTAAATCTGGCAATCCTATCACAGAACATACTGTATACAAGGGCTGAATGGCTGACTCTTTAAGGAAAAGCTGTATTTAAGCCTCTAATTTTCAAAATTGTATGTCAACTCTAGGTCTGGTGATTTTAAAGCCTATGGACATGCTACTTATCAGCCACATGGATCCTTATGATCTAGGCTTCCTGGAGAACATGACTGTGAACAGAGTCCTGCTTAATTTTCATCAGAAGTTTGATTAAAATTATATTTATGGCAGATAGTTTGAAGGGTATCTGGAATACTTATTTATCTAAGCATACTAATTATTATTCCAAGGTTGCAGAAAGATGCGGGATTTAATAGACTAGGATATTAGTGTATTTGTGTCAAACTGCCTAGGCCTCTTACAAAAGAAAATTCACGGCATTGCCTTTGGAGTTATGCTCTTGATTTACTCTAAGGAAATGTTTCATAGTAATATGTTTATGTTTCATAGTAATATTCTTCAGATCATCCTCAACTGCATCTCTCAACGTTCACTAAAGGAAGGTCCACGTAACACAGCATTTCTGACGTCACTGCCATGGTACACACCTAACTGGATACCAGGCTCACTGCCATTGACAACCTTGGAAATTGAAAGAAAAAATATTCTATTAATATGTCTCTAAGCAAGTTGGGATACTCTGAAATGTAGCTACTATGGAATATAGTACTATATATATATAACTTCATTACATTGCCATATTTAATTCCATTCAACTTTGTCCAATTTCCAATGAGTAGCAAAGCATTAGCACCGAAGTACAAATAGTTCCCTTTTGGGATGTATTTCTATAACAAGAGAGAAATTTTCTTGGATGTTAACAAATAGAAAATACAAAGTGCTATTATTTTTATAACTGATTTGTACAACTTTTGAATACCCTCTCTGCCCCAGGCACTGGGTTCCATGAATTATTTACATTACTCTGCACTCTCAAATCCCCATGCAAGAAAGCAAACTGAAGATACATTTTACACTGTAACTATCAGTCAAGTCCACTGTTATTGAGTCTCATAAATAATATTACATGGGAAAAATTGAGGGCAGCAGAGGATCAAATAGGAGAAGTGAACTAAACAAATATATTTTATTTTTACTGTTTATTTCTTCTGTATTTCTTCTTTATAAAATATGTATTTGGAAAATAATCTAAGTTATGAGATACATATGAAAAGAGACTTCAAAGGTCTGTAAATTCTAAGAAGAATCTCAGCCAATAGCATGTTTGATGAAGTTTACGTCTTCAGTTTTCAGTTAGATAAATATTTTAAATGTCATATATTCATCTGCTCAAGTATTAATGGATTGCCTGCAGCTCTGGATGAAATTGATGGTGTCATTTAGTTAGTGAGAGGAAACACTTTACCTAAACACTTAAATGTCGAAATACTTTTAAACCAATGCACTTGCTTCTCCTATATAATTATGCCTAACTTTATACACGGCAACCAACTGATTATATATTCATATATGACTACAATTATGCAATATGCAATGTACATGTGAAGTATATACCAAGAAGTAATTGTTTTAATGACTCTTTATGGGAGAATTTTCCATGCTTACAGAGAAGACACGACTAGGAATAAAAAGTTAAAAAAAAAATTATTCTTATTTAAAAACTTCTCCTAAAGATCGAAATTAAGTTAAACCAACATGACGGAGATGTATCTAAGAAGAAAATGATTTTATTGTGGGTGATTTGTAAGACATCACAAATTATTATGATATTCTTAAAGAAGGGTGTTTAAAGAATTTTTTTTTTCAATTTTAGCCTGAGTCTCCAGCACATGGAAATCTGTTATTTTTTCCTCCTAACTCACCAGACTGATGACTTTGTCACTATTCTGTCAGAATATAATTGGAAACAAATGCAAGCTTGCTAAAAAAGTTTAAATAGGACACTACACCAGAAAAAAAAGATCATCTATATTTGGGGAGACAAAAAACAAATAAAAATGTGGAATAACCACATTCTGCATGTTCTATGCTGATTTATGAAGGTTACTGGGGAATAAAAGACATAAAAATGGATTCATTTACTTATAATGACCAGGCTCTTTAAAAATATAAGGAGCAGAAGTTCTTGCAATATAGAAACATAAGTAGTATATACACCTATTACTATGCTAATTAGCATAATTTCATTTACTCTACAGCTACCAAAATCACATTCTGCTGATTTAATATTGACTTTTCTGTCCACCCACATTAGCATTCTCAGGTAAAATAGCTTATCATGTGTTTTAACTCAATTAACTGTATTCTATCACTTTTAAGCTATAGAAAATATTTCTGAGATATTCCTCGTTTTGTTTCTCTTTACCCATCTATCTTCTCACATGGCTACTGACCTAGAAAATGGTAGAACCAAATATTTTCTTTGAAGCTCACTGCTGCTGCATTTCCAGTCAGTGACACTCAAGAGTGGTCATGAGAGGCAACAGAGGAAGGTGGGAGACAATATGGTAAAGTAGCTACAAGGCACACTAGAGAGGCAAGACCATTGTCACCTGACTCCAGCATTTCCTATCTAGGTGACTCTGCACAATTTACCTCTGGGGAACTCACAGCCTCCTCAACGCCAAAATGAGACTAAATGGCCCCACCAAACAGGGATAAGTGAAGGATAAAAATAAGATTATTCATGTGATGTCTGTTGCTCCTCTCTGGCACACAGAGAGTGCTCATTACAGTTCAGTTTTTATTACTATTTTACCATTACTAATACCTCACCACTTACTAGGCATTGCAGGCATTTGTAATTTGAAATAGTTCCCTAAGAAAACACACTATCAGTCTTTGTCTTCCTCCCATTTAGAACCCTGTTCAAATAGTCATCATCCCATGATCATTACCAAGGGTGGTTTCTCAGCCAATGTTTAATGCATGGTAATTAATCACACTAGAGGCTGAAATTGTCACATTATAAATGTATTACCACACCCTTGTCTAATTGACCATGTAATCTATTACAATACCAAAGTTAAAAGCTGAAGTATGTGTCCAAGTCCCCTTAAAATAAAAGGGAGAAGTTTGAAACTGATCTCATAAGTTTTTTTTTTTTTTAATAAACTATCTTAGAGCTGTTTTAGGTTCACAGCAAAACTGAGTGGAGAGTATGAAGAGTTCCCATACACCCCCTGTTCTGACACACATACAAGCCCCCCCCATATCAACATCCTCCACCACAGCAGTATATTTATATCAATGAACCTACATTGACATATCATCACCTAAAGTTCATAGTTTACATTAGAGTTCATGCCTGGTATTTGATGAATGTATAATCACATGTATCTACCATTGTGGTATTAACTGGAATAGCTTCACTGCCCTAAAAATCCTCTGTGCTCTGCCTATTCATCTCTCTCTCCCCTAATCTCTGGTAATCACTGATCTTTTTACTGTCTCCATAGTTTCTCTTTTTCCAGAATATCATATAATTGGAATAATACAGTATCTAGCCTTTTCAGATTGCCTTCTTTTACTTGGTAATAAACATTTAAGTTTTCTGCACATCTTATCATGGTTTAACAGTTCATTTATTTTTAGCACTGAATAATACTCCATTACGTGGAGGTACTACAGTTTATTTATCCATTCACCTACTGAAGGACATCTTGGTAGCTTCCAAGTTTTAGCCATTATGAATAAAGCTGCTATAAAAATCCACATGCAGGTTTTTGTGCGGACATAAGTTTCCAATTCATTTAGGTAAGTATCAAGGAGTGGGATTGATGGATCATACAGCAAGACTATGTTTAGTCTTGCAAGAATCTGCCAAACTGTCTTCCAAAGTACCTGCACCATTTTACAGCAGCATGAGTGAGAGTTTCTGTTGCTCCACATTCTCACCAGCATTTGGTATTGGCAGTATTTTGGATTTTGGCTACTCTAATATGTGTGTAGTGGTATCTCATTGTTTTAATTTGCAGTTCCCTATTGACATATGAGGTTGAACATCTTTTCATATACTCACTTGCCATCTGTATATCTTTTTTGAGATTTCTGTTCATGTCTTCTGCCTGTTTTTTAATCAGGTTGTTCATTTTCTTATTGTTGAGTTTTAAGAGTTCTTTGTGTATTTTGGATAACTGTCCTTTGTCAATTGTTGTCTTTTGGAAATATTTTCTCCCATCTGTGGCTTGTCTTCTCATTTTCTTGACAGTGTCTTTTGTAGAGCAAAATTTTTTTAATTTTAATGAAGTCCAGCTTATCCATTCTTTCCTTCATGGTTTGTGCCTTTGGTATTGTGTTTAAAAACTCATTGTCATACCCAAAGTCATGTAGATTTTCTTCTATTTTATCTGCTAGCACTTTTATAGTTTTGCATTTTACATTTTGCATTTAAGTCTATGATCCATTTTGAGTTGTGTTTTTTTTTGAAGGGCATAAGATCTATGTCTAGATTCATTTTTTGCATGTTGTTGTCCGGATGTTCCACCATTTGTGGAAAAGGCTATATTTCCTCAGTCATATTGCCTTTGCTCCTGTGTCAAACCACAGTTGACTCTGTTTATGCAGATCTATTTCTAGTCTCTCTATTCTGTTCCACTGATCTATTTGTGCATTCTTTCACCAATACCACACTGTCTTGATTACTGTAGCTTTATGAAAGCTTCTTGAAAGTCAAGTTGTGTTAGTCCTCCAACTTTGTTCTTTTCCTTTAATATTGAGTTGGCTATTCCAGGTCTTTTGCCTTGCCATATAAACTTTAGAATCAGTTTTTCAATATTCACAAGATAACTTGCTGGGATTTTGATCGGGATTTCACTGAATCTATAGATCAAGTTGGGAAGATCTGACATCTTAACAATATTGAATCCTACCATGCACGATCATAGAATATTTCCATTCATTTAATTCTTTGATATCTTTCATCAGAGGTTTTTAGTTTTCCTTATATAGACCTTGTATATATTTTATTAGATTTATACATAAGTATTTCATTTTTTGGTATTATTGTAAATGGTAATGTGTTTTTAATTGCTAATTCCACTTCATTGTTAGTATATAAGAAAGTGATTGACTTTTGTACTTTAACCTTACATCTTGCAACCTTGCTATTATCACTTATTAGTTCCAGGAAGTACTTTTTCAATTCTTTCAGATTTTCTACATAGATGATTATGTAACCTGAGAACAAAGTTTCTTCTTTCCTTCCCAGACTGCATACCTTTTACTTCCTTTTCTTGTCTTATTGCATTAGATAGGACTTCTGGTACAATGTCAAAAAGCAATGATAAGAGGGGGTATCCTTGCCTTGTTCCTGATTTGGTGGGAAAGCTTCAAGTTTTTCACCATTTAGTGTGATGCTAGCTGTAGGTTTCCTGTAAATGTTCTTTATCAAGGTGAAGAAGTTCCCCTCCATTACTAGTTTGCTGAGAGTTTTTAAATCATGAATGGGTGTTGAATTTTGTCAAATACTTTTCCATATCTATTGATATGACCATATGATTTTCTTCTTTAGCCTGTAAAATGATGAATTGCATAAACTGATTTTTAAATGTATCAGCCTTGCATATCTTGGATAAGTCTCACTTTGTCGTGGTGGATAATTCTGTTCATACATTGTTGGATTCAATTTGCTAATATTTTATTAAAAATTTGCATCTATGTTGATGAAAGATACCGGTCTACAGTTTTTTGTTTTTTGTTTTTGCAATGCCTTTATCTGGTTTTAGTAATACAGGCCTAATAGAATGATTTAGGAGATACTGCTTCTGCTTTCATATTCTAGAAGAGATTGTTGAGATTTGGTATAATTTATTTCTTAAGGGTTTGGTAGAATTCATCAGTGAACACGTCTGGGCCTGATGCTTTCTATTCTAGAAGGTTATTAATTGTTAATTCAATGTCTTTAATAGATATGGGCCTATTCAGATTGTCTATTTCTTCTTGTGTGAGTTTTGGCAGATTGTGTCTTTCAAGGAGTTTGTTCATTTCATCTAGTTTATCAAGTTTGTGATTATAAAGTTGTTTATAGTATTCCTTTATTATCTTTTTAATGTCCATGGAATCTGTAATGATGACAGCTCTTTCATTTCTGACATTAGTAATTTGTGTTTTCTTTCTTTTTTTCTTAGCTTGGCCAAGGGCTAATCAATTTTACTGATCTTTAAAAAAACAGCTAGCTTTTTGTTTTGTTGATCATCTCTATTGATGTCCTGTTTTCAATTTCTTTGATTTCTGCTCTAATTTTTAATATTTCTTTTCTTCTGCTTACTTTGGATTAATTTGTTATTCTTTTTCTAGTTTTCAAAAGTAGAAGTTCATAAGATTTTTAAGGACAATATATTGTAAATGTGGTATCTTTCTTTTAAATTACTCAAACTAAAAACAAAGACTCACTTATGCAAAATTAAATCTTATCTCCTTTGGGATATGCCTTTTCTCCATTTCAAAATCTATATCTAATCATGATTAAAGTTTCTTGATGATGTGATTATAAAGCATAATAGATTTCACGAGAAGAGTGAGAGAGAATGTCATTGCTGTCTTAGGTAAAATTAGCAGGCCTCTCTGGAGACTAGATAAAAACATTGACTTTAATTCCCACTCATTTATCCACAAGCAACTCCTCCCCACCTGACCCCACCTACCCGCCAAATTGAAAACCATTTCCATAGAAATTAGTCAGATAAGAAAAAAAAAAGAGAGAGAGAAAAACTGGAACAAAGAAACTAAGAACATGGGTGGAATATAAGACAATAATTAGTGCAGAGTTCTTAACAGGTTACAGCAAAGATGTAAATACTTTTTACACAGGTATTGTTAAATGTGATAAAATGGAGCCCAAGTTTGAATGTTGTAACCACCAGAAAGATTCTATTCTACCAAACTAATCTTTTAGAAAGAGATGTAGTGTAATGAAGAATAAACAACTGCTTGGAAATCCACGAAGCATTCAGGGAAAAAACAAAATAGAATTTTGTTCTATGGATTATGACAACTGGAAACCTAACCAGGTGGAGAATATTGAGGCCCATCACTAAAGAAGCTAATTAGAGCTAAGAGAAGAGGATCAAGTCGTCTGGAGAAATAATGGAAGTATTCACTTCAATGCTCCTTTTTTGATGAGGCCACACTGATGACTGTGGTTCATGTAGCACACCTTTCTCATCCTTAACTCCTAATCTCTCTTACCCTGCTACATTTCTCAACATTACTTATATCTATAATTTGCAATTTGCTTATTTTTTATATTTATCGTCAGTCTCTCTCAAACAGAAGGTAAGCTCAGCAAGGACAGAGCTTTATATGTCTGATTTTTCACTGATGTAACCTAAGCATCTCCATGTGCTCTGGATTCTACTTCCAAAATTTAACTCGAATTCGTCTCTTGTTGCATTGGTAACCATCATCCTTATCTAGAATACTGCAACCTACTTCCTTGCATCTTCTCTGACCATAATCTAGCACTTACCAGAAAGAGTAATCTTTTTGAAAAGTAAATATCATCATATCATTCTACAATTTCTTACTCTGATAAAAGTTTATAAAGCCCTCCGTAATCTGACCCTGTCCATCTCTTGAATTTGATCTCCTGCCATGTTCCCCCTCACTCATCCTTGATTGTTTTGTCCTCATTTAACTTTCAAATAGTTCCTTGAATATTCAGGACTTTACCATGTCTCAGGGACTTCACACTGGTTACTCCCTTATTTGGAGTGCCTTCCATTCCATTCTTTCTATGGTTAGCTCCTTTTCATTCTTTAAGCTTTATTTAAATGTCACTCCCTCAGAGCCTTCTTTGACCAACCTTTCCTAAAGTTGAATTACCAGACTATGAGTGAATTATCAACCTTATGTCCAAGTTTATTTAACCGTCAATTGGAGATACAAACAGCAGCTTCCTGGGCAGTAAGGGTTAACTCTGCAGGCCTGGGTTGTTCAAATTCTGTACATTCCAAAGAAAGGCCTCTTAGCACAATTATACCAGATGCTCAAAGAGGTGAAGCCCTATCTTTGCCAAGACAACCTATTCTTTTGGAACCTGACAAGTTCAAATGAAAACCTATAAATCTGAGTGGTACTGTTCTGGGAAACATTTTGGTCAGACAATATGACGATTATCTGGACCAGCTGTTGATGACTGAGTGGAATTCTGGTAATGTACCAGTATCTTTTGACTCTTGTTTTTCTAGTTACATCTACTATAAAAGATATCACTTGGGAAGAAATTTCTATAAACTACTCCAAACTAGGCCATCGGACTGTGAGGTGGTATACAATTCCTGGCAGACTAATCACTGTGTAACTATAAACCTTGATGACCAAATGCTTAGAGATGTTCCTGGTTGTAATGGATAAAATAGGCAACTGCATGCCCAATATGCCACAGTGTGCTGTGCACAAACACATGTCACCTTTGCTTTTGTGGATGACAATGTATCAAACAGAATTGGAAAAGACAACAGGTTTCTGATGGGAATAAAGCAGGAGGCATCACAGAGTGGATCCAAAATGTCCTAGGGAATGACCCTATCTTAAGATAAGGAAGGTTACAGAAGGTCTTTTGGTATATTCAAACTAAATTCTATCTAGGTATTTACCATCAACCAGTCTCAGCACAAGCCTGTCACTAAGACCTAGTGACTGGCTTCGTCCCCAAGTGACTCAGAACTCAGAAATAACTAGGCCAATTTTAATGACGCTTGTCCATAATATATCTAGTATATGTGCAAGGGCTGATTCTGTTGGGAAAGTATAGCAAATACATCTGTAGTTCTTACTAATTTGTTGTGTGATACAAATATAAATACTATACTAAATGTAGATACTTGGAAAAATATGATTGTTTTACGTTCCTAAGAGAGCCTAGGCCAGGGCCAGGCAGGTGGAATGAGAATAAAAGTAACTGAGCAGGCCTGGGTTGTTCCAATCCTTCACACTCCACAGAAAGAGCTTGGCTGGTTCTTGGCGGATAACCTCCTAGCCCCTGGAATAATCTGCTTGATAAGAGGGTTTTTGTATGTCTGAGGCCTTTGGCCACATGGTACCAGTCTGGACAAACCATGGGATTTATGGTGAAAGTCTGTTTTTGCTCTGGGAGGGGGCTGGAGTCTGAGTAGCTGACATCAGCCATGATGGTCCTGCATGTCTATGTGACTGACCTCATTAAAATTCCTGGACACCAAGGCTTGGATGAACTTCCCTCATTGACAGCACTTTGCATGTGTTGTCACACATCATTGCTGGGAGACTTAAGGGTGTCCCCATGTGACTCCAATGAGAAGAGACATTGGAAGCCTATACCTGGCTTCTCCTGGACTTTCTCCTATGCACCATTTCGCTTTGTCAATTTCAATCTATATCCTTTCACTATAATGAACTGTAACAAAAATAGAAGCGCTGTTCGGAATCCTCTGATTCCTAGCGAATAATTAGGCTTGAGGGTGGTTTAGGGGACTCTCAAAACACTAGTCATGAGAATTAAATAAAATAGTGCATGAAGAGTACTTAACATAGTGCCTGGCACATGATAAAGCGCGATGATTTTACTTTCATTATTAGTTTCAAGCCTTTATCTGCTGCACAATGGTAGAGTTTCTGTCTGTTTGACTCACCATTTGATCCCTCACATCTCACGCAGTGCCGAGGCATGGAGTAATCACTCAATTAATGTTTCTTCAAAAAGTGAATTAATAAATATAAGTATGAGTAAGAAGCAAAGGAATTATGATAAATTAGCTTGGAATATAGCTCTAAAAGAGTATAATTTTATTTAAATATCCAAAGAAAAGTTAGATTGGAAAGGCCTCATTTGTTTTTTTATAATACCTCCCAAATTAGAACTAGGATCAGTAAAAAAAAAAAGTTATGAAAAAATAGATTTTGGCTTAATTTTGAAAAAGCACTTTCTCACTGTCATTTGACCAAAGATGGCATAGGTACTCTTCAAGAATTGTCCTTTTTATTAAAGAGGTTCAGGCGATGCATTACTTTTTTTGCAGAGCTATTATAGGGGGATTCGATCGTTCCATGTGTTTAGAATTAATAGCTTTTAAACTTCCTTGCAAGTCTCAGATTCTGTTTCAAAAAGCCAAATGTAGTTTTCCCTAAAAATATTTGCAATCATCCATAAAATTTTAATATTCTCTTTTCAGGATTTTTTTAAAATTTCAAATCAAAATATAGAAAACTCCACCATAACAAGATATGTGAAGTCCAAAAATTCTCAATACTGTAAGCTACAGAATTGCAAAAATGGTAAAGGCGGAACTTGCCTAAAGGACTGTCAGGGATGCTGGATGATCCATCTATTTCTGACTGTATTTGGCGCCACCTGGTGGCAACTGTCTACTCTAGCTTAATAGAGATTTTCCTGGATCCTGGAGTGTTGGCTGAGACTTCCAGTAGACCTGCAGTGATTCCAGATATCATTTGTAGTTTTTATTCATTGTATTAGTCCCATCTGGGGAGACTGGGCCAGGAGAAAACCAGGGCCATCAAGTCCTTATCTGGTCCCAATGTAATAATTAAGAGCTATACCCTAAGACTCTGGGAGCAAAGTCAGGTTCATATCTTAGTCCTACCACTTCCTAGATGTGAAACCTTTTATTTACCTAAATTTCTGTAGCCTCAATTTGTTTATCTGTAAAATAGGAGTTATAATAGTAATTTCTATATAGGATTTTTTTGTAATGGTTAAAGACATAATCCATATAAGTTTTTATAAGTGTTCCTCAGCAAACCAAAAAAAAAGCTATTATTATCATGTCATGTTGGTAACTCTATAGAAAGCTATTCTAAAAAATCGAAATGCATGGATGCTTAAGACATGTACGTTCTATCGAGCAACACACGCATAACAAAGAAAAATAGAGCATAACAAATGTTTGAATATAAGAATAAATAATATCCCAAGCAAAGAAAAAATAAAGCAAACTAAAAATATGTGAGGATATTGAGTTTACAAGAATATGTGTGTGTGTGTGTGCATGTGCATGTGTTATTTTTTTTTGAGAATTGTGAGAAAGGAATTAAAACCTTCAAATATCATTTTTCAAAGCAAAATGTCTTCAAGAGGGAAGAGTGTTGGTTAATCCAAAACATTTAGCATAGTAAAGGGAGCCAGCCAGACAGGCTGCATTCTTAACAAAGAAGAAGATTTTATTCTCCTTTCTACCTCCCTACCTCTCTCTTGAGTCTCCTCTCTTTCAGTAAACTGTCTTTGAACTACTTCAATCATGCTCTCTCCTACAGGTAATCACTGACCTCAATTTGGGCTGTCACCACTAAAAATAATGCATTTAGCTTTCTTTTTCCGGAGTATAAGCTTCTTCAGGGGAATTGCTGAGTTTATTTCTTAGTCTGTATCATTAATTCAATGCCATACATCAAGGACAGAAATATATGATTATATAAATGTCTCTTTTTGCTTCAGCATTACTATTTAGGAAAGGGGATGAAAGAATACGCTAATTGGACACTTCATTATTTTAAGCACAAGGACTGAGTAAGCAATTGGGACTTCCCTTTTTTATCTATTCATAAAGCAGTTTAATCTCCTCACAAAACTGCCAAATTTCTTCCAAGTGACAAACTTAAACTACTTATTCATGATACTTTTTGACAGATTAAATGTCAACCTGGTTTTTTCACCAATAAAGGATATATTTCAGATCAGTGTTGATGCTGGTAGCATTTAGAAATAAGATTATGTACTTGCTTCCTAGGGTTTTGGGTAATCTGACAGCTGTTTTACGGGCTTTTGTCTGTAACTTGGTGCATGCCAATCCTTACCAAGAACTTTTTTCTCTTTTTCATGCCTGTAATCATGTAAGTATATATGTCAAATGTAAGACTGGGATAGAGTAATGCAAAATTTGGCTTTTTTACTAAATGTGAAGATCAAAAGCATATGAACTTGAGAAGACCTTTCTTTTTCATATGAAGTTTCTGCTGATCTAAATATACTCCAAACCACTTAACAGCCTATAGTCATATGTAAATTGTGATATTTTAGGCTAGTAATTTGATAAACTGGTAGTTAAACAGTTTTAAACACAACTGCTCAGGAAAATGTACAATCTGGTGAATCAGCAAACATTCATCTCTATGTTTTCTGTATATTTTTCAGACATGTGACCCATTTTATTTTTCTACTTCCCAGGAAGAATATTTTTTTTTAACTTACGTGTAGAGTTGTCGTTCATTATATGAAATAGTTCTGAAATAATGTCCTAGAATTTTATTTTGTGAAAATATGATTATATTTCAAATGTGTTACAGATGACTATCTGTGTGAAATCTATCATTCTCTGAATTTGCTTCTGAATTTGGATGTAGGGTAATAGAGTTTTTTAAAAGTGGTGTAAGAATTGATCTGAATCTGCAAATATAAATATTGTAATAAATATCTCTAAATATATTATCATAAGTTCAGTGAGACACACAAGGAGATTCTAGTCACAGAATTCCTCCTGCCAAAATCCCAATCATTTTTGAGAGATATAATTCAGAAAGTGAATGAGAAATGAAATATTTTTAATTTATTACAGTCCATCATGATTTCTTGTGAACCACATTATTCCAATATTGTCTAAATTGTACCCAAGTACCACATACTTCTAATCCTCATAGACATGGTTTTGAATTCAAATACGACACAAATAGTGGCTGCTGTATAACAAAGAATTTGACTCTCCTTCATCCCTGGTTCCTGGGAGGGAGATTCTAACTCCTCGGAATTTCACAAGTAGTAGGAGGGTCTTTGTTATTCTTGAGTTCCTTCCATCACATGTGGTACTTTATGCTAACGAAGTTACAGTAACTTCAGGATGGGGGCAGATCATGTCAAAAAGACTAACCACGTGAATAAAGGACCAGGACTTTGAGCCAGCCCAACTTCCAGGGAAAGGAAGAAGACTGAAGATTGAGCTCACTCACAAGGCCAATAATTTAATCAATCATGCCTACATAACAAAACCTCAATAAAAACTCTGGACTTGGTAGAGTGTATCTACCTGGTTAGCGAACACATTGATGTGTTGGGAGGATGACATGCCCTGATTCCACTAGAAGAGGACACCAAAACACTCTACTTGGGACTCTCCCAGACCTCACCCCATGTGTCTTTTTATTAAACTCTTCTTGAGTTGTATCCTTTAAAAGCTAAGTAGAATGCTTTTCTGAGTTCTGTGAGTTATCCTAAAAAATTATCAAATGCAAAGGAGTCATGCAAACCCTTGTATTTGAATCCAGTCACTTTGTTGAGTGGACTGGGGACCCCACTTGCAGCTGGCGTGTGAAGTGAGGGCAGTCTCTTGGAGCACCGAGGCCTTAACTTGTGGGGTCTGCACTACCTCTAGATGGTTAGTGTCAGAATTCAATTGCAGTACACCAACTGGGGTTCAAAAAGAACAGTGGACAAGAATTTAAAACCACATATCCTAAATATATATTTCATATAGTAAATTTTAAGTTTTCCCAAGCTTATAAATATATATACTAATCCTAAAGGAAAAAAGATTCTCATCTGCAGCCAAAGTTGACTAACTTGATAGTAACTTCTCAAACTGATATTAACTGACTATAAAATCCAAACTAATTTTAAAATATTGTTTAAAGTACAAAACTAATATAATTAAACACACTATTGGGACAAAGGCTTTTGCATCTGTGATATAGACCTAGAACATTCCTTAATTTGCAATACTGCAAAATCTCTGTTCACTTGGCCTTCCCTTGGCCTGAATATACCAATTATCAGTTATTTACTGGGTGTACCTCTAGCTCTCCAGCTTTTTTAATTAGCCATGGCCTTCATGTTTATATTTGGTGCTTACAGTAATACTAATATATGTTAATATATAATATAATATGATAGAATATAATGTAATATAAATGCACACTGCAATCACTCAGATCACTCAAAACTCCCCAACTATGAGATTGTCATAAATCCAGCACATTGGGCTATCATTTGAAATATACTTTTAGTAATCATCTGGGTGTGACTATAATAAAAACAACTCTAAGTTTCAATACATTACTCTAAAATTTGGTACATTGTAAGTGCTTAATTGATATTCGTTAAACAAATGAATGAAAATTATATAAATAAAATGAATCAAACATCTTATAGGCATTTTATTCCTTACTTAGTCCTTTTTTCTGTGTTCAGATTATTGATCTTTTTTCCTATCTAATCAGTTGCATATTCATGTGCTTTATTTTTTTTTCAATGATCTAGTCTTTTCTTGTCTAAATTAATTCACAGGACAATTTCTCTCTGTGTTTTGTAATGGAGGTGTGATAGACAGCAACAGAAAATTCATACATAGGTTGATAGTCCAAAGTTCTCAATCAGTATTTCGAGGACTTTGATGTTGCAGCATGAAGTGATCTTATGTATTTGTGGCCAAAATCCTTTTACTCAATAACCTAAACTGAATCAAAAATCTTTCCAATATTCTTCAGTGCTTATTCAATATAACATATATCAAGACCAAACAACTAAATGAATAATTGAAGAAAATGTCATTGCCAATCAAGACTGAAAAATAATGACGTTGGAGCCTTGTTTTCATACTTCACAGTGTACGTGGAATGCAGACATCCTATATAATAAAATCATATTGTCACACTACCTTCAAATTTTCTAGGATGCCTTAGAAATTTTACTTTATCCACTATTCTCTTGTATACCCAACACTCTAATATGGAGTTAAAGTTTAAAAAAGGAAATAGTAGGAAATTAAGACATGAGATTTATTCAATTTTACTGATAATGGATGCAGGATGCAGTATAGTTCCTAAATATTTTCACCTTTAAATCTTAACACTCTTTTGAACTTACATATAAAGATTTTAGAAAATATTGTAAAATTTTAGAATCTTGTGTGGGAAAGAAATAAAATATTTCCCTTGAATAAAATAGCCATCATTAAATTTAGCTTCAGCTGTTGTGTAACACAAATACTCACTAGAAACTAAATTTTGTAAAATTCTAGACTGTGATAACCATGAATTTTAAAAAGTATTTTTGCTACAAGAAAACGATATTTATATCAAATTTTAAACCATGGAAGTAGATGATCTGTGATATTACTAAGTTAGCTATTGTTTCTCTATGTTTATTTTAAACTTCCATACACTATCTTTTGTTCCTTTTCTCACACAATGACACTAAATGTTCACATTATAAAAATTAAATAAAATACAATGAGAATTTAATCTGGTAGAAAATTTACACTATGCACTTAGTGCATAGAATAGACCTGAATAGTTAGAGGACCTGTTAATGAGAAATGGTAAAGCACACCCTCAGTAGTCCAATTAAGATCCACAAAGGCACAACATATTTAGGAACAGGATAAGCATAAACTGACTTTTCTTGGTTGTTCTTTACTTCGATAATAATAAATGTCTACCTTTCTACCTGTTACAGAAGAAAGAAGGCTCTTTCTTCTCCTGCATATATCACTCATTCAGTCCAACACCAATGTTAGAGTCCAAAATTATATATATATGTATTCTTTTTTCACTTGATGATAAAATATTTACATTGTAAAAATTTAACAAAATACAATAATACAAACACACAATATGTACAGACAATGTACACAGATATACATCTATGTGTGTGCACGTAAAATTATGTAAATAAGTTTTAAAGTATACTTAATTTTAGATTAACATAGAAGAGAAGAAAATCTAAATTATATTCAGCACACGCAGTTTTCCATACATTTTACTCATTTTTCTAAATTATTATGTTTAATTCTTATATGCCAAGAAGGTAGGCTTGCCAGTATTTTATACTTGTGCCTAGCACAGTTCAGTAATTTTTTTGAGCAAACAAATATACGAGAAAACACCGAGGTTAAATTTCCAAAGATTACATGGCTCATGAGTTTCAGAGGTGAGATTCAAGCCCAGATCAAGCTGAGTTCAGAGTCCAGACCTTTCACCTAAATGGCTTCCTTCTACTAAGTATAAGCATCTTCTGTGTCAGAGAGAATGAGAAACACATCTGGGTTCTACATTTCTGCAATCAAAGAAAGAAGTTGCTATAAAGGATGTTCAATTTAGCTAGAAATCAAACAACAAGAACAACAGCAAACCTTCAAAGACTTCACCGTTTTGCCTAGAGTGGGTCCTTCTAACCTTCACCTGCCCTGGTACAAATAGAAACTGTGTCCTGAAATATTTCTGTCCTGCAGCTGCAAGTACAGGCAGCTGTTCTTTGCACGTTTTATGAAGATCCTTCTTAAAAACGAAGATGATTCCATATAAAGGAATTTCTCATTCTCAAGATTTTTATAACAGGGAACACATTATAGAGTGTAATGCACTTAATTCTCTCTGTTTACTTGACAGTGTACAATGTGATATATGATTACTTCCTAAACTTATAATATATAATTGTTTACGATCGTAAACTTACATGACATCCTCAAGACTATCAACTATCTTGTGTCCAAAATAATTTGTGAAGGTACAAAAGCAGATTTTTCATCAATTCTTAGAGCTATTGCAATCCATAACATTGTGTGTAATATATAGTTAAGACTAAAACCTACAGTGCAGTAGCCGAGAAAAAATGTTCAATGGTATTGAATAGAACATAACAAGGTGTTCATATTTCCAACCAATGTGGAGGCTAATTTTAGCTCAGATTCAAGCAGTGAATTACTCTTCCTGCCAAATTCAGGGCAGAATATAATTTCTTTCTATTAATGCAGCAGTGAGTAACACATCAGTTGAGTGAAAGATACAGCCATGAGTCCACAGATGAATAAAGAAGACTTTCCATGTGAATAAGGAACATGTGGCAGGCATAATACAGAGTCTATTAGAGAAAAATGGAAAAAAACAGTCTATAGGAATACATCTGCTCTTCTGTGGTTAATTGAAAAAATACAGGTGCAGAAACTTGGAAATTTCTACCAGTAATCATTTGCATTTTATACAAAGAAGAGATATAAGTCCACTCTGAAAGAAGAGAGAGGTGGAACTTAAATAATGAATGAAGAGACATTAAGTCATTATTAGAACAGATGCAATTTTCTTAACCAGCCTTGGATTGGATTTTCTCCAGTAATTTATTAGGAGATAAAATACAACTGTATCATATTCTTGGCTTTGGGTACAGTTATGATTGTGGCTTCTAGAAGAAATTTTTCATTCTTTTTTATAAGTTCAGTTGTTCTCAACTCATTTTCTTTGTTGTTTCTGGAAAATATCAATAAAAGAATACTATCTACATAATATGAAGTATGGCTATAACTATATCTATACTTATATCTATGTATGTATTTATCTATTTATCTATCCATCTAGTTATCCATCTATCTATTTATTCATCTACACCTGACTTCTATAGCTATGATTTGGGGTTTATTATAGACAAAGAAACAAACAAACAACCAGCATCAATTTCATCGGATTATCAAGCAATTCCTGACTAGCTACACCACACTTATATTATCACATATACTCCACATTTCCAGGCCAAATATGGAGGGCAAACATTTATGATGACATGATTTAATGTCAAAATACTTTTCTTCTTGTTGAATATAATACTGTCTAATAAAAGATGTTTGGGTGTGTCTGGAATAAATTTACTTCTTTGGAATTTAAATATTACTAATCTGGAATTTCCTTATTCTGGTTTGTTTCTGTCGTTAAAAGAGAAGAAAAATGTTTCATTCTTTATAATAAGAGACAAAAAGATTAAAAACAAACATGCTATAGTCCATTTTATTTAAAGATTCTTGTGTATGTGCCTGAAAGGACTAATGGCAAATGACTATGAGTCAAGGTGGTCTCTGAACATTTTGCAGACACTGAGTCAAGAGCAGGAAGCAGATGGTACTGATTACTACAAGCTCACCAATGGGGACTTAACTAAAGCAAGAAGGACGTTCTTTACAGATGGAAATGAAGGTTTATTATCATGTCTCCATGTGCCAAAATAAACAAGACTATTTATTACATGTTTTTGAACTATTTTTAAAGATGTTTCCCAACATTTTCTTAGTATTTCATGCATCTTCACTTGGGATTAAAATAATTTTTGAAATCTTATGATAAAAAAAAAAATGTTCTCATGGTTGTATAGGATAGAATCAGTACCTGATTTAATTTGAGAAGAATATAATCAAACCAAATTGTGTTGCAATTACAGAACTCATCTTTAAATGACCTAAAATTGTTCAGTATATTTTGTATATTACAATAATTTCTATTAAAATTTTATTGATTTAAAGATCTTACTTCAAGAAAAGAGCTTATGCTATATTAATACCAAATTAAACTCCTAGATTCCATTATATCACTAATAAATCATTTATTTAACCAGGAGTTGAAAAATCAAAAAGGAGAGTAAAATGCAGTACGGTAGTCATAGTGATGTGATGAATAGTCATGGTTAACTAACACAAGACTAGACAGACTGTCATGTACTAAACTTAAAAAAAATTAAGGGAAAAGAAAGTACGAAAAATCCACAGGATACAGACACATACATAAATAATTTTACCATTTTAATGAGCTGCTATTAAAATGTCAAAATTTAAATGAATACAATTTTTAAATACATTCAAATCAAAACATTTCAATAGCGGCATTGAGCAGACACAAAAGTCAGTGTGTGTGTGAAGACACAACGGGGTGTCACTCACCTTTGTTAGGACTCACGTGGCAAACATTTTCTGAAGTGCTTTTTCTTTAATGGACTATCTTACAATTAGATCACATCCATCATATTTCCTCCCAAGGCTACATTCCTTTCTCTATTTGCTATTTTAGTTGATGGCATCGCTATCCACCCTTCCTGTTAGTCAAATGCAAAACCTTGGTTTCAAAGTTGAATTTGTTCCCCTCTCTTGCCCCCAAACTTGAAGCAGTTGTCAACTCTGCATTTTACCAAAACAATGGTGCATCTTGCATCTTTCCTTTCCTCATGATTTTTATTTCATTATCATAGCGAACTCCCCCCACACACTACCTTTCCAGATGTTTGTATGGCTTCTATAATCTTTTCTAATCAGGAACTTTCTTTTAAATGGTACACTTCAATTTTAATTTTATTTATTTATTTATTTTTCCCCCAAAGCCCCAGTAGATAGTTGTATGTCATAGCTGCACATCCTTCTAGTTGCTATATGTGGGACGCGGCCTCAGCATGGTCGGAGAAGCGGTGCATCGGTGCGCGCCCGGGATCCGAACCCGGCCCGCCAGCAGCAGAGCGCGTGCACTTAACCGCTAAGCCATGGGGCCGGCCCTTCAATTTTAATTTCATAGAAATGGTCAAACATACACAAAGGTAGAAAATGTGGTTTCAAGAATGATCAATATTTCTCCACTTTTTTTGTATCTCTTTCCCTTATTGACTTTAGCTACAGTATTTTAAACCAAATCTCAGATATCATACCATTTAATCTATGAATTCATTATGCCTGTCTTACTAATACAGACCCCTTCTTAATGGGACCATTATGCTATCTTTATATCTAATTAAGTTAAAATACTTCTCCTTTAACATCATAAACTATGCCATCCATATTTAATTTCCCTGAAAAATATCTTTTAGAGTTGGTTTGTGCAAATCATCATCAAACGACATTCACAGATCACATTGTTGTGAAAGTGCATAAAACTTTTTATTCAATAACAATTCTCCTTTTTTTCATATAATTGACGTGCTAGGGAAAACGGGTCATTTTATCTATTTGATTCTCCACATGAAATTTACTAATTGCTTCTTGATGGTGTTATCTACCTTGTTCTCTCTTCTATACTTATTGTTATCTGGAGAATTCAAATCCCAGTACCAAATAGACATATCTACCTGAACCTGAAGCAGACATCTCCAACCTTACATGATACAACAATATAATCTCTTCTCCTCAATTTTTTACTCATTGTGTATTCTCTATGTCAGTTAACACATAAGCTATTCAGGCAAGAAAAACAACTCCCACAGATCTATTTGAGGAATATATTTTGACCTCGCTATCCTAACAGCTGCCTATTAAGTTTGTCTCCTCTACCTCTACACTACTATCAGAAGTATCTGGACCCGTCAATCTCTTGCTAAAAAACTTTTGATGAGTTGAATGTAATTTTTCAATCATCACTATATTATTCAATATCGTTCAGATTTTACCCAAGTTTTATTTATATTCATGTCTATGTTTTCAAATTTTTATGCCTTTGTTCAAATGGCTCCCCCTCCCTATAATGTGGCTCTCTCCCATTCCAAATGGCTCACATTCTGTCATATAGTATAAAGGTCATGATGTTTTCCTCCCCGACTTAAAATTGATTCCTTTCTCCTCCAAACTTGAATTTAATTATTCATATTTACGGATCTAAATATTTCATACTTTTCTATTCTAATACTTTTGTGCATATTCTCTGGTTATGTGTATAAACAAGTCAATGGCAAATAAACATGGCATAGTATAGTAAATGCACTAATGGAGAAAGTATAGAATACTGTGGCAGTAAATAAAGAGGATATATGAACACACAGATCCCAGAGACCTCCCTGGGGGGAAAAAATGACATTTAAACCAAGATCTGAAGGAGTCACACAAAATGACAAGGGAATTGTGTTCTAGATTAAAAGAATAATGTTTTGTAAATGCTTCCAATAAAGAATGTATTATTAAAAAGAAGAAAAAGGTAGCAGACTTTCCATTGCTGGCCATGATGGGGTGTAACTGGTTCTAGACAAGCCCTCTCATCTAAAAAACTTAAAAACAGAAAAAAATATTTAAAAAAATAATTCATAATTGAACAATAGGCTGTACAGAACATTAACACTTGAGAATAGGACATAATTAGATGAGACCTAAGGTCACCCTGACTTTCTGCCTGGAGGCATTTACTAGATATCAGCACAGGGTGAGGGTAGAGGACAATAGTTTCTATGATCTACAGAGAAAGAGAGTCAAGCTCAGGGGAGTAAAGATGGCTAAAATTTGTGTCAAAGTATTGGTAAGGAGGTGGCTACACAGATAAGGAGCTCCAGAAATCTACATAAGTATCTCTTTGAGTTTTTTGTTGAATACTAAGCTAACATTTCAGAAGGAAAGAACAACTACTGGGGAATTATTGAGCAAAAATCACCACAGTTCATAAAGGCTGACAGATTTCCAAGTCTGAACAAATCAGAATAATTTGTTGAGTAACTGGGGCATTCAGTGGGGACTTCAAAAAGACCAAGACTTTGAAGTTGAGCTACACTAGTTCTAGAGTATTACCTCCTCAAAGTGCCTCCAAAATGCTTTAAAATGGGCCTTCAACATATCAACTTAATCCTCAAATAAATCAATTTCATCACAGCAAAACACAATCCCCTTTAGAGGAAACCACCAACATCCAGAAACTTAATAACGTGATATTCACAATGACCAATAGAAAACAAAAAACAGTAGACTGCTGAATATCATGTAAATGTGACCCATAACCAAGAGAAAAACATATCAATATAGATAGATACAAATGGCAAATAAAATGGAATTAGAAGACATGTTCAAGGATTTAAAAGAAAATATGAATTATAATAAAAAGAGAAATTGAATCATAGAGGAAAGAAATCCAATGGAACTTTAGAGCTATAAGTAAAATATCTAAAATTAAATATTCACTGGGTGTGATTAACAGCAGATTGGAAAAAAAAAGATTAATGAACTTGAAGACAAGGCAGTAGAGATTATCCAAAATCACAGAGAGAAAAATAAATAAATAAGTGAGCAAAGTATCAGTGGTCTGGGGGTTAACATCAAGAAGTCCAACATATATCAAGTTAAAGTCTGAAAAAGGGGGCACAATGAATGTGAGGAAATAGATAGTGGAAAATTCCCAAATTTTATGAAAAAATACAAACCCTCTGATTCAAAAAGCTCAATAAACTCTAACTAGAATAAACATCAAAAAATCACACTGAGGCACAACATAACAATATTGCTCAAAATCAATGTCAAAGATAAGATGTTAAGAGCAGCTAGTGAAAAAGTTATTTTATGCACAAAGGAACAAATATAAGAGTATCACTGATATTGCATCAGAAACAATGCAAACTAGCAAATAGTGGAACCACATATTTAAAAATATAAGCATGGGAAAAAAATATCAGGCAAATATTAATCATAAGATGGCGGAGAAAGCTACATTAGTATCAGGCAAATCTGAGCTCATTACAATATGACCAGATTCAAAGAGGATTGTTTCAATATAATAAAAGGGTAATTTCACAATAAAGACATAAAAATCCTACTTGTATGCCATAAAAGAGCAGAGCTTCAACATCGAATCCAACGATATATAAAACAAACAATAGATCATGACTCAGTTGGATTGATCCCAGGAATGGAAATCAAACAATATAAGTTGCCACATTTCTCAAATGAAAGAGAAAAATCATATGATCATTTGTATAGAGGCCAAAAGAGCATTTTACAAAATTCAAAATTCATTAATGATAAAATATTTCACCAAACTAGGAATAGAAGAAGACTTCCTCGATCTGATAAAGGACATCTACAAAATACATACATTTAACATCATGTTTAATGTTGAGAATCTGAATGCTTTCTCCACAAAGTCAGGAACAAAAAAACGATGTCTGTTCTTACCACTTCTATTCAATATTGTCTTGGAATTCCCAAGCAGTGGAATCGGCAAGAAAAAAAAAGAGAACTATAAATATTGGTAAGAAGTAAGAAGCAGATGAGTTGTAACCATCTTATAGAACTTATATAAAAAACTATGAGAATTAAGAAGTAAATATATCTGCAGAGCACAGGCCAATATACAAATCTTAACTGTATTTCTATGTATCAGCAAAGAAATATACCTTTGTTGTAAAAACAATACCTTTTAAAGTAATATAAAAACATGAGATATTTAGAGAGAAGTTTAACAAAATATATGTGAAACTTGAACATTTAGGAGTAGAAAAAATACGTGAGAGAAATTAAAGAAGATCTAAATAAATCGAGAAATATTCCATAATCTTAGATTGGAAGGATCAACACTACAAAGATATTAATTCTCTCCAAATTGATCTATAGATTGAATGCAATCTCTCCAAAATTCCCTGTAGAAATTTTTTTGAGGAAATTGACATGAAGAGTCTAAATTTATATGGAAAAAGAAGACCTAGAATAGCCAAAACAATTTTGAAAAAAGAACAAAGCAAGACAATGTACATTTTTTGTACAATGCACCTTACTTTAAGAATTTATATAACCCATAGAAATCAAGACAGTTTGGTGTTGGAATAATAATAGAAATGTAGATTAATGAAACACAACAGAGTCCAGAAAAGTTGGTTTTGACAAGGGTCCTACGATAATAAATCTGGAAAGACAGACTTTCATAAATGTTTCTGGAATAACCGGATACTCATTGGAAAAAACAAAGGTAGCTATGCATGCCTTACTAGCAAAATAAATAAATATAGTAAATATTTTATGAGACATACAGCTTTAGAATTATTTTGTTTTATTTCTACTCTAATAATTATTTGCAGATAAGTAAACAAATTCAAGTCAACTTGAACACAAAAATTTGAACATCAGTTGAATAAACTGGGAAGTCCAAGGGAAATTCTCAGAACTATTAATAACTATGACAACTTAAGCATATGAATACTTCTCACTGCAGTTACTAAAAAAGCTTCCTACAAAGAAAAAGGCAGGCCAGAATTATTCTCTGCTTTTAAAATTCCAAAGGAAAATGAAAGTTTTTTGGTGTAAAACGTTGTATATTTGCTGCCTTGTAGGTTAGTTCAAAAATCTCCATTTTAATAGTATCTTCTTCTTTTTATGAAAGAAATGAATTTTTCTAGAAAATCTATCTGATTAGAAAGCAATCAAAGAAAGGCAACACCAACTGTGAAGAATCTCCCAGGGAAAGCCATTCGGTAATCTGCTTCCTTGCCAAACCATGGTGTACATCACTTCTTGTTTAATAATATTTCAGATGAGGAAAGCCTTCATTTCTGTGGTCCTAATATTTAAGCACAACCCCTCCAAGTAATTTCAGTCCATATGGTGTACTTAAGATCACTACAGAAGACTTAAACATTTGCTCAAAAGAATCAGATCAAATTTGTGTCAGAAAGACAATTAGCCCTTTTAACGTTTCATAGTTAGTACAAAAAAAAATAAAGAAAAAATTTGAACATAAACCAAAGGTAAAGTGTAATGTAAGGCTGTGATATTACCTATAGAAATGGTTTCTCTTCCTAAAACATATTTGTATGAAATATAATATTTAAAAATATTTTGTTCAGTGAAAATATTATGAATATCTTAATCATGTATTCTTACATCTTCCATGTTTAAATACTTTTATGACAGCATATAGTGATCGTAATCATTCAATTCACATTCTCACTGTATCCATTATCACTTTGAAAGACTAGAAAAACGTGCTTCTCTATTGCAAAAGTTTCCAGGCATAAGGGCTATTTAAAGATATCACCATCTTTACTCTCTACAAGCCAGCTCCTCTGTGAAGTCTTACTGGCTCTCCTGCTACCCTCAGGCAAATTTACACCCACTCTTCACTATTTTACCAAGCTCCTGAAGCACACTGCTATTGTTAAATGCATCACGCTCCACCTGAGTCATGGCCTCTCTTTCTTAATAGACTGTGAAATCCATAGGTTAAAAAAAGAATCTTATTTATTCATCTTTGTATCTTTCAGTGTCTTGAATTGCTCAAGCATACTGGAGATCATAAACCTCTTATGGATAAATCTTTAATTTATAGATTCTCTTGTGTTGGCTATATTTGCTATCCATATTTCATTTTTGCAATAATCTTCTTACGTTCTATTTTGGCTTCATCTTGCTGTTTGTAGCATTCAGATTTATAAACTACCCTAAACTATTGGAGAATATCAGAAGACTAAAATTTTTATTACATAACAAAACCATAAGGCATGGTTACCTGTCAGGAGTACATAATAGTTTTGATCAAAATTTAATTCTATATAAGACACATTGCATAGTTACATGGAAAAACAACCCCACGAAGATTGTCTTCATCATTGTGATTACACATATAAATTTCAGTCAGTAGTTATTAGCTTATACTCCTTTTCTTATTAACTATTCAATTTAAAAACCTCTAAATAATGGTCAAGATGGTGAAAAATATTACAAATAAAAGCAACTAAACACAATTAAAAAATTTTTGTTGTGTTTCTTGTTATAGTGAATGAATCCATTATAAAAATAATTTGCAATTCATATTAGCATGAGCTTCAAAGCCTTCCATTCTGCTTTTGCTTCAACACTATCAAAGGTTTTCTTGTTTCTCAATGATAAGAAACTTTGAAAAAATTTGGTGGAGTAATCATAAAATAAAATGACTTTGATGTATCAAACTGCATTGGTTATCAACTTGAATTCTCCACTAGGGATTCATTCTTGCAGAGAGTAATATTGCTTGAAGGATATTCATATCAGTGGAAATAAAGTTTTTCAATCTCCATTGATCATTCTTTCAACGTATCCTATATTGGTTTGCTTTTCATACACATGCTGATCCCTGACTTTTCAAAGATAAGTTCCACTAACGTTGGCATGTTTTCTGCCTATGTTTCTGTATATTTCCCTATATTCCATTTATTGATTAAGTATTTCATTAATCAAGATGTCTTAGATTTCCTACTCTTGCTTCTTTTGCCTATAGTTAAATCTATGAATGTAAAAGGAGGAAAGAAGGAAGGATGGAGACATGTGTTGGGCATTTGTGAGCAGGGGTGTTTGATCTAACCCAGGGAGGATTTCTCTTATGTTGTAGGATGATACAACAAAAGAGATTCAAAGATGTGTCATGAATGGAAATCCTAAATTTAAATATATAAATTAAATATACACATCAACGATTGAATGGAATGTATAGATAAATTTGGGAAGAAACAGCCACCGTGATACCTCGAGTCTTCCAATCCATGATCACATGTGTGTCTCTATGTCTTTGGGTCTTATTTGGTTCTTTCAGCAATATTCTTTGGTTGGCAGTATACAGATCTTGAACTCATTTGTTAATATATCATTTTTAAATGTTATTTTAAACGCCTTTTTAAAACTTTTGATTTTTTTTTTATTTTGATGTTTTCTTTTCAATTATACAATGCTAGTATATAGTAAAACAATTTTGCTTTGAAATATTGAAAAAAAATGATCATTGAAAGGCATAAAAGTAGACACAGAGAACTAGAAAACAAATATCTCATCCTTGGGTAAAAAGACCCCACTTCGTAAGGATGTGACTTCCCTATAAACTGATTTAAGGATTTATGGCAATGCCAATAAAAATCACAATTCTATTTTTTATTGTTTGAAGCATTGGAATATGACTAAAGAGTTTATTTGAAAAGACAAACAAGTACAAGTAATTATTAGCCAAAAACATCGTGGAGAAAAACAAAATGAGCAAAAAGGAGAAAAGGCCTACAAGATCCCAAATATTTTAAACACTGTAAAACGTGTCTTGAGTCCAAGAATAGATGGAAAAATCAAGGGGCCGAAATTATAAAATGTATTAGAAAAGTGAGGAAAAAATGTATTTTTAAATAAGTGGTGTTAGGATAACTGGGGACCATGTGGAAAAGAGATAAAATCACGTCTGTTCATCATATCATACATGAGGATATTTTCCAAAATGGCCAAAGATGTCAATGTAAAAGGATAAAACCATACATATATTAGAAGAAAACATGGTTGCCTTTTATATAAATGGGAGAGGAAAAACTTTTTTAAGCTATGATTCAAAATCCAGAAGCAATAAGGAAAAAGTTAGATAAATTTGATTGCATTAAAACACTTCCATGGCATAAGACACCATCAGTTAAGTAAATAGTCAAATGTCAAACTGGGACAAATATTTGCAACTCAAAATATCAAAGGGTTAATATGTTTAATAAAGAGCATCTAAAATTAGAGAAAAATTTCAGCAACGCTGAAAAATAGAGAAATGAACACACACTTCACAGAAAAAGAAATGGAAATAGTCCAGAAACTGAATTAACATTTTCTCACCTATTTCACTGGCAAAAAGCCAAAAGTTTAGCAACATATTGGGCTAACCAGGGGGTAGCTAAATATGAACCTTCATACATTGCTGGTGGGATGACAAAATGGTAAAATCACGACGAAGAGTAACTTGGCATGTGTGACAATTTTTTTAATCATTTACCCTTTGACCGAGCAATGTAACTTCAAGGAATATACCTAAAATATACATCAGCAAAAACATTTTTTAAAAGAATATGTTTTAAAAACTAGGCAAATAATTGCAGCACTCTATGTGGAGGGATGCCGCCAAAAAACAAGAAATAATTCAAATTTCTGTCAATGAAAATAAGATTGAATAAAGTGTGCTACATTCATGAAATCACAGCTCTGCAAAGGAATGAGGAGTACACTCTTGAATATAACTATGGTTTGATCCTCATGTATCGCAAGTGAAAAATACATCTGTATTATACACACTATTCTCTACTTTGCTTTTTGACCTGGAAACCCAAGCAAACTATTTTACATAAATACAATGGAAAAGAAAAAGAAACAAAAAAATCAAAAGAAAAAAATGAAAAAGTGAACTTGTATATGTATCTAGCTATTTCACAGACACACACATACAGATGAACAATCCAAGTGACTTTGAAACATAGCAATTTGACTACATGTTTATAGCAAGATATAACCTTAGGACAGAAAGAACTATCAAAAAATAATCTTCAACTATTTACAGGACTCATTATTGGCTGTTCTTTTACATTGCTATCTGAGACTGTATTATGTGCATTATGGAGTAAAGCAAATAATAATCTAATTCAATTATTTACAGTGATGTTGAAAAGCAGAAGGAGGTAAAGATGTAAGATGAACAGATTATGCAAAAACCCTTAATAGCTGAATATGAATTGGAAAACTCAGTACGAACTCTTGATTTATTTCATCTATGTATCTATCATGTCTCTGTCTATCTATCTATCTACCTATCTATCTGTCATCTATCTGTATCTATCATTTTCCTAGCTCTATTCTCTGAAATGCATAGAAACAAGTGTCAATTCAGTAGTAATAAGCATACCTAGTATCCAGATTATGGTGTCCAGATACAATTTCCTCCTAAAAGTAATCAATTCATTTTGCAGAAATGTCTGATTCCTAGTGTATGGCAGGAGATATACAACTTAACGCTGGAACAGTAATGTCAGATAGCGTGGAAGCTACCAATGCCTGCCGAGGTTGTGTCAAAAGGACTTAGCTAAACTGTAGAGTTTCCTATGAGTAAAAGTTCAGAAAATCTGAGCATCAATAAGAAGAATAACTTGAGCTACTTTTGAGTGGGTTGAAATCCATCAAATTCACTTATATCTAAGAGTTAATATTTATGTTCATAAAAACTACTAATTGTTTATTGATGAAAGTTCTAGGGAAGCAAATCTTGATTTTGAAAAGTAGCAATTGACGGGAAAGAAGCATTTCTCCCGCCTTTCTCATATCACTGGTAACCACATAGTTGATGAGGAAATGTTTTTCTTGATAAAAATATCTGCTAATAAATGAGGAAAGAATGATGAAATTAAAATAGCACCATTTTTAATTGCTGGAGAATTAATGGATCTAGGCAAAGATTACCAACAGCTGCTAACATCATTAAAGGAGACACTAGACAAAATGTGCCCCCAATGGAAGAAAAATTTATGGGAAATAGAGAACAGTGTGTTAAACTACATCACATCATGTTTATGCATACACATTTGTAGCCGCTCTACAAATTTTCTAGTGACAAAACTTGAAAAACAATTTTACATAGGTGTAAGTTTTGAAATTATGAAATGTTATGTCCTCCAATTTTATCAGGATCAAAATATTGAAGTTACAAAAATGTGCAAAGATGGGAAGATATTCATTGTTTAAGATACTATCTCTTCCTCCATGGAGAGAATCTACTGCCTCTGGGATTATGGACAAATAGTCCATTTTGATAGTTATAGAGGCCTTCAAGGCAGGGGGCGTCTCAAATCAGAGTTGAATTAAGAAATTAGTGTCCCTCCCTTCTTGATACTCACTATAAACCTTCCCAGAGCAACCTCTGCACCCCAGCCACTTGGCAATATGCAGAGCTTTTTATTAACGAATTAATTTGACTCCTTAAATTACATTAAGGAACATTACTGAAAAGTAATCTGTGGATTCAGGAATTACAACATGTAAAAAATATTGAGAAATAAAGTGATTTTTAAAGATTTTCCAGATGGTGGTTTGAACAAAAGTGAGAAAAAAAGAACCCTAAAGAATAATGGAAGCTCTTGCTGAGCATCTCTGAGTAAAATAACAGCTCTAAATCAGACTACAAGATTCTGGACCCTGGTGATGCTGCTAACAAAAAACAGTTGATGAGGCTTAGACTGAAGAAAAATCTGTCAACCTCATCTGATTTTTATTCTATATTTTCAAAATTATCATACACCTTGCTTGTTAACATCAGTAGGATAATTAATTGAAGCCCAAAAGGAAAATAGCACTAATGGTGGGATGAATATTATCATGTTTCTGTTAATAGTTTTATTTTCACTAACAGTCATGGACTGAAGCTACGGATAGCTGGATGGATTTGCTGTGCTCAGAGGCCCCAGTGGGAGTTTTCAGATGCTCTAGCCAACATTACTGAAATAAAAACTTTTAGCTTCAATGCCCAAGTGTATCCAATAATTTGTCTTTATATCCCACAAAACCGTGTTTAATTTTCAGTACCATTTATTTTTCAAGACATTGTTCTCATATTTATTACTTTATGACTTCTGAAAGTAACACAAAGCAACAACATTATGCCAATTCTATTGATTTAAAAGTAGACTTCAGTATTATTTTTCTCACTTTCTAAATAGTAACCTGACAACTTATTCTAGCCATAGGGAAATACTCTTCAAAAAGAAACTCCAGATAAATCTTAGAAACCACCATTACTGTTTTACATCCTAAATTCTTGGAGACAGCATCTTCTTCAGGGAGTAAATTGGTCACCGTGAATATTTTCTTATCATGGAAGTTACCAGTATATTTCCAATAAGGCAAATCTTTATAACATACGAATTGCAAATAATTTTAGATTTATTTATACTCAATAACTAAATTTTAATAATTAACAATCTTAGTAAATTGAATTTAATAAACAAGGGTATCTGGTATATTTCTCATGTAAAACTAAATATTAATTTATGCATTGGCATTTTTGATATGTTGATACACCAATATATGCATATACATATTATTGGCAACTCTGTATAAATTTATATTGTAGAGTTCTTTTCTGTACACATATTTTCAAACAATCTCTTAATTTCTCTACCATCTTGAAATTCTAAAGTTAAAAATTTTACAAAGCTACCTGAATATCTTACATCACATGCAAAGAGATAGAAAATGAAATAAAACACCTACAGATGGTTGTAATTATATATATGTTATTGTATATCTTGTATATTAATTTCCTTCTTGCATTCTACAGAGAAAACTAAATGGGTCAAGGATGTTTATGAAAAATCATTCTGTGGCTGGCCCGGTGGCATAGCAGTTAAGTTGGTGCACTCCGCTTCGGCCACCCGGGGTTCGCAGGCTCGGATCCCAGGCGCAGACTGACGCACCGCTTTGTCAAGCCATGCTGTGGTAGCGTCCCATATAAAGTATAGGAAGATGGGCACGGATATTAGCCCAGGGCCAATGTTCCTCAGCAAAAAGAGGAGGATTGGCAACAGATGTTAGCTCAGGGCTAACCTTCCTCAAAAAAAAAAAAAAAAAAAAATCATTCTAAACCTTTAGGAACAGGTGCCAAAAACTAGAGACATTAACACATTTGTATTAGTTTTCTGAGGATGCCATAATAAATTACCACAAACTTGCTGGCTTAAAACAACAGAAATGCATTCTCTCACAATTCCTGAAGGCTAGAATTCTCTAAGGGAGAATCTGGTCATCGTCTCTCCCAGCTTCCAGTGTCTGTGGGCATTCTTTGATTTGTGGCTGCATCACTCCAATCTCTGCCTCTGGGGTCACATTGCCTCATTCTCTTCTGATGGCCTCAACTCCCTCTGTCTTTTTCTTAGAACAACACTTATCGGATGTAGGGCCCACCCAGATAATCTTCATATCAAGATTCTTAATTCAATTATGTCTGCTGTTATACGCTGAATTGTGTACCCTCAAAATTCATATGTTGAAGACCTAATCCCATAAATATCTCAGAATGTGACTGCATTTCAAGACAGTCTTTAAAGAAGTGATTAAGATAAAATGAGGCCATATGTTTGGGCCCTAATACAATCTGACTGGTGTCCTTATAAAGAGAGGAAACTCATACACACAAAGAGACACCAGGGATGCACAGGCACACAGAAAAGACCATCTGAGAGAAGGCGGCCCTCTGTGAGCCAAGGCGAATGGCCTCAGAAGAGACCACATCAGCAGACACCTTGATTTTGGACTTCTCTCCTCCAGAACTGTGAAAACAATAAACATCCGTAGTTGAAGTCATCCAATCTGTTGTATTTTGTTATGGCAGCCCTAGCAAACTAAAACATCTGCAAAGACCGTTTTTCCAAATAAAGTAACTTTCACAGGTTCTGGGAGAGGCCACCATTCAACTCACTATACTGTATAACTATTCTTTAGTGTTAAAATATCCCAGCATGAACGAAATGATGAGCAACTAAGACAAAAAATTACTACAACAATGACATTGGAAATGCAGAGGTATTTTATCTCACTTAAGTTATCGACCACAGTGTCAAATAAATGTCCAATCATACAATGAAACATGAAATACCTTTTTGGCACTAAAATGCTTAGTTATAAAATTGTCCTTTAATCATCGGGAATAATTTTCATCATCAAAACCAACATATACCAATTTTTTAACATGAATATACCATTGCTAAAATCAGTGATTGGATGGAGTCTAATTGTAGTATATATGGGTCACATTTTGTTCATAGTATTGCTGAAGGTTTGGGAGGCGATAATATGAAAAAAGATGTAAGCCTTATCTTTATGTCATTCACAGAATGGTGGGGAAGATAGCCAGTCAACTGAAATAAACAGTTGCCTTTAATTGATTCCTACTACGTAGTAGGTAAATACAGACACTACACAGAAGATATAGCTTAAGATTTGGGAACTATGATTATCATTATGATCTTCAAATTACAGATGATGAAAATGAGGTGTAGAAAAGACAAGTCAAACACATTTGTCTGGCTCTAAAGCCCCTGTCTTTTTTTTTTACTATCACACCAAAGTTTGAAAAGCGCCATAATGGCAGTTGGCAGAGTCAATTGGAGAGAATGGGAATGCCTGGGTCAGCTCAAGGCATATCAGTGGGGCAAATTTTGCTTCCACTTTTCAGCCCAACAATGAATGGAGTCTGTGCTTGCTCACACTTAGGGAATGTGAAATGCAGCTGTTCCCCAAATAAGGCATTAGCAGCCAACAGAACTTGCTTTTTAGAAGGCGTTGATCAAAGCCTGGAAGTGGGACAAAGGATGTGAATTTCTCTGTTCTAGGGAAATGGACCCTGGAGGAGATGGCAATAAGCTGGTGTCTGGAGAGGGCTGAGTTTAAGGAACCAGTGTTACATATGTTCTTGCCAAGTACACTGACACCAAATTAAGGGTACCACTTTCCCGCTAAGACCCTAGCTAGACGCATGAGGGGAAAGAACAGAAGCCATCACAGTGAGCACCGAAAAGAATCTCAGCACTGGAAAAAACGAACTGACAACTGTCTTCAAAGATATCCTCTCAGCTTGGAAGCCACTAGAAGGAACTCACTCTTACGCCGTCAACATTTTCCTAAATCATACTGAATGCCACCAAAGTCCACCTGATCTAGAATATTTTATAGGCAGTTTTAAATATTAATGTTTTTAAACAGTGTGCTATAACATGAAATGTCACAATATACAAAGTATGCTTCTTTCAGAAGTTCTAATTTGTAAATTATTTTTTTTTAGGTAAGATTGTTTTTATATGATATTCTGGCAGAAGCAGTCATATTTTAGCATAATATTGGTAGTGTAATTTTCTATCTTTTAAATCTTACTATACAGATGACATGTTTTAAATACATTTTTAAAATAGGTTCACAAAATTTTAACTTGCTAATTGTATTTTCCCAATATTGTTATCTATTTAATAATGTCATTTTTATACTATGACTATGTACTTGAGAATTATTTTGTGGGCAGAGAGGATAGTAAATTGAATATTTGAAGACTAATTAATACTGCATCATTAATTGATTAGTGCGGTTCATCATATATTTCCCGGTCTTTCCCCTTCAGGTACACAGTGCCATTGTACTTCCCTGCCTTCTTGAAATCAAGTATGAGCATGTGACAAACTTTGCTTAATGAATTAAGAGTGGAAGTTCTGTGTCAGTCCTGGGAAGAAGCTTTAAAAGGTAGAACACAATTCAACTCATTTACTTGCTCCCCTTGCCACAAAAATTGTAAATATCCCAGATACGGTTGCTGCCTCAGACTGGGTCTTAGACCATGTTGTATAGATTGGTGATGGATGTGTAGTGAGATAGAAACACCAACGTATTTCTTTACTATTATCATCATTATTATTATATCTTGTTATTTCAGTTTGTACTTCTTAATATGTTACACTCTAAAACTATTGAATTATAAATGAAATCAGTGGAATGCTGTACAAAAATCAAAATAAATAAGCCAAAGCTACACTCAAAATGATGGATGGATTTTACAAGTATAATCTGAACAAAGAAAGCAAGATACATCATAATATACAGAATAGGATTTGATTTATATTATAAAAGCTGGTGTGAATATATTCTTTAGGGACATACATGTAAGTGGTAAAAGTATGAAGGAAGTGATTACTGGAAGTTAGGGTAGTGGTTATCTCTAATGGTTATGCCCTGGAAGTGACGTGCAAAAGTTTCTAGAATGCTAGCAGGATTTTCTTCTTGCAGGGTTGTCTCTTGTGCAGTGGTTACATGAGTGTTCATTTTTAAAATATTAATTATGCTGCAAATTTCTGCATGGAACTTGAACCACTACACTATGGGGCCAGATCTGCAAGAATATTTTAAGTGATAATTTTTATTACATTTATTTTTTAAGTTAAAATCTTTTGAATGAAATATAAACATAAAATCAAATAGATGTTCATTTTTCAAACAGCACTGACTTTTATGTAGGCAATATCGACTATATGTAGAATTTTAGTAATTGACAGATCTCCAATTAGAGAAAAAGATTATAAATCAATACATAATTTTTAAAAGAGTAAAGCATAAAGACCGATTTGGATATATGAATTATGCATTAGAAATAAAGTTACTAATCTGACACTGCTTCTAGACATGGTTATTGAATGGTGACACCTGTGTCTCTATTACTACCCCCACAATTTCCCCCAAGGATCAATCAGAAGTGTCTATATTAGCTACTATTTTCATAGGTAGCAGCATAACCTGACCTTTTTAGATGATGATTTCAAACTTGTTAAAATTGCCTATTATTTTTTATTCTGATATAATTATGTTTTTGCACATGCATATATGAATCACAGAGGCAAGCAAAAATTCTAAGGAATTTCACAACAAAATTTTAAATATATTGTCCTTTATTCTCATCTAATATCAAGAGTAACACTTTACATTAGAAACAACCAGTTTAACTGAGCAATCATTATTTTTGCCTGGCTAATTTATATGCATATGAACTAAAATATAAATAAATTTATGGCTTATACTTTTGGACATGTGTCTTATTTTTAATATTCAACTAAACCATATTTTCAACTTGTTTTCATTTAATAAGTTAGTATTTTAAAAAAATACCATAATAATTTGGTAATATAGAGAGAGGCAAAAGTTACAGCAAACTGTGTTTGTTTGTAGGTGACATGATCGTCTATGTAGAAAATCCAAAATAATTGGAAAAAAAAAAGCTGCTAGAACTAATTTAGCAAGGTTGCAGGACACAAGATTAATATACAAAAGTCATTTGCTTTCCTATATACCAGCAACGAATAAATGGAATTTGAAATTAAAACTACAATACCTTTCTCATTAGCATGCCCCACGATGAAATACTTGGATATAAATCTAAACAAATATGTACAAGATCTATATGAGGAAAACTACAAAACTTTGAGGAATTAAATCAAAGAAGAAATAGACAATTGGAAAGACATTCCATGTTCATGGATAGTAAGATTCAATATTGTTAAGGTGTCAGTTCTTCCCAACTTGATCTAAATATTCAACGTAATCTCAATCAAACCCACAGCAAGTTATTCTGTGGATATCAACAAACTGATTTTGAAGTTTATAGGGAAAGTTAAAAGACCCAGAATAGCCAACACAATTTGTAAGGAGAAGAGCAAAGTTGGAGGATTGCCACTACCCTAATTCAAGACTTACTATAAAGCTACAGTAATCAACACAGTGTGGTATTGGCAAAAGAAGAGACAAATATATCACTGGAACACAGTAGAGAGCATAAAAATAGATCCACATAAGCAGAGCCAACTTCTGTTCTTTAACACAGAAGCAAAAACAATACCATGGAGCAAAGATAGTCTTTTCAACAAACGGTGCTGGAACAACTGGATATCCACATGCAAAACAAAGAATCTAGATGCAGACCTCCCATCCTTTACAAAAATTAACTCAAAATGGATCATAGACCTAAATGTAAAACGCAAAACTATAAAGCTCCTAGAAGATAATATAGGAGAAAACCTAGATGACCTTGGAAATAGTGATTCCTTTTTAGACCCAATATCCTAGGCACGACCTGTGAAAGACAGAATTGATAAGCTGGACTTCATTAAAATTAAAAACAACTGCACTGTCAAAGAAACAGCCAAAAGAATGAGAAGACAAGACACAGACAGGGGAAAATATTTGCAAGACACAACTAACAAAGGATTGTGAATCAAAATATAAAAAGAGCTCTTAAAACTCAATAAGAAAACAAACCACCAGACTAAAAAATGGGCCAAAGATCTTAACAGATACATCATTAAAAAGATATACAGATGGCAAATAAGCATATGAAAAGATGCTCCTCACCATAGGTCATCAGGGAAAAGCAAATTAAAACAATAATGAGATACCACTACATACCTATTAGAATGACCAAAATCTAGAACATTGACAACACCAGATGCTGACAAGGATTTGGATCAACTGAAACTCTCATTCATTGCTGGTGGGAATGTACAATGGTACACCCACTTTGGAATAGACTTTGGTGGTTTCTTGTAAAACCAAACCATAACCAAACGATTCAGCAGACATGCTCCTGGATATTTACCCAAAGGAGTTGAAACCTTATGTCCCCACAACAACCTGCACGCTAATGTTTATAGCAGCTTTATTCGTAATTGCCAAGACACCCTTTAGTAGGTGAATGGATAAATAAACTGTGATACATCCAGACAATAGAATATTATTCATCACTAAAAAGAAATGAGTTATCAATACATGAAAAGTTATAGAGGAATCTTAAATACATATTACTAATTGAAAGAAGCCAATCTGAAAAGGCTACATACCGTATGATTCCAACTAAAAAGCAAAACTATGGAGACAGTGAGATCAGTGGTTGCCGGGGTGAGGAGGATGAATAGACAGCACAGAGGGCAATGAAACTACTTTGTATAATATTATAATGATAAACACGTGTCATTATACATTTGTCCCAGCCCATAGAATGTACAACACCAAGAGTGAATCCTAAGATAAACTATAGGCTTTGTGTAACAATGATGTGTCGATGTAGGTTCACCTCTCATAAAAAATGCATCACTCTGGTAAGTGATGTTGATGATGGGGAAGGCTATGCACGTGTGGGGTCAGGGGGGTATGGAAATCTCTGTACCTTCCTTTCAATTTTCCTGTGAATCTAAAACTGCTCTAAAAAAATAAAGGCTTTAAAAATTTTTTCAACTGGTTTTGATTTAAGAAGTTAATATTTTAAAAATACCATAACATTTTGGTAATTCACATAGAAGCAAAGTTATAGCAGAGTAAGCAAATAAAATTAAAGTATTTTCTCAGATACAGATGGTATTCCACAGCAATGATGTTTTAAAATGTCAAATTAAGGGGGCTGGCCCCATGGCACAGTTGTTAAGTGTGCGTGCTCTGCTGCTGGCAGCCCGGGTTCGGATCCCAGGCAGACACCTATGCACCACTTGTCAGGCCATGCTGTGGTGGCGTCCCTTATAAAAAGTAGAGGAAGATGGGCACGGATGTTAGCCCAAGGCCAGTCTTCCTCAGCAAAAAGAGGAGGGTTGGCATGGATGTTAGCTCAGAGCTGATCTTCCTCACAAAAAAAAAAAAAAAGTCAAATTAAGTTAATATAACCTTATTAACTCTTCCCTACTGATTATCCCTTACAGATTTTCAATAAATATTTGGGGTTAGTTACAATTATAAATGTTTCTTTTTCATATATTATGTTGAAGTAATGAAAAAATTAAAAGAGGGATAATTACATAGCCAAATAAGAGTTTGGGATATTCATGCACAAAAAGTTATACTTTATTCAACATTTTAGAAGGCTGTCAATATTAACTAAAAATCCTTTAAAATAAGAGGTATTCCACTAAATATTTTACTAAGTATCTTTAATAAAATCCTGTTGAAAATATTTATTTCCCCAGATGAACAGGATAACTTTTGCATGATTTCCAGTTGTACAAAGCCTTGAGTGACAAAGTGCTCTATTCTGGCATATTATAATGTTAGCATTATGCCAAAGAGTGCAAAATTGTAAGAAACAATCCAAAAGACATTTATGCACAATTTTCTTGTTTAGATTATATTTAGACCATATTAACCATCCCAATTTTTTTTATTTTATATATTCATTTTCTGATTCTTCCTTATTTAAAATTTTTTATAAGTGCGCATATATGATAATATAACTTAAAACAAGTAGAGAGGTCCATATCTAGCACAATATATTTGTTCTTCTAAGGACATTGGTTTCATGTTCCTATTTAAATGAAACAATCCTCCTTCAAGCAATATCGTTGGCAAAGATTCATTTATTCTTGTGCAATAACTGCATTTTCTAAGTCCAAAATCCACCGTGCATTTCCCAATATCACTACTAGTAGTAGATTCTTGTAAAAATATGCAGATTCATTATACATACTTAAGAATTTACCATACTTAAGATCATGTCTTATGTTAAATTTTCTACTGGCTGAAGAATTTATAGGCAGCTTAAAAGTTGGAAGGACTAGTTAAATCATTACTTCAACCTTCTTATTTGCTCTGATTAAATTAATGAAGTGTTTGATAAGGGAAATCTATATAGTAACTTATATAAATTATTTTCAGTCTACTAATTTAAAAAGACTGTTAAAACTGTGATATAAAGATTCATATGATCAATAAATTTGCCATAAATATGCGTATGTATATTCATGTTTTAAATTTGTTTACCTGCAAAATTGATGATTGCCATTCAATAATCAATTTAAACACATTTTAAAATTTAATATTTGTTACCACATTTGTGGCATTTGTTACATTTGTTTTAAATCATTTCTACTACTCATTCTTTCTTTGGTTATTTTTACCTTGGTCTTGCACATGTATAATCTATTAAAGTATCTTTAATCCTTTTAAGATTTTCTTCTTATGTCTTGTATTGTTTCTCATACAATTCTGATTTGATTTTGTTCTTTGTAAATTACTTTGCAATAATTATGTTCTTTACCACCTCAAAGGTAGATTTAATTTAGCTATTGATATTTTGTTTCATTATTATCTTGTATGTCAAACCATTTCTTATCTTGCCATACACTTTTCAACTCATTTTTATTTCTTGTCTTGCAAAGTCCAGATATTTATATTTTATATTTATATGTTATTTTATATTTAATTTAGAATCAAATCAGATGTGTAAAAAGGATCTATAAATGACTATCATACACTACTTTTGCTCTGTTGCTACAGGATCTTACAAATTCCAACTTTTGTATAGAGCAGAATAGAATCTCAATTTTGAATTTCCTTCATCCTTTATTTTTCATTTGTCTTAAGTAACTCTTAATTAAGAAGAGATCTGGATCTTTTCAGTACATGCTCTATGAAGAGTTCACTACATCAGTCACCCTGCCTCTCTGTTTGTATGCTGATGAAGTGCCTAGATCAGATGCTAAGTTGGAAGTCAAGGTGATAGTACAACACTTCAATAAATTTCCTGTGAATACCAGGCATGCATCTATTTTAATTCTGAACTAAAGAGAGCCTTTATATTACTCTTGTGGCCTTGCACTTGAAATATAAGAAAAATAAATTATCCCTGCACAAATTTAATTCACTCTGTATTTCTTCTTTGACCAACACAACCTCAAACAAGCAAATCCAGTATTAACCATAACCTACCATTCATAGTATATTTTCTGTCTAATTTCACGTTCTTTGAAGCTCACATCCTAGATGTAATATACAGTAGTGTTGTCACTCTAGGCACTCCTGGCACACAGTTCTTGCTTTTTATTTAAGGGAAAATGACAGGCAGTAACACGGGGTGGCAAATATACTGAACTTACCATCAGAAAATACCAATCCCATCCTTGAGCAGGCTGCCAGCTAAGTTTCTGGTTGTTAACATCATTGTGTGTTCTCTAGTGAAAGTGGACAGTATATATATATATGTTTATATAGATACAGATATGTTTCCATTAAAATGTGTTTAAATAAAAATATAATCAATTACTTGACCATACTTGCAAATGTTTCATTTCAGTTTTTTTCTTCTATTTGAAGATATCTGTTTTCTGATATTTATTTCCAAATGTATATTAAGTATTCATTTTATACCTGTGGTAAATTTATTATTTATATAATAATTTACTTAAGAATTAACTGAAAACTATTTATAAATAAAACAAAGTCATGGAAAAATTAGAAAGTTGATATAATTATATAATGGTGATTGATTCTTATTCTTTTTTTTTTTTTTTGTGAGGAGATCAGCCCTGTGCTAACATCTGCCAATCCTCTTCTTTTTTTTTTTTGCTGAGGAAGACTGGCCCTGGGCTAACATCCATGCCCATCTTCCTCCACTTTATATGGGACGCCGCCACAGTATGGCTTGCCAAGCAGTGCATCAGTGCGCGCCCGGGATCCGAACCGGCGAATGCCGGGCCGCCGCAGTGGAATGCGTGCACTTAACCACTTGCGCCACCGGGCCGGCCCCTCTTCTTCTTTTTTAATAATGGAAAAATATAAAATGAAATAATAATAAAGATGTATATGTATCATTTATTTTTTGAAAGTTCTTACTATAGAAATACTTGAAAGACTAAATTAGATGCAGTTTTTTTAATATCTATTTTTTTTCTAGAAGGCAAAAGTACCACTATGCTGAGCAGTTTATGTACTCAGCTTTAAAATGTTTCTTTTAACTTACAAAAAAATGACAATGACCTTTTAAAATGCACACATATGCCAGTTAGAAAAATAAAATTGGGAATGTAAAATATATTTTTGGTTATTTGGTTTAATTTTTTTGGTATTACTTCTAAACAAACAAAGTGATTTTATTGAATTGCTAATATTTCTGTTATGAGGTCATTAATTTTCATAAAGCATATAATATTCTTTTTATGTTAAGATGAGCTCCTCTTTCCACAGAAGCTGCCATTGAAATGTCACTTTCATTAGAAGATTATATTGTGTTTCAACAAATCTATCAAATATATGATTTCCCATAAATTATACACACATACAACCACAACACACACACCCCCCACATACAAATGAGCACGCATATGACAGGAATATAAATCTATAGATCAAAGAATAGAAAAAAATAATCTCTTCTATTTAAAGTAGATGTATAATGTGTGTGGTGATGGATTGTAATTAGTCTTTGGGTGGTGAACATGATGTAATGCATGTAGAAATAGAAGGATAATGATGTACACCTGAAATTTATATAATGTTATAAACCAATTTACCGCAATAAAAAATAAATAAATAAATAGAGTACATGTATATACGTGTGTGAATGTATGTTTAGCTCTATTGAATAAACAAATCTATTTGGATGTATTTTGTCATTTTATACAATCTGAGAAGGGTACCATACTAATTTAAAAAATATTTTTCACTAGCTTACGTTAATTCAAAGAAAATTTTTTCTCTTTAAATATTTTTAATGTTCCATGACAGTATCAGAAATGGAGTTCAAACCTGGTCTCATCTTTTCTTAGCACTTACCCCAGTCCAAGTTCTCACACTAAACTCTGTCAAAAGCAATTATTTCATTATGCTTTGCTAAGAAAAACACTCTTCATAAATGAGATTAACAGAACATTCTTATTAGGAAACATAATTGGATGTAGCCTATTTTTGAAAGCATGTTAGATAAATATTACATTAGAAGAGGCTTAGGGATTCTCTGGCACAAACAGAATAAATGCTAAAGGGAAAGCTTGGCAGAGAATTTTTGATGGGTAAATTTGATACACTGGTGAAGAAAGGAAAGAGGTATTCTCTTAATTCTCTTTCCAGCAAATGTGAAAATGAATGTAATACGAAGTCCAACCAGTTCAATTTAGAGACTATTGTGCTGTGTTGATTTCATGCCAGTTCAACAATTTTTGAAAACGAGGTTTGTTTGGAGTTCAAGAGGTCCCCAAAGAAAAGAATATGTGGTTTCTACTTTGCCTGAAATACCTTGATCTATCTTTTTTTTTTTCAATATCATATTATTTGCACTGAGAAATTTCAAAACAGGTTTCCAAGAAGCAGTTAGATGAACTAAATCCTACATCAGAGTATGATGTAGTTGAAGGAAGATTCTGTGTGGAGAAATGGTTAGAATTCATTTGGAAACAACTTCACGGTAGGTCCCACACAAAAGTGGTTAAACAGCCACCAATATGACATTACTGAATGTGGTATTTAAAAGAGATGTGGAGTAATACTGAATTATATAATCTTTCTCCCATAGATATACAACAGATGTAAATAACCTAAAGAGCATAGATAATAGTGATATGTAATAAAATAATTAGAAAGTGAAGAGTTTTCAGTACTTATTATCTTTGCCTTTAATATAATTTAGATTTGTAGTTTATACAATTTGATTCTTAATGTCTGTGCTTAACAATCAGTTCACCAGTATATTCTAGCAGCAAACAAATGCAGCCGGGTGGGGAGGATTAGAGGAGCAGCAAAGTCTTAGTCGGTTGGCACTGTCTCAATTTGGTGTTTCAGTACTTCGGGGGGGCAGATGCCCACATGCACACTCCAAATTTTCACTCATGGAGTGGTATATAAGAATTCTCTGGGGACCCTCATGCTGCCTCATTATCTGGCTTTGAGTATCAAAGACCTACTGGTTATAAAGTGAGCTTTGTGTCTTAGAGTATTGTTTATGAGCCCTGCTTAGCAACCTTGTCTGATGGAACAAGTCAGTACAAGCAGGCTCCTCCGTGGCCTCGCCCTCTAGTTTTACATATTCCATTATTTTTCTGAAGGTAAAAATGGTGACATTAATGACCCACTGAGACCATTCATAAGAGAAGAAGGAGCAAGTTTTAGTCTTAATTGTATTAAGATGGCAATAGAACTAGGGTGGAACTCAGGTAACTGAAAGAATGGTGTCATACCCGAAAGAAAGGTAGCCTAGGAGAAGAAAAAATGTACTTAAAATTATTATGATATGACAAGTTTTAAACTACTTCTTATGTTTGGTTCATGGTTCAGAAATTCAACACTATGGGTTGTATTTAAATTTCAAAGTTTTCCTGAGCGTAAGTTTTTTCCCTGATTCTATGTCTCCGTGATATTTCCCCTCTTCTATTATTCTAGTTCAATTAGCAAACATAGTCCTCAAAAACTGATGGTTAGTTACTATTTTAGAAACCTAAACTAGTGAAAGGCCAAAGTAACTCAGGTGAGTAAAAAATGCTACTTGATAGTGTGCTTTCTTTACGTAAACCAGATAAAATCCAAGTTACCTAATGATTATAATACAGGTAGATGCTGGTAGAGAGTGTTATATTCTAAATATTGTAGAAGAATTCATCATAGTTTCACTTTAAGTGATTGAGAAGTATTGCATTAAACAGCAAAAGTTTGGGTAACATAACCCAGTATGCCACCATTTTGATTAATCTTTGCAATGGCCCCTACATTTGCTGAAAGTAATCAATTAAACGTAATCTGAAAACAATCAGGGATGAATTTAAATGTGATCTAAATTCTATTTTTCTCTGATTCATCATCTGTAAAATGGGATAACAATAACATCTAAATCATTAGGTTGTTGTAAAGAATAATTTAGGCAATTAATATAAAAACCCAATACACACTAGCTCTTCTAATTTAGTAATTTCAGCACTCATAGTAAAACACATTATTTGCAATACTCATCATAGACATTTGATAAAGAAATAAGGCAACAAGAGGAAAACATCCCAAGACATTGGTGGCATCTCACAACTGCACTGCTGGTTAAACTTAGTAACCAGTGTGTTACAACCGCAGATCATGGAGTATAGGATTTAGAGTGGAGAAAGGTAGAAAATAAAGTTGAATATGTGTTAAAGGAGAACAAATGTAGACACCACTTATTGTTTATTTTTAAAAGAGACTTCATTTTTTAGAGTAGTTTTAGGTTCACAGCAATAATATTTAGGTTCACAGCGAGAGAGACTACCCCCTGCCCCTACACTTGCATAACCTCCTCTATTATGGATATCTACCACCAGGGGGTTACATTTGTTACAAATGATGAGCCTACATTGATACATCATTATCATCCAAAGTCCATAGTTTACATTAGGGCTCACTCTTGGTGGTGTACATTCTATGATGTTGGACAAATGTATGATGACATGTATCCATCATTATAGGATCATGCAGAATAGTTTCACTGCCCTAAAAATCTGCTGTGCTCCACTTATTCTTCCCTCTCTCTCCCTTAACCCCTGGCAATCACTTATCTTTGTACTATTTCCATAGTTTTGTCTTTTACAAAATGTCATAGAGTTGGAATCATACAGTATGGGCTTCTTTCATCATACAGATTGGCTTCTTTCACTTACTAATATGCATGTAAGTTTCCTCCATGTCTTTTCATGGCTTGATAGCTCATTTGATTTTGCTGCTGAATAATATCCCATCATCTGGATGTATCACCGTTTATTTATCCATTTACGCACTGAAAGATATTTTGGTTGCATTCAAGTAATAGCAATTATGAATAAAGCTGCATAAACATCTGTGTGCAGGTTTTTGTCTAGACATAAATTTTCAACTCCTTTGGGTAAATACCAAGGAGCATAATTGCTGGATCATTTGGTAACAGCATGTTTAGTTTAGCAAGAAATTGCCCAACTATCTTCCAAAGTGACTATACCATTTTGCGTTCCCACCAGCAACGAATGAGAGCTCCTGTTGCTCCACATCCTTGCCAGAATTCAGCGTTGTCAGTGTTCTGGATTTTGGCCATTCAAATAGGTATGCAGTGGTATCTCATTGTTGTTTTAATTTGCCACTCTCTAGTGACATATGAGGTTGAACATCTTTTCATATGCTTATATATGGTCATACAAATTCAAATACACTGTTGTTATTATTATTTTGAACAGTTACCTGTTAGATCAATTAAAAATAAGAAAAATAAATGTTTTTATTGTACCTTCATTTATTTCTTGTCTGAAGCTCTTCTTTTTGTTATGCAGATCTGAGTTGCAGATCTGAGTTTCTGACCTATTTCATTTTCGTCTTCTCTAAAGAACTTCTTTTAGGGGCCAGCCCCCTGGCTTAGCAGTTAAGTGCACGCGCTCTGCTGCTGGCAGTCCAGGTTCGGATCCCGGGCACGCACCGACGCACTGCTTGTCTGGCCATGCTGAGGCAGTGTCCCACATACAGCAACTAGAAGGATGTGCAACTATGACATACAACTATCTAGTGGGGCTTTGGGGATAAAAAGGGGGGAAAAAAAAAAGAAGGAGGAGGATTGGCAATAGATGTTAGCTCAGGGCCGGTCTTCCTTAGCAAAAAGAGGAGGATTGGCATGGATGTTAGCTCAGGGCTGATCTTCCTCATAAAAAAAAAAAAAAGAACTTCTTTTAACATTTCTTGCAAGGCAGGTCTACTGGCAACAGTCTCTCAATTTTTGTTCATCTCAGAAAGCTTTTATTTCTCCTTCACTTTTGAAGGAATATTTGCAGGATACAGAATTCTGTTTTTTTTTTTTTTTATCTCAACATTTTAAATATTTCATTGCACTGTCGTCTTCTTTGCATTGTTTCTGAGGGGAAGTCAGATATAATTCTTACCTTTGTTTCTCTATAAGTAAGGTGTTTTTTCCCTCTGGTTTCTTTCAGAATTTTTTTCTTTCCCTTTGATTTTTTGTAGTTTGAGAATACCTAATGTAGTTTTTTTGTTCTTTTTCCTGCTTGGTATTCTCTGAGCTTCTTAATTCTGTGGTTTGGTGTCTGACATTAATTTGGGGGAAATTCTCAGTTATTGTTTCAAATATTTCTTCTGTTCCTTTCTCTCTTTATTTCTGTCTGGTATTCCCAATACATGTATGTTATACCTTTTGGAGTTTTCTCACAGTTCGTAAATATTCTGCTTGTTTTTTTCAGTTATTATTCTTCTAAGCTTTTCAGTTTCAGAGGTTTCTATTGTGCTCAGATATTCCTTCCTCAGCAATGTCTAGTCTATTAATAAGCCCATCGAAGGCATTCTTCATGTCTGTTACAGTGTTTTTTATATCTTGCATTTCTTTTTGGTTCTTTCTAGGGATTTCAATCTCTCTGCTTACATTGCCCATCTGTTCTTGTATGTTATCTACTTTATCCAGTAGAGCCCTTAGCATACTAATCAAGTTGTTTTAAATCTCTGATAATCTAAATCTCTGATAATTCAACATCCCTTCCGTATATGAGTCTGTTTCTGATGCTTGCTCTGTCTTTTCAAATTGTGTTCTTTGGCTTTTAGTATGTCTTATAATTTTTTCTCCTTGGCCAGGCATGATGTACTGGCTAAAAGGAACCGCCGTATAGAGGCCTTTTGTAATGTGATGGTAAGGTGTGGGGGGAGGGGAGGCATTCTATAGTCCTATAATTAGACCTCAGTCTTTCAGTGAGCTTGTGCCTCTAGGTTATGCACTTCACATGTGCTTCTCAGGCAAGATGGCAAGAGTGGGCTGGAGTTGGGTATTCTCCTTCTCCCATGTGGAAGGGTAGAGGGAGTTGGGGTTGGATATTTCCCTCTGCCCAGGTCTGTTAGGTTCTGATAAAACCCCAGCAGGTTAGGCTCTGTTTAGATAGTTTCTCCTCAGGGCAGAATTTGTTAAGAAGTACAGAATGCTCTGGCCTATTTCAAACTGGTTCCTTTGGCTCTCCTTCTACTGGAAGCACAAGGTCTTTTTCTCTAATATTCACAGTGAGACCACGTGAAGGACAACTGGCAGAATTCCAGGAAGTAAAACTCAGAAAAGTGTGGAGGCTTCCTGATGACTGGGCCCCCCAAAGAATTTCTCTCTTAGACTTGTCCACACCAAGCCTCCAGCAGTTCGTCAATTACGATTCAATTTTCCCTGCCTAGACACTGGTTTCTGAGGAGGTTTCAGCTCTGCTCATGCAAGTTGTGATACTCTGTCTCTGCCTGGGGGTCTCTCCAATTTTGGGGGCAGTGGTTTACCCTGTGACCTCACTTCTCTTAAGGATCTATGAAGTGATGTGGATTTTTTTCAGTTGCTTCACCTTTTTACTCGTCAGGACGAAGTGACAACTTCCAAGCTTCTTACATGCTGGACTGGAAACCAGACTATTGTTTTGTTTTTGTTTTTTTAATTTTGCATTGTGCATAGCAGAATTGTCAGATAATAGGTGCTCAATAAATATTTTAAAATTGAATTATATTTGTGTAATTTTATTGACAAGAACAATACATATCCTGCTTAGAGATGGGTTTAATTGAAACTGAGTTGCTATTTTGATAAGGGAAAAATCAGTTGCGGAAAACTCACTGAGGGCAATGACCTTGCTTGATTTGCTTCTCCAAAGTGTATAGAAGAGTACCATAGATGGTTTGCAATGCAGCTTTGAACATCTCCTATTAAGAATGATAGCTTATTTCTCCATCTCTTAATTCTGAGATAGTCTTTAATAACGTGCCTAGGCTACTAGAATGTGGCTGAAGTCACAGTATGTCAGCTCTGATCCTAGGGCTCAACAGGTCTGGCATGGTTCCAAAAACTCTTGGCCTCCTGCCTCTGATTTGAGAACACAAGCTTATCTTGCTGGAAGATGTGAGATCATGTGAAGGAGAACTGAGCAGACTCAGCTGAGCTTCCATTCATTCTATCAAGTAACTGCAGCTACCTGAGCAATGCGAGCTGAGATCAGAAAGACCCTTCGGCCAACCCACAGAATCGTGAGAAATAATAAATAGTTGATGTTTTATACCAGTAATTATTGGGATAGCTTTTTGCATAGCATTATCCTGGAAATTCCCAACTAATATCAGGATAAATAATGCATCATGGGAAAAAGTATGCAAAACTATCTTTCTTCTGCCTGTTACTAAAATTAGGGCTCTCGATTCATGTCTTATGAAACTCAGGCTTTATACAGTATATAGAGTACCTAGGTACTAAAGTACCTATTTTCTTTTTTCCATTTTGAACCATGTATCATTTCATGTAATCATCTTACCAGATTGTGTTAAGAAGTTAAATTAACGAATAATGAAATGTATCCTCATGGATTAAATTATTGAATTATTATTAAATTATGCATGGACAATCACAGGACGAAATTCCTCTGGCGAAAAGGTTGACCCTAGTTTCCATTCCTAGTCTAACAGTGCTTACTGCTTCCGATATCTTACTTCATAGCTTCTAAGCATTACCAGACCTCCATTAATAATATTAATTGATTTTAGTTCCTTCTAAAACCCAGGCGAGCCAAATCCTCATCAGAATTGGCTGTCTTTAAAGCTCATACTCTTACATTTCACAGTTGTTTTGGGAAACAGACAAAATAACTCTTTTGGATTCAGCTCAATGAATTGTCCTTTTCCCTTCACTCTGTCTCCTCACATCTTCTGAAGCAATGTGGATCTGCAGCCCGCAGCTGTGGTTTTGGCTTCCTGATTTATCATCTACCCCATCATGACAGAGGCAGCAGATCCATCGGTGGGCCACTTGAACAGCATGATTCTGGCAGGCATTCCCAAAGGCTCAGTCTCTATATAGCCTTTTCCATCAGCCCTCCAAACACTTCAGGGAGCAAGCTATAATCCATGATGAATCCTCTTCTGTTTCCACTGGCTAGAATGGATTCTCTTATCTTTAACTAAAAGCTCTGAACTTAAAAGAAGAACCATGATTATTTGTAACCTTGATTTTCCAGACAAATCTTAATTGCTTAATAAATATAGCAGAGTAAATAAAGTCTCACAACTTTATCATTCATAATTAAAGCCCAACTCAAAGTTATTCAAATTTTTAGCTATGATATGCATAAAATTATGACACAAAAGAATTTCTTCCATTTTTTGGAGTTTATAGCAAATAGCAGATATCAAGCAGGGCTATTAATTTCATCCAATCTCTCCTCAACATCAATTAATGTACTCAGAAGATTGTAGCACTATCTTAAAGAAAATTTAAATAATAATTCTTAATAAATAGATTAAAGACCAAATAAATGGTGGTCAGAGAAAAGGAAGAAGAATCTGTGATGTCCATTGCACTAATCTGGAGCTGTTGAAGTTAACACTGTCAAGAGTGTAATCACTCATATTTTTATGAAAAGAAACTTCTATGATATTTGAGAGAATCTTCTGCATTATTAAAAAACAATATTATAAATAATGATCATATGACACATCAATGGACTACAGAGAAATCCAAAAGGCATATAAATAAAAACTATAAATCAAAAAGATAAACTCAGTAAAGTCCTTCCAAGTATACAAATAAACATCAATTTAATTTAAAATTTTCATTGCCTTTAAAAACACCAAAGTACATTCCCTCCATCTTGGACCAGGCTGGACTTCCCCCGTCCTCTCAAATACAAGTTCCTTTCTATTACAAGGGCTCTGCATAAGGAGCTTCTACTGACTGTAACCCCCCTATTTGCTACCTACCCTCACCTCATACTTCCAATCATCTTACACCATGACCTTGGAGATACACACACACACACCCCAGCACTACAGAAATTCATTTTCCATCCCCAAATTAACGTTTTCTTCTTCATTGAAAATCACTTGAATTTTTAATCATGGTATAATGACTGCCAAGAGTCAAGTTACATCATTTTCTTTTCCAACTTTTCATTTTAAATAAAATTCTGGGCTTTCTTGAATTTATCTGTGTCATTATCCTTGCAAAGTATTGAGAAAGCTGTTAATTTCAACACAAATCCATGTATTTGAAAATGCATTATTATTCCCTTTGATAAAATAATGAAAGCTAAGAAAGTATTTCTCATCTTCTATAGCATACAAGGAACAAATAGAACAGGGAAAATCTTTTAACTAAACAAGGCGGCATATTAGAGCCATATCAAAACAATGATGGAGCTTCAACATAATCATCATTATTAACTGGGCAACAAATCAAACATCGAGTTAATGGAGAAAAATCAGTGCTTAGGGACCAGTGCAGGTTAAGGTCACAATGGGATTATGTAAACATTTAAATCAAAGTAGAAAGATTATACTTGAACACAACCAATAGAGTTTATTTTAATATTCAGCTATCTATTTATGTTTTCAGAGTCAAAATTTTCAGTGGAATAAATATAAAAATACTTATTGCTCTATTTGTAAGTTGCATTTGGAATTATTTTTTTCTAAAAGTTTAGATGTAGTGTTAATAAGATGTCTCTAGAGAATTTCTTTTTCTTTTGTTCCTAGATGGTATTATCAAAGAAAAAAAACTGAGTTCATAAACAAATCTTCTCAAGGCTTCTAAGAAATTTGCATTATTTTCTATATTGGCTTATTACATAGGATAATGATAAATAAAATCATTATTTTAAAACACATCTGATTAGTTTTTGCACATTTTTTGCCATTTTATAAACTATAAATGATTCCAGTAATCACAAAAATATGTTAGCTGCAGAGCAATTATCGCTTAATATGCAACTTAAGGACATGAAACAATACTACAGTTCTTTTAAAATCAACTACCTAACAGAATAGCAGAAAATCCTTCATTAAAACACTAATTTCTTCTTATTGATGGGGACATGGAACAGCTGCATGACTATCATAACCGCCAGAACTCTGAGCCTATTGTCAGCTAATTTAGGAAACAAGATATGAAATTAGTACCCTGGGGTTGAAAACAAGCACTTAGAATTGAGATGTGACATTAATTAACGTAAGGAAGGGACTATAATATTACTGTGAAGTAATCATTATGCTAAGGAGAACATATAAAAAGAGAATTAGAACTGAAGGAAAATGCCCAATTGTCTTGTCTCTGAATGAAGTTCAAATGCAATATGATGATCTTACAAATAAAAAATTACAGTTGAACTTCTGAAAAACAGTTCACAGTTAGCTCGAAACAAAATAAAGTGAAAAACAGAAACCATAAAACAAAACAAAACAAATAAAAGAGGGAGGTGAGAACGATTACAGGTACCCTTACATTAGTGCTCAGTAGTCCAAGAAGCTAGGAGTGGACATAAAATTAAAAACCTTTATATTAAACAAAATTCTGTTCTTGCTAACACTGTCATATAGAAACATCGGGGAGCGTGTGCTCATCTTTTTATATTAGAAATTAGAGAGTGCAGGGAGAGTACAGCAAGCTGCCTCCAACAACCTAAATGCACTGGTGCAAAAAGAGTGTGGTGCTGGGGGTGGAGATGGAGAAGGGAACATTAATCAGTGGAAATGCTGGGATGGGAAAGATAAGGATGAGATGTAAGAAGAAAAACAGAAGAAGAAAGATGAAAGAAGAAGGAAGTAGGGGATGAGAAAAAGAAAGGAAAGGGAAAGAAAGAGAAAGAAAAACAAAGCAGATGCTTTTGTTTCGGGGCTACTTTGATTAGCATGGCTGCTGATCAGCTCAGATTTCATACAGTAATTGAATACGGAGCATTCTTCCTTACTGATTTCTCTCCACCTACAGTGTCTTTCACCTCTTCCTCATAGCTTGTATGAATTGGTTAAGCCTACAGGTCCAGTTCAGATCACCTATCTTGCAGTAAGACAGGATGACCTCTCCCATTCCCGGACTACTGAGGCACCTGTTCTTCAACTCATTTGGAATTGAATCGTATTCTGCCTCCTTTATGTCCTGGGGTTGTTTATAACAAATAATATGTTAGAACAGATGATTACGCATGTGTAGTGATGACTTGAACTCCTTTCCTGCTGATGAAGTGGTCCATTTAGCCAATCAAGAGCACTGAGCAAGTCAAAAGAAGGTGATGGATTCTCATTGTGAAGAACATTCAGAGGTATGAAATAGTGTCATCACAAGAACTTATTGTTTATTTGTTGTTGACAGTCTTGGTAGGCACTTCAACAAGGGAAAATTGGAAATTTAGCATTTAGGGAGAGATTTTTCCATCAAGATTTGAAAAGTTATTCTTAAGTAAGTATACGGTCATTTCTAACTCTATCAGTATAATTAAAAGACATGAACACCATGCAACTTAATTTCATTCATCTATTCATTAGCTAATCATTAAACAGAACTGGATTAAGTTTTTAGTATGTGCCTAATACTGAGCCACATTCTTATTTAAACTGTCAATCAAATGAGACACAGTCTTCATCTTCATAGAACTTGAAATCAAGTGAGGAAAACTGCCATTCATCAAGGAAACATACATATAAATGTGGACTCACAAACTGTGATACATTCTTTGAAGAATAAGGACCAGCTCCATTAATCCTCAATAAGTCGTCACTGATTGAATCAAACGATCAAAGAGCAGAGTCTGTATGAAGAGTAGTATTGGTGATTTTCTGCTTTTCTTCAAAGACTACTGCCTTGGGATTTTAATTATTTCTGTGATTCATTCATGTATTCATGTATTTGTTGAGTCAGTCAGTGAACAACTATTTCTTGAGCACTCACTATACTAAGTGGGCCAAGCAGGTGCCAAAGATAGTGAACAAAACTGACATGGCCTTAAACTAAATTTACAGCCCAATAAAGTGAAAGATATGAAATCAATGATTACCCAATTGATGCTTAAGTGATAGAAAAAAAATTACAGAGGGACTTGAAGCAGTTTGGAAGACCTAAGAAGATTCTTCAAGATCCTTCAAGAGTGATCCGAGAATACTAGTGAAAGATAAGGTTGAATTAAACAGACGAATAAAAAGACTGTCCCAGATAAGTAGGCTCAACATATGAAAGATCTTAATGTTGAAAGGAACTGGATGAAGGCCAGTATGTCTGAACAACTTCACCAGCCCCATCTAGTGATCATGTATTATACATACGAACTTATAAAGTACTTAAGGGTAGATTTTCTTTATTGTGTACTGTCTCCCACACAATCTAACAATGTGCTAGAAAATAATTATTTTCCCCATCAATACTGCACTAGTCAGAGTGGTGGTTTCCCCAGATGATTCTTCCAAGCGACCCCGATCATCTGTTCATACAGGGCATGAGACTCACTTCTGACCAATGAGATGTCTGCTAGGAGCACCTGAAAATTAATTAATCGATCCTCAGGTAAGACATGAAAGAAAATACATCTCTTCCTTTGGACATTATAGTGTCTGGAGATGATGCCTGGAACTGCTACATCCAAAACAGAAACAGTCTGACTGAAGAAAAACCCAACCATGAAAAAGGACAAAGAGAATCTCAGAGAAAGAGCTAGAACCCTGAACTCCAGCCCTAGCCATGAACTTCTTGTTATCTCAGAAAATATATTTCAACATATTTGAGCCAATATGAATTTATTTTATTCCTCTCTATAGAAGACATTGCAAATTATACACACATACACACACACAATTTCCATGGTTCTGAACTTATAATCAAATTTTATCCAGAAAAATAATGTATAATTGTTGGGAAGAAGGTTTTTAGCATCATGAGTACCCAAAAAATATAGGTGCTTAAAGCAAAATATAGAAGTATATATGATAGCTCTCTAGAAAAAGTCATGTTAGGGAAGATTTTCTTAAAAGACTCTGTAACCAGGAAGAGAAACATTGAATACGTGGGCATTGCATGAATCTATCCACAGAAGCTGGTAATAGGACTTAGTTATCTATGAGAACAGCAGTTTTAACCACCGACCCAGCCATTAGAACTAGAATGGACCTAATATTTTAACCACCAAGAAGAGATGCAGTGAAGAATTAAATGAGGAGGAGCATTGAAAATAAATGTGAAGTTTTTAATGTTTTCATTTACCTTAACTAATTCTTACAGATTTTGTATTTTGAGTCTGCACTGTATGGTAATTAAACAATAAGAATGCTAAACAGTGACTGAGCATTTGGGGCTGGGGCAGACACTGAAGAGCAGTGCTACAAGGATGGACTAAAAAAAGCTCTAATAAATTTTCTTTTCTCACGCTAGTTAATAGTAGCACATATATTCCCAATCATGTGTAAAATTGACTTGCAGGAGTCATTAATTGGGACTTCCTTGCATCTTTTTCACACTTTTTCATGCAGGAAAATTTTGTCTTCAAATGAAAGCAATAAACAGAATGAATAAACAAGGGTGTTTTTTTTTTTTTAAAAAAAGCATAGATGCTCTGGCTGAAGGTGAGGAAGCCCTGGACACGCTGAGCTCTGGTTGGTCTGCCATTCAGTCTCCCACCCTTGTCCTAAGAAGTCACTGCTCAGTGGTTTATTGAGACAGCTTTCGATAAAACACTTTTTCAGTACTCTTGGCATCATTAAAATAGCTTAAGCCACATCTTCTGCTACGCTCTTTAGATTTAAGCAACAGCTTTTGGCACAGATGACACCTCTACCTTTGTTACCAACCTGTTCCTACGGCGGAGCATTAACCCTTGTAAACTAAGGGTTATATCCCAGGAGATCCATTAGTACATGATCACACTCGTATCCCCAAACAATTTTAGAAACACAAACATGCAAAACCACTTGCAATTTACAAATTATATTTTTAAATATACCATATAGGAAAATAATACATTTCTTAGAATAAGCCCACATTCTGTTTAAAGAATAAGGTTTTGTACAGAAGAAAGGACTTTTAAAAAATAATATCAGAAGAAGAATAAGATATCAGAAGTTTTATGTTACTTTCAAGTGTGTATATACCTGGAAGATTCTCAAGGGAAGTTTGCCACTCTCTTCTTCCAAAACCTGAGTGGAGAATCAAGATCTTGGGGAGTCAGGTGTAATCTAAATGGAATACTCAATATGTTTATCATTTTTCTAATAAATACTAGAGAATAAAATTGGGAAGTTTTATTAGGTTCATAGGTATTTATAGACTATATAGTAAGAATATATTACAGAAGCACAGATTAAAAGATGGAGAGAAATGAAGGCTAAAAAGACAGAAGAACTAGCTAACTCACATGAGTGATTATAACTCAGCGGTAAAGTCAGAGAATGATATGGCACTTTTGGACTATCTTAACTCTAAAATAAAGCAATTAGTATGAAGTTAAGGCCATATATATTGAAATGAAGCTAACAATATCATTACTCACAGTAAAAACCAGCATTAATATTGAATTACCAGAAGGACAATCAAAGAAAAAGAGGTATTAAGTTCTAAAATCTAAGATAAATAACTGGAGAAAAACTTCCAAATATTCATGGCGCAGTATAGTCCTATTTAGGGTCAATTGATTAAAAGCACAAATTATATGAATGACAACAAATACCAACAGTAGTTTCCTTGAAGTGAGGCTCACTTTATGCATCTTGGAAAAAAAAAATCTGCTAGGCTAACTACCCAAATCTGAACAACCATATTTTGTCAGTCATTTTTTTCAAGTAAGAACAATGTTTCAAGTTAAAAAAAAAAAAAAAAACAGCTAGTTTAGCTCACAACTCAAATAATCTACACTTGCTTCTTCCTCAAGATAATTATTGTATCTTTGTTTGCAACAGAAATGCTCCAAATGTAGTTTCAATTTTGTCACACTAAATATTGAAAAGATGTGTAGTCAAGTGTTGAGTGTAAAACATCACTATATTTTACTGTTTCTTGAAGGACATTCTGAAATGAAATTGGCTTTCTTCTCCCTGTGATTATATGATAGTGAAGAATAAAATGACATAGAACCATTTCATGGCACTGTCTGATTCTGGCTAAGGGGCAGTGGTTTTACCCACCACTGCTTTTACACAACTAGTGCTCAAGTCAAAGACTGAACAAGTCCAATGACTGTTTGAGCATTATTAGGAAGACAGATTGTTACTGTTTAACTCAAGATCCCCTGAAAGTTTTAGTCCACGGATCTCGGGTTATGCTCACTTTGAGAATCGCTGGTACAGGTCTTAAATTCTAAAAGCGCCAGTACTTTACGCCAATTCTTAGCAAAGAAGTTTTGTGGAAAAATGGTCACATGCAGGAGAGCCACACACGTGCTCCACGTTCAGGACCATGTGTAGGAAATCAACAGAGTACACAGCATTCTTTCTAATCCTACGAAGCCAATTCTAAATGTCAGTAGTTTAAGGAAGCCTCAAGACATGCTTTTACTAATGCTTGTTATTTTTTTTTTTAAAGATTTTATTTATTTTATTTTTTCCCCCCAAAGCCCCAGTAGATAGTTGTATGTCATAGCTGCACATCCTTCTAGTTGCTGTATGTGGGACTCGGCCTCAGGATGGACGGAGAAGTGGTGCCTCGATGCACACCCGGGATCCGAACCCGGGCCACCAGCATTGCAGCGCGCGCACTTAACCACCAAGCCACAGGGTCGGCCCCTAATGCTTGTTATTGATTCAGAATAAAAAGATGAATCCTGTGCAACTTGTTCAACTGTACTGGCCAATCTCCTATAATTAACTCGCTTTGGGGCATTCTTTACGATCTGCACTATTCTTTTAGTTTGACCACTTGCTGGCGGGTGATAAGGCCTGATGGTGACAGACTGATCAAGTTTTCTCTTCCTACATGTCTCCAATGGAGTTACCAGGACCGATACCATCTGTCAATCAGAGTGTCACAGAATAACTGCCAGAGAGCAGTGACTGCAGCCCTTGAAGTATGAGAAGGAGCTGAGACTTTTCAATTCACTTTGAGGTGTATTTAAAGCACATTCAGGCTGCCTGCTATGGTTCAACTTTATTTCAAATCAGAAATCAACACGGTTGATAGAAGTTGTAATAGAAACAGGCAAGTAAGAGAAAAAATAGGAAGGATAGGTCAGGTCTTTAGAAAAATAGTCACTTTTTTCAAGTTGCCTCTGTGTTCTCCACAGGCAAAAAATATTTCCAAAAACAAAATTCAGAATTCAGAGCCAACTATAAGAAAAAAAGGCAGAATATATTTTAGGGAAATACATAGAGAGAGACAGTGAGTGAGAAGAGTGGCAAGGTAAAAATAAAACACAGTGAGTCATTATCGAATATTATGTCTAAGAAAAAGCAAAATAAACTTCAAATGTTAAAAATACAGTATTTTATTTTAACAGAGAAGGTAAAAAGAAAATTAAATTTTTATATGACAGAATTATGGTAAATAAAATGAAAATGAATGCCAATACTAAATGAAAATTGTTCAACTATTCAAAATATGAATAAAACAGGCTTTAATGCAACTATTATGTGATTTATTAAATTAACAAATTAAATTACTCAGAAGTCATCTATCACACTTTACATCCAATGATCATGCGACTCAGTTTTTGTTTTGAAAAATGCACAGGCCAATGGCAGGACAGAGAACCTCCTTAGCCAATTTGAGCTCCGAGTCTTCTAGAGAAGTGGAATGTTCCACTCCTCCATTTTCTTCAAACCTTAAAACGTCCCCACCCACCTCCTCTCATTCATCAGATGAAGGGGACACTAATGGTGAAAAAAGAAATAGTAAAATCAGAAGAGATCTTTCACCTTCCCCATCCACCCACCCTACCATGCTTCTGGTTTCTGTAACCACTTACTTTGTCTTTCTGTTTGGTCCGGTGGACAGATAATCCCTGCTCTGTATCTGATCTGCCCTGATCTAGTCCATGATTCACAGTTCTTTTCTCCCTCCTTGAATCACTCTCTGCACTTGGCTTTGGAGCAATTCTCTCTTGCTTCTCCTCCATCTCAGTCTTCAGTCTTCTTGTGAGATTAACCTCATCTTCCAGACCTCCAAATCCTGGAATGTCTCGGAGCATAGCCTGGGATCTCTTCTGCCCCCCATTTCCCCTCTCTAGCGGATCACAGACAAGCCCATAGACTTAAATAACATCTCTGTGCTTTCAGTTCTCAATGCAAAAGTCCAGTCCTGATATCTCCATTGAAATATGGATTTAGATTTAAAAAAACAGTAGTGTATGAATAGTAAAATAAAATAGAATAATCAACGCTTCTAAAAACACAGTTACTGCAATTTATTATTTAATTTAGCTTTGAGTTTCTTTGAAATGTAGAAAGATTCATTAGAAAGGAAAACATGATGGATATTATAATTTCCTTTTTCAGATGAAAGTAAGCACCCTCTTTTGTTTGGAGAATAACCCTTTGGAATTGTATTCAATGAAGAATGAATTTTGTTGCCTTTTAAACAAAGGATAGCACACAAAGAATACATTTCCTGAAATAATTAATATTTGCATGATGACTTTATTGTGTGTAGCACTTTGATATATCCCTTTATTCAACTGTTGTTATTAAACCCACACTTTATCCAAACACTTTTTTTCTTCTAACATTTTGATAATCTCACCAATTCTGTGATTATTATCTGCATTTACTGGAATAAGAAATGAGGCTACTAGTTTAAGGGGCTAAGTTCGCTTCATCTATAAGCAGTATAGCCAGTATTCAGTTACATATTCTTTCCCCTCACATGAAGGACAGTGTTCAATGATAGTTTTGTAGTAGAGAAATACATAAATGTTTTAATAAATCTTAGGGTAGAATGTTTTCAAAAAATAACTCACAGAAGACATTCTCTGCTATTTTCACGAAAAAGTCCAGATTCATAAAAATTAGATGTGTTAATCTTGTACACCATACAGTATATAAAATACAGAGGAAATTATCTTTCATTACATACTTGAATTTAAAGAATTACTCTGTATGTGTGATATTTCACACACTTTGAATTTTAGATAGGAAATACATACCTTGTTTCTCCTTTATGTAACCTGACCAGCATTTTACGTGTAAGGTTCTTCTCCTCGAATATTAAGTGAGATGCTACTAAATGCCAAATATTGTGTTAAAATTTGGGAGATAAAGAGATGAATTAGACACCGTCCTTGTGTTGAAAACGTTAATAGAAATAAAAAATAAAATAATACTATGATTGATCAACAAATTGACTACATATTATAAGAAAATTCAAGCTAACAAATAAGCATATAGAAGTTTAACAAGTTGTCAAAGTCTTATTGTAAAAAATGAGATGAAAGAAATAATTCAATGGAAAAAGCATTTTCACTGAATTCTAACAATCAATTTTTTATTTCAATTAACACTGAAATAAAATGAAAAAAAAAAAAGACAAGGAACAGAATGTTAGGAATGGTGATAGAAAACAGAGTTACTGTAATTTTCCTCTATGCAAAAAAACGTTTCATGCTTTTATAACCATATCCCAGAAAGTTAATTCATGCATTTAGCTAATTTTTATGCTAAAAATATCTATGGGGCCGGCCCAGTGGTGCAAGCGGTTGGGTGCGCATGCTCCGCTGCAGCGGCCCGGGGTGCGGCGGCCCGGGGTTCGCCGGTTCAGATCCCGGGCGCGCAGTGACGCATCCGGCAAGCCATGCTGTGGCGGCATCCCACATAAAGTGGAGGAGGATAGGCATGGATGTTAGCCCAGGGCCAGTCTTCCTCAGCAAAAAAAGAGGAGGATTGGCAGATGTTAGCACAGGGCTGATCTTCCTCACACACACACAAAAAAATACATGATGTGTGTATGTATATATAAAACAATGCAACTCAAATATTTGAATTGCTTTTTCCAAGAGTTTCCAGTTAAACCATATTTAACTGACATCCATGTTATTAATATTAAACAGTAGAATCATATCTCACTTATAACAGGCTTATCCTTAGAAAGTCATTTTAAAGGGAAGATGTTTCCTTTCCAATGAAATCTAAATACATATTCCAGCCACTGCAAAAAGTATTATTGATTATCTTTTTTCATTGTAGTTGTGACCCTAGCAACTAAACAACCTTTGCACATATGTAATGTTATGCTAACAAAATTTAGACAGCAGATATATATATTAAAAAAAAAAAAAAAAAACTAGAAACCATTACCAGAATTATAGTCAAGGATATTTGGATTCTCACCCCAAACACAACCTTTTGTGACATCTGAGAGTTAGTTAACAGTGAGATTGGTTTATCCTGTATTTTTGATGTATGATCTGATTTGGAGAACAAATACGTATGATTTCTGAGTTGGATAGCAAATTCCTGAAATTCAGTATTTTGTATACTAGATAGTCCTCCAAATTCAACAGAAAGCAAGGAGATGATTCGTTAGCTACACCAGTAAGAAATTTTACACCCAGGAAGAAATGTCCTTATTCCAAATTCTCTGCAGTCTTTACAACAAATTAGAAATAGAAAAAAATCCACCTACGGTGGGATTTTCAAGTTGTAGCCCACTCAGAATTTGATCACTCAATTCACCTTAAAATCCATGCTTTATATAGAGTTCTTATCTATTCTTGATGAAACTGCAACAATTAATTTCACAGCCAGAGCTTTTCAATTAGCACACTCATTTTTGACAACCATTTGGATGGTAGTGTGACAGCTTCAGTATAGCTTCAAAATTAAAAGTGCCATGGATGGCCAATTGTATTCTAGATTGCTATTTTCCAACTTTCACAACAGAAATTAAGCTGTGAAAGAAATTCCGTTGTCTGAAAATACGGCCTCATTTTAAAGAATTCCTGGGTGGGACTTAAAGCCCACACACAGTACACTTTAATAAATGTTTACTGAGAAAAATCTAGAATTCATGAGTCAAATTAATTTTTTAAAATATTTGATTATGAATAAATTGCGCAATTTGGCTTTTCAGACATAAGGCCATTTTTTTGACACAATACACACAAAAAATAATGAACAAAATAAAAATATAGGATTTAAATAATTAATCTCCATGGTTATTCATATATTGCACGTGCTTTACTTAGGGAAAATATATTTCCACTCATTGTGCAATTTACGTATTCTAAATCCCTATAGTGTATACTGGAAGCATTGAAATGTTTGTTAAAAATATTAAACTGTAGAACAATAATATATAATATCCAAGTGGTATATTATGAATAAGCTTCTGAAGTGACCAGATTAAAGAAGAGAAATATACAATTCTTACTCCAATAAATATATTTTAAGTCTTAGCAATGACATCAAGGTTGAAGCAAAGTCAGTTCATATCCCATCCACGGGGTAGTGCTGAAGAGATAAGACCTAAATTGTCAATAATAAATGCACTTCATGAAGAGTTGCTCTATCTTTCTGTTCAACATTTTCTCTAAAAATGCTTATATCCTCCAATTACCTTTGCAAGGTCTTTTAAGACTACAGTTCTGCCTTAAATGCTTACATGCAGTAAATACAATGTACTAGGACTTGTATAAAGTTATTTTTAAATTGAATTAATGAAACAAATATACTAAAAACAAAAATTAAATAGAAAATATTGCAGCTCTCTTTATGCAGGGAGAGAAATGTAAGTTAAGAAACTGGGGTGGAATGACCTTTTTCAGAAAAAATTTCCTGTCCCTATTCATTAGTGAAGCCAAATGGGAGATTTTAGATGCTGCGTGAATAAGTATAGAAGCCTTGGATGGGGAAAAAAAAAAATCAGATTTACTTTTTGGAGACATTATTTCATTGTGGGCTCTGGAGTTAGTTTTTCGCTCCAATATTTACTAGATCTGTAATGCGGGACAAGCCAGGTGACCTCTCTGAGCCTCAGACATCTTATTTCTCAAGTGGAAGCTATTAATTAAAGCTATCCCAAGTTGTGGTAAGGATAAAATGAAACGTTGCACCTGAAGCACAAATAAGACTAATAATTACAAAAGTAACACACTATTATTGTGGCTGTTATTGCCAGATGTTTTAAGAACTCCAGTAAACCCTAAGTCAGATAGATTAATATCAAATAAATATGGAAAGCAGAAATTTCTTACTGATTTTAGATTTCAGCCTTGGTCACTCACTAAGCAGCAACTTTTCTAAAGAAGAATATCAATGGGTAAAATTTTCTTATTACTACTATCTCAGACCTTGAATAAACTAAAATTCAATGTGAGAGTAATTTTTGAGAAATTATTATTATCCAACTAAATTGTTTTGCAAATATTGACTCAGAACAAAAACATCATTTTAGCAATCTCTATGAAACATCTGTGAATGACCTCTGATTTACTTGGAAAAACAGGGAATTTAGTAGCTGTAATAAACCTGTAATGAATATATTATCTTTATTCTTATTTTTACTATGTGTTCTGATGTTTTATTTTCTCCTCAATGCTCAATCTTGTTTTACTTTTTCTTATTAGTGTTATATTTTTATTCTGCTCTAATTAACACCAATAAATGAAAAGAAAGTTTTCTAAAGTCTTGAAAAAGTAAGCAGAAATAGACTACTAAGAATCCAAAATTATCACTATAAACAAAATACTTAAATGGAAAAAATGACTAATGCAATAGAGTTATTTTTGTAGTTATTTCTTATATTAGAAAATCATGATACAGGTAAGATTTTAAAATATTTTCCTCAGTTAGTTTTTCTATTTTTTACATTTTTTTTGAGTAGTTTTGGATTATTTTTATTTGTAAAAATAACATGTCGAACCAAAGGAATGATTCATGAAAGAAAGAATTGATAAGCTAGACTTTCTTAAAATTAAAACAACTGTTGTGACCAAGACACTGTCAAGAGAATGAGAAGAATAGCCACAGACTGGAAGGAAATATTTGCAATAGACATATCTGATAAAGGACTGTTATCCAAACATACAAAGAACTCTTAAAACTCAGCAACAAGAAAGCAAACAACCCAACTAAAAATGGCTCAAACACCTTAACAGATATCTCACCAAAGAAGATATACAGATGGCAAATAAGAATGTGAAAAGATGCTCTACATTGTATGTCATCAGGGAAAGGCAAACCAAAACAACAATGAGATACCACTACACACCTATCACAATGGTCAAAATCCAGAACGCTGACAACACTAGATGCTGGTGAGGATGAAAGAGGGGCAACAGGAACTCTCATAGATTGCTGACGGCAATGCAAAATGGTACAGCCACTTTGGAAGACATTTTGGCAGTTTCCCAAAGAATTAAACATACTCTTACCATACGATCCAGCAATTAAACTCCTTGATATCTATCCAAAGGTGATGAAAATTTATATTCACATGGAAATCTGCATACAGATGTTTACAGCAGCTTTATTCATAATTGCTAAAACTTGGAAGCAACCAAGATGTCCTTCAGTGAATGGATAAACTCTGGTACATCCAGACAATGGAATATTACTCAGCACTAAAAAGAAACGAGTTATCAAGCTATGTAAAGTCATAGAGGAATGCTAAATGCATATTACTACATGAAATAAGCCAATCTAAAAAGGCTACATTCTATATGATTCCAACTCTATGATATTTTGGAAAAGGAAACACTATGGAGATAGTAGAAAGATAAGTGATTGCCAGGGGTTAAGGGAGAGGGAGGGATGAACAGTGGAGCACAAAGTATTTTTAGGGCAGTGAAACTACTCTATATGATACTGCAATGTGGATACATGTCATCAAATATTTGTCCAAAGCCATAGAATAGAATGTACACCACCAAGAATAAACCATAATGCAAACTATGGACTTTGGACGGTAACTGTGTGTCAATGTAGGCTCATCAATTATAACAAACGTAACATTCTGGTGGTAGATGTCCATAATGGGAGAGGTTATGCATGTGTAGGGGCAGGAGGTATGTGGGAAATCTCTCAATATTGTCGTGAACGTAAAACTACTCTAATAAATAAAATCTACAAAAAAACGTTAAAAATATTATGTCGGCAAAAATAACCTTTCAACAGAGAAAAATCTAAAGAAAAAAGTAAAAATCATCTCCAAATCCACTATCCAGAAGTATTCATAATTGCTGAACATTCTTCCAAATATTACCATTCACACACACACACACGCACACACACACATCATGGGAATATGGTATAGATGTATACAGTTTTACACACGGATTAACATATTATCTTGAAACCTTTATTTAACTCAACATTATACCATTAGCATGATTCACTACATATAACATGATGAGCTTTTAATGGCTTCCAAATTTCCACCATTATAAATAATCTTGCAATGAACAATGAGTGTTCATTAATATTGCAAACATTTCATTAGGGTTCCTCGAAGTGAAATCCTATAACAAAGTGTATGCACTTTACAGACTAGCTTCAGAGAGTTTCTATCAATTTAGACTCATATCTACAATAAATGAGAGTGAATAGTGTCCCAGTCTTACCAATAGACAATTGTATCAATCTTTTTAAATCTGCAGAATGAGAAAATATGTCATTATTATTGACTTTTTTGGCCACTAAAAATGAGACTGAGCATCTTCTGAAATGGGTTTTTGTCATTTGCAAATTCATTAGCTACTTGACTTTTATTTTTCTCATTTATCATAAATACTTATGTACATTAAGGATATCCCCTTTAGCATTTCTTGCCAATTCTTTCTCCATTTGTATCCCAGATAACTCTCTTGTCTCCAATTTTCTTCTGTTCTATTCTAATCAGTGTCTCAGGCACATCTGGATTACTCCTATTAACTCGACACCCTGATTAATTCTTATGGCCCTCCAAACAACCATGACCTCAAGAGTCCATTTATTTTTATTTAAAACAAGGTCAAATCATGTTATGTGTATATATCAGAATGTCAAATTACTTAATAACTTAAGTTTGTTTAATAACTTAAAATTCAAACTCTACCATGGTCTGTTCTATACGAAGTCCCACATCACGTCACTTCATTGCTAACCACTCTCCTTTTGTGGATTCATTATCCATTGCTGCATCAAAATCATCCCCAAATATAGGCACTTAAGACAATAGGTAGTTATTATTCCATACTATTTCTGACGGTCAAGAATATGGGAGGACTTTAGCTAAGCAGTTCTGGCTCAAGGTCTTTAATGAAGTTGCTGTTAAACTCTTGGCTAGGGCTGCAATCTCAGAAGACTTGTTTGGGGCTGGAGGATCCACACGAAGCTCACTCATATGGTCGTTGGCTGGAGTCTATAGTTCTCCTCTACATGAGCATCTGCACTGGGCTGCTCACAACACAGTTTCCCCCAGAGCAAGGGATCCAAGAGAAAAAAAAGCAGCCATCAAGAAGGAAGTCACCGTATCTTTTATAACTTAATCTTAGAAGTAACATACCACCAATTCTGCCATATTCTGTCAGTCATACAAACCAATCCCTGCGCAACAGGAGAACAGGTGACCCAAGTAGGGATCATTAACGGCCCACCGTGGCTTGTTACCACACGTTACTAACTATACTCCAGTCACAGGACCTTCTTTCTATTTGTTACACATTTCAAGTTCATTCTGTCTTTGGGAACTTTGCATTAGCTGTTCTTTTGGCCTGGAACAATTTTCCCCAAATCATAGCAGAGCTGATTCTAACGTATCATTCAGTTCTCAGTTCAAATGTAACCTCCTTGAAAAATATTCTAACCACTCTAATGTTGTTTACTTGTTAGCTTTCTAATTTTCTATTTTTCACTGGAATATATGCTTCATGAGAATGAAGAATATGTGCCTTGTTCACTGCCATGCCTAACACAAATGCTTGGCAAATAGCAGGTATCTCTATAAAAGTGTGTGTATATAGAATATATATATATATATTAGCATCTATCTAGGAGAAAAAATAAACAGGCGATAGGAAACCTTTTTATGTAATGTGTATGGCAAATACTTTCATTGTTTTTATTTTCCATCTTATTTATTTTGCATTTGACATGCAGATATACACAATACGCTAATGCACTAACATATATATATGTGTGCATATATCAGATAACCACTGCTTGAAAAGAATTTACTTAAGTTTCTAGGGAAAGGGGAGGAAAACAGATGATAATATTTACTGAAAACTTCAGACATTATCTCATTAAAAAAAAAATTTCCTAAACTCTTCTGAAGTAATAACATCTGTATTTTTCACATAAATAGAGTTTCAGAGATGTTAATTAACTGTCTCAAAGTCCCAGAAATAGTACTGAAAAAAACAATTTTGACTTAGATCTGCTGGATGGCAAAGACATTCCTCTTGGTTGCTCTACTCCATTCTCACAAGCATAAGTCAACATGCCGAAAATTCCACAAGCATGCGTATTTCCTCAGCAATTATTTTTTATTGTCAGGGAAATGGTTCTAAAATTTCATTTTTCATTCTTAAACCTAGCTTGTTTCTTCTCAAGATTCATTGATGATAAAAGAGTCATTAACACACACAAATAAAATGACTAACATTAGGCAGTGTTCACCTAATTACAAAACTTAATTTTCCCATGGAAGCAAAATGTGTGACCATCTCTCATAGCAGCATGACACTGTCAAACAGAGATACATATTTCTAAAAGCAATATTCCATTGCAATGCTCTTAGCACCCAAAAGAGAACATAACCAACAAACTGAGCATGCTGAACACTTACAAGGGAAAAAAGCACCATAGAATTTTTCTCTCTCGTTAGCAATTTTGCAGCTCATTTAGCTTAAGCTCTTAATTTCATAGAGAGAAACTGTTTCGTATGCTGTAAATTTTTTCATCTTTTATATTTTGAAATACGTATTTCTCCAAAATGTATAGACATCTCTCCTAATTAATTGCTATTATACTGCCTCATTAATTATTCTGTTTGTGCTTACTGGATTTGTATTTTTTTCAGCGTTTGTTTGATGACCATTGCCTTCAAATAATCAGCCTTTTGTTAAGTTTCCTGAGTTTCATTGCAGTGCCACACAGATCAAGGAATGCAAAGTGTCCAAATCAGGGTTTTGTTCATTTTTTTCTTCTTGTAACAAATGGCTAACCATAAATTCTGTATAAGTATTTCTTAGACTATATTTAAAAATAAGGTGAGATTGTAGGGAATGCTTCCTTGGAATTTTTACCCCCAATAATAGCTGTTTTGTAAAACTTGGACTTTCTACAGCTGCTGAATTTTTGAGTTTCCTAGGAGACTGTAAGCCCAGCGTCACTTTCTTAAAAACGATGAAAGCTCTCTTTAGTCTGGGTCTATGCCTTGTTGAGTCACAAGAATGAATCCTTTGATAAAAAGACTAGACAAGAATGCATGCATTAGATGATGGGACTTAAAACTATTTATGACAAAATTATATAGAGTGCTAAAATCACAACAGTATGGTAAGACATTAGAATATATTATGTAATTATATATGGGGATTTTTTTTTTCCTTTTGTCTTAATCAATACCTTTCAGGAAAATAACATCAGAGAGAACGGTTCCTTCCTTTCTCTCTCTTCCTTTCTTCCTTCATTTCTTTCTTTCTCTCTTTCTCTCTCTCTCTTGCTTTCTTTCTGTTGTTCTTTCTTTCTTTCTCTCTCTCATTTTAAATAAATCCCAAAACCAAAGACAGGTTGATTCACAGAAGGGTCTTTCCAAACTGTTTCACCATACATTAATGACAATTTCTATTGGAATTTTTATAACTCAGCATGATTAAATTAGAAAATCATCATATATGAATATCTCATTTCAAGTATTTTCATTTAATTTTTCCTTCAAAAATTTATCACAGTGCTTTACAGACACTTGGAACTTGACAAAAGTTCCGGAATTTCATCAATTTTGATTATAATTGTTTTGATTCATATCCATCAGTTATTAGTTAAATGCCAAAGAATTTTATTAAATGTCTGATTCGCCTCCCTTGAACATGCTGCTCTGCTTAAAGCTTTCTGCACTATACTGGAAGCATACCGTATATGAACTACCACCTCAGAAGTACTATATTTTGAGGAATTAAAAAATTAGATTAAATTGTCAAGTTCCTACAACCTTTGAGAATTACAGGTAAATAGTGCTTCTAATGAAAAGTTTTACATTATATCATACATTTGTATAGTTTTAAAAGTAAAAATAAATGTAAACAATGATTCAAAATCTAAATAAATGTGACAGTCAGAATTGTGTAGGCTATGTTGTAGTTACCTACAACCCCAAAGCGTCGTGTTTTAACACAAAGGTTTACGTTCTGCTCTTGCTTCATCTCCAGTCAAGGTCAGCAGGGGGCTCTCTCATCATGGTCACACAGAGACTCAGGATGATAGAAACTTCGCCTTGACTGGTGCTTCCACAATCATCAGAGCAGTGCAAAAAAAAGTGACAGCTGCCACTCCTCACACTTCATTGGCCAAAGCTTGTCACATGCCAGGCCTAACTTCAGAGGCAGGCAAATACAATTCTAGCAGACAGCCAAAAAAGTGAGAGCTGAAAATGTATGGGAAACACCACTAATAATTGTTAAAGTTGTGGCTTCAGGTAGCAGCCTTGTGTAAACTCAGAAAATAAAAGTGGGATCTGAAACTAATGAATTTAAATTAATTTTCTTTCTTTTGTTCATTCAATTGTTGGTGCGAGATCTGACGTTCATTCTTTATTTCTTGTCACTTTTGTTTTGGTTACCTCAAAAGTCAGAAAACACCATACTGACTTTTTAAAAAATGATTACATTTAAACATATTACATATCAGTATTAGCTAGTGAGTCAGATAACTTTTCTTTTACTTCTCCCAAAATTGTGCCATGTTTTACTCTATTAAGTCAGAATTATAGATTTGAAATAAAAGAAAGATTTAAAATTATGAGTATCGGTAACAAGAAGAATCATAAATAACACTTACTAGGTGCTTACTAGGTGCTTCACATTATGCTGTTTAATCCTCACAACACTATAAATTATATATTGTTATCATCATTTTTAAGATTAGCCAACTGGGGCATGGGAAAGTTCAGTGACTTGCCCAGAGTCAAACAGCTGATAAACAGTGAAGATGGCATCCATATGTGGGCAGTCTGCTCCAGAGTCAGAAAACCAGTTAATTATATTGAATCTATCCAGATTCTTTTGAGAACATGCATGCGTCAATATAAGTGGGGTAGTGTGCATTTCTTATGCTTCCAAAAATAAAAAATGGTATCTAAGTAATCATAACTACAGAATGAAAAACAGAAGTTTCTATTTTATAAAAACATAGTTTCTATTTTATAATTAGCTATGATTATATGTTTGTTATATTTTTCATACACATTTCCCCATGTTCAATCAACATATACTTATTGTTTATTATCTGTACATCTTATGGGTATGTTTTCCTCTGCATATTATATTTCAAGAAAAACTAACACATTATTTATTGTTTATTTGCATAATTCTAAGCTTAAATGAGATAATACATGTGAAAGCATTTTTTAAACAGTAAATACTATAGACTCACATTAGATAACTATTATTGTTATCTTTGTAATTTCTCAGAAAAAGACAATGATACATTACATACATAGTGTGTCCTCACATATCATCATGTTATTTAGCTTTTATTAAGGGCTACTGTTGGGGACATTTAGGGCATAGCCAGTAAGTCAATGTCACAGATCAAATTCATTGAAATCTAAGGGACTAGCAAATTGATCCTAGGGAAGCATGTCTGATGCATTAAAACAGAGGAAGTGGCAAAGAGATTCCTGAAAGAAATGTGCTCCCAAGAAAATGGATATGTATCTATGTGTCTAGGCCCTCATAGGTGTGGAGGAGGACAAGGGTAGAGTTACTGGGAGAAGTCACAGGCCAGAGACATTAAACAGGAAAGAGAAAAAGAGGGCAGTCTAAGCAGAACGAAGGCCAAGTACATCAAAAGTCCACATTCGGGGCAACTAGATTCAAGTTTGAGAGATGGAAAAATATTTTTTATTTACTAAATTTATTCTCTTTTGCAAGATTCCATTCTGCTTGATAACAGCAAACTTAATATAGGTAAACACAGTTTAACCCTGTCACTTCCAGGTTCCTGTGTTTACATCAGAAATGTCCCTTCTCCCTGTTTCGACTTGACCATCATGATTTTTGAAGTAAACACTTGGTTCTTCCAGCTCTGTTGTTCAGTGCTGGCATCCACTGAGACACGCTTTGTCCTGGCTTTTGGAGGGTCACAGACATCTGCCCTCGCTGCCTCTACAGACAGCCCTACAGCTCCATTATGGTTTCTGTTCTTCAGTGAATGCATTCTGCAAACTCCTGATCTCTATATTCTCTCATTAACTCAATGCCTAGATTTATTTGGCGCTTCTCTTTTGTTGATCAAATAGAAAACACACAAACTTTTCCTCTCTAAAAAGCATGGCCTTATAGCTCAAAAACCTTTTAAAATATAGTCTCTGCCATAAATTTTAAAAATCCTATTTTATACTTGAAAGCTAACAATTTAATATTTTGTTCCTTGTGTTTGGTTGTGCAGGGCCAAATCCTGAGACAAAAACCATTGGTCAGTTTTGAGGTAGGAAAGGCTGAAAAGGTAAAAAGAAGGAAGGAAGGAAGGAAGAGAAGGAGGAAAAGAAGCAAGGAGGGACAGAAGGAAAAAAGTAAAAGTGGCAAGATAAGCAAAGTGTCATGAGTAAGTTACAGACAGTAATGTAGAAGTAAAGACAGTACAGCATGGTGGGTTAAGTGAAATGAGATAGCTATTATCAATTTTAAGTTCATGGAAAGAAGGGCAATCGAGGAATACTGCCAATATTGCCTCTGGCACTTGAAAGCCATCTAAAGCTAGCAACCTTCACCCTCTTCTTAGAGTCCATCTCATTACTCTTACTTTATACCTTTAATGTAATTTGGCTGAGCCACATTACTCCAAAACTGATGATCAATAAAGGCAAAATATATATACTTGACCACCATTCAAGGCATCATCCAGGATCTACCTTGCTATACTCTAGGATTCTGTCTGATGACTGATCCCCAGGTTTGACTTTCTTTCTCACTCACTTTGTTTCATTTTGCCTCCCACTATGGCCCTTGGACAATGGCTAACACACTGAAAGACAGCAGCTCAACAACACATATCTGTTGACACACGAGTGAACAAATGCATTCATGGGTGATCACTCTATTTGGGCTTCGGTTTCCCATTTGATTCTTATCATTCCTGAAGTACTTTCACCAAACTTCATCCCCTAGCTCTTCCTATGCCTGGCCATTTCGGGCAGGAAATTTTCCCTTCATCAGCCTCTGGCAATTGCTTGCTTAAAATTAGTGCCCTAGATGAGTCCACTTTAGGCCTCTGAACAACACTGAATTAAAAAAAAAAAAAAACTGTTTCAATATTGAGATGAACTTCAAAGGCACTTCTTTCTTATCACTCTTTACATCCCAGCCATGCACAGCTAATGAACATTCAGAGAAAGGCATGAAGCACATTCCTTCACATTTCAGGGTACATCATAGAAAATACTTTGCCTTCAGAATTAAATGGAACTAATTCCACAGCCCAATCCATCGAGCTTCAGTTTACTTGTCCGTAAAATGGGGATAATAATATCTCCCTAATAGAGCTAATATGAGCAATAAATGTGATAATAAATTTAAAGTGTTTAGCACAATACCCAACAGATGGTTATGTACTCAAAAATGGATCGTGTCCCTTATGTTCTGGAATCCATTTGAGTATTTTAAATATAATATCAGATGTGAGTAAGAATAATAAGACTGGTTCCATAAAGATACACAGAAATGCATCACATTACAAAATAGGTCTATTATGAACATAGATATAGACAAAAAAGCTAATAAGCTCTGATAGTTGAAAACTATAGTGATATTACTGAAATAATGACATTATATACCTTTAAACTTGCATTTACATAATAACCTCAATGCACATCTTTACAAATATCAGGTTTCCAAAAATTGACTTCAGTACTACAAAAGCCAAAGAAACTACAAAAAACAAGAAGCAAAAACGAAAATATTCAGCAAAAATTTTATTCATACAATACTAACAAAGTAAAGATAGTTTAAAACTATATGATATAATATGTACTTTCAATTTTATAAAATTAAACTCTAAGGTTTATATCATAGAAATCAAGCCATTTTTGCTATATTCATAATCACTTAGATTTGCACATCTGAGAGAGAAAACAGACTAAACGAACTCAATCTTTATATTGCATTTTGCCGTAGTAAGAAGGAAACCTAAAGTAGTTAATTTAATATTCACTTGTTTTTTTGTCATTTGAACAAATGAGACTTAAAAATGTTACAATTCAAATAAATGTAAAAAATATGAGTATAAACATATATAAGTTATAACCATTACTATCTGTATATGTGTGTGGTGTACGCTCACGTAAGGCTAATAGCATAGACAAAAAGATCTAGGTTGTGCTTAGGAAAAAATAACACAGTTATGATTCCAATCAAGAGAATTGTATTCCATTTTTATTCATTAAAAATATCTATTGAGTAATGCCTCATCTTGTGCATTTAATTGATAAAGTACTCACTGTCTCCTGCAAATACATGAGAAACCAAGACACACTGCAGACTTGAGAACTGTCAGGGAAATAAAGGAACATTTTGACATTACAAGGTCCATTTTTCATTAAGAATTTCTCTTTAGTTTTTATTAAAAGTATAAAATTTATTTATACAATATCTTATTAATTAAATTTTTATGAAAGTCAAATAAAAATGACAATAAGAATTCTGATTTAATAAACTTCGTGTCAGAAATATTTTGTATGTTTTTTTTCATTTTTAAAGCCACACTTTGGTTTTATTCCATCATTTGCACCTGCACAAAGATAAGAGTTTTAAATAGAAAGAATATTTTGCATTCAATTTAAAATTACCAAGAAAAGGTATATTTTCTGTGTTCTTAACTGTTTCTACCCGCAAAGCCAAATAATAGTCTACAACGATATTAAAGATTAATGGTATATGTCATAGTGCCATCTGTCTAGCAGATGACAAATTATTTTATTTACTTTTAGAATTAGGCGCATTTTAAGAGTCATTATAATTGTAATAATTTCCCAATACCTGCAGACCCCAATGCAGAGTTCAGCGATAAAGTATCTTCTTCCTAGGACTGCTCATGATACCTATCCATTGGGATAAATGTTACTAATGAGACTCTCATTTCCTCTGTCCACATGATTAAAAACAAAAAGAAAGTTGAAAAAATAGTTAAATGGCCTTTTAAAACTGGAAATAGACCATATTTTACAATAATTATTTCCCATATATTTGTTAGTTATAAGAATTTAGAGTTTAAGGATATAGTTAAGATTCAATCCTTTTGGGAATTACAGTTACAATAACTAGCAAGTTCAACTGGAATAAATAATCTATTCTACCATTTAATGAATATTATTACTTCATTAAATGAATACTTAAATCAGAGAATGTATTATAAAATGAACAATAGAAGATAAATCAAGAGTGACAAAGGTTAACATCTGCTGGAATTATACTCATGGAAACATATTTAGAGAGCATGGCAAATGCACACCTGGTAAGGCATAATTTGATTAATTATAGCCAACATGAATTCAGGCAGGGGAGGTCATGCTTAACAAACCTATTACAATACTTTGAAGTAATTACTGCCACAATACAGTCAAATTCAGTTCATAAAGTATAGTTAGACTTTAAGAAAACTCTAGATGAAGTTTATCATCTGATATTAATAGATAAATTAAATAACCATACAAAAGGAAGTAAAATGAGGATAGGAAGATATCTTACAAGAGAAAGCAATAACTTTGGGATGGAAATATTTCAAACTGAAACAAATTCATAACTGACATAACTCCACTAAAAGCTCATGTTCTCATTGACCATGATGAAAGATGAATGTGGTTAACTATGAATCACATATTGTTATGATTACTTTATAAGCCCAGACATTGGGGAAAATACAAGATATAAAAACACTACAGTCATGTATTGGAAGTCTGTATTTTGAGGAACAGCTATGTTAGATTATAATTATTCCAGTTGTATGAGTATGTCTCATTAAATAAAACACCGACAAGAAAACTGATATACAGCCCATCACGTATGTTGAAGAAATGCAAAATAACATTAGATATCTAAAAGAATTGCATTCTCAAGATATCTAAACAGAGAAGTAGTAACATAAAGCAGAAATGAATTCATTTTATCCTTCATTCACCACAGAAGTCTAGTTAATCCAACTACACTTAGAAATCATTTCCATACTAAAATTATTTTTCAAAAATATATCTAAAAGTTAAATTCACCAGCCGATGAATCTTTAACTTATAACTCTATATGGTTTTTAGAACATCTGTAGTTATTTGGCACTGTAATAGGTTTAATACTTGTATTAAACCTTAATTCTTGTACATAAAAATTCCATTTAATATTTATAGATTGTAATTTAATTTTATATTAAATGTAAACTAAATTATTTTTGATACTAAATAATAAAATGGTTTAATCATTTCTTAGCTAAGAAAAAGATAATATCCTATTATTTGGTCATAACTTGAGAAAAAAAGCCACCCTTTGGTTATAAAAAGTAGCAATAATTAAAACACACGCACACATACACACACACACAATGAATATGAGTAGCCATTTACAGAAGTAAACCAAAAAGATACAGTGTGTAAATATGTTTGTTATGAAATTGGGCTGTGTTTCAACTCTCTGTCAACAGTCTTGTGTGTATTCTAAAGAAAACATGCCTTGATTTGGCTGATGTAAAGAAAGTGTAATCTGACCCAATTACACAGTAATATGTCTGGAAAGAGTAAATGATGCCAATTGTAAGAAAACAAAAATGCAAAAAGAGTTCAAGTGAAAGAATATGTTTCATGCATTTCCTATATTGATCAATACTCAACAACAATACGAACATACAGTGCGTAACTAAATGTCAGGCAAATATCAAAGTGCTTAATACTTATTAACTTACTTAAATGTAGCTTTATCCTTATGTTCTAGAAATTGTTATTTTCTCCATTTGACAGATACGGAAACTGAGGAACAAAGGGGTTAAGTGCCAGGTCCAGTGTCACACAGCAAGTAAATTGTGAAGCTGGGATTTGAACCTAGGCACTATGGTTCTGGAGCAGTGCTGCCTAATAATGTAATGTGAGTCACAGAATGCAATTTTAAGTTTTATGTAGCCACACTGAAAAAAGTAAAAAAAAATAAGTAAAATTACTACTACTAATATATTTTATTTAAACCAATATATCCAAATAATATCACTTCAACATATGATCAATACAAAAATTACTGATATTTTTATATTACTTTTTAGTAAGCTTCAAAATTTAGCATGTATTTTATACTTACAACACATCTCAGTTTTGGACTAGCCACATTTCAAGTGCTCAGTAGCCATATATAGCTGATGGCTACCATATGGGGATGCACTGCTCTAGAATATGTGCTTTTAGGTATTAGGCATACTGCCTTTCAAGGGGCCTAGTCAATGGGAATGTGTCCTTACTTTCTCTTTGAAGGTAGAGCCATCTAATTCCAGCTCTTGGTCCAAGCCCACCAAGTGATCAACTGAAAGTAGGGTTGAGATTCCTATCTGGGCAAGAATACATTACAAACCCACAGTGACAATTTTCATGCAATTCATAGTTATATTTGTGATTATCACTCAAAATTTTTATTTGGATTATCAACTGCTTTCTTGTTCTTTTGGTTAGAATGAATCAATCCCAGAAGGTCTGGTAAACAATGAATGTTCTGGTGTAACAGGGTTTCTGGACCTACAAAGCCACAGACTCTTCCTTGCAGACACTGACCTGGGCATGCTTGAAACAGCCAGACAGGGTTTTTGCTGTTCACTCAACTGATATCTATTATGTGTCCAAGTTAGTGCAATGTAAATAGGACCATGTAATGAAACCTACATGCAATTTAAAATACAGAAAATCTATATTTAAAATAATAAACATATGAGAGGTTACAATTAACATCTCATGGTTAAAAAATAGATAATTTTACATATATCTCCATAGAAATGATAAAATAATCAATATTTGTACAAAATAATAAATACACAGGTAGTCCTTGCTTTGCACTGTTCCAAGGTGCATGAATTTTGGTTATCACAGTTTAGGTATATATATAATTTTACATATATCTGCATAGAAATGATAAAATAATCAATATTCATACAAAATAATAAATATATAGGTAGTCCTTGCTTTGCACTGTTCCAAGGTGCATGAATTTTGGTTATCACAGTTTAGGTATATAATATCAGCCCTTACAACATAATTCAGGGTATACTGTTACTATGGTATATTGACTATAATTGCATTAAGTACAAACTTGGCTGCTAGCTCATCAGTACAGAAATTACGTACATAACAGATACTTATCATGATCAATGACCAATCATCTCACTTCTTTCAGAGTCTGTTAGTGATTGGTCACTATGAATCTATTCAGTTCATACACCAAGAGCAAAGCCAATGGTTGTATTGCCTCTGTTTCCCAGTGATAAATTCACATGACATTTAACAAAAATGGATAAGAAAAATGAAAGTTTAAGGAAGAAACTAAAAGTGATAATGCTGGAAGTAAAATTCAAGTCAAAGGTAAATGGTGTTATAGAAGAAATAACTGACTTGGGAATGTTGACACTGCTGCCATTGAAGAGGCTCCAGATATGAAGCCAGAGGAACGCAGTAGTTAAGGCAATAATCAGCACAAATGAAGAAACTGATTATGTCAAAAAGGATGAAGACATTCCAGAGGAAGTCATGCCAACAAAAATTTCACATTAAAGGAACTCTCAGAGATATTTCACAATATTGAAAGAGCAAAGAATAAAATGTCGGAAGCTGATCCAAACTTTGAAAGAAATATGACAATCCACCAAGGCATAGAAAAGATGCTTGCTTATGATACTAACCAGAAATTACACAATGAGAAGGCAAGCACTGTTTGAACTACTCTGGATAAGTATTTTACAAACAAAGAAATCACTTTAATTCTCAATATGCCTAAGGTTTTAAATTACAATGTACTAAACATAAGTTTTATGTTTTTTCACATCTCTATGCATTTACGACCAAGAGTAAGAGACGTTTTAATGTTTTGGAAAAAAATTTTAAATGTCACAAAACAATCATCATTTTTCCATTGACTTATTTGCAAAGTTTCAGCTTGCACTGTCATTTTATGATCCTGCTCTACCATGCAATGTGAGGACTGCCTCTGTGTACTTTAAGAAATCATTAATATTGGATCCAGTGAAAATATAAAAAGAAATTCAGGGCCGGCCCCGTGGCTTAGCGGTTAAGTGCGTGCGCTCCGCTGCTGGCGGCCCGGGTTCGGATCCCGGGCGCGCACCAACTCACCGCTTCTCCGGCCATGCTGAGGCCGCGTCCCACATGCAGCAACTAGAAGGATGTGCAGCTATGACATACAACTATCTACTGGGGCTCTGGGGGAAAAATAAATGAATAAATAAAATTATTAAAAAAAAAAAAAAAAAGAAATTCAGACTAAGCACTTGGGAATTTAAAAAGAAGTGAATTAAAACATTTAAAGTCAACATCTTATCTATTCTGTCTGAGATAAAGAAAGTTGGAACAACCTGGCAAGCACCCTTGTTGATAAGAATTTGTGGCCTTGTTATCTAATGTATTAAATAAAATTAACAGTAATAGGTACGGGGTTTTTGTAGGACAAAGACAAAACGCAAGGGGAAATGAAGATTCTCCACGGATGTTGCCATTGAATAATTAAGGACTTTTCTGTTTCTCATAAACAGATATTCTGCTCTTATTCCCTTCAACACATATCTGCCTTATTAGTTTCTTCTCTCTTGTCTCTCACTTCCCATTTATTTAAAAAAGTACACTTGTGAATTTCTGATAGGAAAGTGTAACAATCAACAGCCAACTCTTAATGAGCTCCATTCTATGTCAGATACTGTGCTAGGTTAGCAATATAGAAAAAAGCTAAATAAATCACAGCTTTCTGAAAGATACTATGGGAAAGCTGATAGTTGTGTAAAATCTGAAATAAAAGACAAAAATTAACATCATGATTTTCTTTAACAGGTGATGCTCAAGTATATAATATTTCCTGATTTACTGATATTTTCCTCTATAACACTCATGTTTTATTGCTTTTATTTATATTTTCATGAGTACTTAATACCTTCATTCTTTGTAGAAATATGCATATTCTGAAAGTGTCTTATCAGCCTTTCTCCCTTAAGGAACTTACTTACTTAGCTTCACTTTATTTTTTCTTCCATATTTAGTGTCTGGACATGCACTTCTTCTTCTTCTTCTTTTTTTTTTTTTTTGGTGAGGAAGATTGGCCCTGAGCTAACGTCTGTGCCAATCTTCCTCCACTTTACATGTGGGGAGCCACCACAGCATGACTTGATAAGCAGTGTGTAGGCCCACGCCCGGGATCCAAACCCACATACCCTGTGCCGCCAAAGCAGAATGCATGAACCTAATCACTATGCCACAGAGCTAGCCCCTGGGCATGCACTTCTTATCTACATATTTCATGTTTTTTTCTTTTTTTTTCCTTATCTTTTGTTAAAAGTGTAGGTAGCTATGTCTTTAGACAGATAAGCAGATGGATGGATGGATGGATGGATGGATGGATGGATGTACAGATAGATGATAGATAGAAACGTGACTTTAAAAAAATTTTGGGATATTTTCTATACTTACCATAATCAATAATCAGTTACACTAGCACTTCAATTTTATTATCAACAGTCTTATGTGTATATGTGTGCATTCACTTTTTTCCTGTAACTAATAAGTTACTCATCTGATTTGCACCAAAATGTACCCCTAAAGGAAAAGATTAAACTGGAGCATACAATCTTTGAAGGAATCTATTTGTTGATTTATATTCTTTAACAATTAAATTGCATTCTTGTTTTAGAACTGGTATACACTTTACTTTTTAAAACATAGACATAACCTGAATTGACTTTATATTTGTCAAGACATGAAAGACAACAATACAACTTCAGGAAAGTGATCATGTTTAACTAATCAACTGTTAATTAATAAATCTATTTAGAGAAAGCTAATGAACTAATTCCTTTTTAATTGTGAATATCAATTTTTCAGAGAAACTTAAAGCTCTTTCAGAAGTCAACAATTATGCCTTTAATATGCATCAATATTCTTCATTATTCAGTGATTATGACTAATGTCCCTGTGGAAATTTTGCCAATTAGACGTGTTTAATTTGAATTTTCTTAAATCTTTATAGTTAATCTAGCCTTTGAGAATTGTCCTTAAACATGTTAACTTACATCTATACATAAGCCTTCAAATAATATCATGCCTAATATTCTTGCAGAAAGCTACTTTATACATAATTTTTAAATTTCAAAACAAAACACTGTATTCATTCATTCTGAGAACATATTTAGAAATCTTGAAATAAGTGAAATTCATAGAACCACATTATTTTTTCACCCAAGCAAATCTCAATTTCCTGAAATTACTTAGAAGAGTTATATTTAATGACTGAACATATTTCTTACCTTTCAGCTAATAAAAAGTGCCCAAGGATTGGAATTATTCTTATATTACCTTTCCTGAAGGCTTTTTTAGGGCATACTATTTCCATCTTCTTCCTGAGTACATTTTCTTTTTGAACTATTTGGTTAATGATTTATTTTCTTTATTGTTTGTATGCTTTTAAAACGACTCAATTTCTCTACAATTTAACTTCAAATGTATAGTGTACATATAAGTTTGACAATGAACCTATGAATTTCATTGTTATCTATAAATAAATTTAAATTTTCAAGTTGTGATTTTTTTTTTCAATATTTAACCTATATAGTCAGCCACAATGCCAAGAATCAAGTATATAATCTGCGGCAAAATGAGGCATTGGGTCTCTTCTCAGGGTATTGACAAACATAGTGGGGAACGTAACCATATCTCTGGAAACAAAATAAATATAAATTTGCAACTTTGATGAGAGATATAAAGGAAAAGTACAGGATGCAATGAGAGCTTAGAGAAGAGGCATTTGACCCACTCGGAGAAGTTTCCTTGAGGAAATTATACTATCGATGAAATGCAAAAGTAAAGAAGGATTGTAAGAACATTCTACGCAAAGGAAGTGCCAATGATGGAAGTACAAAGGACTGAAATAAGGATAGTAGTTTGGAGCTTAGAGACCAATATCAGCCACGGAGAAAGATGCTTCCAGGTAGAGAGATGATAGAGATGAGGCAATGCAGAAGCAGACCATAATAAGGGAGTTATTACTACCATAGTGTGTTTATACTTTATCCCAAGACTAATGAGAAGTCATTAAATTAATTTTTAGGCAGCAAAAAGGTGGTATAATCATACCTCCAATTTAAAAAAGATGCTCTTTCTAGAAGAGGGGCTAGAATGGATGTGAACAATTATGACATGATTACTACATGATGGCTTGGTCCGTGATGGAAGTTGTGAAGATGGAAACTAGTGGATGATATCCAAGATAATTTTATTTAAGAGCTCAAATCTGCATGATTTGTTAATGGATTGCGCATGGATGGGTGAACAGATAAGAGATGATTCCAAGATGTCCGTTTAGGCAATGGATGAAGGGAAATGCTATTCACAGACATAAAATATTAGAAGATGGGAGGTTTGGGGATGGGAATACGATGAGTTCTGGACTCACAGAAAACCATCTGATTAACAACCGTGACTGTAGCCAGAGAATAGGGACAGGCAAGCCAAGCATATCTCCCTTAGACTAGGAAAGTGGGGGCCCTGAGGAAGTTCTTCACCTCAGAAAGCCCCATGCTTCCTAGTGCCTTCCTGGAACTTTTCTTAATTTCCCAAGCCTGGGCAGGGCTGGGAATACTCTTTGGATGGGGCGCTCTGAGCTACGACAAGGACCCATATGATTCCTGTTCTCACATTTCTCTGTTTCATGATACTCTCTTCCAACCTGTTCATGGAGTCAATCATATGCCCTAAAGATCTCTGAAACTTACGTGTATGGGATTGTCTAGGGACCCAGTGGTAGGGCAGGTTTCAGGAGGGTGGCCTGATGAGCACATTACTCTCACTGGCCAGTATGGGATTTCTTTTGTGAGTAACTGTGAGATTGGTTCCAGAATTGTCCTGACATGTTGATTTTGGGTGGCTCAATTTATTCTTATAGACAAGGGCACTGCAAAATATTTGCCTGGGTCTTCCTTTCCCCCCACGTCCACACAGTCCTAGGGGCAACCCTGTAACCAACACCATTGGGACAGTTTATGATTCAGAGAAAGACCCGTAAATGTGTCCTGGATCAATGCCCAGGGGAAAGAATATTGAGAAGAGAGTTTGAGCACTAGCCTGGAAGGAAAGAGAGACACCTTGAACCAAAATATTAAACAATTACTTCCTGGATCATGATTAGAAGCTAAGCAAGATCTGTCCAAGAAATAAGCATGATAGACCTTGAGAGACTGAAGCCCAGATAGAGGACAAATCTTTATCATGCATGTCTCCTTTTAACTTGGTTGCAAGCTCCTATTAGACCAAGAGAGAATTCTGAAAGGAGTAGCTTTCTATGAAATGTTGTAGGATTCCAGGTCTGAGACTCAATATGATGATTCATTCACTAATTGGATGAGCTGGGACATCTCACTGAAAATAAAATATTGCTGGCATTTTTGTTTCCTTATCCATAATAAGTCATTATGAACTTGATGCTTTCTAGCATCCTTTCAGATTTATATTCTGATTTCCTACATTACATTTGCTTCCTGTTTCCTCAGTATCTTAAACTGTGGATTCAGTATAGCCCATTCTAATATATAATCTGGCCTCAAATAGCAGTTGTATATGAGCTGTTCTTGCCACAGAAGATGCATTAGTCAGAACTCCAGCTGAGAATTAAAGAATGAAGCAGTTTCAGTCTAGGCAAGAATGATTGGTTCATGTACCCACATCATGGGAAAGGCAGAGTGAAGGTGAGGATTAACAGGGAAGGGACCTGTATGCTATCAGGAATTCTATTAGCCTTTTTCTAGGTTTCCCTTGAAAGGTCATCTACAGAGCCTTCCATGTTCACTTCCTATTAGCCCATAAGCCAAAGAGGAACAGGTTCTTTCCTGCCATCTCCGTTTTGAAATATCCTTAAAATGACTGGATGAGTTTATAGCACATGTCCATATCTGGACTGGTCACAATGTCCAATAGCATCTGTCACTTGAATCCTTAACTAGAGAAGGTAGACAGGCAGTGCCCAAAAGAAGAGTTACGCTATTCCAGAGGAGAAGAGGATACAGAGACAAAATAATTCAGGAGAAAGCAGGATCTCAGCCTCCTTGTCATTCGTACTCTATGCCTGCTCTTAAGCACCACTTGATTTAAAACTTGAGCCCATTTCTTCTCCCTATTGATTAATTTTCCTAGATATCACCAATTGTCTTCCTCATCTTCCTCCAATCCCTGTATTTCCTGATATCTTTAGACTTGACAAAGTTATGAGAAGTTATAAAAAGTTATGAAAGCTACAGGTAATGTCAAGTCATTGATATTCTACTCATTGATATAAAAATTCTGTGGAATATGTGTAATTGACATTGTTATTTTTGTTTTAATATTCCGTATAAATATTAAATAAAACTATACTTAACAAATGACAAGGATAAAAACCACATATTTATAAAGGGTTATAAATAAAGTATTCTTTTCTATTATATACATATTGAGTTATGTATCAGTTCAATATCTTTGAGGCATGTCTACAATATGTAACTATACATTACGTGTCTATACATGGCTTAGATGAGAATCGGGGGACTCACGTTCTTATCTCAGACTTTCCAATTTATATTACTCTTTTGTCTTCATATTTTATTTTCCACTTTAACATAGAAATATTATGTCTACTAACTTGATAGTCATTAAACCTGAAACCTTTATTAGTATTCTGAGAAATGCTACTCATTTATGTGTCTTCTACTAGCATCAAAGCAGGTGGCTACTATGAATTGCTGTTATTTATAAAATGAAAGTAACTATAATGCTAATGACTATTTCTACTAAAATTAAAAGGCAAATAAATTACTAGTGCAGTAAATTCTTCTAATCTAGCCGTATATTTTGTGGTATATAAGGATAAAAATAAATATTTAAAATTATTTTCAATATTTAAATTGAAATTCAAATCAAAAGAAGTTATTATAAGAAATCTACTAGGGGCCGCCCTGGTGGCACAAGCGGTTAAGTGAGCGTGCTCCGCTGCGGCAGCCCGCGGTTCGCTGGTTCAGATCCCCGGCACGCACTGACGCACTGCTTGGCAAGCCATGTTGTTGCAGTGTCCCATATAAAGTGGAGGAAGATGGGCATGGATGTTAGCCCAGGGCCAGTCTTCCTCAGCAAAAAAAGAGGAGGATTGGTAGATGTTAGCTCAGGGCCGATCTCCCTCACAAAAAAAAAAAAAAAAGAAATCTACTAAACCTCCTAAGTCATTAAATCAGACTAAACAATAATTCAGAATTTTCCTCCCTTTAAGGTTTTCTGTCTACTGCAATGGAAAATTTGACAATGCTGCAGAGAGTACATTTTAATTAACTCTTAGTCAAGAGACCTTACCAACTACCTACTCCATTTTATAGAGAGAGCATCAATAATCCTTCTTATCATAGGCAAGTTTCTTACCTATCACTGAGAACTCAGTGCAAGAACATACCCATTGTATACACAAATAAATATGTATTGCACAAATACATTTTTAAATTTATTCATTATCAAATATTTATTGAGCACCTAGTTTGTTAAGCCCTGTTTTATGTATTAAAAATAGAGGTATCTAAAACCAATTCCTTAATTAATAGAGAGTACATAAATGAATATTAGCTTTCAAGATGTCCCTGTGTACATCTTCACTGCACTTTATAAAAAGGAAAAAAAATTAAAAAGAAAGGGTCTTTTTTAAAAAACATTAGACTTTGAGACTTAATAGTCTCAAATAGAACATTGAGACTTAATTATAGCAATGAACTGCATTCTAAATTTTAAGATATTCTATCTAAAACAACCTATTTCAGTGTCAGATAATTATGAGTCTAACTAGTGCACTTGGGGAAAGTAACATACAGTTTCAAGTCCCTTTCTTAGAATGATAACCGAGTAGTGCTTGGAATCATATTTCTTATTCTCACTAAAATGTAAAAAACTTCAAGAGACAGTTATATAAGATCATTTGCATTGCTATTCTGATTTAGGGGAAAAAAACCTTTTTCTAAGGATAACCGTATTTTTTCAATATACTCTATGAGATTTTCTATTTTAAAGTTGCGTTTTGTTCAAACCAAGTAATAAAGCACAGCTCAATTATTCAATTTAGAATAGAGTTGATAATTAATGGTTAGCACTCAGAATTTAAAAGAATTTTATTAAAGAAGATGCCATAATGTGTGCCCCTGAAAAGATATTATGTTATAAGCCCATTTGGAAGTAAGGTTATAGTTGTAAAATTTCCAGGATGGTAGAGGACTAAATAACCCACATATATATAGTCTATCTGAAAACCTTTCGAATAAAAAAGATTCTAATCACAAGATATAGCTGGACTATACACTTATATAATAAAATCACCTTCAATTGAAACTACTACCGGGGCCGGCCCCGTGGCTTGGTGGTTAAGTGAGCGCGCTCCACTGCTGGCGACCCGGGTTCGGATCCCGGGCTCGCACGGACGCACTGCTTCTCCGGCCATGCTGAGGCCGCGTCCCACATACAGCAACTAGAAGGATGTGCAGCTGTGACACACAACTATCTACTGGGGCTTTGGGGGGAAAAAATAAATAAATAAAATCTTTAAAAAAAAAAAAAAAAAAAAAAAAAAGAAACTACTACCAAACAAACAATCCAAAGACTACAGATAAGTGAGTAGCGTCACATAATTTTTAAGCAAGGACGTAATCCATTCATGCCACCCCTACCATTAAGAACCTACCATGTATGTGCCAAGCATTGTACTCAGGTTGGGAATAGAGCATGGACAAAAGACCAAAAGTCCCTTCTTTCACAGAACTAACTTTCTAGTGGTGAGAGACAGGGAATAAACAAATAAATAAAACAACTTACAGGAGTCTGATGGTGGCCAACACTCTGGAAAAGCATAAAAGGAATAAAAGCGGGGGGTGTTGGGATGAGCATGGGGGGCTGTCGATTTCTAGTTTCCATCAGAGAAGACATCGTTGTAAAAATGACTTTTGAGACAGCTCTGAAGTAGGTGAAGGGCAAGCCATGCCCGTATCTGGGAAAGAATATTGAGGCAGAGTTTTTCTAGGTGGTTGAAGGAAAAGCAAGCTTCCGAGGTCAGTGGACATAAATTCAAAAAAAGAGAAACTAGAGTGAGAGCCTTTCAAAAAGCTTGCAAGGTGCTGGCTTTTATTCCTAAGATAGAAGCCATCGGAGGAACTGGTAGTTTTGACTGAGCTTCTGAAAGGGTCACTCCAGGTGCTGTATAAACATAATACACTAAGGGTGGAGTGGTAAGACTGGGCAGTGTTATAAGTAAAACAAACTAGTGGCATTTCTTCAAAACTAAATGAGGCCTGGCATATCTACTGACGGCAATACTTGACTTTTTATTGTCAATAGTTTTGCTCAGATATTTAGATATCACTGTTTCCTGAAAACACAAGAACAAGGCTGTCCACTTTCAGTTTTGAGATTGTGTGTTTTAGAACAGTTTGCAAACTGGTGGCCTCCCACACCTAATGATATTTTCAGTTTGTATGATTGGTCCCAGACAATAAAAATTTTATAACGACAACCAAAAAATTATAACGACAACAAAAACTGAACCAGATAACTTTGTAAAATTAAGAACTTGCACATTAAAAATCCACATATGAATATAAAGAAAAAATCAGCAGATCTGACAACACTATATAGGAAGACACAAACAAAGGAAAAAGGGGAGAGAAAAGTAGTGATTCTCAACCTTGAATGTCTATACACATCACTTGAGAAATTGTGAATGGGAGGTTCTGATTGAGTAGGTCTGGAGTAAGACCTGAGATTCTGCATTTCCAACAATCCAGTGGCTGCTGAGGCTGCAGGTCCTCAGACCAGACCTTGAGTGGAAGGATGCTGGAGGGCAGCAGCAGCTTACACGTCAACTCCAGTCCTCACCTCCCTACTCATTCGTTGTTGCTGTTGATGTCGGTGGTGCTACTACATTGATGTTTGTTGGCTTTGGAGTGTTTATTATCTTTCAGAATATGGTCTCTTGAATAAAATAAGTAAATAGGATGGTCCTTTTTACTAAGGCATTGCAATTTAATGCACAAAGGGATATACTTAGAAACTCAAAAAAAATATTAGCATGTTTTACCACTGAAATATAGTCAGTTGACTTTCAGAAACACATGGGAAGACAGCTTAAATACACTATGTAAAGAGCAGTGACAGACCTCAGTGGAGGATGCAACGGGAAGAGGGGATGGACAGTAATTGAACATAAACATAGGAAAAAAGAAGAAAATGCAGAGAACAGTTGTTTTAGATGTCACAGGCATCCATGCTCAAATCTCAGTTTCAGACAAATCCATTCTGGCATGGGCATCTACTTTCAGTTAGAAATGGGTGTTTGGAGAGAGATTCAGCCTTGCTGTGTCAATATCTGTAGTGAGAGAATCTCAGAGAACTAAGAGAAAAAAAAGTGGTGGTTTTTAATGTGGTTCTTTATTGTGGGTTTGATTGTCACTAATAGCTAGCAGATGGGATGGAGACATTAGGGAGAGAAAAAGCTCATAGAAGTTTTCAGGCCAAAATAAGCAGTTATACTCTAAATTGTGTCATAACTTTGAGAGTAGCAAAATACTACTAGGGAAAGTTTTCCAGAAAACAAAATTATTTTAAAAGGTAGGTTTATTTATTAACAGTAATTGTTCCCAAATATTTTCATTAGGATAATTTTTTTATTGTATTTTCAAATAAGGTTTCTATTTTCCTGCAAAGCATAACTTCTCTCGTTCTAAAGTCTTTGTATTGAGTGGAAGGTTTCGAATGGCCAATTTTTGCTAAAAAGCAAAACAAACAAACAAAAAACTCACAAAAGATTGCCATAATATGGCTAGCAACCCAAACTGTAAACCTATGAAGACTGAAGCCTGAAAACCACTATTTATGAGTGTGTTTGGCTGTGACTGGATGTGCTCAGTAAACAGTTTCACCAAACACTGTTTGTTAAAATCCTGAATAAGTTCTAGAGATCTAATGCACAGCATAGCGATTATAGTCAACACTACTATATTATAAACTTCAAAGTTGCTAAGAGACAAGATCTTAATTGTTCTCACCACAAAAAAGAAATGATAATTATGTGACATAGATGTGTTAGATAACACTATGGCAGTCATCATATTGCAATATCTAAATATATTAAGTCAACACATGTACACCTTAAACTTACATAATGTTATAGGTCAATTATATCTCAATTAAAAAAAAAAACTCCCCAAAACTGATCCTGAAGAAAAAAATTAATCACAAAATGAACTTCTGGGATGTAAGACTACGCAAAATTGTCCCCATGAAACATGATTGATCATGGGGGTTGTTATACGTGTGAAAACATTTGGAATTTTCCTCTCATATGAAAACTGGAGGTAACAACATTGACATTCTGTTTTTAATTCAGTCTCAAAATGTGACGAATTCCAACACAACTTTTTCTTGAAAATTTATAGCCCATAAATGCAATCATATATAATTTAAGTATAGTTCTTGAAGACTATTTTATTTGATTTCATGGATTCATTAGTATGTTAAACAAGTCAACATGAATTATAATTTTGGCATAACTTAATGCCTATTATTCAGGCTTTGCATTATTTAAATTTTTATTGACACTTGCTTGGCTTGAAAAGGATGTAATGCTCCTTCTAAAGTGATCTAGGTAATGCACTGTCTTAATATTGGTATTGATTGCTAATCTGGATCATATTTAACTAGTTGAAAGCTATTAATTTCATATATAAATTAAGAGCACAGTATTATTATTTAATATAGTGTCATATTCTTGCTATAATACAAATACGGTTCCACATCACTTTACAGAATTTCAACATATAAAACAAACAAGGAGATATTTATTTCAAGATAAATTCAGAAAGTTTGCCTGTAATGGAAAAGTGATTCTCAGATAGTAAGAATAAATTCAATGACATGAGTAATTCCTGACATATTACTCTTAGTTAGATTGAGTCCTTATGTGATCACACAATCATTGATCACACACAAGACCAGATTTGCCAGAAATGATGCCAAAGCAGACCTTCATCATTTCGACCTTCCAAAGTCCAAAGCCAAAGCCAAACAGAAGACTCTCGTCTGAATTCTAAGGCCAGAATCCAAAAGGGATTCAGTCTTAGTATCTTATGCAATAATCTCATAGTTTCCTGTCTCACTGAATTCCCAGTCCTGTCTGTGCTACCCAGAATGCTGAATCCTCATGGTCCCCAAAGAATACAGATGGTACACTCAAATTAAGAAAACACCTTATTTACAAAGAGACTAATTACAAAGTTGTAGGCGAGGTATAGGGGAACTATGAGGAAGAGCTCAGAGACCAGGGCTAGCAGCAGAGGAGCTGTTGCCGCCAGTTGGACCAAGAGACCAAGGGGAGGAGAGGTTATCAGAACCCAGGAGAAGAGAGAGCTGTGTGGACTGAGGTGTCTTTAGGGGATCAGTGGCATTAGGGCAGGACACAGTCTCAAGGAGGAAGTCAGGGGAATAAATACTTAGACCTCCTTCTCTTCAGTCTCTTTGACGGGCCCCTCACTGGCCAATCCCAATTCACTAAAATACAAGTCAGTTTCTGGGACAAGATCAGGGTGCAGAAAAGTGCAGAGGGGATCTGAAAGGGCAAATGAAAGACAGTCAACATAACTCCTCAACAGAATATGAAAAATATGCTTTGATTATTCTTTTCAAACCTGAAATTTCCTTTCCAATGCTAGCAATTATCAGGGAAAGACTTCAGGGGAAAAACAACAACACATATCCAAATCTTAGAGACAATCTAAATTCTCATGTAATTCTTGTCATGTTTCTGGGAAGACATATTACTATGTTAGACATTTCCATAAAAGGGTAAATATCATTATTAAAAGGATGGACTGATTTTTGTATTCGAAAAAAAATAAAGTCATTTACATTTGAAAAAAGTCAATAAGACATAAACACACTGAATAAAACGGTAAAGACTAAGAATAGGAAGAAAATTATACACACACACATACATCTGAACTGGGAACTTCTTGAAGCATAAACTGTGAAGTTTTAACACAAATAAAATTGCTCTGTTCACATATTGTAGTTAAATTAACTGTCCATTTTATTTAGGGCTCACATTTAAGCACCACCACAACCCCTGTTACACATCTTGTTATTGAAAACCTTTCGAACTAATTACAGTTTCCTAGGTGGTGACATTTTCCTACACTGAAGCCCCTTGCATTGCTTTTTTTTTTTTTTTTTTTTAAGTGAGGAAGATTTACTCGGACGTAACATCTGTTGCCAATCTTCCTCTTTTTTTTTGCTTGAGGGAGATTATCCCTGAGCTAACATCTGTGACACTCTTCCTCTATTTCGTATGTGGGTTGCCACCACAGCATGGCTTGACAGTGGCGTAGGTCCACGCCTGGGATCCAAACCCGCGAACCCAGGCCACTGAAGCAGACCACACTGAACTTAACCACTATGCCACGGGGCCAGCCCCCCTGCATTGCTCTTTGATGGTCCTGATCCTTGCAGCACCTCAAAATCAATATTATGCATCCCAAGCCTTGTTTTACATGCAAATGAAATGGCGTAGGAAGATGAGATAAACCTTCCCTGAGCATATAAGATATAGCATATATTTTGAACAAGTGTCTACTGTATGCATACAGTTCTGCCGATTAAACATTTCCTTACAAGTAGAATTTCAAATGTGTAATTGTATTTATCTCCTGGTTTATGAATAGACCCTGATATCTGCAAAATAAACTGTTGAATCAAAAGAGAAAATATGCTTCGGCAAAGCACTCTTTCTCTTATTCTCCTTCTGCATCACCAAAGTGCTCTTCTATTCTCTTTCGAGCTTCTCTTTTATATGTCATGGTCATGCAAAGCATCCTCTGATACTTCAGCGCTAGTAATACCATGCGCCACTTCAACTTCCATACACTCACTCACTGTTTATCTCATTTATAGTAAATGCGTTGATTGATTACAAACAACATTCCATCTCATTTAAAAAATGTGTCCTCAACATGTTATCCTTGGTCATATGAGAAAGTCTTCAATGTACTCCTATAAGAAGGTTGTTCTGCAAATGAATATTAACATTCCCTTAATATTTTCCTTTAAATAAATCTAGGCACATTAAATTAATCTGAAGGTTTTACATCATTTCCATATACTACATGATAAATCAATTTCCTCCTATGAATTTCTATAATAAACTGTACATACTGAGTAACAGATCTGCTCCCAGACTTAAAGCTATAAACTGATATTACCTTATATGAAAATAGCTATAAAAACTAGAAACTAACCTTAATTCATTATACCAGGAGTCTTCAGAGCTGACTTCAGGTGCCTACAATCCTATATCCAGAAATGTCTCCTCACCCACACCTTACAGAAAAGACACACCCGTGTTCTGCATCTCAGAACCCCGTCTCTCCAGCGATGACAGCTCAACTAGTGGTGCAAACCTGATGAGTAAAGAGTCCATCCGGTGGTTGACCGGCAGTCTGTGGCTTTTCAGCCCAGCTGGAAGCGGGAGAAGTCAAACAAAATGGACATGAGATAGAGACTGGGCTGGAAGTGGTGTTTGAGAGGCCGGTGTAAGCTGAGGAATCCAGCCAGTGGAGAGATATCCAGGGCAGATGTGCAAAGGGAGAAATTCCATGACAGAGAGGGCAGAGAGGAGAGAGCACCCAGCGCTGAAAGTACCCAGATGCTAAGCTTTTTACTCCTACTCAGGTTCCTGAGCACATTCATCCTTTCAAGAACCCTCTTTTGGGCTGGTCTGGTGGTATAACGGTTAAGCTCTCATGCTCCGCTTTGGCGGCCCAGGGTTCATGGATCCGGATCCCAGGCGTGGATCTCCACACTGCCCATCAAGTCACGCTGTAGTCGCATCCCACATAAAAATAGGGGAAGATTGGCACAGATGTTAGCTCAGGAATGATCTTCCTCAAGCAAAAAGAGGAACATTGGCAACAGATGTTAGCTCAAGGCCCATTTTCCTCACCAAAAAAAAAAAAGAAAGAAACCCCTTTTTGCATGAAGTTAAATTAAGAGTCTCCACTCCTTGTAAATAAAAGACCTCTAGCTAGAACAAGTATAATGGTTAACAATAACAACAAAAATAATAATAGAAGATGTTTTTACAGGCTTTAACCAAATATATTTTTAATAAATAGGTTAGATTTTAGGCTTTCAGATTCCACGATACTGGAAGAACTGCGTTGATTGAAGATAGCAACTGAGAAGAGGACGTGGAGATAAGAGGAGGGGTGTATAGGCTTCTGTAGTACCTGTAAAATCATACCAGTACGGCGACCAACTACTGTAACTCAATATAAAAAAATTTATCTACATGAGTGATGATTACCAAACGTGAAAAGGTACTATTTTTACTATAAGCCCAAAACATAAAGTTTTACAATTTTAACTACAAATAGGAATTTATTCACTCATTTAGACAAATATTTATTGAGTGCCAACTATGTTACCTGTGCTGCACAAGACAACTGAGAAACAGCAAAACTGGGGGAGAACAGCATAGTCTCTGCCCTCATGGCATGAAGAGGAAGTGTGTAAATATGACAGTCTCTTAATCAATGATACGTATGACATGTATAGGTGAAAGGATTATTATTAATAACATTATCATTACTACTACTTTATTAATCACCATGATATTTTAAATTGGGAGAAACATAGAGATTACATGCTACATAATTCCATTTATATGGCAGTTTTGAAGTGACAAAGTTTTAGAAATGGAGGGCAGATTAGTGATTGCCAGGAGTTAGGGACGGGGGCAGGAAGGAGGGAAGTGAGAGTGGTTATAAAAGACCAATGTGAAGGAACCTTGTGGCATTGAAACTGTTCAGTATCTTGACTATGCTGGTTGTTACAGGAACCTACACAGGGGATGAAATTGTATAGAACTTACCACACCTCAAACACACAGACAAATGAGCAAAAGTAAAACTAGTGGAAATTTGAATAAGTTAGGTATATCAATGTCAATATCCTAGTGATGATTTTATCTCATAGTTTTGCAAAATCTTACCATTGGGTAAAACTGGGCAAAGTGTACAAGGAATTTCTCTGTATAATTTCTTACAACTACATGTGTGATGGTTAATTTTATGTGTCAACTTGAATGGGCCAAGGGATGCCCAGATAGCTGGTTAAACATTATTTCTAGGTGTGTCTGTGAGGGTGTTTCTGGAAGAGATCAGCATTTGAATTAGTGGACTGAGTAGAACAGATGGCGGCGGTCCCAAATGCTGGTGGGCATAATCCAATCCTCTGAGGGCCTAAACAGAACAAACGGCAGAGAATGGTTGAATTTGCTCTCTGCCTGACTTATTAGCTGGGACACTGATCTTCTGCCCTCAGTACTCCTTGTTCTTAGGCCTTCAATTTGGGCTGGAATCTACACCATTGGCTCTTTGGCTCTCGGGCCTTCAAACACCACCACCAGCTCACCTAGGTCTCCAGCTTGCACTAACCAGATCATGAGACTTCCCAGCCTTCATAACTGTGTGAGCCAATACCTTATAATAAATCTCTCTCTAGATATATCTATATCTATATCTATATCTATATCTACATCTATATCTGTATCTGTATCTGTCTATCTATCTATCTATCTATCTATCTATCTATCTATCTATCTATCTATCTATACATCTCCTATTGTCTCTGTTTCTCTAGAACACCCTGACTAATACAACATGTGAATCTACAATTATCTCAATAAAAATCCCAATTAAGTAAAAGTAAGATGGATTTTAGAGTTCACTGGAGTCTAGATTCCAAGTTTGGCTCACATATCTGTGGAGAAATATTTTCAACTATCTGAACCTCACTTTTCTCCCCTATAAAATGGAGATAACAATTACCACACAGGTGCTACTTTATTCTTTTATTCATTCACTTACCCCTTCAAATGTCAGGCATGCACCGAGTTCCAGGTGCTACACTAACAAGCTGGGAATACAAATGCTTCTACTACTAATACTACCACCTTTGCTGCTGCTATTTTTACTACTGCTGTTGCTACTGCTACTGTCACTGCTACTAACTCTAATGGAGATTCCTATCCTCCAGGAACGAACAAGCCACTAAGAGCCAAATTAACAGATATTTTGTTTTGACGAATTACATGGCAGAAGGAAAAGGCCACTAAAGGAGCAAACACTAGGCCTCCCACTCAGATTTTCAGAAGGAGAGGCTAAGGAGATTTCTAGAGGACATGACGTTTGGATATTTGTCCTCAATTCTGAAACTGCACAGAAGTCCAGGAAAATGGAAGGGCCTCTTTGGCAATGGAAGCAGAAATGCAAAGGCTCAGAGCCCTAAGAGACATGGGGAATGTGTGAAAATCTAAGGCATCCAGTACCGCTGGAACAGAGAGGAGAGGATGGAAAAACTGCAGTTTCTACCACAATGAAACATGTGACATAAGGATGACATAACAGTTCAGTCCAGTAAGGCCTCAGAGAGACTCAGATAAGACCCAAAAGTACCCTCTACAGTGCACAGCAAACATAAAGCATTTCAGCTATGATTTTGTTGTAATATCATTAGGTGTAATAGCAGTGGTAATAATAGCAAAAGTAGTAGGAGTATTTAGTATCACTTTTAATGAAGTCATTAATAAAACCTAATTTTTATTGAGCTAGCTACTTTTCAAACTAAATTTAATTACCATCATGGTAGAGAGATTAATTCTGTGAAATAGGACACTTAAGTGCCACTTATGTCAATGGTCAGATGATCCATAATATTTTTTTGATAATCAGAAATTATGATCAATTCTGCAATAAAAAAGTAGGCTGAATCCAAATAGCACTATACTCCTTATCACCATCAACAAATCTTTTTTGAGCTCTAACTGCTATAAAGCATGGGGAATTCTTAATAAATAATACGCTGTCATTTGAGTTTCAGGAGCTCACAGATAGTGAGAAGGATAGAAATTTACCTAAATAACTACAAAATAATTCAAAGAATAATAATTGTGAAGAGTATGAATCAATGTTTTACAATGATGTTATCAATTCTGACTTAGAAGTCCGAGACTTAGGAAGTCTGAAGTGAAAGTTTAGTGGAATCTTTAAAGATAAGCACTATTTTTCCAGGAAGGGGAAGCAAAGGAAGGGTATTCTCAGCACAAGGAACAGAAAATGGATGAAGTTAGAAACTGGATGTCTTATTTGCGGAACATCAAATAGCACTGAATGTTTAAAAAATGCAGTAGAGAAGTGCCCAGATGTTGAAGGAACACTTGTGGAAAGCCAAGAAGCTAGAGGTGAGGAGCCATCAATATTTTTAACCAGCTGATTCTTTTAAGAATATTCTACTGAGAATGTGGGGGATAGACTAGATTGATAGGGGGCAGAAATAAAGAGGTGAAGGGAAGTATAACAATAACACAGGAGAGACATGGTGATGGCCTGAATGAGAAAAGAATATAGTGATTCGAGTACTCATAGGGCAAAAGAGTTTTTACCGAGCAAAACTGATAAGCCATGGTAACCATTTCCTGACCAATTACTGCAATATTTTGTTTGTCCTCTTAAAAATGCCCATCATAGGGGCCGGCCCCGTGGCTTAGCGGTTGAGTGCACGTGCTCCGCTACTGGTGGGCCCAGGTTTGGATCTGGGGCGGGCACCGACACACTGCTCATCTGGCCATGCTGAGGCAGCGTCCCACATACAGCAACTGGAAAGATGTGCCACTATGACATACAACTATCTACTGGGGCTTTGGGGAGAAAAAGGGAAAAAAAAAGGAGGAGGATTGGCAATAGATGTTAGCTCAGGGCCGGTCTTCCTCAGCAAAAAGAGGAGCATTGGCATGGATGTTAGCTCCGGGCTGATCTTCCTCACCAAAAAAAAAAAAAAAAAATGCCCATCATAAGTAATCCTTGTAGTATCAGTTTTTGACGCATCAGTCTTATTTCCCCTCTGAATATAAATTTCTTGAGGTCAAACATGATTTCTATCTTTAAAATATCCATAAATATTGTCACAGCTCCTTACTCATGTTAGTGGCTTGCTAAAATTCTATTGAATAAATGAAATTCTCTATTAACAAAGAGAAAGTGAAAATTACCTCTAAGATGAAACAAGAATTCAGAGTAATGAGTTATGTGCAATTAGATCCAAAAGAAATACCACGTTTACATATGTCTAAGTTAATATAACAGCTTTGTTTCATTCTACAACCAAAGGAAAATCATCAATGAACAGTGAGTTATTTGTGAATTTCAGATTATTCATCTCCTTTGCCTTTATCTAGGAAAAGCAGTGTGACAAAATAATTAATACCATGAACTCATTTATCTATTCAACCATTATACTTATTACATGATAAATATACACATATACCCAAGCCTCAAATTCATACACAAGCCCTCAAATATACAAACACACTATATTTTGCCCTAAAAAGAAAAGCTGCGTCTAAACTAGAGGTAATAATAACTAAATGCTCCTATTTTATTATATGTTAACACAGAACAAAACCAAATACACTCCACCTACATGTGAGATAACAACTTTTACTTAAAATTGAGCCATATTCATAGTGTGATATGAATTTTGATATGAAGAAGTTACTGACTTCAATTTTACTATCAGTATAAGATAATTCTGCCACTATTCCTGTTAACTTAAAATTAAAATTTGGTTACAAGATTCTCTAAATGAAATAACCTTCTAAATTCACTGTAATACCTCACCAAAACCTTATTTTATTAGGTGCAACTTGGCCTGTGAAAGTCACATGACAATTTTCTCCCTAAATCAAGTAAATGAGTAAAATAGTGTGCCAGTAAATGAATAAAACCATATGCCATAAAACATTTACCTATAGCCTATTTATTAAAAATTAGTTACAATACACCTGTAACTCTTTTGCAATGGAGTAAATGAACATTCATCTCAACATTTTGAATCACTGCTTCTTCTATGTGTTTGAACTATTTTATTTCCTCTTACTTATTTTATAAGTAAAAACTCTTCAGTTTTTACTTACAAAATTTGCATTGTAAATATGAAAATAAAGGTGCTAGATTACTTTCTGGGTTATATAAAACTGGTTACACATGGGCATTATCTCTTACAAAGTGTTACAGCCTCAAAATATAATGAGTTTCATTAATCTGAAGTTGAGAAACAAGATAGAGAAAAGGGTTTGTTGTTTATATTTTTGTACAGTGACCAATAGATGATTCTTTCTCAACGATCCTTCCATTATTTTTCAAAGGCAATTGAAGACATATCCTATTAAGGAAAAAAAAAATCCAAACCTAATATCTACAACAGAAGGCAGAATGTTTTCCTTTTTTAGGTTTATATCATCTAATGGAGATATTGGGATAAAGTAAAAAACTGAGTCAATTCTGACGCCACATGTAACCTACCTTAAATAATCATCACCTGAGTTGCAAATTATGGAATGACTAATCAATGACTAGCACTTCATCTAAAATATCTTGTTGTAACATTTTGTTGAAAGCTAAGTGTTGTCCTTTTTCCTAAGCGAAAATACAAGACTAAGAGAAGTTGAGTAACTTGCTCCAGATCACAGATCTTATATACGGTAGAAAATGATTCAAAATCTCATTTTTTTGACCTCTCTACTCAACACACTGCCTTCTTTTCTGTGATAATGGAAAGACATCAGCCTCAACAATTTTGGCCAAGGTCGCAGTCACCTCACACTCTATGTCAATGCACTTGCTCTCCAAAGCAGAGTCCTCCTTCAATTCTCTGACCTTTCCTGGCCAGAGAAAAGAGGAAAGCTGAGAAAGAGTTTGTGCCTTATGGAATTCTGCCCATTTTGCTTTAGGAAAAAGGTTCAGTTTGAGCAGAATTATGTTGTTTTCCCCTGGGCATGAAAAAAATAGGCAATTAGGAACCTGTACAGGTTTCCATGTACATATAGTTAGTTGTGAGGATTCTGAAAACTGTATTTTGTGAATCATATGTAACACTGAATGCCATGGATCTTCTTTATTTTGGAATCAATAATCTTCAGAAAGCAAATGAAAAGGAAGTGAAATCAAAGTAGACTGACCCAGTTTTAAAACAAATCATAGTTAGCGAAGAAACAAAGGAAGGAAGAGGGAATGGCATGTCTCAAACTTAACTGACAGATCTATAAAGATCTTTAAAAGAGAAAAATAGACAAATCAAAATGTGAACAAAAGAAATAGCAAAAAAAAATTAAACAGCTCTAATTTTCTAACAAATTTTTGTAAGTATAAGCCTGAAATAATTACTTAGCAAAGCATTCAAAGGGATCAGAACAGAAACTAAAAACAACCTTTTTGTTTAAGTTTATTTTTTTAGTAAATTATAAGGGTCCAAGTTTCATTATGCGCTGCATTAAATGCATAGCCAGCTTTAAAGAAATCCCATAAAAGCACTACAGAAGAATGTTTTCAGTTCATTTCCCTTGTAATACAAATTATACTTTCATCAAACTTCTTTTAAAAATGCTGATCTCCAGAATCACATTCTTAAACTACATCATCATAAACAATAGTTTTTTCATTTTTTTAGACCTAAGTTTCTCAGTTTGTCTTTAGAGGAAGTTTTCAGGGTTTTAAAATTAAATTTCTCTTATTTTATATTTCTGTATTGAATCATCTTGAAATTGAATTTAAACATTGAATACTCCAATGAAGGAAAGTCAACATATATTTAAAACATAGGCAGTTATACCAGGTATTTTGTCTTTGGGACAAAGTAGAGGGTTGCTTGAACAGCATGCTGAAGATTCAAGGAACTGCCATGTCTGTGTGCCAAAACCTCTCTTCCCTGCAGTAAAGGCAGGCTTGTCTGTAAGCCCCTGATTTCATTTGGGCATTGACAAACACAGGTAACTCAGAACTGATTATGAATTAACAGAAGCTGTCCTTGAGTAAAGATCCTGCCTTTATCACCTCCTGCCATCCTGGCTGATGCAGAATCATTGTGTCTCCTAGGCTTAAAATCTATCTATGTAATCCTGTAGAGTATCTACCTAGGTTAACTGAATACTACCCATCAGTTACTGAGTCCACCAATACATATTGGTTTTACCCACCTCAACAAACATTTATGGAATTGAGCTCTTGGTTATCTATCAGAGTCCATCTCATTATATGATGAATCTGTCCCCTATACTGGCATTAAGGCCTGACTCAGGTAAGAAAGAGAATGTGGCTCTTTTAGCAATTGTTAAAGAAAAAACTGAGTCTCACATATGTAATATCCACACATAAAATAATCATCACCATCATCAACGGAGACATGACTCTTTAGTAGTTTCCCTGTAAGAGATAATAGAAAATACATATATTGGTCTCTGCTCCCCATTCCTGGCACACAGCTCCTAAAATCCTTGTAATTTCCTAAGTGGTCAGAACACTAGGAGCATCTTTTGCTCTAAATCTTTTACCCTAGTTCCTGACACCAAACACCTAAATCCCCTGGAATTTCCTGGGTGACGGGAGTGTCTTTTGTTCTAATGAGTTAACGAAGCGACCCTGTGTGGGTTCCTGATGGCTCCTGGATCGGGGCTGGTCACCAGAAAGACCAAGCCATAATTAGAGGCTTGGAATTTTCAGCACTGCTCCCCCATTTCTCCAGAAAGAGGAGAGAGTCTGGAAATGGAGTTAATAATTGATCACACCTACATGAAGAAGCCTCCGTAAAAACCCAAATAGTATGGGGTTCAGAGAGCTTCCAGGTGGGTGAACACATCCACATACCAGGAAGGTGACGCACCCCAACTCCGTGGGGTCAGAAGCTCCCTCCCAGAACTCCCCCTATGCATCTCTTTATCTGGCTGTTCATCTGTCTCCTTTATCATATCTTTTAATAAACTGGTAAATATAAGTATTTCTTGAGTTCTTTGAGCCACTCTAGCAAATTAATCAAACCTGAGGACAGGGTTTTAGGAACCCCTGATTTGTAGCCGAGGTGGGCAGAAGTTGTGGGTAACCTGAGGACCTACTACTAGTGATTGGCATCTGACGTGAGATGAGAGCAGTCTTCAGGAATGAGCCCTTAACATGTAAGATCTAACACTATCTCCAGGCAGATAGTGTCAGAATTGAGTTAAATTGTAGGACACTCAGCCTGTGTCGTGGAGAATTGCTTTGTGCAGAGAAGGGGGGCCCAAACATTTGGTGACCAGAAGTCTCATTTGGTGACTCAGAAGTGAAGTGTTCTGTGTAAAAGTAAAGGAGACACAAAGGGAGAAGTGTAGGTTTTTCCAGATACACTCTAAACCAATCCTGTCACAGAAATCTCTTTAATCTGATTTGATTAGTATCAAAATGGATAGGGAGAAAAGAGAGAGGAAGCAACAAAGAACAAATATTAGCTGAACCCCATTTAGTCGTAGGGATGGTTCAGGTTCTCCAGACGCAGTGACTCATGCTTTTCACCTTCTCCACCTACCAGATCCTGCCCCCTGATGAATTCCAGCTCCTGATCCATTGGAAAAGTCTAGTCAATTGGCCTAGATTCTAAGATTAAATCAGATCAATTTTACTGCAGATTAAATCAACATTCCACTTGATACTGAGTATTAAAACAAATAAACAAATCTTCAAGGTATCTTTGTATTTATATTTATCATATAAATTCATTGAAGATTACTTATTTTAAATTCATTAAAATATTTTAAATTACATATTTTTCCTAATATTATCAAATTAATGACAATTAATTACATTTCTTTTTTTTTTTTTTTTTTAAAGATTTTATTTATTTATTTTCCCCCCAACGCCCCAGTAGATAGTTGTCTGTCACAGCTGCTCATCCTTCCAGTTGCTGTACGTGGGACGCGGCCTCAGCATGGCCGGAGAAGCAGTGCGTCGGTGCGATCCCGGGATCCGAACCCGGGCCGCCAGCAGCAGAGCGCACGCACTTAACCGCCAAGCCACGGGGCCGGCCCTTAATTACATTTCTTTACAGCAATATGGCATACTTGGATATTTTTCCTAAGAGATAAGGTATTAAACATGATTTTAATAGTGACAATTTCAGTAAACAATTATGGAAGTGTAATTATATCAAACCAAGGTTAAGCAAACAAACTTGTAATAAAAATATTACAACATTAGAAACTATAAAGAACACTGTATTATAGAAAGGGCTATGGCTAGAGAATTAGGAGATCTTAGTTCTATTCCTGGCCCTGATAAAAGTGTTTGACCGTCAGCAAGTCACGTAAAATTTCAATTAGCGTTTCAGATTACTCTTCAGTAAACTAAGAGAGACAAATCTGCCTAACAAGCATTGTGTTTATAAAGACTAGAAATATAGGCACATATTTTACTTATTGATCACGTTAAGTGATCTATAAATGCCTGCACTTGACAAGTTAGGGGAAGGTCATCTGGAGTGGTTCCAATAAAATGGTGCACCATTCTACCATGCCAGAATGGTGAGGGAATTGTTGAATGATAATTTCCAAAACTGGATTGGACAATGTGGTTATACAGAGTGGGCTTCAAGATCCCAGATATGAACTCCTTAATTACTTCATCTTGAGTATACTAACAGGGTAGTGAAAATCAGAGACACAGCTCTTCTGTGGTGTATGAGATGGCATGTGTAGGATCTTGTGGAAATCCTGGGTTACTGTACCTCAGTCATTGTAATTCTGCATGATACACTGAATTATGTGGTATGACTAAGGAATGACACATGGGGCATAACACGTTGTCATGCAACATCAATAAACTTTAAAATTTTATAGATAAAATTTGAGTAGACAACCAAAATGTGTATATACATATATGAAATATTATTCAGTCAAAAAAATGAAGGAAATTCTGACACATGCTACAACACGGACGAATCTTGTAGATATTAACATAAGTGAAATAAGCTATTCACAAAGAACAAAAGTATTGTATGATTCCACCACTTATTTAAGGTATGTACAACAGTCAAACTCATGGAGACAAACAGTAAAATGGTGGTTGCCAGGGGCTGGAGGCAGGAGGGAATTAAGAGTTATTGCTTAAGGTGTAAAGAATTTCAGTTTGGGAAGATAAAAAAAAGTTCTGGAGATAAATGGTGGTGATGATTGCACAACAATTTGAATGCACTTAAGGCCTCTGAACTATGCACTTAAAAATGGTTAAAATGGGGGCCGGCCCCGTGGCTTGGTGGTTAAGTGAGCGCGCTCCGCTGCTGGCGACCCGGGTTCGGATCCCGGGCTCGCACCGACGCGCTGCTTCTCTGGCCATGCTGAGGCCCCGTCCCACATACAGCAACTAGAAGGATGTGCAGCTGTGACACACAACTATCTACTGGGGCTTTGGGGGGAAAAAATAAATAAATAAAATCTTTAAAAAAAAAAATGGTTAAAATGGTAAATTTTATGTTATGTATATTTGCCACAATAAAAATGTTATAAATAAATCCAAAAAGCAACTTTATAAATATTTTTACATTTATGAAAATGAAATAAAAGTCAGCATGCTGAAATAAATATAATACCTACAAATTTTATGCAACTGAAATGAGGAATAATGCATATTCAACAATTTTGGATTATTTTAATAATACAAACAGAATTTCCATATGTGGTAGCTTTGAGAAAACATTTTCAGATCTGTTACCCTTTGTTTATGGTAACATCCACATTAGCAGAAAGTCTTATTTATCTGGTCCTCCATAAAACTTTTTAATGGTATTTTATACGATCATAGAGTGTCATTGAACCTTCCTTTGTCCATTCCTCTCTGTTATCAGGGACACAGAATGATTTTAACTTTTGTGATTTTGTCAAGTTTCAACATATATTCCTTGAATTTGTTTCTCAACAAAAAAAACCTCTTAAGGGCTGGCCCAGTGGTGTAATGGTTAAGTTCTGCTTCGGCAGCCCGGGTTCTCGGGTTTGGATCTCAGGCGCGGACCTACACATGGCTCATCAAGCCATGCTGTGGCGGCATCCGATGTACAAAATAGAGGAAGATGGGCAAGGATGTTAGCTCAGGGCCAATTTTTCTCAGCAAAAAGAGGGAGATTGGCAACGGATGTTAGCTCACGGCCAATCTTCCTCACACACACACACAAAAACTCTTAGACTTTTCTTTAAGAGCTAATCTAGTTTTTGATACAAGAAAAATTTTAGTGTCATTCACATTCAGCTGCCTTTTGTCATCTTTTACAATATATTACTATGTCAAAGAATATGGATTGTGTAGTTTCTGATAATTCCACTTTCATTTAAACCTGTCAGATTTGCTATCCTTAAATTTTCAGTTTCAAAAGTATGACAAATAATTGGGTAGTATACTCTTTTCTTCATTATGTAGCTAGCATTTATTATCAAAATGTCATTTTAATCATTCCTTCTTAGAGTAATTTTATTTTGTCAATCTCATCAACTTTTTGAAAAGCTAGAGAAAAAAATGAAATGTTTAAAGCAGGTTAATATTATAACTCGTGGTTCTACCACATTCTCACTTCTAAATCTATTATGCAATTAATTTCATATCTTATAGCTGCATAAACCCTTCTCAATACAGCTTCCCTGTCTCCACTTTAAAGACCCCCAAAACTGAAGCAGCAAGAGTTATCTTACCAAACTCAAAATCAAATCCTTTTCTTAGTCATCTTGAGCTCTGCACTCTGATCTTTATTTCCCCATATTTGTTTCCCTGTTGCCCACAACATTTTATTTTGAAAATTTCCCTATTCACAAGGAAGTTGAGATATTAATTCATCAATATACCCACAAATTATGTTCATTTTTACCAATTTGCTTCATTTGCTTTAAATGGATAGCTAGCATCTCTTTCTCCATTTTTCTCCTGATTCCTCATATTCCATCCTTTTCCTCTTAAATGTGTGTTCTCTCCAGTTGAACACCAGGCAGCAAGTTCTTCATCTTTTACATTCTCTTGCTTGAAGGTCTCATTTACTGGCATGAATTCATGCATCACCTTTTTGGTGACAATGTTTAAGCCTCTGCCTTAACCAGTGACTGCTCAGAAGCTTTGATTATGGATTTTTAATTTGCAGGCTCCCACATCCTCTTTGATAACCCTCATTTCAATTCACTATTTTTAGAAATGAACTCTTAGAACTTTATTTCCCATTTGTCTTGTTCTTTTCTGCTTTTTAATGACACTATTATCTTTCCAATTTTCCAAGCTTGAAACATCAGAGGCATTTCAGATTCTCTAAGTATTCTTCAAATTTAGTAAATAATTAACTACTTTCCATTGTCCCTCAAAATATTTATTGGATAACGCATTCCTATCTATATTCACTACTACCAAGCTGGCGTAAGTCCCTACCTATTCAGTAATAGAAGTGGGAAGGACTGTTGGAGTATCCTTCATTATTTCAGTCTTCCCACCTTTAGATCATCTGGCACATTGCTGTACCCTACCCTTCAGTTACCCCAACTTGACCGTACACTCTCCCTATTTGAAAATATTTAATGGCTTCTTTACGTACAACATGAAGACCACATTTCTTACCAGAACATTTCAGACAGAAATATGGTCCTACTTCCCTATGTAGCTTCTAACAACTCATTACATAATTATTCACACTTTCTCAATGTTTTGCCCCACTTTCACCATTCTCTTCCTCTACTCAATCTCTCTGCATTCTCTCCAACCCCCATCACTGCTGACTACTACTCCTTTAGGAGTTACTGTCTGTAACATCTATCAGTTCATTCAATTACAGAGCATTTTGACAGTCCTTGAAAGACCTTTTGTATTGCTATTTAACAATTTATTTGTTTATGTCTTCTATCCTCAGCAGAAATTTTCATATACATAACATATAAAATCTCTACACTCATAGCTCTTAGTACACAATATTTTATTGTTCAATATTATTATTGATATAAATTGCCAATAGGGTGGCTAATTTTAAAAGTAAGTGAAACCCAGCGTTTGGGGAAATGGTACTGAAATTAACAGACACTGAAAATTAGTGAAAGATTAAGTAGGTAACTAGAATCCAAAGAATACATAGAGGTAAAATACCTATAGGGTCCTTTCTCTAGCTCACGGGTTTTACCTTCACTTAGAAGAATACATATAAAGCGACTTTTAATACTTTTCTTCTGCAAACTTTTATAACCAGGTTTTTCTTTCTCTCTTTCATTTCATTGCTTGATATTTAGCCTTCAGAGGAATGTGTCTGGGGTTTGATTTTTATGAGTTCTTTCAGATTCCATGAAATTTAATGTCACCATATTTTCTTGTACCAGGAAAATAACATTACTGTTCACTGTCAGTTGTGATTTGAGATATGCTGAGCATCCAAAAGAACGTATTTATGTCACTTAATACATACATTCATACACACACACACACTTAATTGCAAGCATTGACAGTGTACGTGAAGAAGGTAAATGCACAACAATATGTTTTAACAGCAACAATAGAAAGATAAGAAAGTTACAGGTCACCATAAAAAAGAGAGTTGTGAGTCTGTCTTAGGATATCAGAGAAGGTCTCCAGAGGAGCTGCCGTTGGACTTTTTAAAGATCACAAAATTTTCCAGGTAGACATAGAGAGAGGCCGGAAATAAGAAAAATAAAATTCAATCTAGGTTGTCTTCTTTTTTATCTTTTTACTTCTACTCTGGAAAATTTATTTTACCACTCCTATCATGTCTCTGCCTTCAACAGTAGCAGCAATATGGTATTTACTCAGTTCCATATTTTGTTTCCTATATTCCATTTCTATAATTCCTCAAAACACTGTTGAAAAGAAGGGTATGTAGAGAAGTGTTTAAGTGGGTAGATATGTAGAGAATTATACCCAGATATTAGACCTCACCTATAGCAAAGAGGTACCATTACATTACGGCTAGGCTAAGGAAGGAAATACTCTCTTTGTGATGGGGAAGAGAACAAACCCACTTTTGGGTTTGCAATTATTACTCTGAGTAAATGTTTAAGGTAAGAAAGGAGAGAATGTTGATAGTGAAAGCATTTTTAACCTTAAGTGTCTTTCTATAATTGTCAAGATGGAATAAATATTTTATTCATTTATAATTTATATTCTCTTTGCTCCCAGAAGGTGATCTGACATAGCACACAATAAAAGACACATCAGTATTGATTAAGTAGTACTGAATCAACCAAATTTATTCTTAGATATGAATTAGTGAATCCAACTGGTTTCAGGTGAAATCAGTGTATGGGGCACAGCACACAAAGCAGGAAAAACTCTCCTGAGTTTCAATGAGTTTCTGAATATTCTCCACAGTGAATATTATTATAATTGTATTTTATATCAGATGCAATTTACAAAGAGTACATGTCATTCGATGAAATCAGTTTTTAAAAAGTCACATAAAATCACATCCCTTTTGAAATTACCAAGCATCTATTTAGCAGAATGATTCTCGGACGGCATTTGGCCATGGAAATATGACAGTACTTTTATATTGTATTAGGAAGTACAGGTTTAAACTAGTAGTGAAGAAAAAAATGATGAGTGGTATGAAAATGAAAATGTTTTAGAAATACATAAAGCAAAGTTATTTCACAAAATGAAATATTAACAGCTTTAAGGAGAATTTTTGTAGCACCCATTACCCAGATAATGACACAAAAGAGGAGTGAAATAAAAATAAGATATTGGTTCACTGCACAAAAATGCAATACCATGAATATTACAGGACGCTCTTCAGTTATTATTTTGGAAGTAAATAATGACTTAATCTTTATTTGGTCATGTATTATCTTTCCTGGTTTACGCATCTTTATGATGCAAACTATGTCCTATTCATCTTCGCATCCTCACATTGGAGCATGATGCACTGCACTGTGATTGCTGAATGAAAAAAGTAACAAATCAGTATCTTTGATCAAAGTGAAATGTCTCAAATATTTAAAATATTTTGGAAAATCGAGCTTATCAATCTCTTTTCCCTTTCCCAACATCTTCATTTTCAGGACTAGTACAACCCTTATGTGTATCTACGTTAGAACTCAACTTTGGTACCCTACACCTATTAGAATACTTTTTAAATCAAAAATTTTACAGGATATGTTCTATTTCTAGTTGAAATAGCTGAAAGGAAATTAGAACTTACAGATGAAGTCATTTACAGTGATACAGTGAAAATAAAATAAATAAATAAGTAGAAATAAGCCTCATATATCTATTTGGATGTTTCTTACACATCTACTCTAGCTTGGTTCCACTCACTCTTTCATTCAACAGATAAGTGAGTGCCTATTCTCCAGCATACATTATGTCATACAAATCGTTCAATAGTATGGAGTGGAATGTTTCTATATGCTTTTGGGAAACATTCTGTTTTGATCAGTTCCTTTCACTGAAGAGCAGATAGCAGTCATCCTGATTACCTTCATAAAGAGTCCATTTTTAAAAACTGAAATAAAAATAAATCATATTTGCTATAACCAATCGTTGTTCCTTATTTTTTAAGAAGGAACAAGCAGTCACAAATCCAAATTCTTACCTCCCAAGAGAGAAAATTTTATCTTATAAATTCTAAACACCTTCTTACAGGTCTTCTCCACCTACTTTTCTCCAAAATATTAGAGGTTCTTGGTTTACACCAAGTCTGTGATGATTTATAATATTTAATGTTTTTTTAATAAAAACATTCCCAAGTGGTGCTAATAAAATCAAATTCTCTAAAATTCAGAACTGACTATAAACATGATTTAGTAGAGGCCAAATAGAAAAATGTTTTCCTATATTTTCTGAAATATGTCAACAGTTTGTTACACATTATCTTCATCATGACAATGACTTAGAGTGAATCACTACTTGTCTAGGTGTTTATATAGCTACCATTATAAGCAATAGATACCTCACTCTTCAGTTAATAATATATATTATGGAAAGCAAAATTAATTTTGCCAATACAGCAGGTTACCAAGAGAATTTGTAGAATTTTGTTCATATTGACCTTAAAAATCTGATAGTTGTTGACCTCTTAGGATAGTTACTACAGATAAACTTGAAAGAAGGGCAATAAAACAATGACTTTTGGGGAGGTCTTCACATACTGATACCATGTAAACTCCTGATGACAAATGCTTACTCCATCATAATCTTCTTGAAAGTGAACCACAGTATGTGGATGATGGAAATCCACATTTTCATCTTGCTATAATTTACTCAAGACACTTATATTGGAATCTTTTTTTACTATGATGATGGGGGCATCTGAATATGAGCAGACATTTTTATAGAAACTTATCATAACCTGAACATTTAAAGAAAGACATTATACAAATGAAAACCAAGTTCCTCAGAAAGTTATTTCTTTATCAACAAAGAGAGCTTTACAAATATAGCATATTTTTGAAGACAAGAAATTAATTGTTCCCTTATGTATCCCTGACACAACTCCTCACTTTCTGCTTCAATATATATAACACTAGCTCCCTATTATAGTCAACATTAACAAGTTGGTGTGCTACATTCCATAATTCCTATGATTACACAAACATATACAAACAAAATATACACAAATACATATATTAATTTTGTGTTTATCAAAATAGAATTATTCTATAGATATATGCCTTTCCTTTAATTATTTTTGTTACACATCATAATAATGTTCTCAAGTAACTTACGGAAATCTACTTTTTTCTTTCTTCCAAGTAATTTAAGATAATTTTATATAATTAATGTAAATAGGAAATTTATGTTAGATTTGTACAAAGAAGGGTTTATCAGTGTTTAAAAGTGGCCTGTAGAAAAGTATATGATGCAAAGGAGTATATAGGATATTTTGGATTTTAATTTACGAATAATAACAAGGTTTGGATTTTCCCGAAGAGTTCCATATATATTGAGAAGAATGAAGTCAAATATTATTTGAAAATGCTCATTCTTTTTTTTTTTTTTTTTGTGAGGAAGACTAGCCCTGAGCTAACATCCGATGCCAATCCTCTTCTTTTTGCTGAGGAAGATTGGCCCTGGGTTAACATCTGTGCACATCTTCCTCTACTTTATATGGGACTCCACCACAGCATGGGTTACCAAGCAGTGCGTCGGTGTGCACCCAGGATCCGAACCTGCGAGTCCTGGGCAACAGAAGCGGAGTGCGCGCACTTAACCGCTGTGCCACGGGGCTGGCCCCGGAAAATGCTCATTCTTAAAATAATTCTCATCATTCCCATGTTAAACAAGTATCCATATTTTAAGATCAACATTTCGTACTTCCATGTCTATATATATCACAGATACATTATAAAATTTATACTCATAATATTTATTTACTTAGTTCTCATATTTTATATTCACATATAGCACACAGTTTCCTTCTTGATATGTATTGATAAAGAGTTTATCTTTTCCTATAAGAGTATTTTTCAATAATGTATTTTTAATTGAAGTATTATTCTCCCTCTCACGCCAACTTTTAAAGAAAGATAATTACATCTGATAATTAAGTTTCACATTTATATGTACTCCCTGGTAAATTTTCATATTTAAATAGTTTTTGAGCTAATGTATTATCAAATAATTTTATTAAAAAGTTGTTTATGCATACAGTTCCTTTCTTAATTTATACTCCAGGTGTGTATAAACCAACTTATCTGGATGCACATATTTTTAAAGATTTCCAATAGCAGGGTAACATTCCAATAACATGAAGGTAACATCATCAATAGACAGTATACCTATAACATATGCTAGAGTTATGTTGTGATTCTCAAAGTGCTAAGATCAAATGAGCACTTTCAATCAATAACAGAGTAATTTGAGATTTCCATAGAAACATTAAGACCACCTATCAGTGCTGTGGGAACATTAAATACTTATCATCAAATTTTAGCTTCCATTTCAAACATTTGTCATAGTTTCCAATGTGAATATACTTATAATACTTTTAAAATATAACTGATTCTAAAGTCACACTAAATTTCCTTTGGATTTTTACGTAAAAGACTAAGAACAACAGAAAAGCAAACAACCTAAAATACACCATTAGAAAAACTAATTTCACAATATTACTTTATATCTATATTGAATTTTCCTGTACATAGAAGCACCATCAGTAGCATAACACAAGGTCAAGCATCGGTTTAACGGCTGTATTATTACTTAGCTGACTGAAACCTATACCACCAATAATAATAGCAGAAGCAGCAACAACAAACAAATAATGGTTTGAATTAGACACCTTAAGGGCATATAGATGTTATGGAAAACAATGCATTCACAGTCATAAGTACCATATACAGAACAATTCAAATCAGTTTTCATTTTAAAATGTGCTAATATTTACAAAAATAAACTTAAAGACTGATGATCCCCATCGCCTGCAAAGGGTAGCCTAATTAAGACAGATATTCAAAGACTAAAAGCTGATTATAAAAATCAAGCATTTATTGACTTGTAAAGAAGATGATAAATTCATCAGCAAAAGATGACTCTTAATGTTTCTAATTTTGCCCAACTCGTAGAGAATATCCCATGAGGAAATATTGTCCTTGTGTCCCTAATTTAAAATTCATTCACTGATCATAGGAACACTAAAACAAGGACACTCCCTCCTCAGTAAATCTGGAGACAGGTCATAGAGGCATCTGCTCTCCATATACCTATTTAATGAGGTCATTTGGTACACATGCCATGCATTGGGGAGCGCTTAATTTTTATTAGCAGCATTAATCTAGCTAAGAGTCAGTGAATTAAAATTATCTTTGAAATAAAATAGAACACTCCTTTGTCTAATTTCCTCAAATTTATTGACATATAAGTCTTACATAAACCATTTTGTAAATGGCTAAGAATAAATATATTAGTCGTAGTACACATTCCCATCAAAATAACCAAGCACTTTTGTGACCTTGAACAATAATTAGAACTCAACCAATTTTGAACCATGAATATTGAATTGCCTAGTAATAGCCATCATTGAGGATTTGAGACTCTGGACACCCTGCTGTATATTGACTACAGGAATAACCTTTCAAGCCATTATCTTTAATAACAAGGGATATTTCTCTGAGTAGAGGAACTCTGTAAGGAAGATTCACCTATTCAAAAACGAAGATAATAAAACGTGTTCATGCAATGCCACCATGCTTAGTTTATGACATTTCAAGACCAGACTTGTTTAAAGTATTTGTTGTTTTTCTCATTTTAGGGGGCTTTTGTGATCCCCAGATCAGATATAAATGAAAGCAGTAGAGCTTGAGTTCTTTAAGGCTGGAGTTCATATGATCAAATTGAAAAAAGAGGGCCCATATGACTTGGAATTTTCAAGTTATTTCTTGTTGTTAGTGCCATGGAGTTGATTCCAACTCCTAGCGACGCTGCGTACAGCAGAGCGGGAACCCTGCCCAGTCTTTTTGTGCCATCTTCTCACCTCCCGGTGCTCTATCAGACAATGCTCTCCTGCTATTCACAGGTTTTTGTGGCCAATTTTTTTCAGAAGTGGGTGGCCAGGTTCTTCTTCCTAGTCTGAATTAGTCTGGAAGCTCAGCTGAAATGTGTCCACGATGGGTGACTCTGCTGGTATGCCAGTGGCCTAGCCTTCAGTATCACAGCACACGCAGCCACCACAGTATGACAACTGACAGATGGGTGATGTGGTTCCCTGACCAGGAAAAGAACCCAGGCCACAGCGGTGAGAGTCATGGATCTTAACCACTAGACCACCAGGACTGGCTTTCAAGTTAATATTTGTATTAAACGGAACTCAAGAACAGAAATAGTGTTGGCTGTAATTTCTATAATTTTCTATTGTTTGTAAGTGAGACTCTTGACCCTAGAAAAAAGGTGATGGTGGAGTAATCAAGCAATAGATCAAGGACCCACTGACCAAGTTCTCATCTGATTTGACACCTAGGTTAACATAGGGAAAATACTGTAACAGCCTCACAACTATACAAAGTTACAATAAGCTACAAACCACATCTGGAGCTCTGAGATTAATGTTTCTCAGTTTCATGGAACATGATGTAGGATTTTATTACCAGAAACTGCCCATATGAATTTCTAGTAAACAATCAAAGTGACAGAAAAACTATACTACACTTCTCAAAGGGTTTTGAACCTACAGCAATTCCTAGAACGATTAGCATGGCTTGTGACCACTTGCAGGTGAGAGGCAGGATGCTTTTGGTGGAGAAAAAGGAAAAAAATGATAAGAAACCATAATGGAGGGACTGCATCAATCCATCAATAAAGGAGAATAAGCGCAATTTGTAATGAATTCTACGATTGAGAATCTTTGGGGAAAAGATATCTAACAAGCTTTCTGCACAGCACATTCCATAAAAGTGCTAGGTCAGTCTTTTTAAGAAAGCCGAGAATAAAGACGAACATTGTTCTTCAAGACAGCTGCACTGGGTCTCCTTTTATTACACTCAAAGCTTAGACTGAGAACTCAAGGCTGATTAAGGTTATGTACTTGGATTAATGTCATAATTCTTACCATGTCCTTCAGGGGCTGGTGTGGTCTCAGCCTTGTCTGTATCTTCAGCCTCATACCTCCACATTTACTATGCTGTAGTCACACTGACCTTTTTTATTTCTAGCATGTACTAAAATCTCACAACTCAGGGCCTTCAAACGTCCTCTTCTTCTACTGAGATATGTGTTCCTCCAATTCCTTTGCCAGGAACCTCCTAGCATCCCTCAAGTCTCTGATAACATGTCACTCCCTGCATGTTTAACCCCCCCAAATTTGCCCCTGTTATTATTTCTTCTTAGATTCTTTAATTTTGCTTTCTTTCTGCCTGTCATCAAAATATAATTATTTCTGCAAATATCCCCCACTCATTCCAGACCAAAAACTCCACTGATGTAAGAAGTCTTTTTTATTATTATTATTTTATCCCCAGAATTTAACAATGTGCCTCATAATTAATAAGCTTTTATTAAATCTATTGAAAAAAATGCAAGTATATTAATTAGAATGAAGCATACAACTAATTGATACTAGAAAAAGCATTGATATTAGTTTACTAAAAACATTTTATTGCATGAGATTTGATTTTTGTTTCATTTTGTTTGTTTGCTTTCTTTGTCCTTTTCTTTTAAAGTCTCCCACGTATATTAAGGTGGGTATTCTATTAACTGGGGAATTTATTCTTTTCTCTGACACTGAAACTTAGATACGCTTTTTTAAATTTTATGATTATATATTTCATCAGTTCTATGGTGCTAAGACGGTAAAAATAATTAGTTTTCTGACTTGAGGGGCAAGTGTAAGATTCAGCACTGACTCACAGAGATTTTAAATATATCTACCTGTACTACAGAACTGTTTCCGCCAGCAGTAGGTAAGAGAAAATAGTTAAGTAAGATGGACTTGGGACTAAGAGAAAACTACTAAGGTTTTTTATTTTATATTAATATTCATATTCTCTTTTAGAGCTTTTTCAGAGTGTAGACTTCATTATGGTAAGTTATAAGACTAACACTCACTGCAAAGATCTTGAAAATGTAAATGATTCATATACATATATATATATATATATATATATTTTTTTTTTTTTTTGCTGAGGAAGATTCATCCTGAGCTAGCATCTGTGCCAATCTTCCTCTATTTTGTATGTGGGTCAACACCACAGCATGGCCAATGAGTGGTGTAGGTCCGTGCCCAGGATCTGAACCCGCGAACCCGGGCCGCCGAAGCAGAGTGGCTGAACTACACCACGGGGCTGGCCCCTAAATGATTCATATTTTGAGAACTCAAAACAATATTTCATTTTCTTCATATGTATTCTTTCATATGTATACTATAGATGATCATCTTTCTCATTGTCTGACACAGAACAAACTTTTCAAATGATGATAAACTTATGAAGATTTTGTTTCTGAAAATGATTAAATTATATGATTACTTTGAATCATAGATACGAGGGCTTTCTTTTCTAGGCAAGCGATAATTGACCTCTTTATCAGTATAAAATTAAAAGCAAACAATACATTTTTATCTTTTAAACATTTGCTTACTAGTTGACGTATTAGTTTGCTAGGGCTGCCGTTACAAAATACACAGTGTGGGTGGTTTAGACAACAGAAACTTGCCTCACAGTTTTGGAGGCTAGAAGTCTGAGATCAAGATGTCAACTGGGTTGGTTCCTTCTGAGGGCTCTGAGGGAGAATCTGTTCCACACCTCTTTCCTAGCTTCTGGTGGTTCCTTGCCAATCTTTGGTGTCACTTCTGCTGAATCATCTCTATCTCTGCCTTTATCTTCACAAGGCATTCTCCTTGGGTGCCTGTCTGTCTCCAAATTTCCCCTTTTTATAAGGAGACCAGTCACATTGGATTAGGGCCCACCCTAATGACCTCATTTTAACCTGATTATCTCTGGGAAGACCCTATCTCCAAATCAGGTCACATTCTGAGGTCTGGTGGCTAGAACTTCAACAAATAAATTTTCGGGGAATACAAATCAATCTCTCACACTTGGTTTGGGATGGCAACAGACTCTTTCAAGACATCACATGACCTCACAGGCCATCAATCAGAATGTATAGGACAAATAATCAAAGAAAATGTTCCAAGTAAATTAATTTACAGTGAATTTAAAAGATATTGCAAGTTAATATCATTGAAGATAAACCAGATTGTTGTCAAAGAATTTTGGAAAAGTTTTCTCATTCGATAGACCTTTGTCACAATCATAAAAAAAGCAAATGTCACTATACTGGGTAAAATATGTTAAAACATAGTTAAATAAATGTAAATACTATGAAACCTCCAAAAGAATACTGGCTGTGAAACCAGAAATAAAATAGGTTTAAACTCCAATTCTACTTTTTTTTTTCAACTGTTACGTACAGTTTTATTCTTGTTCAGGGTCATCCCATGAAGACTAAGCTCCTTGATGCAGCACAGTTCTAGGTACATGGCAAATGTTTCGTAAATACAGGTTAACACTATGTAGTTAACCTATCCTGAGTCATAGTTCAACAATGTTTCTTTTTTTAAAATTATTTTATTGGGGTCATATTGGTTTATAACTGTAATTTCAGGTGTATATTATTACCCATCAGTTTCATATAGTCTGCATCATGCTCACCTCCAATAGTCTAGTTTTTACCAGCCTAACAACCGAAGTGGAGCCAATTCCTCTAAGTCTCAGTTTCCTTATAAACAAAATAAGAATAATATCATCTCTGCTCCTACTTATCACAATACTCTAATTATTTATATACTTGTTTGTCTCCCTCCACCTTCCTCTCTAGCTATCGAGTCCTAAAAGGGCCAGCATGCCATTCCCCTGAGTGCCTAAGACATGGCACCAAGTGGATGCCGACTGTTTGTTGGGTATATGTCACAGGGGGATGATGAAAGTGTGTGTAAGTTGTGATTTGCCATTGAAATATTATTTTTTGTGATTTTATTACTGTGATTAAAATAGATGTTCTATGACTATGACATTCTGGATAGGGATGATGATTTCCGTTATGTATAGGAAAAAAAATAACCAAAAACAAACAAAAAAATAGTTTGAGATGTTGCCATTAGTCAGTCTTTTGAAGATGGAGATAACTTAATGCAAACCCAACGTCTATATCCTTCATCTTTGTTTACATTTATCCATATACTGATAGTTAAAAATAAAAAAAAAAAACTCTCTCTCTTTCAAGACATTTTCCTCACTTAAGCCCCCCTTCTTCCAAACTAAATGTTGTAACTTTACATTTGACCACTTCTGATAACCAAGGAAACATATGAGGGATATTTCACTGTAACACTTAAGTGAAGAGAGCTGGAGTACCTGCATTAGAGGGGCCTAGATTATCTATATTTTGGAAAGTGGCTGTACCCAAGACTCTCTATTATGCCTGCTTTCCAATATAGAATACACAATGTGATGATAACCATTATTACACTGAAGTATTAGTAATATTTCTGTGAAATTATGGTAATTGTTATCAGGACACTGGAAATAAAGATTATTTTTAAAATAATCATGAATATTTAATAGCAGATTAACACAATTAAATAACAGCAGTCCAGACCCAAATAGAGGATTATAAATAGGCAGACTTTTAAGGCATAAACACATGTCAAACCAAATTTATATTTTAAACATCCAATCAAGCCCAATAACTACTTTTCTATTATTTTGCCATAGTTGGTATATATTTCAAAAGGTTCAAAAACAATTTTTGTTATTCAAGCATAAGCAGTATCATCTGTCTAAATTCTAACTCATCATTGAATAGATTAATTAAGTGTTCCCATTCAGATTATCTATTGAAAGTTTCATTTCTTGAATGTACAAGGCTTTCTCTCCTTCAATTCAGATAAGAGAGGGATCATGAACATTTACCAAGTCTAGTAGTATAAAATGCATCTAAATCTAAATGATCTTGTTCTTTATCTTTAAAAGGGGAAAAAGCAAAAGCACACCTTACAATAGAAAAAATAATACATTCAGTATCTGTAACTGGGGTTGTTAACAGCAGCCAACTAATAATCAAGCCAAGCCTTAGCAATAACTTCAAATGAAACTAAGACTAAGAAGATATTTTCAAGAACACTTTGAAAGAGACTGTTTAATATTTAATGTAGCCTTTAACTCTCTTTTAGAATAGAAATATCAAAATAGCTGCAGATTATGTAGATTGGTACCATTCAGACTTCCAGCTATTGTCTACAGCTGGTTTCTTTGCTCTGAATCGCTACTCTGAACTTTCACATCTTTTCAAACCTTACACTATCCTTACTTTCTTTCCACTCGGTATCTTTATTCCTTAGACGAGGAAGATGCCAGCTGAGAAGCAACCCTACATACAAACTTAATTCTAGGCTCATCTTCACCTGGATTCTTCCCTTCTCTCTCAGCATTTCTGGGTGAATGCCTATCGTCCAAGAAGAATCTCTTTACTTGGACTCTGGATGACTTGCCCTCCATTCATGGGCATTCTCCATCACCAGTTCCTCTCTATTTTTTATCTCCCACTTCTTCCTCTCTACTCGTTCTAATTCTCAAGTTTGTCACATCAAAATATGCCAACAAAGAGGCAAAAAAAAAACTTCTTCCCCTTCCCAATAAGACTATATGTACATATCTCTATATCTCTATATATACACATATATACATACACACATATATATACACTACTCATCCACCCATTAAGCTAAGATTATTGAAAAAGAGACATATCTCAGTATCCCAATTTTGTCACTTTCTACCTCTGCTTAATATAGTGTGATGGATTTATATCTCATCATGATAGACAATTTTAATTGGCATTTAATATTATTAATGTTCCCATATGTCTTGAAACTCTTGCTTCTGATAATCTTTTGATGCTTAAAATTGTCTGCTTAAGAATAAATTTTAAATATCTGGATAGAAAATTAAAAGGGACAAGCAATTCAATATATAACAACTGACATTTTTTCCTTCAGATAAGATAATTTTTTAAAGAAAATGTTCCCAAATCTAGAGGATTTAGACTAAGAAAATACACAGACCCACACACATACAAAGATAAGATTATGCCTTTATAACAGAATACATTTACATAACAATCGGTATTAATATGGGTTGACTATTGGTGATTATTTTCACTAACGGCATGATCATTTTACTGTTTTTCAGTGATGTGGTGAGTTGAAATGCATCAAAATGTTACTACTTTAAACTAGGGATTATGCTTTAGAAATTCAATCAAATTTAGTAGCAATGGAATAAATATACTGTTATTAGTGTATCTATAATAGCCACTGATTTATAAATATATGTCAAACTTGTACAAACACAATTCTCACCTTATAATCAGATTAGTTCAGACATGTGAATGGCATATTTCACATAATTAATTATAATTACACAGAATCCACAGAGTTGGGCATTTTCATATCTGAACAAACATATTGCCAAAAATAATTGTTCAGATATTACAACCTTTTAACTTTTAGAGCAGAATTTCTCAAGCTCGCCATTATTGACATTTTGCACTGGATAATTCTTTGTTGATGGCAGTGGTGCTGTGCATGTAAGAAGGTTAGCAGCATCCTTAGTCTCTATCCACTGGATTCTAGTAGCACACCCACACCCATGCACAGTTTTGAAAACCAAAAATATCTCAGACATTGATCAACATCCTTCTGGGGAACAAAACATGCCCATTGAGAACCACTATTTCAGAGATTGAGAATGTCTGTTAATTTAAAATCAAAGAGGATACTGTGTAAAACCGTTTTTAACTTGTCAATAAAATGTGGCTTGTAAGAGAAATGCTGTGTAAAAGATAAAGACTACATTAGGACGCACAACAGGCTATTATATTCTAAATATAAAAAGGTTCTTAGGTTAAAATGGTCCCTAAATAGTATGGCCATTTAGCCCATTGTTCCTATTTTTAAAGCACTCTTGGCATGTACAGCTTATCAGACACAAAGTCTAGGATAAAATATTAATTTCATTGAAATTAAGCTTTTTCAAAATTTTATTTTATTGTTTTATGAACACTTCACATGAGATCTACCCTCTTAACAAATGTTGAAGTCTACAATACAGTATTGTTGACTATAGGTACAATGTTCTACAGCAGATCTCGGGAGCTTATTCATCTTGCTTAACTGAAACTTTATGGCTGTTGATTAGTAACTCCCCATTTCCTCCTCCCCCCAGCTCCTGGCAAGCACTATTCCATTTTTGGATTCTAAGAATTTGACTGTTGTAAATGCCTCACATAAGTGGGATTATGTGCTATTTGTCTTTCTGTGACGAGCTTATTTCACTTAGGATAATGTCCTCAAGGTTTATCCATGTTATTGCATATTGCAGAATTTGCTTCTTTATTAAGGCTGAATAATATTCCATTGTATGTATAAACCATATTTTCTTTATCCATTCACCTGTCAATGGACATTTAGGTTGTTTCTACATATTCTGAATAGTGCTAAAATGAACGTGGGAGTGCTGATATCTCTCTGACACCCTGATTTCAATTCTCTTGGATAAATATCCAAAAGTGATAATGCTGAATCATATGGTAGTTTTATTTTTAATTTTTTCAGGAACTTCCACACTGGTTTTCATACCAGCTGCACCATTTTGCATTCCCACCAACAGTGTATTGGGGTTCCAATTTCTCTACATCCTTGCCAACAACTATTGTCTTTGTAAATTATTATTATAATAGCCATCCTGAGAGGTGTAAGGTGATATCTCATTGTGGTTTTAACTTAAGACAACCAAAATCTCATTCTCTGAAATTCTGAAACACTCTCCCTCTGCCCACACTATTTTTTTCCCTAAACCGTGTCTCATTAATGTCCCCAAATCTCTGACTTATTTAGCTTCAAATCTTGGCATTAAATATTCTCTTCTGGATCAAGTGACAAAGTATAAGTCTCTTTCCCTGGCTTGGACTGGGCATTCTCCCTGCCTTTATCTACACTTCTCTTATATTTCAAATACTATGCACTCGATCAAAAACTACAAAATGCAAAAAAGTTTACATACATAAGATAAATGGAAGCTCAAGGTTAAAAAGTGCCAAACTTGTGACATGGGAGATGAAACAGCTAATGAAGACTGAAGCTGCTTTAAAAAAAATAATGTCCATGCCAAGGGAAAAAAAAAGAGAGAGAGAAATAGACTCATTCATGGTCAAGGAATATTTGGGATATTAAGCTCAGTTTTGAATGCCATATTTTAAGCAAATATTGGAAGCTGATGACCATGGACAGTCCTTCAAACAGGGCACTAGAAAGTCTGAGAACAGTGTAGCGCAAATTAACATGGAGACAACTGTATATCATTAGCTACAGTCAGAAATGCAGTGAAGAATGGAAAAACTATTTTCAAATACTGAACATAATGAACTATAAGAGAAAAAACATTTTTTCTTTTTTTATCCACATGGAAAAACATGACCCAATGGGTCAATGGAGAAGTGAAATGAAAAAAAAAAAATTCTGTATGAATTTAAATGTAAGGCTGCTTCCACAAATACCTGAACATATGACTGACAAAATAAAAGTGTTTCAAAATCTATGTAAATTATATCCTTGAGACAGCATTCTTCTGACTCTGTAGACAATCGTTACATGTTTCTTTTCCTTTTTCTTTGACTGTATCAACAAATGTTTGGTGATGCCTTTAACACATATTGACAAAATAAAATATTGTTTGCTTTATTATAGAGTAGATGTGTATTTAAGGTGGTCCCAACATAATAAATATTAAAAATTCTCTTAGGCATCCATGAGTACAATGAAACAATATCACACAACCCACACACACACACACACACACTCAGCAACTAGGTCCCAGTATTTCTGAACTTCACTGCAATTGGAAGCAAACTGCTATTTAATCTCTCATTTTTTCTTTTTACTTTGGATTTAAGTATGGAAGCTATATTTTTTATTTTTTGGAAAAAGACACTTGGAGGCCACTTGGGTACATTCTTTTTGTTAAGCATCTGTAATCAATCCACCTCAAATTCCTGGGCATTACTCATCACTGGTGCAGATGGTTCCTGATGAAGTGTTAAGTATTATATCCAATTACATAGAAGTTGTCTTGATTGAGAGCATAAAATTCTTTGCAGGAATATTATGTTCTATTCCCAGAGGTTGAGGTCTGAATGATAGATCAGTTGGAGTTTCTAGTTTTGAGTAGATAAGGCTAACATCTGAGGGGTATCCCATAAAGAAGACAAGAGTCTGAAAAGAGAAATGGCTGTTAAAGGACTCCCAGGGAAGGGGAGAGGCCTGAAGCCTCTACGAGCAGAGGCAATTGGTATCCAATTTTAGCCAGTCACGTTGTCATTACGTTAAATTACTTTCAACCCTTAGGACAAATTTTTTAAAAATGACAACTTTAAAGATGCTTTGGTTAAATGTAAGAGTGTCAATTGCATGAAGAAGTTCCCAAGAAGATCAGTCATGATTGGGGAGAAATTATGAGTGGCAATCAGATGAGAGATGACAACTAACAATTAGGAGGGATTTGTAGGATGTGCAAGTACTTTATCCCAGTGGGGATCACTTACACTTGTGGAATATAAGTGTTCACACATTGGACAATGGAAGTAGGGATTACTCCTCTGAAGTCTAGAAACCTTGAGAATAATAGAGTTATATACATATTATCTTAAAAATGGAATTGCCATTATATGGTAAACCATTTCAAGCTGTGAAAGCAAAATATGTAACTTATTGACAAATAATTACATCTCAATAGTTTCTTTGTACTCGCTGCAATCACTCTCTTTCACTCACCCCAATAATCTTTCCTACCATCATGTAACTGTTATTGTGAAATCTTTATAATATTTTTGTCAGTGTTTAAAAGGTGAAGTTTAAAGTGCTTACCAAGGAAGTACTTTAAGTCCTTCTAGAAGTGTGCCTTTAAATCTGATTTTAGACTGTGTCTTTCTTTCAATATTATAAATTTTTTGTAAGTTTATTATGTCTAACGTTACAAGTTTTTGCCCTTGAAATTTTTTTCAGGCAAAAAAAATATAACAAAGAAACACTCCTTAAAAGGGTATTTTACAAAGGAGTAGGATTACATATAACAAAACAAAAACAGTTCATTCCAATATACTATTAAAGAGGCAATCTAATCCCCATAAAATACACGGAGGAGAAAGAAAAAGTATAAAGAGTCAACAGTTTAGTTTCTTTACTGTTGAATGATTTCAGTTCTAATTATTGAAGGGTGTTCTTCTCAAATCTACAGGTTGCCCTTGACCTTTTCATCATGATATCCTTATCTATCTCTGTTTATTCTCAATTTCAAGATGTATAAATCAAAACTGCACTGCGACTTTCCAGAGCAGCAACGATTCAGTGAATTAAGTAACCTTGAACAGGACTGACCCTTCCTTGTCTTTCAGATCAGTTTTTTCTTTAGGAGAAGTAACAATAGGTCTTTTGTGATAAATTAAAAAAAACACATATCTCTGTCACTTGCCCTCCACTGGCAATTATCCATTTATTTTAGTGTGTTTCTGGAGGAATTCTTGCAACTTGATAAATGAGCTATAAGAATGAGCAACATAACTCTAGAAATGTAAAATAAAATTACATCAACAGAAAAAAAAGAAAGAAAAAAGAGAAAAATCAAATAACATCTATTTCCTGATTAATTTCAATTGGAATTCCACAATGTTTCTGCCACTTTTCCTCAAAATTATATTCCACACACATTGTTGATCAAGGTGTATACTATTGGAAAATTTCATGAATAAATATGACTCTCTGACTCCACGTTCAGATCTTAAACTGAATCCTGTCAGTACTTTGTAGCATTCCTAATATATAAATACACACTGGCTTTTGTTCTCTAATTATTTTTTTTACTATGTGTACAGACAGCAGTTGATTCAGTGCAAATAAAAATGCTTAAGCCAGAATTTCTATCCCCAGAGAGAAAACAGTTTATTGGATATAAAGCTATTGCTAAAATGAGGTACTTTAAGAACAGATGTACTATTTCATCTTTTATTCATCCTAATGGATTTCTAGTCCCATAGAAATGGGACTAAATGTAATATACATTTAGGGATGTGTAAGTGTAATAATAATTGTGATAGGAGCTAATAAGTACTGAGCATGGGGTGTGCCAGGCATTGTATTAACATGAATTTTCTTTTTCAATTCCTACATCAAGTCTGTGAGTTAGTCTCCATTATTATGATTTTACGAATAAGGAAATCAAGGCTTAGGAAGTGTAAATAACTGCTACAGAGTGATGAGGTGATCAGTCTAATCCCAGGTGTGGTGCCCCTGAGCCTTCTTCTAACCACTAACCTCTACCAGCACTTTCTCCGGTGCTTTCCACTGGTTTTGAGATGTGATACGCTTTTTACTTACATATTACTAAGGAACTGTTTGTCCTTCTGCGAGTTCATTATACTTCGAACAAATTAATGAACATAGCCTAAGAAGACAGCAGTCAAGCAGGACTGACTGCTCTCCAAGTATTTCAGGTTCCCTATCATTATCCTCCACCTAAAAAGTGTCTTATTAATACATTAAAACTACCACTATTCGTAGGAAAGGGAATGGTCAGTATAGTTTCCTGTTTACGACCTACTGCATAATATCTTGCTGGAGCGAGAGAGGTAATAAAGTTATTTTAAACTATCATTCTAAGATGCACAGAGGCCATAATCACACCCATGCAAAACTTATGTGAACGGTTTCACACAGTCAATGCCTAAGTGTTTTGAAGATAATTTAGCTGACTTTGGTGGCTTCTCTGTTTTCACCTTTCTCAGTTTATCCAGCATTATCAAATACATGCCAATACCTAACAGGTAACGAAGTTAAGTTGTCCAAAAACTAAGAGATGTTAGAAAAAGAAATACTGTACATGTATTTCTTTCCTTTAGCTGATATTTTTGTGTTTCATCTTCCATTAAGGTGTTTGTGATACACATTTTTCCTGTGAATCTCAAAACAAAAGAAAATGGTCCCAACTTAAGGTCTTAGCAATAACTTCTTTATTTCTACATTTAAGAAATTTCATTCTAAGAAAGTATTTAACTGTAAAGATGTATGAGGCAGAAACCATATCATAGATTATTTCTTCCAGGCTAGGAGAGAAGAATCTAAAAAAGGTAAAGGTGAGTTTCAAGTAAGTAGTACACTGTTCAAGTTTTGTCATGCTTTTTTCCCACATCACAGTTCTCTTCAAGACAAATATTCAGAACCTAAATTTAACAGGCAGACTTGAATTAACTTTTACAAAAGTATATTGTTTACGTCAAATTTTCAATTCATTTTCTCTTCTAACAATTTAAAGCAGAGCTTGATATCACTTCTTTTGGAATCAATTTACCTGCTTTTTGAATTACTACTATACAGTTGCTAACTATAAACTAACCTAGAGACATTACTTCCTCTCATATTTTGATATTTAGCATCAGTATTTATTTCTATTTATGCATATACTTGCAAGAGGAATTTTCAAGTATGTCCAATAATTGGCTAAAAATCATTAATCATGAACAGTTGAGGTATTAGTAGATATTGATGCACGAACTAATATTAATATTTAGGTAATTACTCTTTGGCAGTACATCTTTTTCTTTTTTGTGTGTGTGAGGAAGATTAGCCCTGAGCTAACATCTGTTGCCTATCTTCCCCTTTTTGCTGAGGAAGACTGGCCCTGAGCTAACATCCGTGCCCATCTTCCTCTACCTTATATGGGATGGTGCCACGGCATGGCTTGACAAGCGGTGCATCGGTGCGCACCCGGGATCTGCACCTGCGAACCCCAGGCCGCAGCAGCAGAGCACACGCACTTAACCGCTGCACCACCGGGCCGGTCGCAGTACATCTTAATAGATATTATCAAGTCTATGACCACAAACTACGTCTCTAAATTTTGTTATAATTATCAGGAGCTAATATATGAGCATATGAGTAGTATATCGTCATGTATTGAATCAAAGTTACAACCTTATATTTTACATTAATCTATAAAGTTAGACCAAAGGAGTATATTAGTAGTAAGATTTGCAAATTGAAGTAAAAGAGTTAAAATAAATTTTTAAAAGCAAATTATCTGTCTGAATACCTTACATCTTGCACACCATGGCAATGTTGGCCAAAGTATATTCAACAATGAATTTATATTTATGCCTAGACTCCTAATATGTAATATTATTGAGAATATTTGTAATTCAGATTATCCAATAGCACAAAATGATAAAAAGTTGCAGCAATGATGGTTGACTGGGTAGAAATAACCTGTTTTTTATAGTGCTTATTGTATCAAAATTAGAGTTTCTAATTCTGAAGTCAAACCAGTGAAAATATCAAGTTTTGTTCTAGATATTGGGTTTGCCTGAGTAATTAATGATTCTAAGGATCATCTTCTATTCCTACATAGAAATCACAATTGAGATTCCAAATTATATAAAAATGCAGAGTTAAAAAAAAGAATAATTTTGGGCCGGCCCTGTGGCTTAGCGGTTAAGTGCGCGTGCTCCGATACTGGCAGCCCCAGTCCGGATCCCAGGCGCGCACCGAGGCACCGCTTCTCCGGCCATGCTGAGGCCGCATCCCACATACAGCAACTATAAGGATGTGCAACTATGACATACAACTATCTACTGGGGCTTTGGGGGGGAAAAAAAAAGGAGGAGGATTGGCAATAGATGTTAGCTCAGAGCCGGTCTACCTCAGCAAAAAAGAGGAGGATTAGCATGGATGTTAGCTCAGGGCTGATCTTCCTCACAAAAAAAAAAAAAAAGAGAGAATAATTTTGGGGCCGGCCCAGTGGAACAGTGGTTAAGTTTGCGCGCTCCGCTTCTGCAGCCCAGGGTTCGCAGGTTTGGATCCTGGGGGCGGACCTACTCACCACTCATCAAGCCATGCTGAGGCAGCATCCCACCTAGAAGAATTAGCAGGACCTACAACTAGGATATACAACTATGTATGGGGGCTTTGGGGCAAGAGATGTCAGCTCAGGGCCAATCTTTCTCAAAACAAAAACCAAAAAACCAAAGAACAAACAAAAAAAATAGTTTAAATCCAAACCTATGGGAATAGTTACAGCTGTACTCAGATAAAATTTTAATTTTATCATTAAAAAGAAACACAAAAAATGTATATATACACACACACATATACAAGAAGAAGAAAATGAGCAAAAAAATAAAGAAAGAAAAATTAGGAGAGCAATATGGATAAGAAATTAATTTCATGTAACAGAAAAAACACAAAAAGATAGAAAGGGGGTGAATCAATATAAAACAAAATTTTAAATGAATATATTCATGACCAAAAAAAGATACAGCATTAGGAAGAATATGAGGGGACATAAACATGTATATAGAAATTAATAATTTTATAAGATAACATCATATGCAAATAAATGGCAAAGAATTTTAATTTAGAGAAAACAATGTATTTTTTTAAAAAATCAGTCTGCAAAGTTGACCTCCAGAGTTCAGAAAACCTAAATAGGAAAAAATACATAAAAAGAATGGGAAATTAATAAAAGTCAACTATTTAAAATGGAATCTGGCCCGTATGCTTTACAGATGAGTTTCAACAGAATTTGTATAAAAAACAATTCTTTTAATATAAGTACAGAATAATATGCCATATTCCCTTAAGAACGTAGATGCAAATTTTCAAAATGAAATATTATTGGAAATACAGAAAATATAATAGGATGAGAAAAAGTTATCAATCATACTCTGATGCCCACTCTCAATTTTATATTGCAAATGCATTTGCCCTATCAACATTTAAATGTGTAACCATCATATAAGTACTCAGAAGCAAATTTTTAAATTCTAAATAGGGCCTATTATTATAATTTGTTAATTCTATAGAATATAATAACTAGTTCTCATTGTTTTCACAACACAATATAAAAAATCACATTTTTTGCTAGTTTTTTTCCTACTATTCAATAAACAGTAGTTTGCTCCAAGTAAATATATTATATACACACATCCTTAAAGAGTGACTAAATGGTGAGAAATAGTAATGAGAATAGTGAAGCAAAGCAGAATACAAAAAATAAAAAATAAATATAAACTTAGAAATGGACTATCTGAGGCTTATGAACCCTTTATTTTCCCTAAATTTCCTTAAAAGGCCAAGAGTTCTGTACTCAATGGTCTGATATTATCTACTTTTATTTTTACTTTTGAGGAAAAGAGTAGGCAGGATACCACACAATCATTTACTTTCTAATTATAGTAGAAAACCAGCTCAAGCCTGAATTGGGTTCATTATGGAGTTTCTAACCTGTCTGAACCTGTCTAGTTGGGAGGATTATGGTGTGGGCCACAAGAGATCTATTTGCCTAAGGGACTGAGAGTCTTCTAGAGAAAGAATTCATCAGAAGAAAGATGGAGTTTATAGTTTCAGAGAAGGGATGATTTTCAGGGCTCACTATTGTGAACAATTCCTCCACTTCTTGGTCAGCATAGGCCCCAGAGAATCTGTAGTATGTCTTAGAGAGAAAGACGCTACAAATCACACCTGAAATAGAATTTGGACTAAAATCTCTGGAAGGCATTGAAGAAAAAGGCATCATGAATTTGAGTCCCCAGTTATAGAGCTTACTAAGATCACGGTTAAAAGATTCTCTCCTTCCACTGGAGACTCTAGCCTGATATCAACAATAACAAAGGTGGAGAAAGGCCTTTGATGTCAATTACCTGAGCCACTATCTCTGTTACATCAGAGACCTTAGCCATGAAGAGCAGTTAAACAGGAAATTAGTCATTGCCTTGCAGTAAGGGAGATGAGGCTATTCCTACACTTTTATGAGAGTCCAAAAAGTTGACTTGGAAGAGGAAGAGTGGGGAACAGAAGCTGCAAAGTAGCAAACGTTACAAAATCACGTAAACACTCCACCAGCTCTTTCACCCAACAGTATTCGCCATGAGCCCATTATGGCCTCAAACATTGTGCTGGTGCCCAAGATACAATGTTGAGTCAAAATATCTATTATGACTAATTTTATCCCCAGCCTAATGTAGCCTAGGAAACCTGAGTTGCAAATAATCTGGATTCTGACAATGGAGTTCTTTAGATTTTGTTCTTCGGCTCAATTTGATATCCATTTACTAAACATCCACTATGTGAAAAGTTATAGTACTGTGTGAGTATCTCAGGCTGGGTTTCCTGGAAACAGCCTGTGAGGTGGTTTAGCATATAGCGTGTTTATTAAGGAGTGCTCTTGGGATCAACAGCTGTGAAAAGGGAGGGAAAGATGCAGGGTTGGGCAGAGGGAGAAGTCAAGCTGCAACAGACCTAATGACAGCCTCAGCCAATCCCATAGGGAGCTCTGGAGTTGGAAGGATGCTTTAGAATTTTTCTGAGACAGGCAGCGAAGGCCAGGCCTTTACGTCATACCTCTACTGGTCACTGGCTATGGACAAAAGCAGGAAAAGGGTACGACCTTAGGCACACGGACCGCCTAGAGTTGAAGCAATTCCCGAAGAGACTGAAATCTGCTGTTGACAGCCCTCCCTGCAGCTGGGACAAAGATCTCTTTCTTCTGCACCACACATCAGAGTGAACACGAAGAGATGTTGGGCCTAGATAACCTGATATGAAGAGTGGCAAATTTAAAATATCTTGAGGCAAAGAAATCAAAATTCTCAAACTGTTACCCAATAAATATTTAACAATTTCCATAGCCAAATTCACTTTTGATGGTGCTATCAAGTTTCCTATAATCTCAATATTAGAACACTAACGATAACTTTAGTTATAGCTAACATTTTTAGTGCCTATGTGTGCCGAGCACTGACTTAGGGGCAGTGCGTGCGTTAACTCATTTAACTCTTATGATCACACAGGGATTTAGGTACCCTGTTCATTTTCATTCCCCAGACCAAGAGAGTAAGGTAATACCGCCAATAATAAAACATCTTTCAGGGCCCTTGCTAGACCAGTGATGGGCCCTGTGGGGAATCCAAAGATGAATAAGACACAGTCTCTGACTTTGGTATTTTTAATTCTAGTAAGACAAACAAAAATGTTTCACATCCAAAATTGAAGAAATAGAATGAGTGGGGTTGTCATAACATAGAGGTGGAGTAAAAAAGAAGGAACTAAAAGGGGTCAAGGAGGAACACAGCAAGCTAGATGAATCAATGTGTCTTCTTTATTTTGACTAAAATAGTGGTATTTAAGACTAGAGTTCTGTTAACTCTTGTAAACACCCTCCCTACTTCCCTCCAACCCCCTGCAAAATAGTCATATGAGTGGCACATAATCTCTGACAATTCCTGCTAAAAGCAGGTTTTGGTATAATTAAACTAGATGGATTATAAAGTGATCATTTCTCGCGTGCATCCTTAAAGAACTTTATACCTTTCACTTTTTCATCTCTGTTATAAATTGGGAGAGCTTGTGAAACACAAACTAAGGAGGAGATCATACTAAAATGCATTCATGAGAAATAAAACCATTTTTGTGTTTTATAGCACTCAGTGTGAATTGGATAGAACATCCAAATTTTGCAAGTTCTAGTTAGTCAACTTGAGTAGTCATTTGATCAGCCACTTGATCTGAGACAGACTGTAGGAGTACTGTGTATCTAATAATCTAAGATAAAGAATCAGCTTGTCTTCAAATGCTCCTACCCCAATAATAATATCTCCACTGTATACTATTTACATTTTCAAAAGCCCATCTATATGCATTATCATATATATGTAATATTAACACCAATATTAAATGGAAACATTAGCGTATAAATTCCTTATGGTAACACACAGAGAAAGAAATGGCTGTGATAGTCAGTGGCCAATTCTAACTCTTATGTTCTTTTTATGAGGCAATTCAGAAGGGTCTTTGCCATCAATTATGAATCCATTAGAAAGAAACATGTAATTAGAAGCCTAATGTAGTGATATTTTATGGACATGAAAAATTAAATTCAAATTTGATCATTACAGGGTATTTAAGCTGTATAGTTTAGTTGCATCAGCATATAAATTAACCATAAAAATAAAGGAAACAAAACATAAACTTAATACTGTACAATTTCTTCAATGACTGTAGAGACAAATTACAAAATAAATTATGATTAATTCAACTCCAATACTCCCAGAATGTGATCCATATTTAGATGGGGGGTAGTTAAAGTAAGACAATTTGATTTCATCAGCAGACATTAGGTACTCAGAAGAGCTGTGATTTTTGTTCTGGTGATAACTGTCAGGAAGCAAACTAAAATTAAAACTGATCGCTAATAAAATATAGTGCTTCAGGGCCCATAAAAGGAAGATATTGGCTCAGATGGATCAGCAAAGGATTTTATTAAGGTAAAGGGTTAACAACTTGCTTCTTGGAAAGTCTGCACTTGGGAGACCCAAATTTAGATTTCTGTATCTGAAAATTAGTTTTAAATGATAGATCAAAACAAAGAAAGTAAAGAAACAGCAGTTTCAAATGGAAAAGGCATCTGAAGATTGGGATTTTCCCTCTTCATAAATGTAACCTCGCTTAATATATTTTTTCCAAATGTTTTACTGTAAAAGATGTATATAAAATTTTCTAATACTTTTTCAATACTTTGCGATTATCTTATGAAAGAGGCATAGTGTATAAGAAATAGCAAGTCAGTAAAATTGAACCCAAGATGGAAGAATCCCACGGATAAAAAGAATTTGAAAAACAAATCAAAATAAAAAAGCCACAGAATTTCCTACCCTAGTAAATAAGCAGTAAAATGGCCATTAGCAAGGTAATGAGATATAAGAGGATAAGAAACATTGCATAATATATTGAATATGAGTTGATTCCATTTGTTTCAATAACCTTATTGATGCTATTTATGTATTACTTTCATTTATCTCTAGAAGTATATCAATATTTTTCTGAAATTTTAATGCAAGTTTCCACACATATTCAATTCTATTATTAGACCATCTTTCCATTAAGTCACATCAAATTGGACTCCTTTTAGTTTTTTTATTTCATCAACCACATCTATACCTTCAGTCAGTGTGAAATAAACAAGCAAAAATCCATCTATTCATTTTTGTTGCTCATTAAACATCTGCTCATTAGCCACCTCCTGGTTAATGAATACTTACAATCTAAATGGCAACCCATTAGCAAAACTAGTTTTGTTTTCAAGTATATTTTTCTATTTTTCAAACAATTGATTTTAAAAAAATATGTATTTAGCGAAAATGCACTTAATCATACTGAAGAAATCACTGAAGAATTACAAGTATTTTCTTAAATACCCCAGTAAAAAATTGAAATTTTCTTAGAGCATTTTTAAGTGTATATTTATTACCTTTAAAGCAAACTTAACAAAACTATTCAGTTATTAATTGCATGGCTTCTCTAACTTGTACAAACCAAGTGATATCACAAAACTCCTTTTTTTTTTTTTCCTGAGGAAGATTAGCCCTGAGCTAACATCTGTGCCAATCTTTCCCTATTTTGTATGTGGGTTGCCACCACAGCATGGCCACTGATGAGTGGTATAGGTCGCACCAAGGAACTGAACCTGGGCCACCAAAGTGGAGCATGCCAAATTTAACCACAAGGCCACAGGGCTGGCCCCACAAACCCCTTGCTGAGAAAGGATATAAGCTGTTTCATAAAGCAGCTATACAAACTTGGATAGATTCTCTTTATTTCAAATGGTGTTTAGGAAGTTGTAATATGTCCTAGCAAGAAAATACCAACTTTACTTTTTTAGTCATTAGTTTAAAAAAATAAAGGAGAAGCATAAATTAGGAAGAAGAAAATAAACATCTAAATAAATACTATAATATATAGTATAATATATAATATATATATAGATAAATACCATCTAGAGAAAAACTATTAATTCCAACAAAATAATTATTAAATTTTATTTAATATTTTGCTTTTATTGTTTGGTTTTTGCTTATTTTCCCTCATACTTTCTTCTTTGTCAAACAGCAGAAACTAGAGTTTACTCTCTTTACTTTTGCTTATGCCCTTGTAGACATTCTCTCTCATTAAACTGAAAAAAAATCAGTAAGAATAAAGTGTCCTTGAACCACAGTATCAACACACACATGCAACTGAGAAATGAGTTACAAGAACGTTTTGGTGCTGCCAAGAAAATCCAAACCAAGAGATGAAGCAGAAATGGATAGAAAGGAAAATCTGTACAATACCAGAAAGGAGTATGTTAACAAAGGTTAACAAGGGAAGGAGAAGTCAAGGATTTAGTTTAAAAGCTGTTTTAAGAGAAAAAATATATATGGTTAGACGGGGCAAATTCAAGATTTAAATGTTTCGATTTGTGAAAAGAGAATCTGATAGCATTTTGAACAAAATTTAGTCCTAGTCTGGGGGACCACAAATTTAAGGCATTACAAACACCTATTAACAGGGCTATCTAAATTCAAGGAAGCTCTTTTAAACTTAAGTAAGACAACAACCAAAATATTAATCCCCTGTCATTTGCTCAACACTAGGATAGGTTTGAAATATAGAAAGATAAGTAACAACATTTTTGTTACCATCAGGGAGCTCACAGTATCCTCTAGAAGACAGACAAATAAACTAGTATTGTGAGATATTGCCATATATGATGGAAAAACAATGGGTAACATCTAGTGAGATCTTACATTTTGTCGTCGTTTTTTTGCAGGGAAGGAGTCTCCCTGAGCTAACATCTGTTGCCAATCTTTCCTCTCTTTCTTTTTTCTCTCCCCAAAGCCCCAGGCATGGTTGTATATCCTAGATGGAAGTACTTCTAGTTCTTCTGTGTGAGCAGCCACCACAACACGGCAACTGACAGACACGTGGTGTAGTTTTGCGAGCTGGAAACAAACTCGAGCCACCGAAGGGGAGAACGAGGAACTTGAACCATTAGGCCACCAGGGCTGGCTCTGAGATCAGAGTTTTTCTGAGTGCTTACACATTACACGTTACATTTAGTCCTCGCGCCCATCTTAGGAGTGAAAAACGATTGTAATTATCCTCCTTTTCCAGGCAAAAGAACTGAGCCCCAGAGAGGTTAAGTTACCCAAAGTCAGACAACTAGTAAGTGATGGTACCCAAATTTAAACCTAAACAGCATGGGTCTAGCAGTTATAAAGACTATATATCTGGTATATACCTTCTATATATCTGGTATAGGATATACCAGAGAGAACAGTCTTGAAAGAGGCAACACTTCTGCAGACAGACAAGAAAGAATGGAACGTGGCTGACGTGTGTGATATATTTTACCACGTTAAATTGAAAGAAGTTGAGGGCTGAGATTATTATTTTCCTTTTAAATAGACCTACTTCAATTTTCAATGCAAGATATCTAATGATAGAAACACTGATTCATACGTTACCACTAACATTTAGTTTCTACCTACTATGAGGTAGGTACTGCACATCGACTTTGATTTATATTAAATCATTTAATATTCATAATAATTCCCTAGGGCAAATATCACTATATCCATTTTACAGAAAAGGAAACACTATGATCCTATGGTATTTCTGCTATTTCACCCTTGTCTGTGTTTCAGAGGCACACAACTTTTAACAGGAGATTGAAGTGGCATCCACAGTGGAATGGAGTGGACTTGCATTTCCTCACTATGATCATCATTTGAAGTTTACACATCTTAAATTTAATACTGAAATATCAAATATACCAGCAGACTAATAGGGACCATCTATTACAAACCCTGCTCTTCTGCTGCTCCTCAGGACCTTCCACAGCCTTGAAAAGGAAGATCAACTCCTTCTAGCACAAACCTGCAACAAGATGATATTTTTGAAGATAATAGTGGCTATGAAACACACCCTTAGGGAATATTGACTAAAATTCATATTTTTGTAGGTAAAATGTACTGATATGTTTTGCAGTGAAGTTTTCCATTCATAAGCATATTCTCCCTCTCTCTCTTTCACACACACACACACACACACACACACACACACACACACACACACACAGAAATGGTCCAAATATCAATTATCCAAAATACTTGATTAGGGTGTTCCAACAAAGCCTGTTGTAAGTTCCATAACCTATATTTTTTGGATTATTTTCATCTTCTCAAAGATTCATATGCACACTTTACCTTTTAAATTAAAACAATTCAACAGCATCATCTAATAAAAACCAAATACTAACATTGTATATAATATTGTTTCTTCACAAATACTTTTTTCCTTTAAAATAAAGCTACTTAAGGTGTCAGACATGGTGCCATTGCATTTATCTCTATTATCTCACTTAATTCTCTAAACTCCACTGGATAGATATTATTATAATCATTCTTATTTTACAGATTAAATTACTCATCCTAGATTCTATCCTGTGTTACCAGACTTTTATATTAGTTATACTGAGTCAGAGCCCTGGTTCTTAGCCACTGAACTATATTTCCTATATAAACCAAATTACTGTGTTGATGATAACAGCATGGACTTTAACATAGCCCTTTGTAGAGGGCATAGGGCAGGGAAGGGAATAATTAGTTCCCTTAAATCTGATTGTGGCTTAATAGATAAATGTTTACCCACATATAATTCATACTTGTAAACTAGTTACAATTGGACATGTTTTAAAATGTTAAAGTAATTAAACAAGAAAGCCATTACACCAAGGTGGCTCTAACGCCTTGGTAGCCTACATTAGCAAAACATAACCTAAGCCGGAGTCAATGCACTCAACAAAATTAAACTAAAGAACAACTAATTACCAACAGCCAACTAGGCTTTCCCAAATAAGGCAACTGCTTAAGCTGTAGTCAATCAAATAATTTTCTTGCTTTGTCTCCAAGTCTTGTCTATAAAAAACTCTCCTCTAGTTTCTGTTGGTGCGGTGCTCCTAAATTCCTTCTGATTGGTGCTGCCCCATCCAAATTGATAAATGCTCCAATAAACTCTTGAAAATTTTAATGTACCTGGGTTTCTCTTTTAACAAAAAGAATGCCGTCCATTTCTTAGTCTAACGATTTAAGAAACATAAATAGTGGGTAAGTTATGTTATTGGTACAGGTTACAATATAATTGAACATTGATATTCTGATTTCAGATGTTTTATTTTGTTTCTCTTGCCTTCTTATAAAGCTTTCAAAGAGATAAAATGCAGTAATGTCTTCTCTAAGAAAAATAAGTTTGTTATTTAAACCTATTGATTAAGGACGGCTCTGGCAGAAAATAAGATCTATATAAAGCTTGCATTGCATTTACCTAGCAAACTCAATTCTTCATTATTTTAGAACCTCTAGTCCATTTCAGGTGCCTATCATGAACCCTGTATAACAGCTGCTATGGGAAATGAAGGATGTGAAGGGAGTAATTCACACCTCATTTTAGTTGGCAATGTTTCTCATTTATAGATGAAAAATTCAAGCTCAAAGAATTTAAGATACATGAAAAGAAGAATCCCTGAGATTTTTGCATATTAACACTTCTAAATTTAGAAAGATAAATCGTACTTCCCTGTTAAATTAATTCCTAGAAATATAAAATGCTCACCTCAGAAAGCAAGGAGAGATTTATGTCTCTTTATCCCTCATAACGGTTTATTTATGTAGAGTCAAACTGAACAATCTGTAGACATTTTCCAAATTTTAGATTCTTAATTCTGTTTAGATAGCATAAACCTTGTCTTTGTGTATGTGTTATTGTTTAAGAAAAATGTGGAAATATATTAAAAGTGTTCCACTGTGCTTAAAATTAATGTAAGTTGGGGTCGGTCTGCTTCAGCAGCCTGGGTTCCCAAGTTCAGTTTCCAGGCACAGACCTACACACTGCTCGTCAGCCATGCTGTGGCAGCAATCCACATATAAAATAGAGTAATATTGGCACAGATGTTAGCTCAGGGAGAATCTTCCTTAAGCAAAAAAGAGGAAGATAGGCAACAGATGTTAGCTCAGGACAAATCTTGCTCAGCAGAAAAAAAAAAAACTAATGAAAGTTGACACAATCATTTAACCTGTTACACATTGATTATTCCGTCCACATTTCTCCACTTTACCCACAAGGTATGCTTCTCTTAAATGCTGAGCTTGAATTCACATATACCAGGCTTAAAGAATTTCCCTACTAATCAGTCCAATGACTAACCACAATGTCCAGCAAGATCTGAACAATCACTTCTTCCCCCTATTCCAGCTCAAAGAGATAAAATGTGTGTTTCCGAGTACATACCACACACATACACACACACACACACACACGTGCATGCTGTCTATTTTAAAGTCTTTCCCACAACCAAAGTCAAGTCTACAAATCTATAGTTTGCTGTATCTACTTTGTGAAAAACTCAAAAAGTTCATAATTTACAGCAATACCATTCTGTTTTGCTGCTTCCAAGACTGCAGAATAAAATGTTCTCACCTAGGTTCAGGTATTACTCTATGATATAATCTATTGGAATACGGAAGCTGAAAAGCACTTAGAAGAGGTAATTGTTTTCCTTAAGATTCTTCACCTAACTCTACTTTCAGTGTTCCTGAATTCTCTCCTCTGCCAATCTTTCTCAAAGATTCGAAAAAGAATTGTGTATCCACCTTCTCTCTGTCATCACCTAACCATACAGCTATTTTATTTGAAACCACCTATTTACACAATAATGACTGATCCTATCTTTTTACATCACACCACAGCTTTCCCAGGTAGCTTTTTATTGTTGTCAGCATTTTCCAAAAGCTTCCTCTTAATCTCAGTTGTAATAGTTTTGCAATATTCTTATAGAGAAAGAACATTGTCTTGTAATCTTCATTGGTTCTATGTTTCTCTTACAGCCTATCGTAAAAGTGAGCCTATCAAATAACTCTTTTTCACTTGATATCTCTTTCTTTTCTTTTCTGTTTTTTTAATCTGGATAAATTACATTAATTTTTGTGAGATCCTGTAGAATACTGCACTACATCTATAGCAGATGTTTCTATCGATTTAATGCAAGACAATACAGTAAGACTGGAAAAGCAATTTTTTGTGTTAAGTAACAGTGCATTGAGAGAGAGAGAGAGACAGAGAAGGAATGAATAGGATGCTAGAACAAGACAAGTCAGCTGTATTACTTTAAGTAAGCGAGTTAAATACCTTTCTGGACCAGAGCGTAGTAAGTCCTCAATAATGAAAAGGCATCAGTATCTTCAACAGGAAAATGAAGATTCAGATAAGATATCCTTTATGGTCCTCTTCCCTTCCTAAAATTCTATAACTCTATAAAAATGGACTTGGCTGGCAGCTGTTAGCTTGGTACAAGGGAGTAAATAACTTTGTGGTGTGACAAGAATTAAAATGGAGGACTGGAGAGAGACTTACGGCGTGCTAGCTAAGGTTGCCCTTAACAGTAATAACTGGCAATGTGTAGCCTCCTTACCCGTGTGAAATATCTGCAGCTACTCATCACACAGTCCCCTCTCTGGGAAGCTGTCAGAATAAAAAACACTCTTAACTGTTGTGAAATATAATAACTCTAGTTAATATGCTTCCCTGATCTGACAAGCGCTGATTTATGATGTTAACTGAGGATTCGATATCAACAAGCAATCCCAACATTTAGTGCTGCACTTGAGAGAGAATCACATAAGTGACCCTCAGGCAACTTCAGTGATTTGCATACGTCCAAGGCAGAAAGTTATGGGATTGCTGAGAAAATGTTCTCATTTTAATTTTTAATGTTTTCACACATCAAAAATCAAAGTGATGATTAAGATATTAATTTAAAATATGCATATATTTGAACATAGCCCTGCTTTCCTCCTGAAGTTAGATTATTTTTCTACAAGATTTGCTGTTCCCTCTGTAAAAGACACCCCTTATTAATCCACTATTGTCAAAGAACAAATTTATATTAATGCATCTTTTACATCTACTTTCTTAATTAACTGAAGTGTCAGAAACTGTAAAGAACAAGTGAGGGAAACATATTTCTTTACGGAGATTATTAATGGAATAAACAAACCTCATAGTGATAGGTCTTAGTTTCTCTGACCAAGAAATACATCTGTTAATGGTGTGGTTGGAAAGGTGAGTGGTCTGGTTCACATTCTTAGATGATATATATTGAAACAATATCTTCCCGTAGAAGGCAGACGTTCTGCCTTGTCAGGGTGTTTCCTGTGTGAGCCATCCTAATGGAAACCTGGTGAGCATGAAGACTGCTTGTGCATTCATCCTACAGTCCAAATGGGATTAAATAAATCATTAAATTTCAGGAGTGACAGCAGAAAATCAGGATTTAGGTTTTCTTTGCAAAGAGCAATTTATAGTTTTTATTTCTTTCAGAGAATAAAATCATTTAAAATATCTAGTTAATCTATGGATTTTCTTTTATATACAAAAATTTCTGCTGAAACAATATTTCTGCAGACCTGTGTATGCATTCTTTTTTGGGGGAAAATGACTAAACAATTCTTAGCAGGCCTATCGATCTGCTTCTTAATCTCTGTATTCTCAATAAAAATCAATCTCGTGGGCTATTAAAACAAATTTAGATTTGGATCATGCTGACTGGTAATTTAACAGTAGCAGCAGGAAAGTTCTTAAGAAAATTGTGAATAAAGGCAACTCAAAGTAAAGTATAAATTAAGGCTAGAAAACAGGAGAGACCATCTCCAATGTCTTTTCCTCTCATTTCTCATAATCTCATGAGCAGATAAAGCAGAATAATTTAATAAGATACTACAAGACAAATGATGATATTATCTTCATTAATATGTCTTTAAAATAGGCATCCTTCTTGTCAGAACAGTATCTGCTATCATGATATTAAAATTATCAGAAAATTGAATCATTCTACTCTGTAGTTTCTAATTTTAATCAAGTAAACATAAAATACCAACTTTAAGTATATGGTATATAAAGGAACCCTATGTCAAAACGAATCAGTCCATTCAAACCAACATTATTATTCTCCACCCACCCTACTTTAAGGTTTGAACGTTTAATTGACAAAATCTGAATTCCAGTAGTATCTCTATAATGTTCTGTTAGGGTTTGTCTGTAGTTTCTTATTAAATACATAGCCTAACCTGTAGTTTCTTATTAAACACATAGCCTAACCTAGAGCCTATAAATACTATAAATGCCTGGCATTTCTTTTTTTTTTGTAGGGAAATATTAGCCCTGAGCTAACATCTGTTGCCAATCTTCCCCTTTTTTCTTTTTTCCCACCCCAAAGCCCCAGTACATAGTTGTATTTCCTAGTTGTAAGCCCTTCTAGTTCTTCTATGTGAGCCACTGTCACAGCATGGCAACTGACAGACAGGAGGTGTGGTTCCACGACCAGGAAGGGAACCTGGGCCACTGAAGTGGAGTGCGTTGATCTTTAACCACTAGGCCATCAGGGCAGCTCCTGGCATTCTTATTATTAAGAACTTTAATGAACGGAAACAACTTTAAGTCAATAATCAATTATAAATCATTCAGTTTCACTCTTTCATTTTGAAGAGTTTGAATATCATTCATAAAATCATTTGTTTTCTCGGAAATCTTTAACTGGCTCAGAAGATTTTAGGATAATAACAACATAGAAAATAACAGGAAAACATGGACTACTATTGAAAATTATGTTTTATAATCAATATCATTCCATAGGTCAGAAAGATGTGAACATTTTTTTCTGACACTATGATTTCAGTTATGTTGGTTATCACTTCATAATCCCATGTGCCTGAACACAATGTGGTATACGTTAACGAATTTTGTGTAAAAACAAGAAACCATGTGCTGTTAGGAATTAGAGTTACTACCAGAAACAAAACAGAACAGTATTTTGTCAAGGTGTGTGGATAAATTTTTAAATATATTTTATGAAAAACAGATTCAGGTCACATAAAAGTACTGATGAGTTTATTCCTAGCTACCAATAACCATTAATTTACCCTCTGAAATAAGGTAATAATTGTGTCTCTGACTATTCTATTGTTTGAGTAAATTAGTACTTGAACACTTCATCAAAACAACATTTTGTTATAGTTTCATAATGCACTGTAATTATATTCCTTAAAAAAATGCATGAAGAGCTAATCCATATAATAGAATTAAAGCAAAATGAAGAATGTAGATGTGAAATATTGAGAGATTTATTTTGATTTGCAGTAGTCAACACATACTTTTCAAACTGAGGTAATGTAGACATGAGGATTACTTTGCTGCTGGTGTTTCTGGCAACTACAATAACATTTTCCAGTGTAGATATACAGCCACCCTGTACTTTACAGACTAATGCCAGTGGTTTTCTGGAAGAACGAATCATAGAGACTTATTAGCCTCCATGACAAGGGAAACTTCTTGGAAAACTTTAAATTTTTAAAATAGCCATTTTACATATTATGCTTATGTAAACATAACTTGCAATTTAATTTCCTTGCTAAATAATGAATAAAAATATTTTAAGTGCTGTACCTCTATTTCCATTTTCATAATCACTGGCTATAGCATGTTGCCAATAGGTGGAAATCACTTCCTAAAGAAAATTATCTATGGAGTTATTCAGAATGGAACTGATTTTTTTTTTTTTAATTTTTTGTTTATTGCAGTAACATTGGTTTATAACATTGTAAAAATTTCAGGTGTACATCATTGTACTTCTATTTCTGCGTGGACTACATCATGTTCACCACCAAAATACTAATTACAACCCATCACCACACACATGTACCGAATTATCCCTTTCACCCTCCTCCCTCCCCCCTTCCCCTCTGGTAACCACCAATCCAATCTCTGTCCCTATGTGTTTGTTTATTGTTGTTATTATCTACTACTTAATGAAGGAAATCATACGGTATTTGACCTTCTCCCTCTGACTTATTTCACTTTGCATTATACCCTCAATGTCCACCCATGTTGTCACAAATGGCTGGATTTCGTCGTTTCTTATGGCTGAGTAGTATTCCATTGTGTATATATACCACAGCTTCTTTATCCATTCGTCCCTTGATGGGCACTTAGGTTGCTTCCAAGTCTTGGCTATTGTGAATAACACTGCAATGAACACAGGGGTGCATGTACCTTTGCAAATTGGTGTTTTCAAGTTCTTTGGATAAATACCCAACAGTGGAATAGCTGGATCATATGGTAGTTCTATCGTTGATTTTTTGAGGAATCTCCATACTGTTTTCCATAGTGGCTGCACCAGTTTACACTCCCACCAGCAGTGTATGAGAGTTCCCTTCTCTCCACATCCTCTCCAACACATGTTGGATTTTTTTTAAATAAATTAATTTAAAAGGGTCAGAAACAGCTACATATTTTTTCTAAATTAGAATGTTTACTATCACATTGATGTCATATCAAAGATGGTGAGGGGAAATCTTTGCTATCACAGAGATATCATATCAAAGATGGTGAAGGAAAATCTTTGCTAAGTTTAAAAATATCTAATCAACAATGAAATCTATCAAACCACATTTGTGTTAGCATTCCTCTACTATAAAGCCCTCTGTGTTATGATCTCTGTATGAAGATTACAAAATTGAAAAAAATCTACCTGAACCATAGAAAGAATGTATGACAATATTCAATTTGTACTTTTTACAAATAAAGATAATGAAATTGTGTGTGTGTGTATGTGAGTGTGTGTGTGAGAGAGGGAGGAGGGAAGGAGAAAAGGAGAAAGAACAGTTAATAAATGTCAATAAATATTAAGGTAAGTGTTAGTTAAGTTAGCAAAGGCTTATTTCAGAATATTGAATATGGCTCTAGTTTGCTTGCCCATTCCAATGATCATCAGTGCCTGTCTGCACATTGAAGACCTACTTGAAGAGTTTTATATGATATAGATTTCCTCCACCAAAATCAAGATGATCTAGATCACACCAAAAGAAGACTATCTATTGCCAATTACTATATGACACAAATGAACCTGCATTGGTAGTAAAATCAGAAAGCCAAGGGCTCATTAAGTTCTCTCTTAGAATATGGGAGGTGGTGGGACCCAGTGGCAACCACTCAGGAGGGAGAGAGTCCAGTGAACAACATAGTGGGCGAGGCACTATTACCAATTAGTTGTGTGACTCTGGGGAATTTACTAAAACTCTATGTCTCATGGATGGCATTTTGTTTATTAGGATTAATACTCTGTCTAGTCTTTAAAAATTATTACAGCAGGTTATAAAACAACTCAATATAAAATGGCAAGTTCAAAATTAAAAATGGCAGAAAAAATAAATAGTAAAACTAATGACACATATTAGTCACCAGGCCTCAAGAGAGGTAATATACTTATAAAGCAGTTTTAACACCATCAGTTCTAGTACCTCCAAGATTAATATGGAATCAAATGGGAACACAGATTGGAAAAATTGTTGCAAAGAATAAAGTGCTATGCCATTAAAATATTTCTTAATTTAGGTGTTTTTTCATTCTAGAGAAAATGAAACATTGAAAATTAAAAACTTTCTCTATTCACCTTAATCCTTGTCATTATCTTTTTAGAATAAGTTCATAAATGTATTAATATTTTTATTATTAAAATAATTTTATTTACAATTAAAATTATTCTGATCAGTTCCTTGTCATATAATTTACACAGATTTTAAAGCCCACTATATCTTTTAACTTTGGCACTATTTAAAGTTTAAAGAATGTTAGTTGCTGAGTTTAAATGTGTTATCATTTGTCTAACTAATCATTTAATACTGAATCATCCCATTTGAGCTCTTCATGCAGGGGAGTAATACATTCTCTAACTTATCTCCCTCAACACCACTCATTCTAAAAGAAAACGCATTGCCAAGAGTCAGTTAGCACAGTATGCTTGTGGTAGGAAGAAGAATGACCCCCCTGAAGATGTCCACATCCTAATTCCCAGAACCTGTAAAAGTTGCCTTATATGGCAAAGGGACTTTGCAGGAATGATTAAGAATCTTGAGATGGGGATATTACCCTGAATTATCTATGTGGGCTCAATATAATGGCAAGAGCCCTTTCAAAGAAAAAGGGAGACAGGTGATTCAGATGGAGATGTGATAGAAGAAGAGAGAGAGAAATTGAAGATTCTACATTGCTGGCTTTGAAAAAGGAGGAAGGGGCCATGAGCCAAGGAACGGCAGGTTGCTACAGGAAAAGGAAAGGAAACATTTTCTCAGTTAGAGCCTCAACAAAGAACATAGCCCTGCCGACATCTTGATTTTACCCCAGTGAGACTTCTGGGAAGATAGATAATAAATTTGTATTGTTTAAGCCACTAATTTTGTGGTAATTTTTTATGGTGGCAATAGGAAACTTACAGTAGTGGTCAAAGATATGCCTTTTGAAGTCAGGCTATCTTGTCTTGAAATTTAGAAAAGTCATCTTAAGTTCCTGAGCATTGCATTCATCATCTGCAAAATGGCATAGTAATAGTATTTACCTTATAAGAAAGGTTATGCTTAGGCTCAAGAGAGATAATATTTGTCTAATGCTTAGCACGGTGTCTGGGATAGTAAATGCTCAAAAAACATGGTTTATATTTTCATGCACATTTCCTAAATATTCAATATCACTCCCTTCTGGTGAGAAATGGGAGTCGAAGCTGTAGCTATAGGTCCGTAGAGTCAAGACTGTGTGTAGTCATACGAACAAGAATTTTGCAAGTAGACAATTATGGTTTTTGAATTCCAGATTCTTCAGTTGGATAAGTGAATCACTTTCTCTGAGACTTAGTTTCTTAATTGGTAATTGATATAAAATGAACATGCCTCATAGATTTGCTATCAGAGTTCATTCAATGTGTCCAACATAACCTGGGACACAGTTGGTCATGCTCACTTAATGTGAATTTTCTTACCTTTCATTCCTACTCAGTCCTAATGGTTTAAATACCTTGAAGCATGTAACCAAAGTATAGTACATTTATTTAGATGAAGATCCTGAAGCCCAGAGAAATTAAGTCAATGCTGGATCTGAACGCAGGAATTCAGTTTTCAAGCCAAGGGTTGTTTTTTCACTGAATCACACTTGGCTAGAATATTAACCAATCATCCAAAGAATTAAAGCAAATCAGGTAACAAGTGCTCTTGAATGTTACCGACTCTCACCTCTAGCTAAAAAGCAGAGAGTTTCAGATATTAAAATACCATGAATAATTATGTAATACAATTTTTAACAGATAATTTTTTAAATTACAATAATTTTACATGAAATTTATTGAAGATTTAGACTAAAAGCTTAGGGCAGTTGAAAACAGCAAATGTAATGGCAAGCAAAGTTTTAGTTTAGGAAGATAATTACTTGTTTTCTAATTCTGAAAGCTAACACTATTGTTAAATGTGCGTTAAATACAGATCGCCTGTCCTAAATTCTCCTGCTCCTGCATTTGTTTCAAGCAGACAACCTCAAAAGTTAATCGCAGACATAGATTTGGCAGGCATCCCAGCACAGAAAAAAGGATGTATGGATTAAAACTACTTTGCATTCTAGTCACAAACAGCACACCAGCAACATGACAACCAAGAATTTTACACCAGAAAGAATCTATTGTTTTCTGAATTGCGTTAAATGCTTGTGATGGAGTCAACGTACACCTTGACCACTGGCATACATTTCACCCGAAAAATACAACAATTAAAGTTTGAGGCAATGCAGGAGGTCAAATAAAAGAAAGAAGAAAACTGTAAATATTTGTGTAAAAGCACGCCTCTGTTAATGAAAAATTTATGTTTTTAAAAGCAAAGACTGTGGATTTGTATTCACAGATCATGACATAACCTTCACACAGAATCTACATTTTACTCATTTCACTGTAGTTCTAAGTCCACACTTCAGGACAGCCAAACAAGAGCTATATTTTCATTCAAATGAATACTCTCCAAATTAGTTTCTTCCATACCGTATTTTAATACTATAAGTAATTTTAAACACTCATGCTTATGGAAAACATGGATTACCTATCTCTAATGGTAGATGACATAATTTAAAAAATTTTATTATAACATTAAACATCCCTCACACACACACACGCACACACTTGTTTTGTTTCCCTATACTCCAATAGAATATTAAGTACAAGCAGATAGACTCATATGAAAACACTGATTTTTATATAACAATATTAGTGTACTATAGATATGTTGCATATGTTATGTATTGCAAAAAATAGAAGACTATTTGGGTATTTTGTGTACAAGTTTAACACGTTTGTCTTGCAAGTGTCTGCATATTGCATTGCACTGTCTCATTTTAATTCAGTTGAGGCAGCCTATGCTGCAGTGGTCCATCCCTGATTACATGCAGGCTGCATACCAAAGTTTTCTGGCAATAACGATGAGATGCTGGGAAGATTAAGTGCAACGACAACAACAAAGTGACCTCAAATATGACTCAGAATCATTTAGATTGAAGGTCTGTTTGGGAAACATGAATCATTGTGTTTGGTTTTTGCTCAAAAGAGCTGGCCAGGCCTCATTAAGGAATCTGATAAGTAAATATATTCACACAACATAAATTTTTGAATTAGATTATGATTTTAACATTATTTGTTCAGGAACAAGATGATTTGAATTGGGAGACTTGCATCGTTTCTAATGAGAACCAAAATAACAGATTCAGTGCATGTTAAAAAAAATGTCAAAACTGTAAAGCAATCAACAAGCTAATGAGCTTAAGAGACATTTTAGCAAAGACCTTGTTCATTCAGAAGAAAAGGGCATCATAAAGAAATTATGTATTACATATCCAGAACTTACTTTGGTGTATTAAAAAACATTGAAATAATTAGGGAAGTAATGTATATAATACACCATGTGCTCTCTGATTGATTAAAAAGAAGTGTGGAGGGCTCAAACAATGGGTCCATTTTACGTCTGTAATGTGAACTCACTATAAACATGAAAAAGTATTTTCATAGTTCTTCCTTTGAGATAAAGCAAGCTTGAAATTAATCTACATTCTCATATTCCACATTTGAAGAAATCATTATAAAACTGAAAGCAGACTAGTCAAATAGTATGTTGGAATGATGTATCAGTTACTATTTCATGTTTACAAATGATTTCCATATATGAGAGTTTGGTTATAATTAGAATACTTTATTGGAACAATCTGCTTAAGTGGCTTCTCCAAAGGAGACTTCAAGTTTCTTGAGGGAAAAGACAGTGTTTTATTCATCTCTATGAACCTAATCTATATCATAGTGCTTATGAAAATGACTGATAAACAGCTAATTCTCCAAAGATATCTTAAAATAAATAAACACATAAATGAACTCACCTTATCTAGCAATGGAAAATATAAAGTAATACTTACCCCAGACTGCCTGTGGTCAATTAAAAAAATTAGAACTCAATAAGAAAATGAGAAAGTTGTCATGGTTCAACACTGCTTTAGAGTGAATGTTTGTGTCCCCTCAAAATTCATATGCTGTAATCCTAACCCCCAATGTAATGATTTTAGGAGGTGGGGCCTTTGAGATGTGATGAGCTCATAGAGGGTGGAGCCCTCATGAAGGGGATTAGGGCCCTTATGGAAGAGACTCTACTGAATTCCCCGACCCCTCCTGCCATATGAAGACACAACCAAGAAGAGGGCTATCTCTGAACCAGGAAGTGGGTCCTCACCAAACAGTGAATCTGCTGGTACCTTGATCTAGGATTTCCAAGAGATTTCAAGAGAATTTGTATTCTGAGATTTAATCTCAAACTTTAAAATGCTTCCACACCTCCTTCTCTAACCTCTTCCTTTTCTCAACTAAATCCCAGCTATCTCCAGATAACTATTCTTCTATTTGCCTTTAATAGGATGTTAGAAAATATTTAGCCTGACCCTTGCTTACTTCTAAGCATCGTGTCAGTCCCTCTCTTTACCACCATCACCATGCTCCCAGGATAAATCCATGCTAAGCCAATACTTTCCAAGTTCTCAACACTCTCATCAAACTTATTTCTTGACTTTAACCTTTTAAATGACTCTAGATAAAAAATGGCTTAGTTTATTCTCTATCTGTCTTTATTATTCACAATTCAATAAAAAAATATTGACCATCCTCGAACTTACTCATTTCTATCTTCACATTATTTGCCCAAAAGCAGCATCAATTTGCTCAATATTCTTTGGTCAAGACTTCACATATACTCGTGGATATACTGTGCAAGTGAGTTCCACTGGACCCACTCTCTCACTCTGCTACACAACAGCTCACACCTCCAGCATATCCAGTTCATTAGCTCCATCCTATCAAAACTTCATTTTTTTGCTCTGGAAGTGTGGCAGTCTTTCCACCATTTTTCTTTTAGAATGTCTGCCACCCCCATCTTTGTGAGAAAAAAGAACATTTACACAGTAGAATAAATTCCTGGGAAATAAAAAATATTGGTTTGATTCCAAGGAAAATTAACACACTTACTTCAGATGCAGTAAGACTCTTATCTTTTTTTATTTGTGAGGAAGATCAGCCCTGAGCTAACATCCATGCTAAGCCTCCTCTTTTTTGCTGAGGAAGGCCAGCTCTGAGCTAACATCTATTGCCAATCCTCCTCCTTTTTCTTCTCCCCCAAAGCCCCAGTAGATAGTTGTATGTCATAGTTGCACATCCTTCTAGTTGCTCTATGTGGGACGCTGCCTCAGCATGGCCGGAGAAGCGATGCGTCCGTGCGTGCCCGGGATCCGAACCCGGGCCACCAGTAGCAGAACGCGCGCACTTAACCCCTAAGCCACGGGGCCAGCCCTAGACTCTTATATTTAATAACAGTGATTTCAGTATTTAAAAAGATAGAATTGTATCCTTCCAATCAATCACAAAATATTAAAGAAACAGTGGGACACTTAGTATTTTTGAAATGTCCTCTCTGATACACAGAGATTGCCAATCCTGTGGAGATAGAGCATATTGAAACAGATCTACTCGTTAATTTTTTAATCCTTTTTCTTTGGAATAAAAGACTATAGTAGATATTCGAATAAAATAAAGGAAACAATAATCTCGCATATTTAAAATAATTTTTTAAAGCACACGAAATTTTGGCCTAAAATAAACTTTTTTATTTCCTAATATGAAATGTTTTAGGACTTTTCTACTTAAATCAAAAAGTCAATTTAGACCAAGCCACAAGCCATGCTACTTGCTAGCTGTGAATAATTGAACATGTCACTTATCCCTTTAAGGGATTTTTTCTTTTCATTTGTAAAATCAGGATGTTGATTAAAATAATTTGCAAGTCCTTCTCTTATAAATAAATATTTCAAGTTCCTCTATTTTTTATAGGTATGCTTGGAAAACACAAAACCTAACCATCTTCCTTGTTCCAGAAGAGAAGTGTATGAGCAAAAGCAAGGTTCTGACCCCAGCAATAGATGTATCTTCCAGGAACTGATAATGTTGTAGGTGGCAGAACAAAACTGGCTGATTTTCTAGTTCTTCCTGAGTCAGATACTCATTTTCACTGTGTTGTTTCAATCGAATTCTCAGCACTTTGCGCACACCCATATAATCAAATTGCATTCACAGGCTGATATCACATTTTGTCACTTATATGGAAATATCACATATTCTTTGTATTATTGCTTTGGGAATAGGTGTATTATTACTGATGCTACATGGTAAATCCTTTGAGAAAAAGATCCAGAGCTTATAAATCTTTTTATTACCCATAGGGTTCAGTGGCTGCACAAAGCAAGGATTTGACAAATAGGACTGAGTGAATGAAATAGAAGCCAAAATCCTCAAAGATATATTTATGAATTTTTCTTTTTATCATTCATCACTTTAAATTGTTTTAACACCTTTCTTTAATGTAAAAAATCTAATATCACTGAACTATCTAACAATATAAACTAAACTATAAACACTAAACAACAATGTTAATCTCTGATTCATATTTATATATATGAATAAATGATATTATAGATTAATACAATTTGCTAGGACAAAAGAGTCCTAGGCTCTCTCCAAGGATAGTTATATGAAACGGAACTATTACAAAATTTCTAGATCTTTCCTAAAACTAGTATGCAAGTCATTATCTATTGAGCTGTTTAACATTTTCTGACTTAAATAGCCAAACAATAAATTAATTTTAATCTTCCTTCTGAATAAATAGTACAGTGTCCTCATTTGATAACAAAAATTATATATCCCATCTTCCCTTTTTCCCCTTTTCCCAGAAAAATCTGAATTAAATGTAACTTTAATTGGAGTACCATAGCTAGTTTAGATTTTTATGTCATTATCTTTCCTGTTTCCCATGTTCTTATTTAGGTTTTTGAGAGTACTGTTGTATAAATATCTTTCACAGTGTGACCACAAATAAATTTTCACATTTGCAGACTATAAATCTTAACATATTTTAAAGTAAATTAAATATTTTGGAATATTTTCTTTAATATCACAGACATTTGTATGATGATTGACTTCTCCTCCTTTAACTTCTATTATGCCTTTGTTATTGCTGTTTTGGTTATTTAATTATTGTAAGATATATCTCTTCTGACTTTCTGACCTTTTTCCTGTGAAAATTAAATTTCCTTAAAATGCAAAGAGATTATGAGTTTTAACATTTGTTTCATCAAAGTGAAACATTAAAAGTAATCAACAATAGATTACTCATAAATTATTAATACTCTATATTATATGAACACAAATGGACTATTTAAAAGTAATGATGTTGAAAATATTTTGCAATTGTTTCAAGATATGTTATATAGGATATAGAGTATTCTTTAGACACAAAGCAGTCAGAATGAATTAATTTGGGTATAAGTATTAACTAATATAACAGCTTTAGTAACAAAATAATTCAAGTAATATTTATCTTGATAGTGCCATTTGAAAAGTCATTCCATATTTTTTATAACCCAAATGGATTCTTCTATAGAACATCTAGAGTCAAGAAAAAACAGAACTAATTTCGACATGCAGGACGTGCACATAACTAACTAAAGCCCATACACAAAGATAAACTTCTGGATTTTTTACTGTTACATTGATTTGCTCTTTTCTCTGAAAATTTGTAAGAAAGATTATTGAGAAGGAGAGTTATAAATATTATTTATTAAGTTGCTAATAAACACAAGAGTTGAATTAATTTTTAAGTATATATTATCAAAGAACTTGGAGGCAACTTTATTTAATTTAAATTTCCACCAAAACTGTTACAATCAGATAAAAGTGTTCGTTTACCTTTAAAGACTTTAAAAGGATAAATATTCTATAATGTTTACCAGTATAATATGCTCATTTATAATAGCCCTCACAGCTAGATATTTATCTATTTTATTTAACTCAAATTCCTTTTGTTATAGTTTTAAATCTCTGCTTCTATTCTAAATATAAATAGCAACATGAGAGCATCATTCATTTTTTCAACAACTATTTACTGAGTATCCACTACGTGCATCCCATAACATAAAACTTTTGTCTACAAGCTTAGAATCTGACTGAAAAGACATGATTAATGAAATTAAAACACTTAAAATAACCCAGGACTGTATGAGATTATCAGAGAACAGTACTAATGTATATTGTAGTGGTTTATAAGAGACAGAGAAAAGTGGTTTGGAATGATTAAGAAAGGTTTCAAGAATGAAGGAGGGCTTGAGTTTCATTTCACATAATTGAGATAAATGGAAAGAATTCAAAGAGCCATCTTGCGAAGAGTCTAAACGCTACCTCTAACAAATCATTCTGGAATTTCGAATGCGGGATCAAATCAATCCTTCTACTATTTGTAAACAGAATAATCACTATTTACCCAATTTTCTCTCCTCTTTCGTATTCCCATTTCTTTTTTACATGCCTACACGTTGAGTCTTTATCACCTTGCAGCTCCCTAAACCTCGCTGCCTAGGACCTTCCATCCAGTGAGCTGAGCCATCCATCACTTGACAGGGACCGCAAGAGTGGAGACCCAAGCAATCACTACCAGCTTGGATTTTCAAACAGCACTTTTAAGTAGAGCATGGCAGAATAGACAGCCTTGAATATTAGGATTTTAGAGTCAAAATCCAGGCACTTGAAAGAAAAGAGTATATTCATAACAAGTGTCCCTGTAAATATCAATAGCTAATGACTCAGAGCAAAGAGTTTACAAAAAATGAGCCATAGAAAAAGAAGAAAGCACCCGCTGTAAGAAGAAAGGGAAGGACGCAACTAGTTGTTGAGAAGGATGAAAACAGGAGATTATTAAGGGTCTCAGAGGGTTATGTCTTCCTTCCTTGTGTTGTAATTCTTGGTGGGACCCGGAAGGCAACTGGCCAGCTCGCCCCACCATGCCTACCACTATGATGTCTGCTACCACCACCACTGAAAGATGGGAGAGCAGAATGGAGTTTGCCTTTGTTTCCCACCTGCAAGCAGGCAAGGAGCACCAGAATGACTGACTATCGTAGAGAACAAAGAGAGGGAAGTCTAGTTGGCTACAGAGGGCCCAAGTAGTGCTCCTTCCCAAGTCTTCACTGACTCTGCTGCAAAGTGGAAGAGATTTAGAGAATGTTCCTGTAACTCCTTTATTATGATGTAGGTATTAGAAGAGAAGAAATTGTCACTGAACCACCTTGGCAGGGGGAAGCAGGAGTTGAAGATCGCTAAAGCTTAAACCAGGAAACCCAGTAGCATAGGCAATGGGGAGAACATCACCAGCCAGGTCATGAGGGAGGAACTGCTTATCCTCTGAGCATAACCAGAGCCAGTGGGAGCTGAGGTGGAGCTGTATTCAGTAGTGTGGGAACCACTATGCATTGATCATGCTGTGCAAACAGACCATATGGAAGGCCAGTAGGACAGACACTGCCCAAAGTCCAGGCAGAACCAAGAGCTACACTTGAGCTGAGGATGGAAACGAGTGGAGGAAACAAACAAGGACAATAAACTTCCACCTAAACCCTGACAAGAGTCTGAGTAAGGCTGGGGGAAGAAGAGGAGAGCCCTTGAGAGGGAGCCTGAACTTGGCACTGGATTCAGGAGTTAGACAGTTCCGAGTGGGTCAAGTCATACACTGAGTAATTACCCTGAATTCCTCATTCTGCCTCAGCCGTGAAGCTCTGTGCCATGATGGTAAACAGCTAACACAGAGGAGCAGAGAGCATAGATACCATAAAGGCCCCAAATGCCAAACTTACCAGCTGCAGTCCACTCTCAAAGTGTGGAAAAACTAAACAGAATGTAATCAATGCCAAAGTGACAATGTAGCTTTCCAAAACTAATCACTAGCTCAAAATAAACATTCTGACATCTTAGCAGAGCATTGTTTTTCATAAGGCTAAATTCTCTTTGGAAGCCTTCCAAATAAGCTTGGTTAATAAAATATCAAAAAATATGTAATTATAACTTGGACCTGTACTAATTAATAGCAATACTAATGATGATAGCTAATATTAATTGGACAGTTACTATACGAGCAGCATTATTATTATCCCCATTTTATAGATGAGAAGATTAAGGAGTAGAGAAGTGAATCACTTGTTAAAGACCTAGATGAGCCATTTGTTCATCAGGCAAGTGAGTGAGCAGCATTTAAATTCAAACCTCCCAGATTTCAGACTCTGTGCTCTTCACCATCACACAGCCCCTGGCGTGGAAGAATATTTTGAAGGCTCAAAGTATTTGCATGCCCACAAACCAAAATAAAAATTATTGCAAGTAAAATTATCAAAAATTTTGCTTTGAAGCTAGAAGGAATGTAAAGATATTTAAATATATAGTTATAAGTAGAGATCTGGGCTTCACTGAGTGTGGAACAGAGTTAGAAATAAAACACAGATGTTGAGTTATTTCCTGAAGACATCATTTGGGCCACAGGATCTGAATTTATTCGCAGGAAACCACCACCAATTTGTGCATGGGAAAGAGTTTCACTCCAGCACTAAGCAGCCATTGGCCTCAATGTCTGGGACTGCCATGTGCTGGCAGGAATGCATTTAGTACCCAACCATTCAGCCAGAACGTTTCAATGACAAGCCACGTGACGTGAATCCCGAACACTTTAGCAACAATTTTGACTGGTGTCATCAAGCCATAAGGAGTAAAAGAAAATCAAGGAAATCTTTTAAAATGGGACGATTCACTGCCATTTATAGAAAAAGGAAAGCTCCTCTCAAAATACTTTCTATTTCCATAAAACCGTAAAGCAGTCAATGATAAAGTTAATAGAAACTATTTAATCTGAACACTATTACTTTGCTGCAAATAAGTGAACTCAGTTGTCTTGAATATCTGCACATGCAGAAATGATTTATATGAAAAACATTATCAACAGATCTCACAAAAGCTCTTTGCACAAATGAATTTGTTCTCTGTCATCAGAAATAGAAGCAGATAATCTACTTAGTAAGCCCCAAAAGGGACATGACAATCAACCACTGAGATACAAGAGAATTTGTATCTACAATTTTATGATCCAATCCTTATTGTGATATTACAAATATGTTAAACAATTTGTTCAGCAGCTTTGAAACAACAAATGCTGTAACTCAGTTGTGCAGTGCAACGTAAAAGAGAGTAGAACACAGGTAGAAACCTAGCAGCCCTCAGCTCTTCAATTACAAATTGGGGAAAATGAAAATGAAGAATTCAAGCCTGTACATGCATTTCAATCACAACTCCTGTGCTGGAACTGAAGCATCCATGCTCCACATACCGATGTTATCTATATTCAGGGAATACGTTTTGATGGAAAACATCATCAATTATGAATGCTTATGTGCTGGGAGTTTGTTTAAGAAAATAAGGGGAGATCTCTGTTTAGCTGTTCATTTTGTACAACAGAGAGACAACAGATATTGTTTTGTAGTCTTGACAAATTAAACACTGGCTAATTAGTCTTCAGTTATACAAAGTGTGAATAATAAGTCCAATGTTTTATCATGAAGTACATATTCTTCTCAGAAGCATAAAGCAGCAAAGAACAAATCTTTTAAAATATTCATGAATTTCAGAACTAATAAAAGGAATGAAACAAATATAGCAAACATTTGGACACAGCATGGAATGATGGAATGGTTTTCCAAAGGTTTTATATACATATGTATATGTGTGTGTATACATGCACACGCACACACTCCTACACATACAAACGTATATAATTTTACATATTTGGCCATTCAGAAAAAAACACTGTTGGTCAGAGTACCTAGCATAGACCAAAAAACAAAACAAAACAAAAAAAACCCCAGAATGGTTAACTAAGAAATAGTAATTACAGAGCAGGCACACAGCTTTATACCCTGAGCACTTCAGTCTCTATCCCACCTTTGAACTCACTCTGTAGTCTCAGGAAAAACCATCTAGAGGCCAGGAACTGGCGTAGTTCTCATCTTGATCTACGCAGGCATTAGAATAGAATCTTGATTAGTGAATCTACTCATTTCAATATTTAACCTGTCTCAGCAGTCAATTTCAAATCAATATTTCTCATCTTCAGTTTCAACTTCTCCCTCTAAAGAAGAGCCTGTTCCCCATTTCTGTTTTTCATTCACCTCTTCCAGAAATCAAATGAACATTTTTCCTTGGCCTCCTTAAACATGAGAACATTATTCTTCTGTCTACTTTGGAAAAAAATAAAAGCTATTCAATATATTTCCTTTAAAAAAATTAGCCTCGTTTATATAATAAGCTTCTGGATCGCCAGTCAGGTTTATGCAATTTGTTTTGTTCTACATCTATTGTCCTACCCCTGCCGTACTCTGACCAGTCCTCAAGCATTGTATAGTGGGAAGCACTCAGGTCTTCGAATTCAAAGTAAACCTTCATTGAAATCCCACCTTGCCCACTCTTAGCTATGTGACCTCACGTAAATTGCTGTGTCACTCTATCTCTCAATTTCCTTATTTGTAAAATTTTAAAGAAACAATAAAAAATGTGTAAAAATAGATATTAAATAAGATCAAGCATAATCGCTTTCTTAGGAGATTGTCCAGGACACAGCCTGTTCACAAAGGAAGTTAGTATCCTTACCTACCATTCTTAAATTTAATAACAGGAAAACTATACACAACATTAACAGTTTCCTTTACGGTGACCTGGCAGGAAAAGCTGATTCTGCTGCCAGCCGGCTGGGTTCCAGTCCCAACATCGCAGCTTTTAAGTCTGACTTTAAACACTTCAAAATCTCTTCCTGTCCCCTTCTATAAAACAGAATCAACCTCCTAAGGACATTTCAAGAATTAAATTAGGCCACACATACAAAGCACATAAAAACGGTGTACTGTAAGTGCTTAATAAATATTGACTTTTGACATTGTTTACATTCTTGGTCAAAAGGGGCCCTTTCAACATGCCTGTGGCAGACACATTCAACTACCTACCGCACACGATTTCCCGTCCCTCATTCTCCGTACTAGATAAACACTGAATTTGATTGGCCAATCATTTGCTTCAAGTGAGGCAGATCTCCCCCCTCAGCAACAGAAAGGAGTTGATTGGTCAAGGGAAATCATGGTAATGTCATTCTCCTCACAGTGATTTGTTTAGAGGAGTTCATAACTCTAGCTGATGAGAATTGAGGGCAGTCTGCTGAATGACACATGGGAATTTTTCTGAGGCCAGTGAAAGAATTATCTATCTTTCCTAACTTCAGATTTTACTGCATAAGAATGTGATATATGGCCTGCTGGCCCGGTGGTGCAGTGGTTAAGTGCGTGTGCTCTGCTTCGGCAGCCCGAGGGTTCGCTGGTTCGGATCCCGGGCGTGCACTGACGCACCGCTCATCAAGCCATGCTGTGGCGGCGTCCAATATAAAACAGAGGAAGATAGGCATGGATGTTAGCCCAGGGCCGATCTTCCTTGGCAAAAAGAGGACAATTGGCATCAGATGTTAGCTCAGAGCTAATCTTCCTCACCAAAAAAAAAAAAAAAGAATGTGATATATGAAACTGTTGCAGCCACGTTTCTTCCATGAAGTCAAGGAAAAACAGCCAAAACCAAGAAGAACTATGAAATCCAAATCTGCCTCCAGATGGCTTCTTCCATGCTATAATAAGTTTTTATTTTTAAGGTATTTTGAATTTGCTCTTCTCTTCTTTGCCCCTAAAAGCATCCTAAACTGATGTAATCTAATTATGAAAGTATTCAGCAAGTTGACCACAAATTGATGACTTGCTGAATTATTAATAATTACAGTGTTTCATAATAACACAAGCCATTTAAAAATATAGCTTATATTTAAATATTAATGTTATATAGACTTTAATGAATTACACTAACCTGAACAATCAATCTGCCTCACCTTGCAATCACCCTGAACCCAATATCTCTAAATCCTGTTACTTCCCCATGCTCATTAATCTTTTAGGTCACTAAAAGATTTACTCACTTACCAATTGGAAGCCACTCACGTACAGTTTGGCCATTCAAAAGAAATGGCCAGAAAGAATGATAGAAATCTGAAACTCTTAAGGCTTTCTTCCTTCAGAAATTTCTTGCCACTACAAAGGATCCATGTTTTAGTCAGTGGAATGAGTCAAGTTTTAGAACCAAATATGAACTGAATTTGAATTTCAAGTCCTTTACTTATCAGATACGACTTAACTGTTATGAAACTCAGTTCGCTCATCTGTAAAATAATAGTTCAGAACTCCTATAAACGTTGTGAACATGAAAACAAGGTAGCCCATATGATTGTACTCTGCAGGGTGACTGACAGATTTTCTTCTGACAAAGATTCTCTCCTCGACAAAACTCTAGCCAGGCCCCACTGAGCCCTCTTCTCGACCAAGCCTCAACCTTGGCCTAGAAAGATTTGAACAAAGCACTAATAATTTTTAACAGTTCAAGACCACATTCCTAGGATGACCCTAACCTCCCTTAAAGTGCCTGCCTGAGAAAACTCAAGGCTGCCAAAGAATTTACTGTTTGTTCCAGCAACACCTGAAGATAGGGCCCCTGTCTCCCAGCCTCTGTGGGAGGGTAGGAGCCTAACTTTGATTAGAGCCAGTTAAACTCAGATGGGTTTCACATGGACCAAACTCCCTCTTCCCGATTTTTGTAATTTTTCACTTTCCTGACTCTATAGAGCCCCCACTCACCCCCTCCCTATTCCCTCATTCTCCCTTTAAAATGCCTAGTCACTCTGTACAAATCAAAGTTGAGTTCAGTTCACACTTGGCTCATTACCCTATTGAATACAGTAATATAATATACCCCCAATATAGTATATTACTGAGTAAAATCTGCCCTTACCACTTTAACTAGTGTTTGGCTTTGTTCATCTTAACATTTCCTTCATTCCATTAATTCCTCAAATACTTACAAATAGACACTGCTTGTTGAGGAAACAGGCTGCCTGTAATCATTCTAAGCTTTGTGGGGCATCTCCTTCTGTCCCTTATGAGTATAACTATATCAGACTTGATCCCAGCTCTTCAAAGTCTGACCCCACCACCCACCTCTCCATTCCCTCTTAGCTGATGAATTATCCTCCTTGAAACAAAAGAGTGATTGAACTTTACTATTAGTATTTACTTTCCTTTCTCAGTCTCAGCTCCCTGCATGCATTTCTGCAGAATGTGTTCTGGAGTCACAATTAGTACAAGATACTTCACACTTCTTATGACAACTTTTCTTCTCCCATCACACATCCACATCCTCATACATCACCTGAGATATGGAGACTTCTAAATGAGGCACGGGAGTGAGAAGCAGCAGAACAGGAATAGTGCAAGTTAACTAATAAATAAGTTCCCTTCTCCACTGTAATCAGTAAGTTTAATCCTTTGATTTTCCTAGCAAGAAGGAGATACATTCTGCTTAAAGAAGTCACTGTTCACCAAATAATCTCTGTATTAATGCATAGTGTAGGAAGAAGAGTATTTTTAATAAAATATTTAATCACAATAGAAATGAAACAGGGACTTGAAAGAGAAAATACATTAGCAACTTAGGGTATTTCATAATTGCTCAGAATTCTGTACTAAGAAGTGTTATCTTAATATCATGAGAATACGAAAGTTGACTATTTCATATCCATTTTAGATATGGCTGTGAAAGTTTTTCAGCAAAGCAGAGAGGATGGCAAAATATCATTTAACAACCTATTTTGAGTTTTGTTTCATAATTGCAGACCACATGCAGTCCCCACAGAGGGAAAATGCATCAGCCTGGGGCTGATGAGGGGGCTTTGAAATAAAATGACTCTTGGAGATAACCAATTAAAGTGATTATAAATTATGTGAAATTTGAGGGGAGAAATGAAAGTGTAAATGGATGAATCAGAAGCCGTATCCATATCTTTAATTGCAAACTGTGTTTCAAGTTAAAAGTGGCACACACACTAATGGTAACGTTAGTGGAATAAAGGGTAGGCAGACAAATAAATAGGTGATAAAGATATTGGGGAGTATCTGAAAATGTATTCTGTCCAATTAAATGCTTTTATCACTGAAGGCAGACCCAGAGAACATCAAAAAATCATGACAAACACTACTACCAGACAAGAGAGAATTTTTTGAGATTAAACTGAATTTCATTAAAAAAAAAAAGAGACAAATCCATGTGTTTAAGAAAAAATAAGGTAACATAACTCTTAATTGTCTTTCTATCCATACAGTTTAGAATCGCCTTCCAATAATCATTGATTGAATAATCAATTTTTAATCCACCTCAGGAGATTATCTTGATTTTGAGGACTTTAAATACTGACTCTGTTGACATATCATATATTTACTATTGACAATATCTGATCTACTTAATTATATCATTATCAATTTATTATATCTCCCTCATTTCTTTCTATATGTTAAAGACTTTGAAATCCCAACTACATAACCATCTCCTTTGCCTCAGATAAGCCCTCAAAAGTACAAATCTTATAGCAATATTTAAAAGTTTGCTTTATTCCCAGTCTAATTCATTTTCAGTACAGGAAATAAGGCAGGTCATCCTTGTTATTCCTCTTCAATTAAACAACCATTGTGACTTGATTATTTTATAGATATTCATATATTTATTGAAGGCCTATCACATGCAGGCCTTCACCTTATGAGGTGATATAAACAAAGTGTTTGAAACAAATACCCAGATCTACATATAGTATATTCCCAAGAAACCAAATCATTATCCAAAGTCTAGAGTAAATATATTTTTAAGTAGTCAGCCATTTTGTTTTACTTCTGCTGGGTAATATTTATATATTCATTCAGTGCACATTGCCTAAGCATCTGCTATGTTCCAGGACTACAGATATGAATTTACAGCCAACTCTCTAATCAAGTATGTTGTATTTAATGGGATGCCAACATGGGAAAGCATTCTTGTTCTCATGGAGTAGTTCACACGGAAGGTCACAGTAGGGTTCAGTGAAGTTTGACCTACAGAATTCAGTTATATTACCCCCTTGTTTGGATCTTCAGTGCCTTGCACACTGACTAATATGTAGTAGGCAATTAAGGTATATATGTCGAAAGAAAGAAAGATGTCTTCAGTGACGAGACGCTTGAGCTGAGTCTTGAAGAAAAATAATACGAATTGTCCAGGCAAAGAAAGGTAAGACAAGTGGACAAGACACGGGCTGAGTACACGCAGGGTCCAAATCTGGGCATTCCAGGAATGCTGCAAGAGTCTTTGGTGTGCCGAGTAACAAACAATGAAGCTGAGAGAACAGGATTGTGAAAAGGAATAAAAGGCAAAAGTCTTAACAATTCTAAGTCAGAAACTTCCACATAATTGAAATGAAAAGTAGACCTCTAATTAAAATTTATAGCATGTGTCCCACAAACATAGTCTAAAAGTAACTTGGAAGAGTAGAATGACAAAAATATGTCCTGTACTAAGACGTTATTTGAGAATTGCTTCAAAGATATGAATAAAGCATATTTAAGTAAAAACAGAGACATTGTAATAGGAAAATGTGTTGTATCGAGAGTAAAATATTTATATCAAGTCCTGGACCTATCTTTTTTTTTTTTTTTTTTGTGAGGAAGCTAACATCCATTGCCAATCCTCCTCCTTTTGCTGAGGAAGACTAGCTCTGAGCTCACATCCATACCCATCTTCCTCTGTTTTGTATATGGGACGCAGCCACAGCATGGCTTGACCAGCGGTGCATATGTCCACGCCCAGGATCCGAACCTGCAAACTCTGAACCCATGAACTCCGGGCTGCCAAAGTGGAGCAGGCAAAGTTAACTGCTATGCCACCGGGCCAGCCCCTGGTCCTACCATTTTTTAAGTTTTCTTGGGCAAGTAATTACACCTGTTTGAGGTTCATTTTCTTCCTTTCCAAATCAGGAATAGTATCTACCTTTCAGGATAATTGCCCACTTTCAAATAGTTAAATTAAAGTTGACTATAGACGTTTTTGTTAACTACTATGTCTCAGTGTATGGTATACACATTTTAAAACATTAAATTTTATAATATAACTCTAGCCCCTTGATAATTCAAAAGTTTAATCTGGTTTGAAGTATTAGCATATAATCTATAGAACAGGTAGGCTGAAGCCAGTTATTCTATGATAAAGAGCATGAAAAAGAAGTGAACAGGATTAAAAATGTGCTTAATTTCAGTTGCTATTAAAAAGCTATAAGTGTTTTATCTAAGTAACTAAGTTAAAAAATCAAAAACAGGTAAATATCATTGACTAGTACTTTGACAAAGTATATGTCACATACTTCATGTTATATTTTAATCTTCACATAAGCTGTGTTTAACATTTCTCTCATGGATGGCACAAAGTTACTGCTGTAATATAAAACTGCTCTGCTCAGCAATGTATTCAATATTTGTGAGGTAGAGAATAATAATCAGAGAGAAATTAAGTGGGACAATAAATACAAAAATAATGAGAAAGCCTATTATTAGTAGTATTACAGTTACTAAAAAATTGGTTGGGAATGAACGAATTACAATAATAGAAAAACTGTCCCCAAGCCCTCTCATTAATACTTAGAACAAAGTACAAGTGTACTGATTTCTTAGATTGGGACCCACTCTATTATACTATAATATAGGTCTCAGGCATATTACATTGCTTTATTTTACAAGTGGTGACATGCGTTTCTGCTCTAACACCACATTTGCAACCCCGAAAAACGCCAGGGCCTGCAAAATCGTGCAGTAAAAAATATCACGGCTTATGGAAAAAGACAGGATTAGAGGTCAGAACACTCAAAACCTACAGAAATGATAACCAAGCACTAACAAAAACCATAACAATCTTAATTAAAATACTGGCACAGTTAAATCTCTACTGGTATTTGTAGCTAGTTTTTGCACCTTCTTTCAAGATGCAAGGCCTGAAGGACATTCACTGTAAAATGAAAACTATGATCCAGAGTATAGCCCTCAAAAAATAGAAACAACATACAAGTAAACAAACCATTTTAACACAGGAGAAAACGCCTTCCCAGTTTCTTCAGCTGCACTCTGAACATTGCCAGATACATAAAAAGCAGAAATCAAAATGGGTCTTAAAATCACTACACAAACTAATACTTGCACTAAGGAAAGGCACTTGAGCTGATTTTTCATATTTTTGTTAACATCTTCGCAGATTGCTAAGGCTTTCTCTTTAATTGCGAGGAAGCTTGCGCTCGATCACTTAAAAATTAATGAGCTGAAGAAATCTTATAAGGATCAACACGATTTCTACACCATCCCCCTATTTATCAATCGTGTGTAAGGTAATATGCATCAAGGAAACACACAGAGAAGCAGAAAAGACTGAATTATATCTTAAATGCATTTGATGCTCTTTGGCTGTAAATTTGAGTGTCAGTAACAGAACACACTTAATAGCTCTAGGCAAATCAGACACCCTTTATCTCCAAACATCATCTATCGAATGCGATTTTATCAGGATTAAATGAGAAAATGAGTGAAAATGCCCAGCACAGCTCCCTGGCATAGAGTAGGCACTCAATAATATTAGTTTCTTTGGATACCAATAGAAAAATTTTCAACTCTCTATATTCAATATCAAATTTCTTTTTTGTTTTGTTTTTAGTTTAGTTTCTTTTTTTTTGGTTTCTTTTTGTTATTTTCTCACGTTTTTTGTTTTGATTTTAGTTTCTCCAGAATCAAAAGAAAAACAAAACTATGAATAAGCAGAGAAAAGGAAGAATATATAATAAAAGCAAATTTGACCTACATGCTTCTGAAATTTTACCCAAAATTCCAAACATTTACTAAATAATATTAAAGTACAAACAGTGATGAAAGAACGAGATAAAAACAGAACTTAAATAAAAGTAGAGACAGATTCTGGAGGAATGACAAAGAACAACAGTCTGCCTTTCTAAATTTATTGATGATATTTCTGTCCAGGTGGTCCATGGATACCTTAATACCGCAATAGAAAGTTACAAGCAAGCAAACAAAAAAAATTTGCTTAAAATAACTGGTTTTCTTTATTTATTTCCCTATATCTATTAAGACATAACCTTTCTTTCTGTGAAATAGGCTTAAATCTTTGGGTACCACCTTCCTCCTAATTTCCCAAATTGAATGCGTTATTAAGATCCATTAATTCTTCCATAGAAACATGTCATGCCCACTCACTCTTTCATTTTCCTCTGGTCCACCCCACACATAGCCAGTAGACTTGAAAACAAAACAAAACTTGAATCATATTATTTTCCTGCTCAAACAATGGTTCCAAAAAATCTACACAAAAGAGTCAAACTCAGCTTGGCCTCAAAGCCTTTCCACCTCCCAGTCCCATCAATATTTCCGTAATTGAGTCCAACAACTCATCTTTCCAAACACTTAATTAAATTGGATTATTTCTGTCCTCTAAACACTTGCCTACTTTCCTACAATTGTTCAGCCGTTTTTTTCTCCTCGTATTATTTTCTCCATTTACTGTCACCATGTTGAAGCCCTCTCTGCTTCAGTGAGTGGCAGGGTGGTGTCTGGTTAAAAGGAGAGCCTTTGCACAAGTCTTGAGTTCAAATCTTTGTTTCCTAGCTATCCAACCTTAGACAGTTATTTAAATTTTCTATGCCTCTTAGCCCTCAAGTGTAAAAGGGGAATAATAATACGATAATAATTAGAGCGTTGTTGTACATATTAACCTGGTTAATACATGTAAAATGCCTACAATAGAGCCAAGCAGTTAGTAAACACTCCACAAATTTTAGCCTTTTCTAGGTGCTGAATTCCTAAGAACTTATTTAAACCATTTAATTTTTAATTAATGATATCTGTTATCATTTTCCAACATTTTGTTGAACAGTTTACTGATCTCTCATATGCTTATTTGGCTTTTTAAATTTATATTTTTTTGTCTTCTCAACTGTAAACACTGAATTCCATGCATTACCTCTTCCCCCAAACACACAAATTTTCAAATACATTAAATATAGTAAAAAATAGCCATTGAATTAGAAGTGAGAAAATCTAATCCTAATTCCAGATAACTACTAACTATAACCGATATAGGCAAATCAGATAATTCCTCGGCACCTCAATTTTTTCATCCATAAAATAAAGTTAATAGTCCCTTGGATTCTTGACGATCATTAGTTATAAGGTGGTTGAAAGGACTTTGAACAAATTGTCTGTACTGTTATAAGATGCTGGCATTCTACTCATTGTACGGGCTGAATGGTATTTGTTAATTGATTAACTGACAAAATGGCACAGAATTTAAATATCACCATTACTTTGAGCTGAAGAAATATTAGATTAATTCTTTAAATCTATGCAAAAGTTTGGTGTTTAGAGAACTGAATTAAGAGTTTCAAGATCAGAGCTCTACTTATTAACCCTTTTACTTTTCTATTCGACCTTTAGTAAGTCACTTATCCTAATTGTGTGTCCATCCTAAGCCTCTTGGTGACTAACACCAGCCTGGTATTGGCCCATAGAAGGGATTCATGATACAAAAAGAAACCCATTCCTCAAGACTTTTTACTGCCATCTGCTGGAAAATTGTGAAAATAAGTATGTATTCTATCACCATGACTATGAGTGGCGCCCCCTGGAGTTGTTCGTTATACAACCTATACAACCATTCCTAGGAATGCCACCTAATACGGTGTCTAAAACATTGTAAGCATTTAATGAATGTTTGATGAATGAGTAAATAATGAATGAGCCACTCTTAACAATGAATTAGATTATCTCTGTTCCTCACTATTTTTTTCTAATCACGGGGCAGTTTATGATGACTTAAAAAAATTGAATAAATGAGATGTTTTTAAACCACAGGCAGATTTATCTGTATGCATATTATACCAAAAAATAGAAACAATGTCTGGCATAGAAGGGCTGACATTTTACAAGATGCTCCACATATCTATTACCACAATTGCTCCTCATGGCAGCACAGCAAGGCCAACTAGCCAGATATTTTTATATCAGATTTTCAAATAAGCAAATAATGGTTCTCAGAGTTTAGGTTGCTTCTTCAAAGTCAAGAGATTCTTTGTGGTGTAGGTCTTCTAATTTCAAATCTAATGATCTTTCCCTTTCCCTACTAGTTTCAGTAACAAAATGGACCAAGAAAAATTTGATCAATTGGCCTGAAATCCTTCAAACTCTCATCTGTTGATTGTTATGCTCATAAATATTCTCAAAATTCAACATCATCCCTCTTAACTATTTAAATTCAGGCAAGTCTGTTTCATTACATCATAGCTTTCTAAAATGTCCTGTAATGTTTGATGAATTGTTCGTGGCAAAAGTGAATACGTGAAACCAGAAAGTATGTGATTAGCTATTTGGGATCATGACTATTATTATAATTGTAAATAGCTAAAAGATATTAAAATATTTAAAAGAGTGCCATATAGAAGCACTTTTATTTGCTGAACAATTAAAGATAACTTGGTTCTATGAACCTCAGGAATATTACATTTAATAAAAGCATAAAAGCACTGGTTCCATCTTAAAGTGCTCTCATATCATATAATTTGGAAAATTAAAACTATAATCTTTTCAAAAGGCCTACCTTCAATATAATTGGGATAGTAAAAAGGGCATAACAAATTTAGAATCTAGGTCAGCAAAACTTGAAAAACAGTCATATTCCCTTTATAAGAATATTAAATTATTAAATTAATTTTGCATCCACCAACACCCGGAGGATGAATTTTATTTTGGACCAAAAAAACAAAAGCAATTCAGACTTGCCCTACCACTTATCGTGCACTTTCTTCATGCCCTCAAAGTTCACTGCTATGAGAGATAACCCTGAAAACACATAAATTTAAATCATTTCCCAAATGTCAAAACCCAGAGAAAGCATCAGGAGTAGCTCCAGGGCCTTCAGACTGACAGCCCTGTTTTCATTCCCTCTGCCCCCTCACAAGGAACCAGACAAAGACAAATGACACTGTTCAGCTTGGTCACTAGCCTCAATCTCTGTGGCTCATTTCTCAGTTCCATCACAAACTATTTCTACGTTTGAAAGAAAGCCATTTTATTTACTAAGTTATATGAAGTTTGACTTTCTTCTTGTATTGAATGAAGTCCTCTTTTTCCATTAATTGCTTTTCTAATAGAACATTACTTCTGGGAGACCATTAGCCCCCCGTGTCATTGAAAAGACTCATCTGACACCCGGGACCCATCAACTTCCCTTCTTGCTCTATGGGCTCCAATTCAGCATTAGAAACTAAAGTAACAAAATGCTCTGCTTAACTCCTTTGACGTAAAGCAGGGAAGGAAATCCTCTGGGTTATTCGCTGACAATAGCGATATTAATTTACACAGCCTATCTTCCCTAAGTGCAAATGAATATGGAGTGGATTCAACAGAAACCTTGCAAAAAAGAGGCTGACAACAAAGAATTAGAGCAGGGTAGATAGAAAAAGGATGTGAGAGAGGCTGTAACTGTGTAACAGGCTACACAGAAGATAGGTTGGTGGAGACCTTCCTATAGACCTGAACCTAGTAGACACCCACACACCTGTGCTTTAGTTTTAGAAGGTACACTTCTCTAACGAACAATGACTTACTAGCACTTCACCAGAAAGTGTAAATGTACGCAGAAGCCTGTAAGCTTAACTAATTAACTGGACAATTCACTCCCCTCTCCCCAGTTCGGCTTAGGTAAGTGTTCTAACTATGTACCGTTGAACTGGATTGCACGAGAGATGAATAGCTCTGTTCTTACCTTACATTTTCATACAAGAATGCTCCCATTTCATTTATGTGAACATCCAGTAATAGATGTTTATTACTTATATTTGGATAATTTTTAAAAGAAAAAGAAAATGATTTAAGAAACCCACCTTCGGGAAAGCAATACATACGTACTACAGTTTGGGAATCTGAATTTGCATAGATCCAAACAGCAAATGCACTGTTAATCCCAGACTCAAGTTACCATTTGAAATTTATGATGACAGAGGCTACGATCAAGTTTTGAATACAAAAGAAAAATAATTGCAAAAGTTAGAGTTACAGAATCTCCTTTCTATTGACAAGTGGATTCAAGCTTGACAATTAAACCCTAACCTTACTTCATTGGAAGTTAATCTTGCAGTGGAAATGAGAGGTTTTTGAAGGAGCCTTTTTGCTACAAGAAAAAAGGCTCTCACCCCAGTAGAACAATAATCTTGTGTTGAAAGTTAGAATTATTCGGACTTGTTAGCTAATTACGGTATTGGCATCCAGTTAAGTTAGTCAGTTTTCCACTTCCATCATTTTCTCCTATGCAACTGCTGCAGTTCAAAACGTTTTGACTATTTAAAAGGGAATACATCATCCTTGCCTTTCCCCAGCCTAACTGCACACCACTTTCCAAAGCAATAGCTTCAATCATGCTTCATAAAATCCTCTGCAAGTATATTGTTGGAAACATAAATCAGCAAGCTGGGATTTTAGTATTTCTAAGGCAAGCCCAGGGATCTCTGACTGGCAGCTTTTCCATGGCCCCATTTATAAAAGAATAAACAAAATTATGAGTTACACTGGATTCATTTTTTCAAAACTGCTCCCAGTGGTGTGTCTGATACTTGCTGCTGCATCCTTAATTGGAGAACAAAACACTAGCATAGAGGAATTGGACTCCAGGATCAGGATGGCTGTTTCTAAGCATCTCTGCCTTCATTAGGACACACGGCACAGAAGTATTACACGTTCTGTTTCACAAAAGCTAGGTCTCTATGATATGCATTTACGCCTTTCTAAGTGTCATGCATTTTTAAATTGTACTAGATAGAGAGATCTTTAGAACGATGCTCTCCTCCTTCCCTGTTTTATTACAGTGAATATGGGCTCCCCTTCAGGCATGCATGCTTCAGTCTTAGAGACCCTCTTTATAATCACCCTGCATTCTGAATTATAAATTAGGTGAATCACAATTTCAGATATATGTTACATAGACAGACCCAAAGTAGACATATCTGTATGTACTATAAACATTCCTAGATTTCCCCTGCATCCCCCAAATTCCAACACACTTCACGTCTACAATGGTAAATTCACAGATTCCACAACTGAGACATTTTCCTTCTCTAAACCAGTCACAACGTAACCATAAGTCTGCATAAACTTGCTTTCTATTATGCCCACATCTTACTCCACACTATCTATACTTGGTTAATTGCAGTGGTATTTTAATGGTAATTTTCAGGGACTGTTTCTTAGTGTTCAGAAATACCTCTCTACATTATAAATGAACAGTTAAACATAATCAGCAGCACTCCAAAAATTAAAGCAGCATATCTATATAGCATAAAGTGTTAGGCTGATCTTTACTATAATAGTGAAATTATTAAATTAACTGGGCTAATATTAGCTTCAGATGGACATACCTGCAATTTTGCTACAAGTGAAATTTTGCATACTCTATGTTATTAAGGGAAAATGAGCAGCAGCTTACCAAGACACTTTACAAACTATAGCAACATCCACTGTTTGCACTCTGATTTCTGAACATAAAATCTACATCCAGTCGTGTGTCACCAGACACTAACACTATAGCTTTAGGGAAGAGAAGGGCAGAGAAAGGAAGGCTTCATATCCAAAATGTCAAGCCCTGCTGAAGAATGATAGGACCCGGGGAGTGTGGAAGACCAGAAACAACCATTCCCGGTCTTAAAATGGAGTTCTACCACCCCCTGCTGGACCAAATGAGCAACGCAGAAGAGGCTAAAAAATGCTTAGAATTGAATATAGCGGCGATATTTTAACTTGTCTCCTAATCTATCTTTTCTCAAAAAAACAATTTCATGCTACACTAATAATATAACATCCTCCGCAATTATTACACATCACAAAATTATCGCTATTTTCTTTTTCTTTAAAGACCTCCACCAATGCATGTTTTAGCATTTTGTGTGCCCAATTAAATGTCCAAACTTGTCTGGACAGTTGAAAATGCCCCCTTTTATTTTAAATATATTTTATGTGAATGTGAACTACCTAAACAAAGCAAATTCGCATCCATCTCTAGACAGACAAACAGAGGTAGCTTCCACAAATTCTCTCAGGTTATTCTAGTAAGCCATTCATTTATTTCTTAAGAGATAAAAGCTCCCACTAGTTCTTCACAAGCTAAAAAATCCCTTACAGGAGTAATTACAATCTGACGTTATAAAAATCCCCAACCTTGATGTATTAACAAGGAGGGGGTGGTGGTGTATGAAAATGAATGACTGCAACACATCCCTAGTTTTACCCATCACAACATCCACGGCCCCTCTCTTAGTTTCCAACAGAAATAAGCCATCACCGTTCACTTCCTAGTCAGGAACCGGGGTCTTGGGAAAGGGGAAAAAAGAGTCTCTAAGAATTGAATTTCTTGCACACAACAGAGATATTTCACAAACGAGTTTCATGCTGATAGTTTCTGCTGGGTCTGTGAAACATCATCGTTCCCCTTCCCTCCGCAACCTCAGATATTTAACTGTTAATACACACCAACATACACATCCAATTTGGGATCATAAAAATCAGAGAGGGCCAAGATCCTAGAAAAAGAAGCAGTTTGCCTCGCTCTCCTGCTCACTGATGCCCATCTCCAATTCCGTATTTGCTCTTAATTAAGGGTCTCCACAGCACAGATACGATTTTTAGCGGCAGCTAAAAGCAAGGGTGAAAATAACAACAACAATAACTATAACTTTAGTTCTTTCATTTAATTCCTCTCGTGCCCCCCTCTGCCTCTCTTGGTTGGGTGGCAGGGGGAGGGAAAGTAAACGCAATAAAGCACCACACTCCTACCTTGCCCGCTACTGACAAGCAACCCGAGCAGGTAGAAGGAGAGGAGGAGGCTCATGTTCAGGACGTGGCACTGGTGGACAGTTCCAAAGTTATTAAGTGCAGCCCTGGAGAGAGAACGTTCCGCTGCCACGGCCGTCTGTGCTAGAGCCGCCGCCGCTCCCGGGGCGCCCAGCCGCCCGCAGCCCGCGCGCTCCTCCTCGCAAAGTGACTGCAAGCTCCGCTCCTCGCCGCACTATATCCAGGCGGCGGCGGCGGCGGCGGTAGCAGCAGCGGCCGCCGCGGCGGCAGCAGAGCCGGGCGGGGAGGGAGGCGGGGGCGGGGGCGCGGGGCGGGGAGGCGCGGCCGAGGCGTATCCCTCCGCGCCGCACGGCGGCCGCGTCCCGCGAGGCGCGCGGCCCCAGGATTCGTCCGCAGTCCAGTTGGGAGCGGCGGGTTCGGTGCCCGGTGCCTCCAGCTAGCGGGGCCGCCGCGATCGGGCCGGCACGAGCACGTCTGCGAGTGGCGGCTGCACGCTCAGCCTGATGGCCGTCCGCACGTTGACCGACGTCCCTGGGCCGAGGAGAGAGGGCAGCCTCGAGCTCCTGCACCGCCGCCGACCGGTTCGCCCGAACGGGCTGCTCGAGCTGATGCTGATGTTGCAGGCGGCCGCCCGGGCCCGCGCTCCAAGCGCGCCTGGGCTTAGCGGGAGCAGGGGATCTGGGGGCGGGCGGTGTATTCTGCAGCTCTCATTCCTCCAAGGGCGTGGGGCGGGGGGGAGGAAGATTCTCTGTCTCTCCCAGGCCCTCCCTCTTGCTCAAACCTCCAGCAGGCTGCCCCGTTCTCATGCTTTCCACTCTGCCACGGCAGAGGAGACGCAGTTGTCCTCTAGTGTCTACACTGCCTGTCTCCTCGGGCCCTAGAGGGTAGGCGGAAAGATGTGCACGGTGTTTCTTATCCATGTCGACCAACTGCTGTTGAGAGCAGGTACCGTAAAGGATAGACATTGGGGAGAGGGCGAGATGTTGGAGGGGCTGCGTTAAACTCAGCTGTGGGCGTTAGCTGCGTCCTTAGGGAAGTTTGGTCTCCTCTTCGTCACACTCGGCGGGCTCTGCCCTCGGTCCCCAGCGCACAGCACAGGCCGGGTCCCCGCGACAGGTGCGACGAGGGAGGTCCTGGAAATGTACAAAGACAGCTCACCGCACGGGGATCTTTCCCCACGCCACCCGCCACTCATACACACACCTGCGTGTGTGCGCGCGTGTAAATGAAGTGATGGAGCCGTGGCAAGCGCCCAGAACTAACTCGCTTCTTCTGAAGGTTCTGGCATAGCATTATTTCTCCTAGAAGTGTAGGAAAAGGTCTGTCAGTTTGATGTCAAACCTGCAGCAAGAGCGAGCAAGGGCAAGAGGCAGAATTCCTGGCCCCAGGGCCCTTGTCGGTTGGCCTGGGTCAGAGTGACCAGCTGCAACTGACAATGGATCCTCCTCTGCACATTCGTTCTTATTCCTTAAGGTACTCAACTGCCTCACCGCAGTCCCGGCGAAGCCTTTGACCGTTTCCTTATCAGTGAGGACACGGAAGCAGGAGAGGATAGAAATATTGTAGAGCTCAGAATCCAGTTCGCCGCACCCCGCTACACCCAGATTCGATGCTGAAACGGAGGTTTCATTGCAAAGGGTAAGAGTAGAAGCTAACATGGATAGGGGAGATATTGTCTGCAATTTGTGTTCCCCAGGCAGAACACAATCTTCTTGATACAGAAGATTCACTTACTCGGCATCCCAGGATGGGGCTATTGTGAAGAGTGGAGGGGCGAAGGCAGTTGTCAACACACCACGCGGCTGAACTCTAACCAATGGCCCTCTCAGCACCACACAACTGGAGAACCTCTTCCTCCCTCTCGATTTTATAGTAGTATATTTAGGGCAATATATTTAGGAAGTTCTTTTGGCAATGCTCCCTCCCCACACCCTTTCCCAATTCTGGGAAGCACCAACTGTACTTAAGTAAGCTCACAGTCAGTTCTTTGCAGGAAAGGGTAGAAACAGCACATTTATAGGTGTGAAAGACAAATGACTCGTTTATTTTCGCCAGTTCTTGTTTTCTCTAGGGAATCAAGAAATGCTACACACACACACAAACACACAAAGTTACAGAAGAAAGTTGAAAGGATACTGCCTGCACCAAATAGACTCTTTACAAAACCTGCAATTTTTCAATGATACCAGGGGTGGCCCAGTACCTCTGACATACAAACACACACACATAGACACACACACACATAAGGTCCTGGTAATCTTGATAACTGGATTCTCCTCTATATTGTTGGAAGTCAAATTACTTTTATCTCAGGCAAAGGGTTGAGCTATGCCAGAGGAGAATTTGACTGGCACCCTTTGAGATAATTTAGACGTTAAATCTTCTTGGGGTAGGGTGGAGGGAGGAGAGAGGGTAGCAATGATCCATCAGAAGTTAATGAAAGTTCTGAGTAGAGGTTTGCACCATAAGACTATGTACGAATTCTGTCTGTGGTATGTGTGTGTGTGAGAGAGAGAGCGTGTGTGTGTCGCTGTGTGTGTGGAAACAAGAAACAAACAAAGCATTGGTACTCAGGAATACACAAAGGTGATGCAGCTCTTGATCCTGCCCTCCATTTGCTAATAGTCTTGTTGAAGAGCTCAGGCATAGATACAAAATTCAATAAAATGAATTCGTAAAAATGTCGTAAGAAAAGGGAAAACAAAGGGCTATTGTGACATAAGAGGAGAGGATCATTTCTGAATAGGAGATTAAGAGAGGCTTCGGGACGCTGTGAAGAAAGGGGAGAAATTATATAGGCAGAGCCGTGGGCAGGAGGGAGAGGAGCTTAAGCAAAGTGTGGAGGCGTGAAAGCAAACAGTTTGTGTGGAGAAGAGAAATGTGAAAAAAGTACAGAGTGTAAAATAGAAAGGATGGAGAGAGTCGGAAAAAGGGTCTAGGACCATGTTCTTTCAAAAAAAAGAAACAACTAGTATTTACAGCTTTTCAGAATGAAAGTCCAGAAATGCGCAGTAAAGAAGAGCCAGCATGGCTGTCTCCATCCCTGGGGTGTGAGGCCTGATCGTGAGTGGTAAGCCCAGGGGAAGATTATCAACAGAGGCTCTCCTGGGGTTTCTCCATAGTTAGCCTAAATTTATGTTCTGTGAGTTCTCAACAGCAGGGTGGCACACATTCAGAGAAAGCCTTCCCACGCTTGCCTACACTACTTCTTAGCCAAAGGTGGAAGTGTCTCTCCAGGCTTCATCAGAAGCACATTCATTCCCCACTGCAGTGATGAAGTGGTGTACAGCCTGCCATTTGCCTTGGTCAATTCCGCTTCCTAACAAATCGACGCTGTGAGGACAACATGTAGAAAAATCGCCTTGGCCCACTGTCCTCATCCGCACTCCAAAGGTGTGCTCTCCATAAGGAGACATTGAGTACTGTTACCAAGTGCACCGAATCTCTGAACATGACAAAGCCATGTGCACTGGGTAGGATATAAAAGGTATCAAAATCCATCCTCCCTCCTTTATGTGACTCACAATTTACATTTAAGACAAGTCACCATAGTCTCCATCTACCTGAGGAAGTGTTTCTGAGGCTTAGTTGGGGCCACAGTTATTTCATTTATAAAAATAAGAGAAAGTTAAACAGAACTCAGGAATCTATAAAAAGCTGAGTAGTAGGAAATACCAACAGGACTGGATGCATGGCTAAATGAAAGCAGATAAATTTGTTTTAAAAGAATCAATAAAATGAATGTGGAGTAGCAGAGAGATAGAAAGTGATAAGGTGCATTATGTGTGAAAATTATCTTCTCAGAAAGCTTCTGCCTCTTTCATCTGCAATCTGTTCTTGCAAAAATCATGCAGGTATGCTATCCACATGTAGATCCTAGGTATGAATGGTGTGTTATGGGCAGGATTTAAACATTATTTTTATTTTTGTGTATTTCTGATGATATTTTTGTTTAGTCTCTCTGTTGACAGAACTCATGTGTGTTAAGATCATACTACTAGGAAATGGGACATTCTGTGTGTTCATTTATATTTTTAAAATGTCACAAACCATTATACCTATTCATTTACTTGTCTAGAAAATTGCCTGTTTTGACTTTTTTTATTACCACAAAGGAAGAAAAATATCCCCTGTGTGTATAGGCAGATCGCCTGAAACCTTTATAAATAGATGATTCTGCTTCTGCCTTTCCTTCTCCATTAATGCCACTTTTTCTAACGATCATGTATTTGAAAATAATTTCAACTATCTTAATACAACATTTTAGATGTTTTACCAGGCTGTTTGCGAGCATCTGACAGTAGCTACTTTAGTGGTAGAATTTAGATTTTAACACCTTCCCTTGTAAATGCTTTACTTTTTTAGCCATTCTATTTGAAATTAAGAAACAGAGGAGAGAGATTTATGGTACTGAGATACCCTAATTGTCACAGATTCTTACTTTTTAATTTCTTTCAAGATACATGGGGTCATTTTCCTTCATGGCTACTTCATGCTCCCTCTGGGCGAATAACTGCTCACTTCGCTCTGAAATTATTTAATAACTGCCTATAATTTGCCACTTGCCAGAATAATATTTTCTTAACTCTAAAGGGTTTTTCTTCACCAAGACATCTGTGGCAAATATAATGATGGACGGAGCAGAAAAATGTAACAAACCTATAACACACTGACGAAACAGTGATTGACACGACTTCAAGAATATGTTTGGGGCAAAGCGAGAGGAAACAGGAATTGTGCAGTGGCTAGCAATGAACATATTCAGTATGACAAGGATCATGATGTGAAATGCTCGTTGCCCAAATATTGATTACAGCACTCAGGAATCATATTTTTGTCCATGGGTAGCATTGACCAAGGAGATGTCTGCACAAATCCTATCAGATGGAGGGCAGTTATTACATACTAGATAACAGCAAATCCTTCGTGTCTGGCAAGTGATCCCATACAGGTAGAGGTTTGAGAGGAAACAGAACCTTAACCAAATGCACTTTTGCAAGGCAGTACAATCAGTAATTAAATTTGAAAATCTCTTATTGCATAGGATCATTTGGTTCTTTCCTTAATGGAATTATGTTTCTGCTAATTTTCAAGTTAGATAAGTAATTCTATTAGTAATAGGCAAGCTACTGGTAGCAATGGTAACAATGCCTCTAATATATCCACAAACTATTAGTATTCTACCTAATCATCAACCAATGCACATTATTTCAATACACACATTCTTTCATTTTAATGTGGATTATTTAGGTTAAAAACACTTACATTTTACATTTACCTGAGATGATCCTCACTCACTTTAAGGAAAATAACACATTTTTCTTGCCACTATTTTTAATCATTGGACCTTATATTTAAATAAATATGTATTTAATACCTGTTACTGGATTTAAGAGTTACTTGGTTTCTTCCTGAAACCAAGAAACTCAACACTTACGGAAGAAATTGACCAGAAAATAGATAAATAGCTGGACTATGTAAAAAGTATTAAAACAGACAAATGAAACTAAATATTGGTACATATTTTACTAATATTTACTATTCGCAAATTCCTGCATTCTAGTAATAATTTGAAATGTAATAGTACTAATAATAATTTGAAATGTCCATACCCTATCAGAGACTACCTTTGAACATTTTGGCACATTTTCTCCAATCTTTCATATATATATATTTTTTTTCTTAATATGGTTTAAGATAAAACTATTTGGCATCTTTTACATTGTTTTATATTGGAAATTAATATTTTACATTGTCATTAATTTTTGAAAATATAAATTTAATAAATTAATTTGATTATATGGACTGCGCCCTAATATACTTAAACATTTTCCTGTGCTAAGATATTGTGTTTTTCTGTAATTTTTGTTATTATGAATAACACTGCAATGTGAATATCTTTGTCCATAGAGCTTTGAACATATTATAAATTACATCCTTAGACTACTAGAAGTTAAATAACTTGGTTAAAAATTATGACCATTTGTAGGTACTGGGCTCGTATTGCCTAAATTGTCTTCCAAAATGTATATAATTTACCCTCCAATCAGGAAGACCTAAAAACACTTCAGTCACCTTAGCATTGACTGTTTATTTTATTTTTATTTTATATTTTATGTGTGAATTTCCTCAAAATTTCTGTTCTGTGGTTTCTTCCTCTAAGCAGCTTCAATTGAATTATCAGACTCTAGAAAAATGTGTGTATTCATATCTGTCACATTTAATATGTACTGCAAGACTTCTGCTCCTTAATATTATATGTCCTTTTAACCCTGTTCTTCTGCTCTGGGATCCAGAAATTCTCATTATACTTATTAAGGTAAGATGTTGACAAACTCTGCGATTGTCAGTGACCAAATGTTCTTGATTTCTCTAGTTTACCTGGAGCAAACTTTCCCTTTTATTTCCACACTACATCACACAAATAAACAGTAGCCTAAGTACCCCAATGCATTTGCTACTAGGGATACTCCAGAGATGCCTGAGGAATGCCGAGTGTCTTCACACGTGAGACCTGGTACTTGTTTGTCATCTCAACCTCATCTCTGCTCTGCTCTCTGGAAGTTACTTTTGCCATCTTATAAATGGCTACCCAAGGCTGTACCTTCTTTCTGTATCACTTCACTTGAAGCCTGAAACACAGCTCCCTGCCTTAATTCCTCAGAGCTCAAGTAGAGGTGTTTATCAAAAGATATTGAAAGCTTGAGAATAATAGAGACACAATAGAACATAAAAGAGAAACTCAACCTTGAATAATAGATGCCACAGTACAGCCACTTTGGAAGGCAGTTTGGCAGTTTCTTAACAAAACTAAAGATACTCTTAAACACAATCTAGCAATTGTGCTCTTTGGTATTTACCCGAGGGGGCTGAAAATTTATGTCCACACAAAAACCTGCACACAGATGTTTATAGCAGCTTTGTTCATAATTGCCAAAATGGGAACAACCAAGATGTCCTTCAGTAGGTGAATGGATAAATTGTGGTACATCCAGGCAATGGGAGATTATTCAGCATTAAAAAGAATTGAGCTATCAAGCTGTGAAAAGATATGGAGGAACCTTAAATGCATATTCCTAAGTGGAAGAAGCCAATCTGAGAAGGCGACATGCAGTATGAGTCCAATGATATGACATTCTGGAAAAGAGAAAACTATGGAGTTGATAAAAAGATCAGTGGTCGCCAGGAGTAGTAGGGGAGAGATGACTAGATGGAGCACAGAGGATTTTTAGGGCTGTGAAAATACTCTGTATTATATTATAATTATGAAGATATATCATTACACATTTTTCCAAACGCATTGAATGTACAGCACCAAGATTGAGCCCTCAGGTAAACCATGGGCTTTGGATGATTATGATGTGTCAATGTAGGTTCATTCTTGGTAAAAGAAAGTGTACTATTGTGGTGAGTGATGTGTATAATGGGCGAGGCTAGGCATGTATGGGGACATCTCTTTACCTCCCTCTCAATTTTGTTGTCAACCTAAAATTGCTCTAAAAAAAATAAAGTCTTAAAAAAAAATAGATACTAGTTCTCTGAGAGACTATTGGCCACTTCTTCCATTCCCCACATAGAGTCCTCTTAATAGATTCTCTTTCTCAGTGTCATGAATTTTTTAGGTACCAATTACCTTCCCAAGAATTTCTCTAACCTTGTCCTTTATGATTGAGGACTATTATGTCCTCCAAGAAAAATTTGAGAATGTCTGGAGACATTTTTTGATTGTCATGACTAGGAGGTTGGTGCTGCTGGCATCCAGTGGGGAGAGGCCAGGGATGCTACTAAGCATCCTACAAGGCACGGAACTGCCCTCCACAGTGAATAATTATCCAAAATGATAGGTTGAGACATCCTGCTCTAAACTATCTTTCTCAAACTGAGTCTAGGAACAACTCCCTGGGTCCCTAGAAAAGGAGCAGTTCATTTACTTCTCTAAAATGAAAGCTTGCCTCATTTTCTTCCCAGAAATATTTTTAGTGGTATAATCCTCATCTTCCAGAGCAAAATTTGACCCTACATAGGATATGGTGTGATCTCTTGCAGTATAAAAAAGGGAATAATTATAATGGAAAATTAATTTTCCAAAGTTTACTTCCTCAATTTAAATGATATCATATGAGGGACCCCAAAGGGAAAATACCTGATATGCAGCAATCTCAAGGGGTTCTATATTCTTTACATAAAAAGTCTTTATTTATGTATAAACCTATAAGTGGAACAACGTATGAGAAGTCCAGTCTGCCCAGTCCTACTGACCTGACAAATTGTCTCTCAATCTCCTTATAAGCAAATGTTTGTGAATGGCATGCGGTTTAAGGGCAGAGATAGGAAAGGCAAATCTTGAGAACCAACTGTTGTTGTATAGACAACACAGTCTATCCTCATTAAAATAAAAAAAGATAAACATTAAATTTCTAGAAAGGTCTAGTCTTGCTAATTATACACTCAATTTATGATTCAAAAAAATGTCTTTAACATTTAAGGTGGAAATAACTACATGTAGATGACTTCATCAGGTCAGAGATATCCCAGAAGAATGGGTGTATATACACTTCATATCTCGATATTGAAATGGACTCATCCATGGAATCCCTCCAAGAATGAAAACATGTCTGACCCAAGCTCAAAAATGCAGAAATTGCTAACAGTCTCCTGAAATGGCTGCTTACAAAACATTGACACCCATTCAGCAAACTATTACATGTCCAGAGTGCTAAATTAATTTTATCAGTTTATTTGACCTCAACTAGTAAATTGTTGAGGAAAAAGTTCATAGATAAGATAAAGCATCACAAAAGAGTGAAAACTTGGTTTGGTTTCCAGAAGGACTAATCAGAGACATTTCTGTGGATAGAAAGCATGAAGAAATAGTTTATTTTGTTCGTTGCCATACTTCCAGTGCCTAAAACAGCACCTGGAGAATGATAAGGATTCAACAAATAACTGTTGAATGAATGTGTGAAAGTAAAAACAATGGAGAAGTGCTAATAACTGAAGGAAAGGACAATGAAGATAAGTACAGCTTATATTATTTGTTGCCTTTTGATTGAAACACACATTCAGAATCAAACCAGAATCAAAACTTCATTTTAATCATCTTTTGGAGAAATTTAATTCTTTTATGAAGTCGCTATTTAAATAGTATTTCATCATTAACTGATATTAGCTTTGTTTCAATATACTTAATACTCTGCCACATACTAAATAAAATGGAAGATAATGTCACTCATATTGATTTGCAGCCAACCTAGTAATGTCGGCAATGTAGGTGTCTTGTCCTCATTAAAAATGTACCCAGGTAAAGCAGAATGGAGGCATGCATGGGGCCACTGATCCATCTATGGGATTTCACCCGACTCACCTAAAACCTCAATGCCTTTATTAGTTTCTTTACTCCATCTTGGCTTTGAATCTTGGTTACCATCTCTTTTTAGCTTGTCAGATTTGCAGGCCAGTTTTATACTATCTTTCTCAGCTTTGATATTGATTTCATCCTTTTCTTACCACTTCAAATCATGTCTTCTGATATTTCACAATGATTTCATGCCTACTACGATGGAATCTGCCCCCTGCCTGGATCTCACATCGGTTTAGGACTCAGTCCCTCCATTGCTCTCATGACTGTTTCCATAACAACACTAATGGATAGCCATCAAAACCAGCTCCCAGAAATGTGAACATCGCAGTGCTCCTGCTTAAGTACAACACTTGCACTGAAGGTCTGTGGTCATTCTGAAATGAATCATAGAGTTATTTAATCCATCCGAGTTAAAGCAGGATTGTCTTAAAGCACTTAAGGATCTGTTCTTTAACTTATCCCTGAAATAGAGCAGTTGCATGTAAGAATTTTGTGGTATTGAGAAACTGGTGCTAATACTGGATGCAGTGTGAGGATGGAAAATGCTGTAGAGAGGAACTGAGAATATGTCAACTTCCGTGAAGCCTGCAACTTCAATATACTTTTTACTGCTGCCCTTATTAAAAGAATAATTATACCTAATGCACCTTGAAGTTAGCAAATGGCAATATTAAAGAGGGGTCATAAAATGTAACTTCAAAATTCATTGTTCATACAAGAAAGAAAATCGATGTTCAGAAAATTTGACCTTTAAGTATATCTTCTTCAAATTACAGGTGGTGTCTCAAGAAAGTAGCACAGTAACACCTAAGGATAGTTCAATTAGGCTCATTCAGTATTAGAAAGGCCAAAGTGTTGTCTAATTCAATGTTTCTGTCTAAAGTCCATTTATTTGAATACATTATTTGGTAGATTTGCAAGACGACATTTTTCATCTTTGAAATCAAAAGTCATAATAATCTTAATTGTTTATAAGCCTCTTATGCATGGATTTCCTTTGAGTTACAATCAAATATATGGTGGTAAACTAAACATTTTGTTCTCCATACCATAATTATTTATATTCCATACTCAATTAGCCAAAAGTATGAAGGATTTTAGATATGAGTCTGATTCTCTAAATTTACAAATAAAAAATTGACACTGAGAAAGATTAAATGACCTGCCCAATTTCAGTGAGCTTCAAGAGCAAAACTGTAACTTGAATCCAGAGTAATAATTTTTCTGCTGCAGGATGCTTAAAAATGGAAAAATGCAAGATCAATTTCCTAATCACTACATAATATAATTCTATAATTTATTTCCTAAATGAAGTGTGAGAATATTGCCTGTTAAGATATTTTTTAAAAGTTAAATTCTATTCTAATGATTTCAGATGAACAGTTTTATTTATTGGTGACTCTAATGCCATTATTATTTATTAATAGATTCCTATCTTCTTACTTCAGCTTTCGTCTCTAATTACCAAAGTGACTTTAGCTACTGATGCCAAAAACTGACTTAAAAGTGCAAAACTGAGCCAGATCATCACAGGCTGACAATTTATTGGCTAAAATTCTTAAATAACTAGTTTATATATTTTCTCTAAATGTGTCTGATCAACAAAATAGATGCTCAATAAAAGAGATAATTGGCTGTAATCAACAAATTTTTAATTATACATATACAATAGATATATACATACATATTTACATAAAATTATGTAAAATTCATAATTTTAGAAACCATTATTTTATTGGTTGTCAAGAATTAGAAAGACTAAAAATAACTTACAAAAAATAATATCCAATGTGCTGTTAAATAAGTATTAATGACAATATATCTTTACATATATAGAGATATGACATTTAGTAATTTTATTTATTATGCATGTCAGATATATTTATCACATATAAGTATCTGAAATATATTTAATTTCCCCTAAGTCATAACATTTATAATTTTTTTGGTGTATGGCATAATAAATTGTACACATAAAGAAAAGAAAATCACTCACTCTCTTTTTACCAAAAAAGACATTCTTATGAACAACTTAAAAGCACAAAAATGCTTAGAAGAATTTCTTAAAATATTCTGGTGGAAAGAGGATGCAAGAAGCGCTTATTTATACTTATTTGTAGGTCTGAGTGTTTGTAGGAAATTCTCTTATTGCAACATTTTGAGTAATTCTCTGAAGTGTTCATGAGCCAAATTACTGATCTTCACGAAGGTAAGTAATTATCTTCCTTGTGAATACTGCAAACACAATTGAAGAGGCCCTAAGGTAAATTATGCTGGAGTGTACCACTATATTACTTATTTTTTTCAATTGGTAAAGAAATCTTAAATATGACAGCAGATGTATTATTGGTTCTATTTCACTTCTAGCATGTTTAAAAAGTAGTTGCATTCAAGATAAATTTGGCCTGATAATAAAGTGACAGAAGGTATGGCGCTACATACCATCACATTAAGGCTTCATTCATTCTCAGAGATGAGCACTGCGTTTAAGAAAGCTGTCAACTTTTGTGTTGGTTTGAGTTACCTGTCTCATTCTGATCATAATTATGCCCACTGGGTGGGGAATGGGATGAACTTTGTGTTCCAACATCACCTGGTGCAAAGTTGGATTTTCACTAAATGGTGAATAATAATCTACAGAAATCAACTTAATAATCGCAAAATAGGCCTTTGTGCAGAGAAATTATTTTTTATCTCTAGGAATTATTGGGAAAAACTCTGGCTTAGCAAAGAATGTGCTCTACTTGGGGTCCTTCAGTCCTACAGGAAAATGCCGTGTGTCTCCTGAGTGCACTTTCTGTCTGTAACAGACAAGAACAAAGCAGTGAACTCTGAAATGAATGAAGTACAAATGGAAGAGGGAAGCGCCTGGTTCACATGCCATACAGTTTGGGTATGTTCTCCGAAAAGCCTGGCATGGATGCTCGCAAAGCGGATGCAGCCCTCTAGGCAATCCAGGTGCCATTAGCTAGCCTCTGAAGCCATCTAGCCAATGAGAATACCTACACAGCATGGGCTAGGATCACAGGATTCTATAGTTGCAAGGCCTTTCAGCAGAACTGCTCCAAGCCCTTAAGCTTGAAACCGAAGCCCAGAGATATTACACGACGTGCTCAGAGTGATGCATATATTGAGCGGTGCCTTTTTCACTACGCTACTCTCTCCCAAACTAAAAATAATAAACATATGTCTCTGCCATGGGCATAACAGAAAGCTCTGTACTTAAAATGATATTTTATATACCACTCAAAAAATAAAACTTTATCTCTGTCCATATTTATATTTAGTGAGATAGGAGATCGGTTCAACAAATAGTGTTACACCACTGTTAAGTGTGGAAATCAATGTAATAGTATATTGGTCACTGGGTACCAGTTATTTGTTAGAAAATCTGATATTTTGTTACGACTTCCATGCACCTGTCTTTTCTCTTTTGCTATTTTGAACACTTGTTGGAAGCAATTTCTATCCTGTATTCTTCCCAGTGGGGTTTTGATTGCCCATCCAAGGCTCATAATTGGTTTGGTCATCCAGAGCCATTACTCTGATATATGAAATATCAGAACAATAGTAGCATTGGATACATTAACGACGGCATTTCAACACTTCTATCTGTGGGTAATGGATTCAGAGCAGTGTACTTTGATCTATACTATATTCTAGTGGCCAATGGGTCTTTTTTTTTTTCTTCAATAAAACCATGATGCAAATGAGACAGTATAGTTTAAAAATCTTGGTGATCATATACACTGAAAGCTATTCTTTGTGTGTTATTTTCTATGTATAATAAAAGTTCTCTACAACCTGTGCTGATTGCTAGATTATAGGCAACACTTTGGAACAAACAATTGAATGTGATTTTATAGTTTGAGATCATATATAACTCTGACTTTTTAGGATTGCATACAGAAGAGGGGTTATCTACTTAGAAATAAAAATACATTTCAGTTTACCATACATTTGCCTTATACGTCTAGCTGGACCTTTTCTTATGCCCCTTTGAAATAAAAATAATTAGAATAATTAGTGATATCTATATTTTTGCCTCTATACTATATCCACATGCTGGAGTTGTGCATATTCTCCTCTAAAAAGACATGCCATCACTTGATTAAAACTGGAGGATTTATTGAACTTAACACACAGTATTTTACCTTTTTTTTTCCCTGAACTTAGAGAAAATGCCATGATAGAGGTTATATTAAAATTCTTACTTTCACCTTGAAATGTGTTTATGTCTGATAAAAACCAGTAAGTTTTGGGCTAAATAGAATTACAAAGTACAAAAATTTAAACTAGAAATGCAAGACAATATTGTAATGACAGAGCTACTAAAAATAATACAACTAAATACGGAATATTTTAAATTCATAATTTTTTTTCAGAGAAGAGAAAAATAAAAGCCATATTTATGTCAACATCTAGATGGACCGGAGCGCGATAAGGCCCTGCACTTTCTGCCCAAATGGTAGTTTCTTGGTAATAGTCAAAGAAACCTTTTTCTGTATTCCTATTCCTGCCTCTCACACCTGGACATGGCAGAAGTATTGTTAGTCGATCTCTTCCACTCTTGTCTTTCCTTTGGTGTAATGTCCTGTGGTGATTCAGCATGGTAACCCAAAGGGAAAGCAGAAAGAATTTACCTGTGGTCCATGAAAGATGATTAAATTACCTTTCCTTCCCTGAGAACCTAATACCCTATATAACTTCTCTAGTCTAAAAACGTGAAAAAATAGAGTTCAGAAACATAAAGTTGTTTACTGTAGGGTCAGATAGATTTCAAATGAGCAAAAGAACGTGTGGGAATTAGAGGTTAGAGTTTGCAGCTCTGCCTAACAGAGCATTTCCTTTTACCGTAAAAGGGTAAAGCTTTAGAGCTAGGCTTTTTAAAAGATAGCTTCACCAATTAGGCTCTCCCTCTTTCCCAAACTCTCTTTTTTCACATCTCTTCCTATAATCTCCTCATTAACTGGAGCTCCTCAGACTTCCTCCTACTGCTAAAAAGAGCTCTTCTTTGTTCAATATGTGCTGCTATTCCTAGAGGGGGATGGTGCTGGGGTCATAGGAAGACAGAGGACCAAAGTAGATATTCAACCCTCTACTTCCCACCAGAGTGATCTGGATATGATTTTCTCACTAGTTGACCTAAAGCAAACCCATTTTACTGAGAAAATTTGTATTTTTTTCATAGATAGTACAGTATATTCTCAAAGAGTTAAAAGATACCTCTCCTATTTTTTTTAGCAAGGTTTCTTAAAGGCAACAATGAACTACAACAATGCCATTGTTTTACTAAGGAGCTTTAGATTTCTGTCTTGGCCAGGCATATTTTACAAGAGTTGTCATAAGTTCAGATTCTGTTGTTATTTTAAATTTCAAATTTCCCCTGACCTTGATTAGAAGATTTGTAGATTATTTCTATTATGTTGAAGAATTTTTGGGTGTGTTTGACCTTTCTTTCAGGAAGCTATCCTACATTTTTTTGTGTCTGAGGAAGATTAGCCCTGAGCTAACATCTCTTGCCAATCCTCCTCTTTTTGCTGAGGAAGATTGGCCCTGGGCTGACATCCATGCCCACCTTCCTCTACTATATATGGGATGCCACCACAGCATGGCTTGACAAGCGGTGCATCAGTGCGTGCCCGGGATCCGAACCTGCAAATCCGGGGCTGCTGAAGTGGAGAGCACAAACTTAACCACTACACCACCGCGCTGGCCCTGCTATCCTACATTTTAATATGGTAGTCAAGTAAGTTATCCAGCAACATGTGATATAATTACAAAATATTAGTGGAATATTATGTACTTAAAAATATATATGGAGCACGCGTCTTTATTAGGGTCCGTGGATGGAAGGCTTTGGGGCCCCCAGGCTGAGGCCAGATTGGTCAATTCAACCCCAAATAGCAGAGTTTTGGTAAATTACATGGGGGTCTTATCTAAGGGGCACATAAGAGGAAGGCACTGGTAGGCAGGGAGACTGTTGATCACAAGGGCTTTTGGGGAATCATATCAGAAGCTTAGCTTTGCTTGTGACTGCAGGCTGCTATCTAGGATACGCGCTTGCCTGAGGGGACTAGCGTCAGTTTAAGGTCCCTGCAGGCTGCTTGGCTAAACAAAATTAATGCCAAGGCAACAATAGTATAGCGTAGCTGAGCCAAACTCTAGACAGTCATCACCCAATCATTATTTTCCTATGTGTGTGTGTGTTTTAATTTTTATCTTCTATTGACTTTTTACTTTGGAGTTGGAATATTATGTAAGCTAATAATGGCCTGACTTTTACAAGAGAATTATATTTAATTCTAGAGAATTACAATAGTTCCCCCATCTGTGGTTTCATTTTCCAAGTGATAAATAAATGAAAAACAACAAGATACATTGGAGTATATGAAGAAGCCATTTGGCTTAAAACTAGTTCTGCCTGACCTTGTCTTTCTAGAAAGCCCTAATGTGGCCTGTCGAGCATGCGTTGTACATCTCCTTTAAACATTTACAAGGTCCCAAAGCTGAGAATGATGGCTTTAAAGATAGGGATGTTGCCTACCCCCCATATCAGCATTTCTTTGTAGATAAGCATTTCCTATCAGAAACTAAAGATTAATTACCGACCTACTGTGCTCATCTTGTGACCACTAACCTGCTGTGCCAGCAAAGCATCTCGGGACTGTAGTAAGAGATATTCCAGTCATATGTGAGGTATGTTCCTTGTTCCAAGACGGTATATAACCACTCTGTACACCCCCCTTCTTCGAAGTGCTTCCTTTCTTGGTGAAGGTCGTTTCTCCCTGGCTATGGTCCTCAAAACTGGCTCATATAACAAACTCACCCCAATTTGATTTATAGATTGATTAGGGATTATTTGCGTCGACACGTTGTCAGTTACCCACAGTCAACTGTGTCCAAAACTATTAAATGGAAAATTCCAGAAATAAACAATTCATAAGTTTTAAACTGCACACCGTTCTGAGTAGCTGTGATGAAATCTCAAGCCATCCCTCTCTGTCCTGCCCTGAGCGTGAATCACGCGTTTGTCCAGCGTATTCATGCTGTGTCTGCTACCCTCTGGTTAATCACTTAGTAACCCCCTTGGTTATCAGATCGACCCTCAAGGTATCGCAGTGCTTGTGTTCAAGTCACCCTTATTTTACCTCATAGTGGCCCCAAAGTGCAAGAGCAGTGATGCTGGCAATTCAGATAAGCCAAAGGGAAGCTGGAAAGCGCTTCCCTTAAATGAAAAGGTCAACGTTCTCAACTTAATAAGGAAAGAAAAAAAATTGTATGCTGAGGTTGCTAAAACCCACAGTAACTTTTATTACAGTATATTGTTATAATTGTTCTATTTTATTATTAGCTATTGTTGTTAATATCTTACTGTGCCTAATTTATAAATTAAATTTTACCATAGGTATGAACGTATAGGAAAAAATATAGTATATATAGGGTTTGGCACTATCTGTGGTTTCGCAGTCTTCACTGGGGGGCTTGGAATATATCCCCTGGATAAGGGGAGACCCCTGTATATTTGTATTTAGAAAATTGTAGTTTATTCCCTGCATATTTTATTCAACTTTGATTATTTACTTTTAAAATAGCACTACACGGATGATAATCACACATGAGAAAATATCAGTGGCTAGTTTTATGTTATATACATATAAATTTATGTTATATACATAAAAAATTTATAAATTTTATATTTAAAATTTATATAAATATTTATAATCTATGGAAAGGGGCATAATTATATAAATATATAATATATAATCATATAGTTTATAGTAAATATATATATTTATAATTATATGTATACATATGGAGCAGAGAGTCCTAGCACCGTGTAAGTGGTAAATTTAGATAATAAACATTTCTTGAATATTAAATGTATGGGAGTATGTTTTTATAGGAACAATGACGGGAACAAATTCATATTCATATTCTACTATTAGGCACTACAAAAATTTAAAAAAATAAATATTGAGCAAAATGTATTTCCATGTCTAAGGCTTGGAATATGAAATCTTATTGAAATGTTCAGAACTAATTCCAAGACATAAATACAACAAAGTCAAGTAGGTTTAAATGTACTCATTTACACCGCAGACTTGAATGAAATAAGCAAGGTAAAACATCAGGCCATAGAGAATCCTCCACATAATTATAAGCTGTCACATCTTCTCTTTGTTATCTTCCTTAAATCACATAACAGCCTTTTATAAAGTTTATAAAACTTGTAAGATGTAAATTTTTTCCAGCGTTTCCTGAAATTATCTCTATACTTAAATAAAACCTCTTTTTTTTTGTCATAAATATCAGTGGTTAAACATAGTGTGGTTTTTGTATAAATAGTTTTGATTTAATACAGTTGATAGTGATACTATGAGCTCTGCTATTAAATACAAATTTAAGCACTGACTCTTTTAGCAATGAACAACCTGTTTCTACAGAGTTCAGAGATTTCAGTGGCAAAATTTCTAAGGACAATTACTAAGTTACATTTATCTTATGTTCTCATTTCCAGTACACAACAGTCTCTGGATATTAAGTGTCTATCATAAGAATGCCCATTTCCTTGTTTCAAATTAATTGAAAAGTTATGCTCACTTCTGCTGGAAGGTTTTATGAAAATATAAGTTACTCTTGCTATTTTTATGATAATTTTTATTATAGAAGTTGATACTTTAAAACTTTGATTTTTTTTCTCTCCCTTTTGGCTACTGCAAAGGGGACTAGGAAGACACCAGAGGGAGCCCAAGACACCTAGCCCTTTTCTCAGGAGCTAGAGTGACATCATTCATCATCCTATTCATAAGTAGCAGATTTAATATTCAGAGTCAGCCCTACACACCTAAGAATGGACGAAAGCAACACATAGCTTAATTTACCGAGCTTTATAAAAAATAAACTGCATCATAGACGTTCACTCTTTAACACTATAATTTTTAAAATTACTTTGAATATTTCTAATAAATGCAAAGGCAAGAACAATTTCTAAACAACTTGGAATCTAGAGCGAGAGAGTAAGATATGAGGGGTAATGTGGATCTTTCAGGATTTGAATTTCAGTGTGGTTGGGATGCGCGGTCTATCTGCTCCTTTGTAAGAACGTACCTGTTTGTCGTATTCACAGTCTATCATTTTGCTTTATTATTTTACAGGTGAGGAAACCCCTCTCCACACCCCTTTTCCATTTCTGACTTCTCATCACCCAGACTTAATTTTTTCCCTACAGCGAATGCATGTAAAAAACAATAGCTAGAGCTAAGGCAATTCACTTACCGGGGCCTTAAACGATAACAAAATAGAGATTGCAACATTTCACCATACTCATAATTTAGTGATCCAGGATATCTTGGAAACAAACACCAGGCAAAAGACAGGGAGAGCCTGCGCTTGGATTGAAGCTTGCTGGCTGCAGTGCAGCTATCTGGAGCTTCGGTCTTTAAACAACAAAAAGAATTTCTAACTTCCCTTTTACAAGCTTCTCAAAAGCGCTTCTTGATTTCTTGTTTTTAAAATGATTCTAACGCCACGACATATGAAAATAATATTCTATTTGCCGTGAATGTTTAATGCTCTTCGGTTTTGTTGGTGGTGGTGTTTTTTTTTTTTTTTCCTAAGTATATTATGCAAAAACAAATGAATAGTGTTTCATAGTGGTGGAGGAAAAAACCAAACTCTAGTTTCTTTATATCTAATCCGGATACAAGACTCTCAGAATCTCTTTTGGAAATCATTCTTCCAAATTCCTAAATAAGTTTTAATTACTGTTGCAAGTGATTTTTAAACGTATATTATTTGAACGTATTATTTAAACATATATTATTTGAATATACGCTTAAAAAATCAATTTTATAATAATTGTAATGCATATCTCTGATTCTTTTATCCATTTTCCATTCTGGTTTTTCTGTCCATTGGTAAAATTTATCTTAATTACTGAGACCTTCCTTTTACTGTCACCATTTTCCCTTCACAACAGGGTGAGTTTCTGCCAGCCTCCCCTTCCTCAGCACACTAGTCTTCTCTTCCTGCTCCTAAAATAACCTTCTGTAAGAAAAGGAATAGATATCAGCTATTGCACTGAATAGCAAAATAAATCTGTGTGTTTACAATCTAGGGACTATTTTCATTTCTTGAGTGGCCACATTTTAAAACTGATTAGGGCATTATCAAGTAAGAAAAGATCCTTAGGGGTGAAGATGTTACTTCTTGATTGCACATGACGTTTTACTGTGGACAAATATTTGTCCATCTAGAAGGAATAATACTTTATTAAAAAAATTGTACACTCAGTATCAATATGGCTAGTGTATATAAAAATGTGTATGTTCATCTCAGAATCATTCATTTGAGAAATATTTACATGTATAGCCAAATTTTTTTTGCTAATAAAAAAATGACAATGCACAAATATTTTGAAGTTTGATTAGACTAATGGCAAGAGGGAAAGTATTTGCAAATAAAAAGAGATCATCATAAATACTTGCACTCCTCACTATTAACCATGTGATCTTTATCCCATTTCTTAGATCCTCTTATTCTCAATTTCATTGTTTGTAAAATTCTAAAAATAATATGTATCTCATTAAAATGCTGTCAAAATGCAACAGATAATCTATATGAAACACTTAGCATACTCTATTTCTTAGTAGTCCATTAATAAATATAAAATGCCTTTAAACTTTTCTCCAGATGAATACGGGGTTTATTGGAAATAAATTTTCACCTCCATAAGTCTTTTCTCCAGCATATTGTGCTGAAATTTTACCAAAATAGATTGTAAACAGATAGATAGATAGATAGATGTATTACATTGAGGTCACTGATATATTAAAGATGATATTACAGATCAGTCAGAAATGTGTTTTACATGCCCCTCTCTGAAAAAGAAATCTCTCATGTATTTTTGTTTTAATTGGTAGTAAGAGAATAGAGAGTAGATGTCTTTGTAAGTGATTAGAGTTATTAAATCCATTTATACTCTGCAACATATATTATGTGTTAACTTAAATCCTAATGAGCTTCTATTTTAGCATCTGTAACTAGAGTCCACTTATGCTCCACCCTGGCCTGTCCTCACCCCCACATCCCTGCGTGACTCACGTGAAGCAGTCTCCGCTGGATTCCTGAGTTCCTCTCTTCATTATACTGAAACTTTTTATTGAAAAGAAAAGAAACAAAAAATCCCACAAAAAACAAGAAATAACAAAAAAACCTGGAAGCACATAAAAGTGTTTCCCTTTGTACTCAACTCACTTTGAATAAGAAAGAAAAGCCTTCACCTGAGATTTGAGACTCAGCAAGCCACACTGACATATTTGGTCCTAGTCCTGCTTACAGCTCAGCTCCAGGGTACCACACGGCCAGTTTGGCATCTGAGCATGCCTTTCTCAGTGCAAATCACCTTTTTCAGTATATCCAGTCTAAATTCAGAAGCGTTTTCTGATTACTTGTTTGGGATTTAAAACCGCATCCATAAAAATATTAAGTGAATGCTCAAAAACATATGTCACAGAATTGATAAAGAGGATTATTAGTTTCTGTTGGCAGCATATGTCTTAGTTTAATTTAAATACTTGGTGAATAAAGCACCCTTTATTCCCTTTAACATTACGAGTTTTAAAAATATAGCCAAAATGAGAAATGTATTTATCGTCTTAAATCTTATCTGGAAAAAAATCCTAGGCACATAGTGGGCATGCAATAAATACAGAAAATCACTGACAGTAGTTGTAATATATCAGAAAAAATCATATTTATTCACCGTTTCTCAGATGCAAGAAAACAGGAGTAAAAAGTATATTTTATTTTAAAATTTATTAGCTTCTCCTACATTAACCATTGTATATACTTAAAGACTCAGAAAAAGTTTCAAAAGATTATCAGCTGCTCACATCAAATAGTAAGGGTCTCCATAATTTGAACATTATTTTGATAATACTCTATTTTTAAAATCCTGTTGAAAAATTATATTTGTGCATTCTGACCATTTTTCAAAATGGTTAACAAACTCCTAGTGTAGAGGCATTTCTCTGTCTTCATGACATTCGGGAGGTGCATTTGTTACATACTGATTTAGAGACGGGACATTCAATTACAGTTAAGGGAGCTGTATATCCAATTCCCTGTGCACGGGCTGTGCTTGGGCGTCTCCTGATCACGCTCCTGTACTCTCCATCATTCAGACAGAACAGGTGGTTGCCATGGGGAGCAAAACATTAGGAGAAGCATGATGGTTTAGTGACTGCTGATTGTATGAGCCACTGCAGTCCATGAGGACTTGAATTTCTGTATTTACTGGAGAGAGCCTGCTTTCCAAAATACCCTTTTTTTCCCCTCCAACTTGTTAAGCCATCATTAACAGTGAATTAACTGATTCATTAACACTGTGAAGTCATCATATAGAAACTAAGTGGAGTTTTTCTTTCTCTCTCCCTAATTTCTTTTGTGGGTTTTATTGTGCTTTCTAATATACCTACATGAAATTGTTTGTCAAGAAATAGCTAACTCATCTCTCCATGTAATAGATTACATTCCTTTTCAATTGTTTTGACTGATAAGCAATTACTCCAAATTACTCCACAGCAAAATTTTCTTGATCAGAAGGAATGGAATAATGGAATCATCCAGAGCATGGATAATCCAAAGTGATGAATAATATAAAAATCTTTATTTCTAAATTAAATTTAGCTTTGCATTTGCAATTTAAAGAAATTAACCTAGCATAATTTTCTTTTATTTATTTATATCTTACAAATTGAAGCTATTTTCAATAACTGTTTTACATTTTTTAAATATTGTGAAATTTTATAGCACATTTTATGTTTTAGACATATATAAATACACACATACACATTTACTTGATCTTACCCTTATAATATTTTTCAACATTAGAAACCTCTTCAATCACTTTTTGTCCCACCTACCCCAACAAAGAAGCCTCATGCAATAATTTTAAAAAATACTTCCTGTGCCTCACTTTGTAGCAACTCTAATTCAGTAGGAAAAAAAAACTGTACATATAGAAACAAAACTAAAAAAGGATAATGAAGGCATACCGAATACAACCTGAAGTATTTACTAGAAAAAGTCAGTACTTTGGTTACAGAGTTGTTTAGTGGCTTTGATGGGAATTTGAAACCACAGTGAATATTCGTCTCCAGGTGCCCTCAGTCATGGACATGTTTAGAATTGTTAGATAATATTAAAGATAAGTCTGAAATCTTCCAATTCTGGTTATTGAGTCTGATATGTTTCCCATTGAAGTGTTTTCCCACCTTGTAATGATGGGCCCACACATAACACGTGGCAGCTCTGGTGTTTCTTTTGACGAGTTTCATCCTACAATCCAGTGATAGAAGCTGATTATGAGCGTGCATTTGACATATCTGAAAATGCAGGGTTGACAGAAATAAGATACACATACAGGAACAATGGAAAATTATAGGAGGAAGCTGGGTAACTTCAATGAATTAACTTAAGGGTAAAATATTTAAAGTTTAGAGAGTCTCAGAAAGGATGATGAAATATGTAAAGAATTAAAGAGGTTAAATAAAAAAATTGAGTTTACTATAGTTATTCCTTATATATAAATTCTTTACCAACGGAGCATTCTAAGCTCTAAATCTGAAAAATTGAGTTTATATATTTCTTAATGTAATTTCTCTATCTTTTCATGATTACAGCTCACATACCAAGAGCTCTAGCTTCTTTAGTTTACAAACAAACATGGAGATAATTATACATGTTTCTTAAATGTTTGCTTCTCATGGAAATAAGGAAATCTTAATTTGTTTTTAAGCTGTGCAGACTCTAGAAGAAAAAAAAATGTAGAGAAGATCTAAGTATATGAGACCATAATCCTTTATGACATGTTTGGATTAAGGGATAAATCAACAGCAAAACTAAAGAAATTGAACTTTATAAAAAACACACGGCAAATCATAGGACAAAAATGAAGAGAATTAGCTGAAAAGAGAAAAGAGCATGTAGGTTGCAAGACACAATGTAAAAATGAAAACATTTTATTAAGAAGTAAGTATGTGGTCATGAGTTATGACTTCCACCTAGAAAACAGACTGAATTTGAAGAGCAGGAGCGTATAAGTAAACACAAAGGCAAAATTTTAAAATAATGACAGACTATTTTAACAACAGTTGAGATTCATCAAAATAGAAAATTAGAAAACGCAAAAGAAAGTGCATAGAATAATAAAAAATTTTAATGGCAAAAATGAAAACATTTGCAATAAAAGTCAACCAAGATGAAAGGATTATACAAAAGTATATTTCTTCCCTGTGTGAGATAGTCTTTGTGTGAGTTTCAGATGGAAAACAGGATTGCAAATTTAGGCTGTTAGGTTTTATGATGTTCAAGTCTACTTTCTAAAAATGTGCACCCAGATCTTATGGGAAACATGACATATACTGGATTATATCTGTCAAAAATACAGTGTTACGCTGGGTACCAAATCTCATTCACTGTAACAGGAGTCTCTGTAGACCCTGGAGTTGGCCTCGGGTCATTAACTTTGTGTAGATCTCAGAGCTCCCATGCCTGTAGGATCTCCAGGACATGTTATTACACTTTCATTCAGGTCATCATAGAGCTCAGAAATGCCATTAAAAATTAATCAAATGGTGACACCAAAGCACTTAATCGTTTATTTGGAAAAAGATTTTACACTGATAACACAGTGTAACCTCCCTTTCTATTCTGTCCTTTGGGCAAGAGCTTGGGGTTCTTCAATGCATCCAAGGCAGATGCTAAAGCAAGCGCCCTTCTGAAGATGCTCTGTGCCTGACAGTCAAGTTCGTCCCTATTCACCATCTTATAAAAAGAATGGAGGATGGGGCTTGGCCTGGACTTCTCTCAGGTGATTTAGAGGTTTCCCCATTCCATCGTTGTTTTGGCATGAGGAATTTATACTTTCAAAGCTCAGTTTTGAAAGACTAGTGGTCAAGAGATTTCAGAAATTTGTTAATGCTCTGTTCATAAAGGCTTAGCAGCAAGAGGAATTGATCATTCCCTCTGTCATTCTTTTTTTATTTATAAGAAACATTTTGGCTCTTTATTCCAGAGTGTTTTTTCACTCGTAGTGAGTGTACTGCATATCTGTGATCATCAAATAACTGCCCAAAGATTTTTGAATCTTAATTTTGTCAAACTTCATATCAACTATTCATCTAAGTGTAACAGGGTGACTATCAAGAGAGAGATTAAACACAGTGCCCTTTCGTAAGAGTCTTTAAAATGCCAGCAGCTCCTTAAAGTGCCTGAAACTGACTAGATTTAGGAAACAAGTAAATGAAATGATACTTAATTTATAGAGCAAAGTTTTTTTGAGCTTAACTTTGCGACAGTTATTTTGCTTTACGTGGATTACTCATTGAATTGTCATAACAAATCTTTAAAGCAAGTACTGTTTTAACTTTCATTTTACATACGAGGAATCTAAGTCTTAGAGATATTAAATGCCTTGCCCACAGTCACACAGATATTAAATTGTAGAAGCAAGATTCTAGGGACTGTATTCTCCACTTTGATTCCATCGCATGTAATAATAAAATTTATAGGTATTTTATATGACAGGTGAATGGCCAGATTAGACCCCCATCAGTCCAAGCACAAAAAGTAATATCTTCATGCCAAGAGGACATCAATTAGTGAAGTGACTTAGTAATCCCCATTGATAAGAAACTTTATTTGAATGATGTATAATAGTTGAAGTTATATTTACACAATCTATAGTTTTTCCTTTCTCTTAGACACCAAGGACATGTTAAATTTTTCATGATAATGTGAATAGTTTTCAAATCAAATCTAATTCTGACAAATCAAGAATTTAAAATTAATGAGGGACAACATGCATATGGTATTAAAGAAGTCATCATGAGGTTGAATTGTATAACACTTAGAATAGCTGCAAATGAGAAGTATTACATATACGAAGGCATAGATTTGAGGTCACTACTGGCTTTCTCTCTGTTGTCTTCCCACCTCCATCCTCAATTCTTACTCTCTGTATCTTCAGCTGTGCGCTGTACTACCTGGGCACCTGGACCCCAGAATCTCCCCACAGCTCCACAGGCCTCTTGTTTAGAAAGGGTAAAGTCAAGTGTTACAACTGGCTGCTGAAGAAGATGCTGGGATTGCGTATGTTCTTAGCCACAGGTGCACATAACATCAAGTTTTGGATTTTGCTGCTGTACACGTTGCCTGCAAGTTCTGGGGGAATGTGACCTCAGATCTTGCTCTTTTGGGATCACTCTTTGAAATCCAACTAAGGCTGCTTGTGACTAGCAGTGACCAGCCCATTACCTCTGGCTGGCCCAGGTTCTACCAGGATGCCCTGTAGGCCAAGTGGATCAATTCCTACCTGTTATCATTTGGGACACATTGGGATGTCACAGCATATCATTTAGAAAGCTCTTCCCTGGAGCATTTTCTGGAATCTCATTGTTAGTCTGACTTCTGTTAAGGAAAAATTAAATAAATAAAAAATACAGGCTAATGAAAATCAGCTTTGGATCTAAAACTTAGGATAAAATTTAGTTTATGATATATTAATTGTTTTGATGTACATCTATGTGTGTTCTATTTTCCAATACTATCACCATCAAGCATTGTCATTTAATTTATGAAAACTACAGAAAAACTTTTTTGTACTCCAAGAGAAAATGCACTGTCTCAAAACACCATTCTGAATTATTTGATTCTAGTCATCTATTATCTTTGAGCTATTTTACAACTGTAATTTGTAGGCAACTGATTAAGGTGCACATTCCACACTATCTAGGAAAGAGTCAATTGACTTTTCTTTCTCATCCTGTGGAAAATCCAACTTTGTCTCATTTGAATATTCATTTGAATATTCCTGATCTATAAATGTGTCTACTTTTCGTATTTGCTTTTCTTTTTTTTTTTTTTTTTTCTGATGAAGATTAGCCCTGAGCTAACATCTGTGCGAATCTTCCTCTATCATTGTGTGTGAGTCACTGCCACAGCACAGCTGATGAGTGTGTAGGTCCATGCCTTGGATCCGAACCTGCATACCCGGGCTACAGAAGCAAACAACATGTAACTTGAACCACTTGGCCATGGGGCCAGCCCCTGTATTCTCTTTTGAACCAAGTATAATATCTGCCTGGGCCCTTCATTAAATAAATTAAATAAAATTATTAACAATTGTTCATTTTTATATATTTCTTCTGAAAATTATCTTTTAACAAAACTGACTGAAGGTCTCCTTTACTACTATCTTATAACCCATATAAAAAGTGTAAATTTAAATAAGATAATGTTTGTGAAAATGCTCTGCCAACTATGAAACTCTTTACAAGCAAAATATAGCATTATTACAATAACTATTTAAAGGGATATGAGAAATATATTATTGAAGAAAAAATCTAGTATTTTTACTGGAAAGGGAATTGAAAGTTTTATTTTTTCTGTCAGAATAGATTCAGGTACACTGACAATAACAGGAAATGCTGATCAGAGTTGAGAAAACAGAGCATTCAGAGAGTGATGAATTGTTTAGGGAAAATCAGCCTGGATCACAGGAAGGCAACTGCACCTGACAAACCTGATAGTATTTTGTTTGATAAAATAATATAGTTGTCAGAGAAAATTGGGGACATAATTTTCCTACAGTACAAATCGTTCCCTAAGTGACCAGATAGAAAACTAAATCTACAAGGTCAACTGCTATGGGGGAATGTGGAAGACAGCTCTTTGGATAAAGAACTGTCTTGAAGAATGAAGACAAATGATAACAAGAGAAGAAAAACCTCAGGACAGATAGAAGTGACAAGTGCGATGTATCAAAGACCCACATTAGTTGCAATTGTAGAAAGTTAGATAGCAGTGATGTGAAAGGCAGAATACTCAACACAAGATGAACAAGTATTCATCTGAAAAAACTTTGAGTCTAAAGTCAACAATTCATTCAAGGATTAAGGTCACTAACTTTTCAAAGATTTGGCAAGACTATGTCGGACAATGATTTCAATACACTAGTAACTTAAATGTTACTCATTGTAATAAGATTAGGACAATTAAGACACTGACCAGGAAGGAAAAGATCATGTCAAATTCTTGAAGGTTATAACATATTAAAAATAAAAAACAGAGAAAATATCTTGAGTATGTAGTGTGTGTGTGCATGCAGGTACGTGTGTGTGCATGCAGGTACACGTGTGTGCATGCGTGCTCATGCATACATGCAATGGAATGCTCTTCATGCCTATTCTAGTGTCCTTTACCTTTTCACCTAAACCAGAAGAGCTGAAAGCATGTCATAATCTCAAATCTCAAGAAAAATTTACCTATTCATATTAGCAGGTTAGGACATATTAATAAAAAATAGTGCTGAAATCTTCATGAATGTGGCAGAGAGCAGCCAAATTGAAACTGCTGTGCAACCTCAGTGTCTGGGGTTTTGAAGAGAGAATTTCTGAGTATGAAAGTGTCTTTAGTTCTCTGCTTATCATGCTGCTTCAAGTAGTTTGATAATTGAACAGACACTAGTTGTACAGAAATGTTAAAACTAACAAAGAAAAATCTCTATCCTGTAAGGAGGAAGTGATAGGGCAGGAAATGAACTATACAGAAGATATCACATAATCCTTTCAAATTAACTTGAATTATTTTATTTTCCTAAATATAAGTTGAATACATGAAAACATACTGAAGCATATAGAAGAAAAGACTTTTAAGAATGGATATTTGATGTGTAATTTAACCTGCCATGTTTGTAATGTTAGTTTCATTAGTTTTTTTTTGTTGTTGTTTGTTTTCTTTAAAATTAAAGAGATACAAATACTAATGGGAAACACTTCTTTTCTAGTGTGTTTGTCCTGGAAAATGTACTTTAATCACTCTTCTTATTTCATTTACAACTCATTTTTTTTGGTGGTGTTTTTAATATCCCTTCAGGTTTTGGTGATAAAATAGGGATATGTGTTGCTCAAAATAGTTAGAACTTCTCTTAAGGTATTCACAGAGCATAGAAGGGCCATGTACATATAGAACTATAATGAAAATGCCAACTGAAGTTTGTAGACTATTTTGGGATTTAGAAAGAACTTTTATATATTTGGCCTGTTTTGAAATTCATAACTTAGTGAGTCAGGTAAAGCATTAACCAGTGAGAGAGCTAAGACTCTGAGTTATCAACTGATGATTGACTAAGCAAGAACTCGAACCATCATGTCCTGATTTTAAATCTAGATTTTAAATTCATTCTACTGCACCAAAAATATATTTAAGCCAGAAGTAATGTTACCATCACTACACTAGAGGGCCCGTACTTGAATGCTGTTGAATTATTACACATTGATCTCAGAGACACTTGAAAATACTCAGATAAACCTTGCCATGTGAAAATAAATTCTAAATATTAATGATTCAAATGGAAAATACATTTTTAAAATCAATGAAGATTAGCTTTATGGGTCAGCCTGGAGTTTCTACACATTTACAGGTCCCCATAGACTTGCTTTAAAATGTTGCCTCTAAATATAATATACAAATCACCATACATGTGCTTTAAGGTTGACCTATTAAATGATTTCAAGATGGTGCATTTTCTTCATAATAAATCATATAAATAGTTGCAATAAAAGTATTTCAGTAAATAAAATTAAAAGTCTAGGGCCCTGATCCTCCAGTTTATGGGTTCAAGGAAAACTCCAAGCACATTAAGGAAATCATTACCAGGACCAGTAGTCAGAGAAATGGTAACTTTTTCTGAATCTGAGCCCCTGTTTGACTCTCGCAAATCATGGAGAATTGACATACAGCTGTATTTCTCAAAGCGTGTTCTGTAATACAATGTCCAGGTTGTTAATTAAATTTTTTTACAAAATAAACAAATGTGTTAATTATAGTAACCAAGGGGTTGTACCAGTTGGAATGGTTTTGGTTGTTTCAGGGTATCTCTGATCCTTTAACATAGTAACGCAAACGATGGAGAAGGATGTCAAAGAAAACCAGAGGATAGGTGTTAAAGTGGTTCAAGCAGATACTGTTCAGAAAAACTACTACAATAGAGGAAAAGAGACTTCAGCATTGAACTGGGGTCCATTTTGAATATAGCATGGGCAAGTGGGAATTTATAGCAAAGGAGCAGGGTGGGCGTTGGTGGATGGTAAACTACTAAGAGGAAACATCAGGGGTAAGGAGGGATTCTGATTCTGCTAACTTAACAAGATTCTTGCTGAAGGCAGGCCAAGGTGATCAGATACCAAGGATGGGGGATGAGGAATTTGATCAGATATTAAGGGTGGGTATTCTTACTAAACTGACTTAGCAGGATTGTTGCTAGAACGAGACTCTGCAAAGAAGGACATGGAAGTCCAAGGTCAGGCCTAGTCAAAAAGAGAATTCAGAAGAGACTTTCCAAAATTTGGTCAAGGAGAGAATCTTGTCAGGGATAATTTGTGGTTCCTAAACTTTTTAGATGCCAATGATGTTGTTGTTGCTGTTTTTGGTTACCGTCTCATAGGATCTGCTGGCCCTTGGAAACTACTTTGAGAAATGATTGATGTAACACCATTTCAGTCTATATTTCTTAGACTTGAGTTCTCCAGTTTTAGCAGTAAGACCAATTATTGGATGCTTAGTGGCTTTTGCTGATAGTGTCATGATGGGCTAGGAAAGAAAAAAGACGACGTATCGAGAGAATTGAGTTACAGATCTAGCTCTGATAGTGTCTGCTATTATTACCCTGTGCAAACAATTTTAATCATCAGTTTGCTCATTTGTAAAATACAGGGTAGAATTTATTTTTGTAAATAAATTTTTGGAAACAAATAAATGTAAAATACAAGGTAGAATTTATAAATTAGATAAAGCAAATTTATTTCCTCCAGGGCCTATTATCTGTCTCTCTTTTGCTCACTTTTAAGAATTTTATCTGGTTGAAGTATTTCCCTGATATTACTTTAAGAACTATTTCTATTAACTTCCCTTACTTCTTCTTCTTTATCTAGCTAGTATTTTGCACAACTCTTTACTCCCTACCAGGAGAGAATAAAGGTAACCGAATCCTTTGAATTCTTCTTATATCACTGTTCACATCTTTTTCAAAATTGGAGAAATCACATTCTAGCAACAATCCGATCTTTAATTTCAAAGTGCTGCTTTAAAGGCTTAAAGAACATCTTGCAGCTAAGAGGCCTAAATTGCTGTCTCCTGAAATTAACTGAAAAATCTGTCAATCATTCCAGAAGAATCCTAAGGGCTAAGCCTCTGAATGTAAAAACTTTCAAAACAGTTGGCCAAAATTTTTAAAAATATTCTCTGTCACCATATTTTATACCACTTAATTACAATTTTCACATCATGTAACGTATATGGGATGAAGAATATATAACAAAAGTTTAGGTAATTGAAATACAAGACAAGGAGGTAAGGAATAAATGTATCATTTGTTAGGCATTCCTTGTTTTTAGGCAATGTGCTAAAGACTATACAATGAACACTCTGACATCTCTCCCTCAAAACAATCTTATAGATCATGTCTTATATCCTGCTTTTACAGATGAGAAAGCAAAGGTTCAGATCTTGCTCAAGAATACTTGTCTGATAATTTGGAAAACCAGGATCCAAACAAGTTCTTCCTAAACTCCACATACTTTAAATGCAGAATTTTATATCACACTGGAAAACAAGATCAAGAAGAGATGAATTTGAAAACAGAGAGGGGAGAAAGGGACAGAGAGAGAGAGAAATTTGAATGAATTTTACTGATTATAAAAGTAAACTCAGGGCTGTAACATCACTGAATAACACACATATGTGGGTGAGTCCCTCCAAGAGTGACATCAGAAAAACATTTCTATTAAAGTGATTTCTTTGTGGAATAGGCCAGCCCAGAAGGCATGTTAATGATAATCCTAAATTGAAGAAATGAAAGTCCAGTCCCCAGATTATACCCTGAGCTTCTCTATCACTTAATTTGTGGTTCTCAAGTCATGGTTACACAAATTCTATTTCTCTAAGTCAAGATTATAAAAAGTCCTGAATTATAAAATATATTATGAAATAAACAGACCAAAACCCATCCTTCCTTGGTTATTCCCTTGCAAAACAAATAAGCAAACAAAAGCAGGGCATTGTGATTAGGCAAACGCTACAATTCTGAACTCTTAAAGGTCTTTAGAAAAATAATAAGTGGAACACCCTTAATAATAACACTCTACAATCTTTCTTCTTGTCTCTATCTTTTTAGGTTAAAGGTAGATAGGAAGATAGAAACTGCATATATTTCTTTGGACGGCTTTGCATTCTAAAACAAAGAAAACCTAACATTTTGTGAACGTTTGCAAATTTACAGGGGAGTATCCTATCTCTTCATCTATTATGAAACACACAGTTTCCTTGTGATAAATTCAAATGTCTCTAAAGGCTTTACCCTTTGTGCCAAAAGATTCCAATTCACATTTTTTATTGTTTGTAAAAGTTTAGGCAATCAGAGTTTTTTGTTTGTTTGTTTCTCCAAAATAATAAAAAATAAATAATCTCATAGATTATGAAAAAGGCAAACATCCAGAATTGGATGCAAATCCTACCTTGAGACTCCAATTAAAGATTCATTGAAACTGAAGAAATTAGACCTGTACTGTGAAAGACAATTCTGTTATTTTGCAACGTTTCATTTTTCTAGAGAGGATCAAGATTTCCTGCCCTGAGTTGAATGAAATTTAGAACAAACAAGGAGAATTGATTTAGGTAAAAAATTAGGACAATTAGTGAATTGTGACTGGTGGGAAAAGTTAGTATAAATCTAAAGAATTTTCTAACGTCTATTAACAGTGTTTACGTCACTGATTCATGTGATGGGAATAATTTCTCTTTCTAATATATGGGCTGACCAAATATCTTTTTCATGAAAATAAATAACAAACAAATTCTATCTTTGCAGTTTTGCCGAAAGCATTAAAGCAGAAAGTTTTCTCTTCCTTGTCTTTTATGATGACATCTGTTAACCTGCCATTCTTTATATTGTGCACATAGAGAAGAATAGCGTAGTAGGAAACAATGTAAAAAAAGGGGGGATAAATCTTTACCAAGATATTATCCTAGTCACTTTTAATCAGAGCAAGTTTTTGTTCTCACAAAACGTATTTGGTGATGTCAGTGTCATACTATAGGTTTTAATTCCCATTTTGACTAATAATTCATGCTTTTATCTTAGAGGGGTTATGAAAAATGTGAAGCAATTCCTGTAGAGAGAAATAAACTGATATTTTTAAAAAAAGATAATTTATTAAAGTTGAGAGAAACTGAGGCTTTATACAGAAATGTGTTGGCAAAATTTTCATCGTCTTTATAGTCTTTGTGGTCAAGTTTGATATAATCAATGCATAAATGTCACATGAAAGCAAATTGAACTCTCTTTCACAGTCAATGCAATCTTCAATTCTTTTACTCTAAGATGTTGTTTATTATTTTGCCATGGAAAGCCATTTTTAATATGTAATAGGATAAGAAAAATGGCTTTAATTAAGTTGCTTTTATTGCCAATTACAGATATTCTTTCATACTGTCAGCTTAACTTACTAAAGATTCAAAGTACACAGAAATTTTATTTAAAAAGAAACGTTTTACAGGAATATTATATTATCTGAATGTTTTAGGCAATTTTTCTGTAGATTCATAATAAGAACAAGAGAGATAATTGGCACAGTCAGGGACCAGAGTTGAGAGATAAAATTAGTACCTGACACAAATCCAGATATACTCAAGTTTTAAGCTAAGATAGCATTAAGAATATTGAATCATTTTTTTTTCCCAACTTGTTGGAAAGTCCATTTGAAACAGTGTGGCTAATTTTTGTGAGATCATAAAACTATTAGTAACCAGTTCTTGGTCTCCAACCACATTTTTATTTTATTTCATATTTTTTAAAATATATGATAAGTAATAGTTCAAAATATAAAAATTCAGTTTTTCAATATTAAATTATGGAAAACAAACATCTACCACCACAACAACTATTTGGGAGAATATCTCCTTTGCTACTATTCTGTATTGCAAAATTTTGGAATTTCCATTACAGATAAGTTCAAGATGGTCACTCATGTAATTTAAACACAGGACGTTATATTGCTGATCAATAAGACACATGCAATTAGAAATTTACAATATTTAGTTGAAGTAGATACCGCATATGAGTTAATTATTTTTAGGGGCATAGGAAAATAGTTACTGTTGAAAATACTATTGGCTAAATCACTAACATTGGCAAAGATGTCATTGAGCAAGCAATATTCAATCTTTGGTGGGTGTTGAGAGGGATAAGTTGAATAAAGAAAAGTAAAAAATTGTCTCGAGGAACTCTGAATTTATCAAAAATAGGAAGAATTAAGATCAGAAGTTAAAAATATTTCTGATTTATTTTGCTGGATCTTCTTTGCTTAGATAATTTTGAACTTCTAGAAGCTAACTGGACATTAGCTACGCCTGGATTTCAAAATAAATACATTTCTTGAACCTTATTCTTTGTTATCCTTAGACTTTCTTTCCCTATTTTTTGTCTAACAATCATTTTCTAGTAAAATAATTATTTCTCTTCCAAGCTCTGGAAGAATGTTCAGAGAGAAGTTTGATCTCTGCTCCTTGGTGATCATTGATTTTGGACAGTGATAATTAAATATTAAATTAAGCACTTGTGAAGAAAAAAGTTCTAGAAACAAAATTGTGTTAAAACCAAACAAGAATTAATATAATTAAGTGATTTGTTAATTTTCAGAAGCAAATTAGCTTGTAAAAGCGATAATAAATCAAGAATACATGTTGTAACTTCTAACTTCAGCATTAAAATATTTAAATGTCTCTAAAGCTAACTATTTTGTAAAGAAAAAAATAAAAAATACTTTGTAAGTGCAAAAGAATGAAGGAAAGATTGTAAGAATACAAAAGTGGTGAGTAAAATAGAAAAAGTATATTAGAAAGGAAGACATAAATGCCAAATATATCATTAATTAATCATCTAAATATGAACTAAATACTCAGAAGAAAGGTCCAAAATTGTCAGCGTTGAGTAAAAATAAATACAACCATAGACTGCTTACAAGAGCTGCATATCAAGTGAAGGACACAGAAGATTTAAGCAAAAAGTTGGAAAAGATATATTATACTTTAGTAAAAAAATTCTTGTATCTATATGCAACTAGGATAATGTAATTTCAGTGGAGCTTATTTTAGTTACAAAAAATGGATTAACATTTAAAGATCAAAACTTTCTCATTGACAAAATGGTAAAAAAATAATCATAGAATCATCTCAATAGATACAGAAAACTTTATAACAAAATTCAACACACATTTATGATACAAACTCCCAGCAAAGTGGGGATAGAAGGAACCTCTCTTAATTTGTTGAAGAGAACACACACGCCCACACAAACACTTAGAGAAAAATAATACATAATTAATGAAAATGATTACAAGCATTTGTTGGAAATTAGAAATGAAACAAAAATACCTGTTATCCCTACTTTTGTTCAAGATTTTACTGGTGTTCACACTATAAAAGGTGAAAAAGAAATAAGCAAATAATTAGAAAGGAAAACTTAGCATAGCAATTAATTGCAGACCACACAATTTTGCCTATAGAAAATCTAGAACTTTACGAACATTTGGTATTATTAAGAGTTTGCCAAGGTTACCAGATACCAGGAGATTTATACAAATTAAAAAATTAATTGTATTCCCATCTGCCAGCAACAAAAACACTATAAATTTTAAAATTGATCAAAAGTCCAGGAATAATGGGCCGGCCCTGTGGCTTGGTGGTTGAGTGCGCGCGCTGCGATGCTGGTGGCCCGGGTTCGGATCCCGGGTGCGCATCCAGGCACCACTTCTCCGTTCATCCTGAGGCCGAGTCCCGCATACAGCAACTAGAAGGATGTGCAGCTACGGCATACAACTTTCCACTGGGGCTTTGGGGGGAAAAAAATAAAATAAATAAAATCTTTAAAAAAAAAAAAAAAAAATAAGTCCAGGAATAACGAAAAAGCATTGGATGTATACAAAAAAAGCTGCAAAATACCATTGAGTAAAATTAAATTAGAGTATAAATAAATGAGGTATGAGAAAAGATGAACAGGCAGAGCACAGAGGATTTTTATGGCAGCCAAGCTATTCTGTATGATACAATAATAATCGATACATGTCATTATACATTTGTCCAAACCCATAGAATATACAACATCAAAAGTGAACTCCACTTTGGATGATAATGATGTGTCTATGTTCATCAATTGTAATAAATGTATCATTCTGGCCGGGGTTATTGATAATGGGGGAGGCTGCGCGTGTGTGGGTACAGAGAGTATATGGGAAATCTTTATACCTTCCTCTCAATTTTGCAGTGAACCTAAAACTGCTCTAAAAGTCTTTAAAGAAGAAGAAGAAGAAGAGGGATTGGAAAGCTCAATAATGTTAACATGCCCTTTTCACAGATTAACATATAGATTCAATGATAGCCCAATTAATATCCCAGCAGGTTTTGTATTGTTTGTGTGCGCTTGAATAATCAAGTTCAGTCTAAATTTACATGGATCTGCTAGAGCCAAGAATAGATAAGGCAATCTTGCAGAGGAAACAAACAGAGAAATTACTTATAAAATTATAGTAATTAAGACAACATAGTAGGTGTATAGGTAGGCAATTGGACTAAGTGAATTAGAACACAATGCAGGACCATACCCCCAAATAGCCATCTGACCATGACGCTGTGGTGTAGTAGGTCAGGTGTGCTCTCTAAATAAATGGGAAAATGTATATATTGGTATATTGGATATTCATACAGAAAATAAAATTTTCCTGGGCTCTACTTCCACCATACTATTTCCTCCTCTCTCCAAAAAATATTTGGTGGATTTTAAATTTAAATGTAAGCAAACAACAAAAATGAGAATAAAGAAACAAAAACTTGTATGGGAATATCTTTCAGACCTTCAGTAGGCAAGGGATAATTAAATAGGACACAAAAAGTGCTACATTTGAAAGTAAAAGGTAAAGTGGCCTAGATGAGAATTAACAACTTCTATTCATCAAAGTCAACTTTAAAAGAGTGAAAATGAAAGCTTCTAAGGGAAGGTATTTGCAATTCATATATACCATAAAGGGTGCATATCCAAAATGTATAAAGAACTCCTACAATTCAATGAGAAAAAAGGCTTTAAGAATGTAAATTGGCATCATCCACTAAAGCTAAAAATGTACAAACTCCATGACCCAGCCATTTCACTCCTAGATGTGCATCAGAAATGCACACACGTTCACAATAAAGACATGTAAAAGAATGCTGTGCCTAACAACCCCAAATTGGAAACAACTAAAATTCCTCTCAATTGTCAAATAAATTATGGGTGTATTCATAAAATGAAATACTATAAAGCAGTGAAAATGGATGAAATACTGCAATATGGAAAATGAATGAATTTTAAAGAAGCTTAACAAAAAAAGTATACAGTGAATGATTGTGACCGTAGAAAGTTCAACAATAGGCAAAATTCCTCTCTGGTGTTAATCAGGATCATTATTACACTGTCTCAGAGTGTAACGGCTGGAAGGGGGCGTGGAAGGGGCTCCTGTAAAGCTGGGACTGTTGTGCTGTTATAATAAGGCTGCTTGTTACATGGGTATTGTATTAGTTTTCTATTTCTGTGTGATAAAGTCCCACAAAATTTGTAGCTTAAAATAAGACACATTTGTTGTTACGCAGTTTCTGTGGGTCAAGAGTCCAGGCTTAGGGTCTACACTCAGGGTCCCACAAGGCTGGAGTCAAGGTGTAGGTGGGGTTGGGGTTGTGTTCCTTTCTGGAGCTGAGAGTTGGCCTCTCAGGTAATGCGGATGTTGGCAGCATTCAGCCCCTTGGAGATGGAGTGCTGAGTCTCTGTTTTCTTGTCGGCTGTCAGCTGGGGCCTCCTCTTGGCTCCTAGAGGCTGCCCACAAGTCCCCCCACAGGCCATGTCACAACATGGCCATTTGATTTTTAATGGAGTGGGAAAATCGCTCTGACTTCAAATCTCTTCCTTCAGGGAAGACCTGGACCCTCTTTAGAGGTTCATTTAATTAGGTTGTCCCACCCAGACAATCTCCTTTTTCTTTTTTGGGTTTTTGTTTTGTTTTGTTTGTATTGTAGTATAGTTGACATACAGTAGTGTGTTAGTTTCAGCTGTACAACATAGTGATTTGACATTTATACACATTACAAAATGATCACCCTGATAAGACTGGTAACCATTTGTCACTATACAAAGTTATTACAATATTGTTCACTATGTTCCCTATGCTGTACATTACATGCCCATGATTTATTTATTTGATGACTGGAAGTCTGTATCTCTTAATCCCCTTCACTTATTTCTCACTTTCCTCCATCGCCTCTGGCAACCACCAATCTGTTTTCTGTACCTATGAGTCTGTTTCTGTTTTGTTTTGTTTGTTCCTTTGTTTTGTTTTTTTAGATTCCACGTATAAGTGAAATCATATGGTATTCTTTCTCTGTCTGACTTAATACCCTCTAGATCCACCCATGTTGTTGCAAATGGCAGGATTTCATTCTTTATTATGGCTGAGTAATATTCCATTGTATATTATACCACATCTTCTTTATCCATTAATCTACCAATGGACACTTAGGTTGCTTCCATATCTTGGTTATGGTAAATAATGCTGCAATGAACATAAGGGTGCGTATATCATTTAGAATTAGTATTTTCTTTTTCTATGGATAAATACCCAGAAGTGGAATTGCTAGATTGTATGGTAGTTCCACCTTTAATTATCTGAGGAAACTTTTTATTGTTTTCCGTAGAGGCTGCATCATCTTGCATTCCCACCAACAGTGCACAGGTATCCCTTTCTCCACATCCTTGCCAACACTTGTTATTTGTTGTCTTTTCAATAATAACCATTCTGACAGGTGTGAGGTGATATCTCATTGTGGTCTCTATTTGCATTTCCCTGACGATCAGTGACATTGAACACCATATAATCTGCTGATGGATTAACTCAAAGTCAACTGATTTTGGATTTGATAACATCAGCTTTGCCACATTAAGGAAACCTAATCAAAAAAGTGCATCCCATCAAATTCACCGTCTTGCTTACACTCAAGGGAAGGGGATTATACAAGGCGTGTTCACTAGAGATGGGGATCTTGGGAGCCAGCTTAGATTCTGTCTGTCACAGGTGTGTTCACTGTGAAAATTCATCAAGATGTATGTTTATGACATACACACATTTCTTTCTGTCTATACGTTTTACCTAAAAAAAGTGAAAAGAAAATCAACTAGTCAAGCAGGGGAGAAGATAAAGAATAAAGCAGATGCCATAGGCTAACTATGAGTATATACTCATAAGAGACACTAGAGATACCAGAATGTGGAGAATATAGAGGAAGGGGATTACTAGGAAAGGAGCAGTTCTAGGGTGACAAAATTTTGAAGCAATATTTTATTACAGTCAGAATCATATTGGTTGGTTTCTTTTAGAATGGAGAACAACCTATTTTAAGAGGTGAAAAGAAGTACGTCATTGCATTTACACATGGTTAAATGAGCTATACATATTTAGAGCAAATATTAACCACTGAATATTCTCATAGAAACCAAGAGTAGGGAGATTCAAGAAACCAAATTAAGTGAGTGGAATCAGTTCTCTAGAGAAGTCAGTTAAATTGGGGTTTCAAGAAAACACACTTAATTTTTCTGAAATAATTCATTGGTAATCTTTGTAATGACAGATTCAGCAAAGTGGTGAAAGAATAAACTAATTTAAAAGAAATTCTATAGGGAATGTTGGGAAAGGCAGATGAAGATTTAGACACTTGATAGTTCATAATTTTACTATTTTAAAAATGCAAAAGTCTAAAAAATGGAAAAAAATCCTTCCCAGAACAGAAAAGTGATACCTTAAACTATGACACACCCGTAGAATGGAATATTATACAGCAAATTTTAGAAAGGTTATTTTTGCAATCACATAATTGTCATGGAAACAGAGGTAGTAAATAAAGTCCCTAAATTTAAGAATTTTAATCCTGAAGAAATATAAATTGCACTGGACACAGGGAAATATTTTTCTTTTGCATTTTTATTCTTTTAAAAATTGTTTTAAGAAAATAAGTGAGTGTAATTTAAGGGAGAAATAAGTAACTGTGTAAAATATAAAGCTGTAGGCATCAGAGGATAGACTGTAGAGTCCTTAGGAATTGAGAGGAGAGTTTGAACAAAAAGCAATTCAGGGACCAGGCTAAAGAAACATTATCAGTATAGCTGGTGAGGATACTCCCATGGTCTTCAGAAAAGAACAGGGGAAGCAATCGATGGGTCCCCAACTCCATCATTTAGCCATTGAGAATATGTCGATGTAACATTTAGAAATAGAATTAGGTGTAGATGAGGGAAAATCCCTCGATCTGTAGACATTTTTAAACCTGAAAGTGCTTTCTTCACAAATACCTGGTCTCCTTCCCTCAACAGCAGCCTTTTGGACACCTCATGTTTTTAGGTGACATTTTCCAAATTACACAGATTAATTAAAAGAAAAAAAACTTCAGCAAGGTTTTATGCCTTTTTATACCTTATGTGTTGCCTGCTCGGTAACAATTTGGATCATATTCCTATGTCTTGAAAGTGATCTTGTTTTTAATATTTTAGCAGACGTGGACCATTGTCACTCTAATTTTCTACTTTGATCTTTCTTGCTAATAGCAGGGTCACGTTCCCACACATTCTGTTATCTCAGTAACCTGCACATATGATGAATCCACTGTCCACAAAGGGATTTCGCACAATGTTTCAAAGGATGGTTTAAGAATTCCTTTGAAGAATAACGCAGGCATGGATTATTTTTAACTTTGTTTGAGCTTTATTTTATTCCTCTTGGTACAAAGTATTGTGGATGAACTGAATCTGCATATGAAAAAGATGACAGATGCAGAATTTTGTTTAAATTAGTAGTGATATTGTGGATTGAGTGGTGAATGTGGTATTGAGAATATGGATAAAAGTGATTAACTATCTAGCTAATCAAAGAATATATTAAAGTCTGCATGGGCTTAAATCTGCCTAGGGAATTGCTGTAGTGGTGAATACTTTTGCATTCAGAAATATTAAAAATAAGGAACTTTCATCAAATGTCTATCATTTATTAGGCATCAGGAAAATAGAATTCCTAATAAAGACCCATCAGGAAACAAAATTCAAACTAAAATAGCTTATGCCAGCATAATCATCAATATTTTCTTAATTTGCTAAAAATAATAATGATTTTAATTGAGCCAATTCTTTATGTAAGATGAAACAGTTGAAAGAGAAAACCAGCTTTTCTTTATCCTTCATTTTGTAGCTAAAATTAACTCAGGAATTAAATAAGAATTGACCAAAAAATGATGTTTCTTTCCTCAAATCAAAATCATCTGATTGATTAGGGACTTGTAATGATTTATAAAACCTTTCATCTCTAGGTCACTAGTCCAAACACCATCAAGATTAGTCGTGACTAAAAGTTGCTAGATTTTGATGGATATTAAGCGACCCATGAGAACTTGCTGGCTGTCTGATCTCAAGTCCTGGATGTCTAACTGCCATATCTCAAACACACGCTCACAACAGTTATTAATTTACTGCATCAGCCTTTAATAAATAGTCCTTTGGAGTTAACTGTCTGCCCCAATAAGGTAAATCCCACAAAAAATTATATTAGGGATTTATGCCCTTGCACATCTTATTGCGTGAATAAACACATCACCCTATGATTTGAATATTATTTGAAGGATGTTTTTTATTAAAAATGAACTAATCAAATAAACTGTGGCCAATGTATTATTAAAAGAAATAGGTGAATGTTTCCATTAAGTTTTTTTTCACTTGGTAAGATTAGAAGATAGTCTAGTGGGAAGTTTGCCACCATTTATTCTTCAGCTAAAAGTAGCAGGGCAGGCTAAGCATCTTGACATATCCATTTAACCTCTGCTTTGTATCTAAAAGCTGCACATTTATCAAATTCCACAGTCTTGGCTCTTTGAATTGCTTAGAGTGAGCATCTGTATTCAAACATACGCTGTGGATAACTACTAAGATATTTTAGCCAGTTTGGTTTAGCAGCTGTTCTGTAAAAGTGGGATGAGTAATTTAACAAGCAACTCTCCTTGACTCTGAACTCTTCCCCCAGCAGATGCCAACCTCAGCCAGAAATGCAGCCTAAAAAGGGCTCACTGCTTGTGAGACATAAAGACAGGATAATGATTTATGCAGAGGACCATCTTCTAGAAGCTGACAAGCACTCACTGTCCCACAGAAGTCATCACTGCCGCTCCAAAGAGAACAGATGGCGTTGCACACACCACTAACAAAGAAGGAATTCTCCACAGATAGCATGAAACTTTGCTACTTTTCTGAACATATCTTGTTATAACCAAGTAATAAAAAGAACTTGCCAAAATACAACCTGCCAGAATGCAACAAATATTAAAGAATATTTTAAGAAATGGATGAGGGCAAACTACCATATTTGTGATTTCCTGTATTAAACCAAATAGATATTCTCACGATATGAATCCAAAGCAAATGCTTTGATGTATTTGAAAGACTGTGACTGTGCAGCTATCAAAACAAGACAAAATTCTGGATTAAATCATACGATGCCCAATGTTTGTTCATTCATAAAGTGCTTAAAATGCTTCAGAATTTAGTTAGAAATGTATCCCAGTTGTATATTTTAAAAAGTTATTTAAAAAGAGAAAACAATGGAAAACATCCTGGTTAGTAATATTTTTTGTTGTTTCATGTGAAGATTTCATGTAATGGTTATTCAGATAGTATACTCCCCAACATTGCCCCAACAAACTGTACTTCTGTTATGAAGCGCCAATCGATTCTCATTATATTGTTACCTTTCAGCATATTCAGTATATTAGGCCTTATAATGTATTCCAAAATTTACAGGTAGATGTGACTTTACTCAGAAAGCATATTTGTTCACAATTGGATCCCATGAAAGTGAGTATAGATAACATAACCAATTGTAAACCAATTTGGCAAAGAATCATAAATCTCCATTGGAAAACTCAAAAAAAAAAACTTCAATAGGAAATTTTGAGGTTTCTGCATTACACTGTTATAAAGGAGATTGGTCATTATAGCCACGGTTAAAACTGTGGCATTTTGGTGAGTTCACAGTTACAGCTGTCATATCTTCTGGACCCTGGCTACACATGCAACACTGGCATCAGTATCCTCTAGGAACTTTGTAAAAATGCATACTTGCAGGACCGAGTCAATACCTACTATATCAGAATCTGCATTTTAACAAGATATCTGGATGGTTTACATGCACGTGAGAATTTTGGAAGCACTGATTTAGCCCAGTGATTCTCAACCTTGATTCCACATCAGAAGAATCTGAGTAGCTTTGAAAAATTAGCCATGCCTGGGAAGGCTTATTTCATCAGTCTGTGAAATAAATGTGAACACTATAGTCAAGACCCCTACTCCTTTTGAGAACGCGTTCTAGTGTTTTTACCCCTAGATTCACATGAGTCCATAGTAGGGCATGGCCAAAAAATGATCATCACCGGACAAAACCAATAAATACAACTAATGCTAACATTTCAAAAACCAAACAGCTTTGTTGAAAATATGAGGCATTGTTTGATTTGGGTCATGATCCCTTTTTATTGAGCAAAGCACTCTGAAAAGCTCTCTATTCTCTGCCTGCTTAACAACAAAAAGAAACACAATTTCAGATTTCTGAGCCACAAATTGATCTGTACACCATTGTTTCCCCAGTCCATATCTTTATCAATTTATGAAAACATGTTTTTTCCTTTCTCTTTGCCATTGCTCAGCTGTAGGTCAATATAGAATAAACACATAGAAGCTTTCTTCATGAAACTGGATAAGCCAGCCAGAAAAACAAAACAGAACAAAATAAGGCAAAACTCTCATACACAGTAAGAGAGCTAGAGAGGAGTCTTGAAATTTACTTGAAAAAATCTGAAATAACTCGATTTTTAGCTTCAGATACATTGCACAGATTCACAGCAGTCTGAACTGGGGTGGTTAATAAAATAAAAATGCCATCTGCTGTGAAAACAATACCATAATATTTGAAATCCAATTACAATTGTTCATGTAGAATTAAGTAAATGATAAATTGATTTTTTGGCATTCTGGGATATTGGTGCAAGTAGCATATTTTAAATATGTGAATTGCTGTATATGAATGCATATATGTATATGTGAACACATTTGTACGTGTGAATATATATGTGTGTGTGTGTGAATATGTATAAATAAAAAGCAAAGGCAACATTTTATCTGTAACTTGGAACATAAATTATATAATCCGAGCAATCGTCTATACATTAGCCCTTATTGTTGTATGCAGAACTATAGTTCATTCTTTTCTCACTCCAATCACTGGCATATATAATCCAAAAATCACTTTAGGCAGATGTTTATGCTGGTTGGAAGTCTTCCTATGAAAAGAAGAAACTGGTTTTTAAGCATCTCTGCACTGCTGAAATCTTCCAGAACTTGGCTTATTTTCAGTCCTGACAACTTCAAGCGTCCTGCCATCACCTCTTCAATGTAATAATAGAGTGCCTCAGCACCTGGAGCCTTCGCTGACCTGCTCTTCATTTCATACCAGCAGCACTATTCCACAGTGCCATTTCTTCCTTCCTGGGTCCTATGGAATATTCGGTGATTTAATTTCCGGTTGTAAATATGAGCTTACCTGGTATGAATGTTCCCTTCTTGTAGATAAGCTGAGGAAGTGCAGTCACATCTGAGTGGGTTAGGTCAGACAAATTGCTGACAAGGCGCTCCTTGTCCCTGCTGCAATACACATCGTGTAGGAGCTGACAAAGCTTTCCAAGGCCGGAATTTATTTATTCCCTTGTCAGGAAGTGTTGATTTAGCACAGGGCCAAACTTTCTCATGTATCGTTAAATAGGCTTGAGTCACAAGATGGAAAGATAATGGATACTGAACTCCCAACACCAGGGTTTGGGTGATGTATTTGTGACAGAAAAGGCCCTTGGTGTTTAGAATTAAGTATCCCTTAAGTGGGAGACAAAAGCATAGTGATCAAGTTCAAAGGCCTAGAAAGGACATTTGATTTACTGCCTCTCCCACAATATGAAAGAGAAGACTATTTGAATTAGGAATATTCTAAAACCTGACATTGTAAAAGGTGGTATTGGTCAAAACAATGAATGAATGGGTGACTAAGGCAGAATTGCTAACTCATGAGAATGTGATGATGGTTGTGGTCTTTGTCAATTCAATTAAACTGATTTCATTAGAGAAATTTGTGGCAAGATGCGACTCCTCAAAGCCATCTCTTACTCTAGGCCACACTACATCTAGATTCTAGCATTGTGTCTGGAGCAGAAATGGCACTCACTGGATATTTGCTGAATAATGTGTCCTTAGTCTTATTACTATGGATTCTATATCAGCTTCAGACAGCTCTTTCAAATAAAATTATGTATATTATCTCCCAGACTTTAAGAGAACACAGGGAATTTAAATCTTCGAAATTCTGTAAAAGCTGCAGAATTCGGTTGTACAAAGGGTGGCAATATCACACTTGATCTCTTCGGAAATGACGTTGGTTCTCAATTCACCCACCAAAAGGAGAACAAGGTGCCTGGGTCACAAACAACATTTTATCAGCTGCCATGCTGGCAGACTCTCCTTGACAACTTGAATTTTAATATTCAGTGTTCTTCCAGGCAAATGCAAGTCTCTTTACATGGGTAACCACAGATAATCCCAACACTTTCACAAAGGACTAGCTCAACAAAGAAAAGAAAGAACAACCTGGAAGTAAATTATGGAAACTAATAACAAACAGAAGAAACATGTAAGATGAGAGGACAAAACAAGAGAGCATACGGTACCTCAAAACTTCTGTTTTTGGGGGCCTGCCCTGTGGCTTTGTGGTTAAGTGCGTGCGCTCTGCTACTGGCGGCCTGGGTTCGGATCTCAGGCACGCACCAATGCACCGTTTGTCGGGCCATGCTGTGGTGGCGTCCCACATACAGCAACCAGAAGGATGTGCAACTATGACACACAACTATCTACAGGGGCTTTGCGGGGGAAAAGGAGGAGGATTGGCAATAGATGTTAGCTCAGGGCCGGTTTTCCTCAGCAAAAAGATTGGCATGGATGTTAGTTTTTTTGGTCATTGACTTTGAAATTGCTATCACTTAAAAGCACAGCTGCAAAGAGTACTTATGATTTTGACTCGTAATATTTGTTATTCTGCATACACATTGTTACAAAATATAGCTCTTGGCAAAAATCTTTAAGATCTGTCAGAATCAATGTTTGTTTTTTTCAATCCCAGCTATATTTCCGTGCTGAAAAAAAAAAGAAAAAAAGGATAACAGTAGCCCAAGGAAAAAAAACGTAGTTTTTGCTTGAAAGCTCATTCCACATTCTTTGAAGAAATGGTACTTTTAATATCTTGGGTGAAATCGAGGTCCTTACATCGTTCCAAAGACAGCAATAAATAATATGTTACACTTGGCTTTATACTTGCCAATTCAAGTTTCTTGGTTAAATGTTATGAATAACAGAATACAAAATGTTCTAGCTTTCAGGGTAGTAACTTTTAAAAATCTGGATGCCTCGATTCTTAAATGTCATGTGGGGGTGTGTGTGTGTGTGTGTGTAATATAAACACTTTGGAATTGTACTCTGATGTATGTCAATACTGATCCGGTTAACCAAGTGTGCTCTGTGCTAAATTGTAAGATGTCCCCTTGCTACATTAATTGTTACTCTGGTGCTCTTTGAAGAATATCAGCTATGTATTGCTAGTCTAGAGAGAGTCACCCAGTCACACACACAATGGAAACAGAGGGCAAGCATTCATGTCACCGTCTGCTAAGAGGTTTTATGGCCTCTTACTTGAGATCCTTTCTGAGGTATTTGATGAGTAATAAGAAATGTCAAAAGAAGATGAGTTAAAGTCTGTTACAATGCCCGGTCTTTATCATATCTCAGATATGTAAAACATCAATTTGATAATGTGTTTTCTCTAAAGGTCACTTTTACTAGAAAATAAATAAGTGCTTTGGCAATAGGCTAATCAGTGTACATGTTTCTGGAAAACAACTTCCTAATATCATCATCAGTTATCCTTCAGAAAACTGTGTGTTCAGAGTTCCCATGAAGTCAATTCTATATTCTTTCATATCTCAATATATCATTATTACAAGTGTTTTTGTTAGTTCGTATATTTATTTGAGATCACATATATTTCTGCGATGATTTATAATATCTCACTACTATCGCCACTTTACATTTAAGAATATTTTCTACTTTATCTTTGGTAAGTTCTAGCAACTGAAATCACATGTACAGCTTTGTGCAGAGCTATCTGGTGTTTACTAAGCACCTTTCCCATCTTCTATACTTTTCCCTGTGGACACAGCATAATCCTTTTAGGAGGCTTCTAGGTTAGTACTGCTGATGAGTAGCATTGAAAAGCCATTATTATTCACTGGGTTCTGCAGGTAGACACACGGTAATCTGCAGACATTAGAAGTGAGGTTTTGCTATCTGTTTCCAGATGAGCAAATTAGTCATTTTAATTCTATAGGAAGTTGAGATAATATGTCAGAGTTTCAGATGTGGGAACCCCCAGCTCTTCCAAAATACTGTGTAAATTAAAAATCTCCTGCATTATAGTCCTTCCTGTTAGATATACCCAGAGTTTCTTTGTTTTCCTGACCCACACACTATTTTAATATTTATCTGTGATGGCGAGATCTGCTGTCTAATTACCCTTCACATCAATATGGAACAGGCATCAGATGCGTTTACTACCTGCTTTTCTTATTTATGACCAAGTTTCTATGGCTGGCTGTGGTATCTTGACAAATGGGAAAATCATCAAAGGCTTATAATAAAATGCTTAAATTCAATCCTTCCAGCCTGAGTTTTAACTAAAGAGCCAATATTAGTTTTGAGACTCAAAAAGGAGTAAATCAACATGCATAGCATAGAGTTTTAAAGGAAATGTCTAAGAAATTACTTCATGATTCTTGAACACCCCTCTCTCATTTAAATAACATTTTAAAAGTCACGAGGGTGAGAGTTTTGAGGAGGATGTTTTGCAGAAAGATATGCTGTTAGTTCTATTTCAATCCCCCGAGAAAGAGAAGCGAGTGCTGCTCCCTCCTTCAGCTCAAGGTCAAAGGGTGTGGGGCTTTTCCAGACCTGCAGTTGTTCTACCTGCATTGGGGTCACTCTGGTCTATGGGTTTCTGGAGGGTAGACCAAGAGCGTACTGACATCCTAGGACTGGACTGATACTCCAGCGTATTGGGCAAAGGATAAGCATTTCCCATGATTCAGATGTGTGCCAAGTTGGGGAGAGCAATCTGATGAGCAGTTGCTTTGTGTCCTGTCCAAGAAGGCTGCCCAGAGGGGTGGGGAAATCTCAGCCAAAAGATGCTGAAGATAACGACCAGATGCCTAGAGCTAAGGAAACTGTTGCAAGCAAGGGACCACCTTTATTAAAGATATGGAGAAGCCTCCATCCAAAACGAGATAACTGCAGGAGAGAGAAGCCTAAGCAGGAAACTTCCAAAGAAACCTCTGCCGGATTCAGAGAAGGCGAAGCCAACTCATAATGGAATCTATTCAAATGAGATCTTTCCTGTCCTCTTGCCAGTACCTGCCGTCACTCAGCCAACACTGGTGCACAGGTAAACTAGCTAGTTAGTTTTTGTGAGGGAGGGAGCAGAGAGGAGGATCAATGCAAGGAAGCTGAATACAAAAAGCTGGCTGTCAAGTCTGCCTATGTCACTGAGCTGTCTCCCACCCTCAATCAGGCCCTGGTCTCAAAGGGAGGAAGATTCCATACTAAATCAAGTTCGTAATATTGATTATTATCTTGGAGTGGACATTCCATTTCCTGAATTAATATGTGTTGGGTCAATGAGAAACCACGTGTGTGTCTATTTCCTATGAGAGAACAGGAAATCCATGGAATCTATAGGGATTTCCATGCAGGGGCAAGTCAGATTGCACCCACTGAATACTGTTTAAAGAGATGATGGGAGGCAACGTTGAGTTAGAGTTTGGGTCACAATTCACGTATCATGTGAGTACAACCTGATTTCATATTTTATATCTATGATGACAAATAGGAGTATATTGACAAAGATTGGGCAAGTAAAACAATTCAGATAATTTTCAGAATTCCCTGTTGCATCTTGATTTAATCCATTTGCTTTTTCATCATGAGAAAAGTGTTTAATCAGTTATATTTAAAGGGAGTTACTCCCTTAAAGCAGATTGATTAATTTCCCTCAATGTCGTCCTATAAGGAGCAGCTTCCAGAACAGTGGTCTAATAAGATAAAATCTCTTACTTTTTTAAATAAAGAAAAATAAACCAGTAGCTTTGGAATCAGACAGACAAAGCTCTGAGTAATGAGTGACAAAATAATTAACTTCTTAGAGTTTCACTTTCCTAAATTTAAACTGAATGGGGGAAGGAAGCAGAGATAGATACAGACAGAAAGAGAAAGAAAGAGAATGCCAATATCGATCTCATATGGCTTTATCACAAGAGTTAAATTAGATAACATTTGTAAAATTCTCAAATTCAAAACAAATCTTAAGCTCTTTCTTCTTTATCCTCCTTTCACACAGAAACAAGCTGACAATGGAGTTTCCTCCAATTTGAATTGAACAGACCACCTTCTGGTACAATTTAACATTTAGATAGGAATAGAACCCAATTCATTCCTAATGCAAGGAAAACAAGACACTCTAAGTCACTGGATGTTGAGTTCACGGGATGAGAATTAGGCTACAGATCACTTCATATTTTGTGAAAAGGATAGGAATATAAATAATGAAGTTATCATGAAAACTAAATTGAACATAAATCAATCATTTAATGTGTCAAAAGAATTTAACTCTTGATCTGAAAGTCACAATTCCCTATATGCAGGTCATATTAATATAGCTACCGGGTTTAATATTAATACAATTCTTTTTTGTGCCCTCTAATAACTGAAGACACATCCCTCCTCTTCTCTTTTTTCCCTAAAAAAACAGAACTGGGCACAAAATGCATCCTACTGTTTGTTTTTTTCCTAATTATCAGCAAAAGAAGCTACCAAGATCCAAAGGCCTTAAAACACTGTATTTAAAATGTCACTTTTACTTGTAAACTTCAAGCCCTTTTCTTAAAATTTTGATGGGAAGGAGAATCCTGCTTAAAGCTCAGCTGAATGACTTATTCCTCTGCAGACAGCTATTGATTAACTCACACAGTATAGTGTTCTTTAAATCTCGAAGGTTCCTCTGAGATCCCCATTTCTCCTTACCAGGCTGAAGCAGCATTTTGAGGGTGTGAACATTGATTTTCGGAAATGGCATCTGAGGTCAGCTTTTAATTTTCTTACTTTGATCTTTTATTCTTAGAATAACCCATAGCCCCAGGGGTTTGGGCCTGCATGGGGGCAGTTTGCAGAGCCAAGATACATCTTCTAAAGCGCAAAGCACTTTTATCCATGAGCTTGTGGTTGCTCCAGGAAGAACTTACAACACGTTCATAAGAGTGCACTTGGTTTCCAGTTTCCTCAGTTTCGGAGAAGTAGGTTATTCATTCAGTCATTATGGGGTATATATTCAGTTATAATTTATTCGAGGTGCAGGGAAAAAGCACAGTGAGAACCTCAGGTGAGGTATACAACTAAAATACCTGGGATTTCCCCAGTTGGAGACATCAGTGCTCTTAGTACACAAGTTGGGTTTGGAATCAGAAGATGTGGGAGAAATCCTTGCTTATTTAGCTCTTCATTTATGTAGCCCTTCAAAGAATACCTTCCAGGTGTTTATTGTTGCACAGATGCTGACTGAAGGATTGAGGCTACCTTGAAGAGTAAAACTTCTTCTAGGGCATTCTCAGAATAGTGGCCTCCTGGTATTGTTTCCTAACCTGTAGACTAGGGGTAATCATCGGGAATTCTCAGTTCCTAGATTGGTTATGAGGATTCAATCAGATGATCCAAGTAAAATGCTCTCTACTGCCAAGCACTCTAAATATGAGGTATCTATTCTGGTAGTGTGGTAAGAGATCTTAAATTGTTCTCTGAATGATCAGTGTGGGAGGGGGCCTGCCAACTTTCACCCACCACATATTAGGCTCTATATTCTCTACCTGGGCATTAATATCTAAAAATAGTATTTGGTCCACTAGACTTAACATTTTCATAATTTGACACTAAAGTCTCAGCCCAAGGGTTAAACATTGTGTACCCTCTCAGAGCCATCGTTATAAATATCAGTAAGCATAGATTACATGGTGCTATAGATATATATGGTGAGAAAGTTGAGCCAAATCTGTGTTGAATTCAGGTTCCTTTTAAAAATAAATCATGGGGCTGGCCCGGTTGTGTAGTGGTTAAATTTGCACACTCCACTTCAGCTGCCCGGGGTTCCCAGGTTCAGATCTCGGGTGTAGACCTATGCAGGGCTCATCAAGCCATGCTGTGGCAGCGTCCCATATAGTAAAATAGAGGAAGATGGGCACGTATGTTAGCCCAGGGCCAATCTTTCTCAGCAAAAAAGAGGAAGATCGGCAACGGATGTTAGCTCATGGCCAATCTCCCTCACCAAAAAAAAAATTAATAAATAAATCATAATCGGGATTTTTTGCATATAATGCATGTCTTTGTCATAAAATGAACTGCAAAAATGGGAGGAAAATCCATTTACCCTGTTTGACAATTAATTGGAAATCTATATCACTTGACTCACTTTTGCACACACACACATACACATGCTTACATACTGTTTGCTCCCGGATTACCTTATGATTCAAATAGAAAATTGTATTAGTCAGATCGACGAACTGCTATAACAAACAATCCCAAATATCAATGGATTAGCATCATTTAAGTTTATTTCTCAGTCCAATGTGGATATCCTTGGTCAGATAACTCTCCTTGGCCACTCTCCTTCAAGGGATAATTAGAGAAGAAAATTCCTTCTGTTTATTGGAAATTCCACTTTGGCAAAATTCCACTTTGGCTCTTGCCATTCTACCATTGAAAACAAATGGATAAAGTGGAAGAAGGTGTGATATTTTAGGGCCAGGAGTAGGAATTCACTACAGCATTTCTGCCCATATTCCATTGTCCAGAAATTGCCACTTGGCCCCATCCAGTGATAGGGGACTGATGAAATGGATTCTTTTCATGTGCACAGGAGAAAATTGAAATACTCCGATCAAGTTATAGCCTTCCCTTTATCATAGAAGCCCATTACTATGATTATATTTGAATTTTTAGAAAAGTACACACCATTTGGTCATTATCAATAAGTGAGATACTCTCTAAATAAATACCTCACGTTTGTTTACCATATATTTATAAAAATAGCGGAGGGGGCAAGTAGAATTTGTGATTATGAAATTCCTTTGCCAGATGTTAATCTTAGGCTTGAACAAGAAGTAGCAATTTAAAGATAAATTGCTGCATAACCCTTTATTCACAATTTTGGGTAGAGTGAACAAGATAACAATATTCTCTAAATAACTTTCCACCTACACTTAAGCTTGAAAACAAGACTGCATACCAGAAAACAAGTTCTGCATACCAGAACTCAGGTGTTTTCATATAACTAATATAATCTCATTTTCTTTTACTGAAATTGAAAAAATACAACTGCATGGAAAATCTCTTTCCTTTTCTTTTCAGCCATAACAAATTTGAATGAACATAACATTCGAGTTGTTTAGTGGTGATTTCTTCTCCTGACATGGTGAAGAAAATACATTTCATTGTGATCTGAGTAAAATTTCATGGGGTGAAGCTTATTATACAATAAACACACACACTTAAATTTTGTTGAGTCTTTTTAAGTTGTTATAGGTCTCTATACCTGCCATGGTCCTTTAAAAAAGCAATATGGCAAATCACTTATAATTTCGCATTTATCTTAAAGCCAACAACTGATGAACTGTTGGACATGTGAAAAAGAGTTGTATATATTTGTCATAAGAGATGATTTTAAGTTTGTGTTAGATAACTTATCTCAACATCAAAATTAGAGCTATGACACTGTTATCTGTCTCAGACTCTACTTCGCAAGTGATACCATAAAATCTACTCCACGCTTTTTAGAAGAATGTTGTCACGATAGACAGTTATTTGGCCGACGATGTTTGAATCTTTAATAATTTTAAATGAAAGGTAATCAGGTATGTTTTATGTATAAAAGACATACAACCTGACAGCATTGTGATGCAGATGACTAGTTCATTAAAAAGTCCTCGGCAGAGATGAATTTAATGCATTTTCCTTTGCATTGTTGGCTTTAGGGTTAATAATAGAAAAATTCTAATTTGCCCCCAATTAGTATGTCTGTTAATCCAGTCAAGAAATTAGGACACTTACTTTATGTTAGAACAGAAGTATGTGTAACATAGGATTGAAAGATAAATAACAGAGTTTAATCTTTATCACAATTTTATTTTAATAATGTATTCTTCGAGAGGCTATGGGTAACTTTATATATTAGCAGCAGTATTAGTACGATATTTTTCTTTTTGTTTTGATACAATTTCAAACTTAATAAAACATTGCGAGAACAACCCAAAGTACTCCCATAAACCTTTCACCAAGCCATCCCACTCAAGTTTGCAAACTGTCCCAATAATACCTTTTGGGGAAAAAAATGTAATCCTCGATTATTCCTTGCATGGATCACCATGTTTCTTTAGTCTTCCTCATTATGAAATAATTCCTCAGGGCTACTGTGATCTTCATGACCTTCGTTTTTGAAGAATAATGGCCAGTCATTTTGTAAAATCTTCCTCAATTTGACTTGATCTGGTGTTTCCTCATGATTAGATTCAGGTTATGCATTTTTGGCAGGAATATCATAGAAGTGATGCTGTGTTCTTCTCATTGCATGTCAATCTATCACATTCCTGGGAATATTAACTCTGATCACTATGCTAGGGTTGTGTGCTAGCTCTATCTACTGTAATGTTACTCTTTCCCCCTTTATAATTAATAAGAATTCTGCTGGGAAGCACTTTGAGACTATGAAAACACCCCAATGCTCATCTAACTTTTACATACTAGTTTTAGCATCCATTGATATTTGTGTTAATTATTACTATGATGACTGCCAAATGGAGATTCACTATTTTAATCATCCCTTCTATACTTATTACTTATCATTGTATTTTGAGGAATACTTTCTTCTCTCTCCTTTTGTAGTTAACTTGCTTATTCACATTGGTATAGACTAATAGATTTCTATTTTATGCAAAATGATGTAATTTGTTGCTATCAATATGTTGATGTTCAAGTTATCCTCAACACGTATTCTTTGGGGGTGAGGAGGATGGGGAGATGCTCACAGATGGTGAATTCATGGGGCAGTTCAATATAGATTATACTGGATTTTAGGAAGACAATATCTTCCTGAATGAATAAAACCCGAAAAAAATCATTTTGAAAAGTCATTGACCGTACTTTACTTCCTATTTTACACTATTAAATATTTTCTTTTGATAATTCCAGGGTTATCTTATTCTAACCATTCAAGGAGACTCAAGAATGAGAATCCAGAGACCAAAATTTCTGAATTTCCTAAGGCAAAACTGCTATATAATTCTATCATATGCGATATGTCAGCAAAATGTGTTAAAATACACCTTACAATCTGTGGAAGCTCATTAAAATAGCTAATATCCATATAACTTTCCCCATGATCCAAATAAGGAGTCCCCCTATACTCTCTTCACACCTCTGCATATTTTATAGAATGTCACACATGAGTATGATCATTTGCAAAACTTTAGCCATGAAGCAGAATTTTCCATAAACATATGAGGCTAATATGGTTGATAACCATCATACTACAAGAATGGTCTTTTTTGAGTTAGCCAAAATCTACATAAATGAGGCACTCTGTAGAACCAACCTGGATGTCCACTTTGATGACTCAAGGGATAATTACCAATATATGATTACACAAAAATGAATTGCTGAGTATCCACAGAATGGTGTTTAAAATATAGCTATGCAGAAGTAGCTAAAATTAACCATTAAATAAGCATTTAAGCTTTTTATTTTGCAGCTTATTCATGTTAGCCATTGCATTTACTCAGTTTCTTTAAAGAGATTTTATAAATACTCTTAAATACTTTCAAACTAAAATAAGTCGCAGTATCTTTGAATCACAGAGATTTTAGAGGATATTTTAGGTAAAAAATGAACTGTCTATTAAGAAAACTGGAAAACAAAGTTTATTTCTAAATTCTATAACACTGTACCTCAAAGTGGACGCTAAGTCATTATATTGTCATATATTTTATAATCAAAACTATGGGTGAGTTAGAAATGTTTATTTCACTATGGCTCATTTAATTATTATAGTTAAACAGAAATGTTTGTATTGAAGAATTCCCTTTCTATTTGGACAGATTCTTCAGAAGAGAAAGGAAACTCTGTGACATTGCAAATGTGGCCATGACATTCTATCATCTGCTTATCTTAAAGAGCATCTCACAAAAAAGCAACAGGCAGCTTGGGAGAATTACAGGCAACTTGGAAAAGGCTATAGAATTCGAGTGAGAAATAAGCAAACACCGATAACCCTGAACTTCTTCTAGAATAAGTTTAGTATTAGAATAATTTCATTTTTATCTCTATCCCCAAAATTAGTTTAGAAAATAACTCAATGGGTATTAAAGTGTGAAATTCATGGTGGTGAATGTACACTTATGTAAAGATTGTGAAATGTAAAGTGGGTTGTTATTTCATTCCACATACAGAGATACCAGTTTTATACTTTTCGGTTGGAGAATATTCTTCATTGATTGTAACAGGAGGAAACTTTCCAAGAACTTAATCTGAAGGAATATTTTCTACCTACCTTTCCATTAAGATAATTTTCTACATGTATTATAGGAAACGGAATCTTTAAAAAGTGTTATGTTATTGTGTTATGTTATTGTCTTACAACATGTTAACCAGACAAAATATTTGTTAATACTCATTGACGATAGATACAGAAGAAGGTTTACAGACCTACACACACCATGCATACATACACAGTATACCAGTGTTTTAATTTTCTATATATTTTCATAATATAAAAAATTTTTAGCTATTCACCACGTAAATTTTTGTTTTTATCTATTATTCATTTAAAAAAATTTCTGATGCTGAAATAGTGATTAAATTACTTAAAATCTGTTCCATTATTAAGTTTAACGTATATTGTGGTGAAGAAAATGGCTGATATTTTACTTCATGGTCTTCTTTTAGGCATACTTCATTTAATCAATGGAAAATTCCAAACCTCCATGCCCCAAATCTGTGTATGTGGTTAACAGCTTACTAAACTTACTACTATTAAATTTGCACATATATTACAACTGCCATTGTGTGGAACTCATTCAAGAATACTGAAATTACCCATTGTTCCTCTCTAATCTGAACTATTTTAACAATGTTTAAAAGAAATGCATTACTTCCTATGTTGTTTCCCATAATCCGTGTTTAACATTTCAGTCCAACCTGCATTTGCTGTCTATTTTTTCAACCACTGCATACTGACTGCTTCCAATTTTTGCCCTTTCCTTTCATTATAATTTTCTGGAGTGATTGTAATTCAACTAAGCCTTAAACCTTTAGTACTTTACCTTGAATTTTAATGCCTTAGAATAGTTTTATTTGCTTAAAAATAATTGACATTTGTAAGAATTCTCGATGAAGTCAATTTCCCAGCGTATCCAAAGGGAAATTCTCACTGATAGTACATTTCAAAAATGGCTTGTTTAATGTGTATATTAATTTACACAAAAATAATAGTGACCATTATGATAATATGCTCATAACTGGCATTAAATAAATATTCATTGATTAGACATATGTAGATTAGCCTTCATTTTTTATAGCTTTCATTTTTAGTTGCTTATACACTAGGTACTTCACATTTAGAGATATATCTCTCTCATATATTTTTATATATAGATAGATATACATTATATCTATCTATATATAATAGTGTTATCTCTAATCTTAGATGAAGAAATTCAAGTTGTAAAGTTGGACATGGGCTAAGTCATACAGCTGCAAAAATTATCTAGACTCAAAACCTATGGACTTTCCATTACATCAGTTCCTCTCCACATTTAGAAAAAAAAAAAAATGGAGTAAATCAGGAATTTATTGCGCATCCTTTGGATCCTTAACTCTGCTGAAGTATCCTCTAAAAATTAAGCCCTGAGAAGGGACTTTATACGTTCAAGTTTAAACACAAAAGAAGTCCATACGTTAAAACTGAACCATTGTTTTCTGAGAAAAGGATGTGGTATATATGCTAAGCTTAGAATTTGATTTATAAAATGAATCAGAGAAGTAAATCTTAGAGAAGTTACTTCTGTTTCTTTCAAGCGTGCCCTTGAAACAATATATTTATGAAGTATTTTTTGTTTTTAGCTTTAACCGTATCCAGTTGATTTCCATCTGATATGGGTTTTGAATACCTTTTTATCTTTACTCATAAATCAGTGATATGAAGAGAACTTGATCATAGAAAGAAAATATTTTCACAGCTGTCTGCCTTTCAGTAATCAACACTTGCTTCTCAGTACACAAAATACTGGGATCACACATGCATATGTTTATAAAATATTTCCTAGGTGAATAATAAATATAATTCTCCTAAAATATTACACCCCAGATTAGTGTATTTTATATTTATTCACATGGTATAGAAAGCAGAGAACATAGCCTTGAAACACATCCCCCAAACAACTAATTGCTCACTGTAAAACAATATATTTATACCAAGAATGAAAAGTAAATGGTAAAAAAAAAAATACACACATTAGAAGAAAAGTCATATGATGTAAGGAAGATTTAGTGATTTTTCTCCCACTTGAGTGTTAAAGAATAATATTAATTTAAGGAACTTATGGCTAAACTCGGGAGGAGGGGAATCTATTTTAAGTCCATCTCTGAAAAGCCATGGAATGTTAAGCTTATTAAAAAGTCATTAAAAACATTTTCTAAAAAGTTATTTTTTACCTTGAAATAGACAAGAGTCTCTCTGGCACTCAAGTGTTTGCTCAAAGGATAATGAATGGTTGGTCACTATAAAAACCATTCCTTGGGAAAATGGCTTTTATATCTGGTTGTTCTTGTCTGTCAGTTGATCACGAGTTGCAGATTGTTTTTCCAACTCTGGCTCTAATTTCTGATGCTTAAGCTCTCACTGCCTAAAAGATTCCTGAGGTTTTAGGTTCAGCTCTCCTCTGCTCTTCTCTGCCTCCTGTCTCAGGGCTTCTGACTACTGCAAGTCACTGTGTTCCTGCTCAGCTGGTTCAGTTGCATCCTTTGAGTGGAGTGGTGCGTCAACTCGAAGATCTGGGGGTCAGCATGCTTACCCTTGGCCTCACATGACTCAAAGTGATTCTGGATCTCTTTAAGTGGATCCAACATCTGCAGTTGCTGTTTTTCCCTATTCTCCGATCCATTGTTAATTTCTAGGAATAAAGCAAGTGAAATATTAAGAACATATTCTTGTTAAAATCGGATGCATAACATACCATCAAATAATAATCTTTAATGTCATTGAAATGGGAGTCATTTGTATTGCATTTCATTGGCAATCAATCTAGAAAAAAAGGAAGTGATGATAGATAAAATCTTCTGACAATTTTTGGGTCCTTTTTCCTGATTTTTATGAGGTAATACATTAAAATTCAAAAGTTAAAAAAGATATATCATGACAACTCTTCCTCACACCTCAGTGGGGGGTGGCTTGAGGGTCCCACCTCAGACCCTAGATAGTTTTCCCACACTACCTACCAAACCAATCCTGTGGTTCTTTCATGTTTTTTTTCCAGAGATATTTTATGTGCATGCAAGGAGAACTAGCTAGCTATTTGTACTTTTATATAAAAAGAAGCATACCATACAGAGCAATCTTCACCTTACCGTTTCCCTTTAGCAACATTTTTGGAGCTCATTTCTTCCAATTTTCTCTTCATTTTCCCTTATCTTCTCTGGGACTATATGCAGCATATCCCTAAATCCCTACTACTTCGTCTTGACTTTTGTTGTGTTCATGTGTCATTTCAAAATTTGTAAATATACTGAAAGTAAACACTCCACAATGGGGTTTTACTGATTTAAAGAGTGTAAACATTTGTTATTTTGAAACATAATTTGCCCACGTGTGTTTTTCACCCTTTGCAATCCCACCAGCAGTATAAGGAAGTGCCTCTTATTCCCCATCCCACTGACATAATGTTACCCAACATTGGCGTCTTTGCCCATCTGTTAGGTGGAAAATCATATCTCCGTTATTTTTTTTCCTTTATTTATTTGATGTCAGAAAGCTCAACATCTTTTCTCATGTTTCATAGCTACTTGTATCGCTTTTCTGTGAACTCTCTATTTACCCTTTTGCCCATTTTTTTTCTATCAGGTTGTTGTTTGTTTTCTTAGTAATTTGAAGGAAATTTTTGTAATTATACATTATGTGTTGTAAATATTTTTCCCCATTTGACAAATTGTCTTTCTTATGGTGGTTTCTTTCCTCATCTAGAAGGTTTCCATTTTTGTGAGGTCAAAAATATTTAATTTGCATGTAGGCAAATATTTTTTTTCAGTTTCATACAGTTTGGTCATAGTTAGGAAGGTCTCATCCACTATGTGATTTTAAAACTGTCATCACATGGCTTCTTCTATTGCTTTTGAGAATCTATTTTCTACCTTTAAAGTTGTTTTCCTTTGGAATGGATATGGATTCAAGTCTTTTCTTTCTCAGACAACTGTTATTAGTTTATCAAATGATCTACTTCCTGACCTCTGCCATATAACTAAAATTTTATAAGTATTTAGGTACATTTCTGGACATTCCATTGGTTTACATTTACCTGTCTGCTCACACACTACTATCATATCTTATCTAATAATTTCATTTTATTACAGAAGTATTTATTATTCATACTTTATTAATAATTGTATTTCCTTATGAATAGATGTCATATATATCTATATGTATAGTTATAAATATATGTTATATATTTATATATCCTTATATATAACACCTATTCATAATAATATTATCTGATATATATGTATATCATATACAGAATAATATATATATTCTTCACCAAATATCAAATGATTTTGCCTTCATGAGGATGGAAAAATAGTACCTTGTCATGTTGATTATTTTAATATGTTTGTGGTTTATGTTTGCTAATACATGGTATTTTTTTTTTACTGAGGAAGATTCACCCTGAGCTAATATCCACTGCCTATCTTCCTCTTTTCGTATGTGAGCTGCCAACACCCCGTGGTCATTGACAGGTGAGTGGTGTAGGTCCACACCCACGAACCGAACCTAGGTGGCCAAAGTGGAGCGTGCCAAACTGAACCAGTAGGCCACCGGCGCTGGCCTTAATACATGGTATTTTTGCTTGTAAGTTAATAAATTAGATTGGTTTGTTGTTTTCTTTTTTTTTTGTAACATCTTTAAAGAATTGGAGCATCATGCTATGTGAGCTTCAAAAAACATGAAAAAGAAATCTTTCTGTTTCTTTTCTGAAACAAAGCAGCGAAAATTTCTGTTCCCTAAAATGTGAATTCCCCATTAATACCATCTGGGACTTGGGGATTTTGAGGATTTTTGGAGAAATTGTTCTCTTTTTTTTCAGTGAACTTTTTGTTTATTTAGTGACTTTATTGGCACTAGGGGAATTTAAAGTAATATATGTTCTTTCTAAATTGTCTATTTTACTTTAGGATCTCAAATTTTACAGTTTTGAACAAAGTTGTTCCTCAGTTTCTTTAAATATGCAATGAAGCAATGATTATTTTCCTATTATAATTATGTATGTGTGTTACAAGTTCTTCCTTATTTCTAATTACCATAACTGTTTATTTTAATATTTTATTCAGACAATTGGCTTTAAGACTTAATGATTAAATTCAGTGATTAATGATTAAAAATTGTGTAACACTATTTTGCCACTGATCTATTCATTTCTGCTATCAAACTTTTTCTTTCATCTTCTTTATTTTGTGTTCTTTAAGCTTTTGAGTTATATGTTAAAAATTAGTTTTTCTGTGTAATTTAATATAAAAATTTAGAACTATCAATTGTTCTCATGATTATTTAAGTTATATCCCAGGTGAAATTGAAGTTTTCATTTCCTTTTGACCCAAATGCTTTTTCTGAAGAAGAGTTTTGTTGTTGTTGCTTTGTTTTTAGTTAACGAGTGGGGAGGTTTTTCAATTTCTGATTAGTTTATTGAGGATTGTACAGAGTTGTGTATGGGAGTGAGTGGGTTTTCACACAGATATGTGAGAGAAAGGAAGGGAGGAAGGAAGGAAGGAGGAAAGGAAGGAAGAAAGGAAGGGAGAAAGAAAAAGAGAAGATGAATTAATAAGCCAGTAAAAACATTCCCAGAAGGAAAGTGGCTCATCCAAAGGAACTACTGTGAAGAGGGCCAAGATCAACCTGAGTGGGAACATTGGACGAGGTAGAGTGAGAAGGCTCACAAAGTACACAGGTAGCCTGGAGATGGAATATCCGAGAAGGTACCAGCAAGTCTATCCATCCTAAAAGATGGGAATGGCCTGTGCCTTGGAGTCAGTAGCCAGTGAGGTCATGGGTAACTCAGGGATGGACATAGAAGCCGTCCTTAACCAAGTGAGGTGTGGAGAGAGAGAGGAAATAAACTACACAGAGGCATCATAATATATTGAAACAATCCATCAGAACAGCAACCGAGAGGGAGGCATTCATTTGCAAATCTGGTGTCTATCTGGACATTTCCAATCTCCACTTTGCCAGCATCCTGCAAATAGCAGGGCAAGTAAAATCCAACTAGTTGAGCATGTATTTTTCAAAAGGAATTGTGACATCATCCATATAAAGGTACTACAAAAAGTTTGAGGTTGGGGGGCAGACAAATTCCCCACAAGTGAAACAAGAATAACAACAAAACCAGAAAAAGATGGGACGGTAGAGGATTTCAGCATAGGTAGAAGTCAGTTTGAAAATACTGAAGTGGAACTTGAGAGAGATATCGAATTGATACTTGAAGAGTAGAAATATGAATACATTAGAGCAAATAAAATAGGATTTCTAGATGATAGGAAAGGCCCACTTACGTCTTATGGCCATTAGTTGGAAATGAGATCAGTCAGCCTGGCTTGTGCTAAACATATGGTTTTTTCAAGTCCAGTAATATTCAAACTCTTGCATATTATTTTCTGTAACCTCTCCTTGTAAAGGAATCAAAGTTGCCCTATGAAATCAAACAAAGCCTAAAATTTTTAGACCATTTGATAGTAATTATTTACAGTTAGAAGGACAATAAAATAAAAACTACTACCGTCAAGATTTAATTTTATTGTCAAGGCTTCAAGACGTAAAAACCCCGTGGCCCTGAGAAACAAATATAATAGTAATTAGAACAAGTTATACTTATAGTATAAACTATAGTATGATGCAATATAAAACAGAAAAAAATAGTTTAAAATTATAGCAGACTAAAAATAATTTTATTATAGTGATAAAAACACAAAGAATTCTATTTGTAATAAAAATCACAATAATCCTTTAAGAAATATGTTTTCATTACTATAAATATAAAATATTAAGATGATTTTATACAGAAGAACATCACACTATTTTTTTTGTGTGTGTGAGGAAGACATCCAATGCCAATCCTCCTCTTTCTTTGCTGAGGAAGACTGGTCCTGGGCTAACATCCGTGCCCATCTTCCTCTACTTTATATGGGACGCTGCCACAGCATGGCTTAACAAGCAGTGCGTTGGTGCGCACCCGGGATCTGAACTGGCGAACCCCGGGCCACCGCAGTGGAGTGCACGCACTTTTAACCACTTGCGCCACTGGGCCGGCCCCTGTTTTTTTTTTGACTAGTGAAAAATCTAAAATTTCTCTCTACTGACAAGCATAAAGAATTGTTTGGGTGATAAAGAAGTTTTTTCATGCTTTAAGTTGTTGAGGCAGAGAAGACATGCAATAAAGGTAAACTGGTGTCTAATATCATATTGTTTATAACATTTCACTCCTTTATAATTGTTCTCAGTTTATGCAGATATCTGCTTTATCAAATACTAAAAATTTTTGTACATTGGATATTTTGGAAAACAAAAACATTTTTCTGCAATATACATTTCACCTTCTACTGGCAATAGCAATACTATTTATCCCTCAAAGATATGGGAGGTGGGAAAGGGGATGATTAAGCCCTAGAAGTTAAGGTCTTCAAGTAAAAGCAACAACAGATACATTTGCCAATGGGTAGGACAAAGGAAATTATGAGAAACACTATGTCCAAAGTTGCTACCAGCATTCCAGATGGTCTAAGATAATTCTAGGCAGATGTGTTGCTGTAGAAAACATGTCACCCTGGTTTGTGAACCAGGGAATTGAGTAAATTCTGGGTATGTCTTGTGAGAACCTCAGATCCATTGTACTAGAATGGCTTCTACAAGCCAATGCCAAGAATGTGAAGATTATTTCCTGTTATTCTCTAACTCTCCAATGCATTACGATTAAAGAAAGCATTCTTGACACTTTGAAATTGGAACTAGACCCACTTACTGAATGTATGAGCATAAAGGACAAGTTGTTGATTGCTCCTTTCACTCAGTCGACACTTTGGCACCCTGTCCCGGGGTAAGAGGCTTTCTCAGGCCATCTTTGATCATATGTGGCTTATAGATAATGTGGCCAATTTTGCCCATATTGTGTTGGCCAGCACAGTATTGGTTTAAATCTGTTTTCTTATGATTATTAATAGCATAATTAATTATTACTAGCATCCCTTTTAACTCTAAGAATTGGTTTGACTTAGATAATAAATTGCAAAGACGACCTCCTTACAGAGGGTGTAGGGGGTCTGCTGTGTACGTGGGCTTCTTTCCTGTCTGGGGATGGGCAGAGGAATAGAAGGTCTCTTTGTATCATTCTAAGGCAGTACTTCACAACTGGCCACAATTTTTCTCCCCAAGGGACATTTGGCAATGTCTGGAGTTATATTTTTGGTTGTCACAAATTGGTAGTGGGAGAGGAGGCTGTTGCTACTTGCATCAAGTAGGAAAATGCCAGGAACATATCTAAACATCCTACAATGCTCAGGACAGTACCCTCAAGGATTTTCTGGCCTAAATTGTCAATGGTGTTGAGGTTAAGAACCCTATTTTAATGGGACGGGTGTTACACCAACTACAGCACCCCCTGTCTGCGACCAGGACACAGAGGTCTCCTTATGGATGCTTCTCTACTAGTGTCTGTCTGTCAGAGCAAAGCCAGCCCTTCACTGGTTCCTCTCTCCCAAGGATGCCCCCTAGGACTGGCTATATAAATGTGCATGGTCTGATGGAAAGCAAAAACGCAGGGCCCCTTATTCAAAAGCTATTACTAATTCCAAGACAGTGACAGTGGAGTAATAAACCAAGCTCAGAATTCCACGTGAAAGCATAGGTCGCACACCCATGAATTGGGCCCTGATGCCCCATCAGCAATAGAAGGTTAATTTATAATGAGTTAATTTTAGGAAGACCCGATCAGAAGGTTGAATTCCTAATTATGTTTGATTCCACAATAGTGTTATTTAGAGAGACAACTTTGTAAATTCAAAACATTCTGCTACTTGAGTCAACTTGACCAGTTATATATTATTTTTTGATTAAAATAAGAGCTGAAATAATTTGAAAACTAAAAGCATTAATGTGAGCTTTCCTTGTAGTTTTAAGAAGAGGAAAACCCATAATAACATTTAGCCTTAAAAAAAAAAAACCTAATAAACAAATGGACACTTGCTTCATTATCTCTTCTGGTCCACCAAGTGTAGAGTACCTCAAACAGACCATCAAGTACATCCTTTGGCATCATTTACACTAGAGCTCCACTGGGGTGTGGTTAGAATACTGATAGTTAGAAGTAACTGATGTATTCCCTCTCCTTCACATCCCAAAGCATATCTATATTAGCTAGTAGATTCAAATCTTTTTATTACTTAGAATATTAGTGTTTAAGATGTTATATCATGGTACCATCAGCTTTATTTTTAAAATCTTCACAATATTTCCAGTCAGGGCATTGTAGATGGACATGCTTGCCATCATTGACATCTATTTCAAAATGTTAAGATGTATCTCTCAAATGTATTGTTTTCTCTACTTTTGTTCTTTCTCCCACTTACATTATACCCATTCTACCTTATCTAATCATGAACAGTGGCCTCTTTACAAATAACCTTTCTTAACATTTGGCTGCAGCAATATTTCAGAATTGTTCAACCATACCACTAAATCATAATTTTGTCACAGAGCAAAAAATCATATAATCATTTGGTTTCTTGACACAAATCCATAGAGATTTGGTAGAAATACAGTTGTGATTTAGAAATTATACAGACATCTGAGCACATTGATAACAAGGTTTTCGAGAGGAGAGAAGTTTTCACATTCCACACAGCAACTTTCTGGAGGGGTAGGCAGCATCTCCATTTTTGATTCCTCTAAACAGGGCTTCTCAGCCTCCTGGGCTGAATGATTATGGGAAGGCAGCTAGCTCTGTGCATTGTAGGGTGTTGATCAGCATCCCCAGCTGCTACCCACGAAATGACAGTAGCATCTTCCCAGTTGTGAAAACCAAAAATATTTCCAGACATGGCAAAATGTCTCCTGGAGGGAAAATCATCCCTGATGAAGAACCACTGCTTTAAAACAAATCTAAAACAAATATATCAGATTTTCAGGTTGAATTTCCCTTTATATTTCCCAAAGGAGCTCCATGAATTTTCATGCAAAGATCTATAAAGCTAGCCCAACAAAGCATATCAGACAAATGAAATAGAGATTATATTTTATTGATATAACAAACCTTCCCAAAATAATGCATGTGTTTATTTTTTATATTAAATTTAAAAAGAGTTACTTTTAAAATGATATGGCCTGGAGTTGTGCCTTGGCATGTTAAGCTCGAATATTACTTTCATTGTCACTGAACTAATATCACAAATTGTACCAAGGTCAAAATGTGCTCTTCTTGTATGCCAAAACAGGGGAAGAAAGACAGCATTGTCTTCGGAGCTGAACATTTGTTCACTTCTCACACATATTCATATAATCATGTCATCGTAGGCTGTCTCTACTTAACAATACAACCATCTGAACAAAGAAAAAAATCAAACAGCTACATAAAAGATGAACCACAACTATTTTCACAGATTGTTTTTTACTGTCTGCTTGCACAGGTTCCCTGGATATTTTATGCTTACGATTGTCTTTACCTTCAAAGGGTAAAACAATCACACTCTTGTACTTGAATCGTAGATAAAGGATGAATTAACTGGTCATTTGGATGGATTCAATTCAATTGGCTGACCTAGAAAATGTGCTTAGGTATATTTCAGTGAAGGCTGAATTACATACATCTACAAACAGAGTTACGTTCCCTGTTTTTAAAAATCTCTTTATAATTAGCCTTTAACATCTCCCTATTGTTTCATTCCAGATAAATTCATTGAACACTGAATTCCAGAAAATTCAAAAGCAAATATATTTACACTGGAAAATGCAGGTTGGAGAAAGACAGACAATTTAACACTATTTCTATACATTGCCCATTAGTGGAAACTAAGAAAATTATTAAGAAAGAATAGTTGCTTCAACCACAGATTAGTAAACTCAGCTTACTGAACTAGTAAAAATAGATTATAGAAAATTTAAGTTTATTTTTAAAGAATCAATTACTTTAAAAATCATTCTACTTATATATTTAGGTTGATTGCTTTGTTGTTTTTCCCCCTAAATTAAAAATGAGAAATGAGACATGCTTAAGCCATCGATGAAAATATTATCTCTCTATCTTGACTTTTACTGCATGATTATTTATTTGCATCCCACTGTAATTAAAATTTGAGGGGAGGTAACAATAGTTCACTAAACATGATTAATTGTTTACTAATTGTGAGCTTTGCTTTTAAATGATGTATATATTCCAGGGAGGGTCTCCAGTGAGATTTAGTAAAAGCATTGGTTTTCTAGAATTACTGACAAAAGATCATGAAGCTCTGTTGAAAAAGGGACTTCCTTAATGTCTTATAATCACATAGCATCTAGAAATGCTTTTACTTTGTAATCTGAAATGAAAAAAGATTAGAGTATGCAAATATGAAAAACCTCTAGCATATAGATTTCTGAGTCTCTCTCAGTATGATAGACCTACTACTTAAAAGTGAATTATTTCAGAAAAATATTGCAATCAAGACATAAAATATCATAGACAATCAATATGCAGAATGCCAGCAAAACACCATATAAACTATGCATTTTTCCTTGTTGAAGTCTAATGTGAGCCATGAATTATGCAAAACAACCAAGAGATCCTATTAAAAAGGTGATACATCTTCAGGATCCTAAGACATGAAAGACCATTTGAGCTTTCCTCTCAAGGTTATTACAGAGTTATCAGAAATCCTCAGAGTCTGAAAGTTTTGAATGGGTGCAGGATAGTTAGGATATATTGCAAATTATTTGCTGGTGGAAAAGAATCGCTACAGAAAAAAATTTTTTGATGAAGTAATCAAAATTATTTATTTAGTAGGCCACTTATTTGTTCAAAAACACAATTTATAAAATAATAGCCTGAATACAGCAGTGATGTCATTGGTTAGATTACGTACTTTGAAGAAGTTTCCATTAATATGTACAGCATATCACACAATAAGAATTTATATTTACTTATCTGGCAGAATTCAGTGTATTATTTAGATGTCTCTTTTAATGCTTGAAAGTATGATTGCAAATAACACTGCTGCTCAAACATGACTTAAAAGATCCTGATTAATTATGAGAAATCACAGAAGAGTAGCTTCAGATGGTTTGTAATGTGAAAGATTATGGATTTAACACGTAAAATTGACGGCCTGTCTCTAAGCCACCCACACTCTTGGATCAGATGTAGAAGAGCCGGGTAGTCAGCTAGTTGCTTTCTTTATATAATCCTCACCAGTTTAGTTTTCCCCTTAATAACCAATTATATCAGCAAAACAAAGACTGATGAATTTCAGTCAGATATGTCTACAGGAGAAAAGAGTAGATAATCTGGTTAGCCAATGAAAGGAATGACAAAATGCCTTTTGGCACAATTTAAACTATATAATTTTTACTCCACAGGATGTCTAATTTCAATAATCTTATTATGGGTTGCTATTAAATTTCCTCAAACACACGCAATACATATAAATTGTTTCCATTTAAATAAATGCATACTACCATAGCACTTACAAAATAAAGGATTAGAAAGAAACAAACCATAACATTAAAGCTATTTCAAACACTTGGAAACACTTGAATTAATTGAATCAGTTTGGGAGTACATTCTGGAGGGTTTCTCTCTCTCTCCCTCTCTCTCTCTCTCTCTCTCTCAGACACACACACGCACAGACACACACACACACACATGCGCGCGCGCAATCACACACGCACGCACATACAGAATCTTGACGCTCTATGTAACCATTAGCGTCGGCAATTACCATATTCCTTGTTAAAGCCCAAGTTTTCCCTGAAAATGGTGACGGGGTAGCAAAGGAAGGCGTTACGCCATCAACCTCCAACAATCCCAGAGCTTAGTAACCAAGAGTCAGCACTGCGATTGGTCAAGGCAGGGGCTTTGGAGCCGTCACTGGCTAGGATCTCAGGTGAGTAGCTTGACCTAGCTGAGCCTCCTAGTTGTCTTCTCTTTAAAACAGGGATGAGAAGATAGCATGACACGTAGGGTTGTTATGTTGCATGCTGCGCCTGTGCTGTCAGTTGTTCAGCTTTATATCACAGGGGTCTCTGCTCCCTGCCCTCTCCAAGTCAGCTGCAACATCCACCAATGGGAGGCAAAGATAGGGGACTTGGAGGCTGGAGGAAAGGAGAAGCCAGAGTATATCCCTATCTTCTCTCTATTAGTTTGCTAGAGCTGCCATGACAAAATATCACACTCTAGGTGGCTTAAACAACAGAAGTTTGTTTTCTCACAGTTCTGGAGGTTAAAAGTCCAAGATCAAGGTGTCGACAGGTTTATCTTCTCCTCAGCTTTCACTTGGCCACCTTCTCACTGTGTCCTCACACGGCCTTTCTTCTGTGTGCACGCATCCCTGCTGTCTATTTTGTGTGTCCAAATTTCCTCTTCTCTTAAGGACACCAGTCAGATTCAATTAGTACCCACCCATATGACCTCATTTTAACCTTAATTACCTCTTTCAAGGCCCTGTCTCCAAATACAGTTACATTCTGAGGTACTGGGAGTACCTCCACATATGAATTTTGGCATGGGACACAATTCAGCCCATAACACTCTCTCTTGGCCTCTGGTGGCTTCTCAAATAACAATGGCGTATCCTCCATGGTTTCATCTTTCCCTGGAGATGTCTGCAGCTTCCTAGGGACAGTGGCTGTAGCTGCTACTGCATAGATGATCCCCTGCTGTTTCAATTTCTGTTGGGTGACTTGGTCCCTGGACCCCGGCAATCCCTGCTCCTCTCATTTTTGTCTCCTCTTGAAAACTGGTACAGGCTTTTGCTGTTGCTAATTGAGATGCCTCATCTTCTTATTTAGGTGCTCAGTTCTTCCACCACTAATCAATTCCCTGGATTAAATTCTCTTTGTTTTAAATACAGTTGAGTCTCTTTTCCTGTAAAAGAGTAAATAGATACAGATAAGGAGTAAATAAATCAATGCTTGCAAAATCAGGAGAATATAGTGTAGTAAGCACCATGCATGTATTTAAATAAATGAACATTTCTTTGTTCTGCGAATAATCTCCAAACAACTTCTTTGCTCCACAGGAAATTAAAAACAGCTTCAAAGTTGCCCTACTCAAGCTGTTTGTTATTTGTTATTCCTCTCCTCTTTCAATAAATTATTGTTCTTGAAAAGTGAAGGTTTGGAGTAAAACTTGGGAGTTTTGGTAGATATGTAAAATTTTATTTTATTTTTCAAAGTGCAAAAAAAAAAAAAGAATAGAACAGGTTTTCTGGACCCAGATAAAGTCTTAGTTCTGTCATTTTTAAAAGTGTTTTCTCTCTTTTACAGTGAAGAATGGGTTAATATGAGGGAGTTTTAATTTATATTCTTAAACTCTGTGTTTTAATCCCGGCTGTGCTCTTTTATAACTGTGCTAGTCACCATTTTCTCATCTATAGTTTAGAGAAGGCCATATCTACCTGAAATTTCATGTAAAGATTAAACATGAGTTGCTTCTTCAACCCCACAACTTTCTTGTCTTTTTCCCATCATCATATTACTATAACTTGAATAAATTTGTCCCCCTTTGGAATAATCTCATTATGCCATGCTTTTAAAATGTGAGTAAAACCTTACCCCGAAAGACTTAAACATTTGGCAAATGGAGGATTACACCACAAAGAGACATTCTGTTAATACATCCTTTTGATACTTCACTTCATAATTTCTACTGTGCAACCAGTCTGCTGCCCCCTCCAACCCAAAATTCTCAAACTGCAGTATCTACTCATCCACTCTTCCTTTCTCCTTGATCCTTCCAATGATTTTAGCGTCTTCCTCAATCCATTCTCTACTGAAAACCAACTGTTTAGATTCTCGTCCTCCTTCTAGGTTTTTTTCTCTCAACCCATGATCATTTCAAATACGAATCCAGAAACAGAGCAGCATCAACCCAGCAAGACACACTATGACAAATGTACTTGAACATTTTTGTCACTATTGTGTAAGTATACTCCCATAACAAATAAACAAATCAACAAACAAGCAAACAAAAAACACACACACATACAATCAGACAGCCCTTATACTTTTGCTTCTATGGTTCTGGACTTTAACCTTCCGTCACCAAATATCTCTTTTGCTTTATCGTGAAACTTTTTGGGGGAAGTAGCTTATCTTCACTATTCCTTTTCCCTTATCAATTACTCCTTCCTCAATTCCGTGAGTTCAGGTTTCTTCCCTTGTCATTTTATTCTAACTACTCTTGCCAATGTTTCTAATTACTTAGGGATTATCCTCATAAATATTTTGTCAATATTATCTTCTTTGACCTCTAGCACTCTCAGCCACTGAACTAGCGCTTTTTCTTCTATTTTCTGCCACAGCTTTGGTCATATCTTCTCAGTCTTTTTGGAGGCTCCTTTTTACTAAACTGAATAGCTTGTTTTCTGAAAGGTTCTATCCTCTGATTTGCTCCCTCTGTACAGCTTGATATGTAAGACCTTACCTACAACCATGGCATTATTTACTACCTATATATAAAGACTCACAAATACTTATGTGTGAGGCAAATTTTTCCCTCAGGCACCATGTGTTGTCATATAATTAACTGCATATAAAATATCTCCTAATGGAAGACCTTCAGGCAGGTCAATATATTAAATACATGGAGCTGAACTCATTGTCTTCTCCCCATACCTGTCCCCATAGCTTTGAATTGTTCCACAATCCAAAAATTTTCCTAAATCTAAAATCATCTACTTCCAATACTCTCTCCAAGTTTTTGTAGCTATATAATTATAACCCCTAAATATATAAACTCTCCTCTCCCCATTAATATTGTAATAAACTTTCCTCATATTCTCATTATTTTTCATTTAGTGATTTGCAAATACCCACCTCATCTCCCTGCCCCTTGTCTTGCCCACCTTCTTCCTGGAGCACCCACTCCCACCCCAACCATGTTTCAAACAGCTGTGGACTGTTCTTCTACAAAGGCAAATATAATTAGTTGCTCTCTACTTAAAATAATTCCAGTATCTCCCTAATGACTACAGGATGAAATTCATATTCTTACTATGGCTTTAAGACTCTCTATGCCTTGGTTTCTTCATACAGTTCCAAGCTTAGTTCATCATTTCATGGTCCAAATTCTGCTCTCTAGCCATACAAACAGAACCAGCTTGGAAATAAATAAATATAGCATGAACTCTCCATTCAGCAACTTAACGTCTGCTTTCCTCTCTGTCTGGGGTCCTCTAACACTTTTTCTTTTCTGTAGTAACTCCAGTCAGAGTTTTTGTTTGTTTGTTCATGTGTTTTTAAAAATTCAGTTTGTATTCAGCTGCTATTAGGAGGCCTCTTTTGATTACCCAATATGTATAAATTTCAAAGATTGAAAGAAGATAGAAGAGTGTCATCTTCTACAGTAGATTGGCATACTCAACCCCAATAGGAAGCTATGCCTTGTTTCCTGTGTTACAGGGTCCGAGGAGCTAAATTTCCTTCCCCAGACTACCTGTGACTTCAGTTATGGATGTAGTGAGGTTCTGTCAGTCAGATGCCGTCCCACAAAATCTGAATTTGGAGACTATTTATGAAAAGAGGGAATGCCACCACTTCGTACTACATGAGCCATCCCTTTGCAGTTAATGACCCAACAGAGAGGGTGTGGTTCTAGAATGAAATATGGAAGCAATGGTCCTTGATCCATGGGCAGAAGTGCCAATGATGTATTTCTGGAGACAACAGCTACAACAGTGGTTTATTGATTCCCCAACTTCCTAATTGTGGCACAGAGGGACCAATTCTTGCAATTTTTCTGGAAGTCTTAACTAGATCTTAGAACATACTGCTCTGGGTTTACCAGTGATTGTGTAAACACTGTTCCCTATATTAAACCCCATTCTTCTTAAAATAGCTGAATATCTTCACAACAATTCTATCAGGTAAATAACATAATTGTTACCATTTCATAGATAAAGAAACTGAGATACAGAAAGTCAATCTTCCAACATTACACAGAGCAAGCAGTTAATCCAGGAAATTAACTCAGGCACTCTCTCCCAAATTCTGCCTAAAGCTCTACCATCTAGAATCTTTTCTGTGTTGTCAAATTTGCCATAGTCTTCAGTCTTGCAGGCACTGGAACTTGATTTCTTTAGAACATTTTGGACCAATCCATTCCTAGTGGTAGATTTACATTAAGGGATTTCACATCAGAACATCACCTATTAACATAAAAAGAGGTGTAATTCCCATAGAGATGGAAATGCTTTTCTTGGCCTAACCAGACAGTTTATTGATATTTTGTCCTGTAGAAGATTTATAAGAGAAGCCACATCATAATTAAAGTTTGGTCATCGTGGAATAATAGAGAAAAAAATTAAAAGAATAGACTATTTAATGGCTTTCATATCCATTAAGAGTGTGGTCTTGAAAACGGGAATGGATTCAAGACCAACCTAGATGTTACTTGGCTTTAACTCCTTGCACAACTCTTAATGATATGATTAAACTTAGCAGTAGAATTAGAATAATTAAAAACAATTTGGCTAAGATTGCCACTCCCATGGATAGTTCTTTGATTAAAACTGTCTACATTTGCTTCTATGATCCCCTTGTATCTTAATTTTTTCCCATTGGCTGACCTCTCTTCTGAGTAACCTCTTCTTTCTTTAGATCCGATACTTACATTCAGTAAATTGTTGCTTATATCTTCAGGCTTTGGGACTATTGTTTCTCTGTGAATTTGTTTTTCACTCAAGAGGTGATATTGTTTACTTTGTCTTAAATTTCTTAGGGAAACCTCAGTGTCACCACCCTTATCCCAATATGAGCACTTACCTGTACTTCTAGTTATCTCTTACTTGTCTCTCCAATTAAAGTGGAAGCGTCAGGAGAGTAGAGACTGTCATATTCATCATTGCAGCCTCAGTTCTTAGCATAGCACAGGGCAAGATCCCAAAATACCCCAACTATTATTCTGAATGAAATAATAATATATTTGAAGGGACTTTACCAATTCAAAATGCATACTGACATAAGATATTAATATTTTCAGGTTTGTTGTTCAACATATATTTTCACGATTTAAAGATAATTTCAACTTCGTTTACCAAAGATCAAATTATTAGAAAAAATTTTATGTTCCTTATTGTTTATGTATTTCCATAGTGCTAGCTCCCAAGAACTCAATATGGTAAATTATCCTTTTCAGCTCTGAGATAAGAGGAAAAAGATAAATGCGTATTACTTTAGCACTTCACACTTCAAAATTGCTCCTAAAATGCATTCTGAAAAAGGTGACTACTTAATTGCCTTATTTGGCATATCTAAGGAGGAACAAACTAAAGAAAATGTAAGATTAATTCAAAATACCTCTACTGGGGTAATAAGTTACTTTCATTATTGTATCATAAATATGCCATGGCAATCTTATTAACTGATTCAATCTAATTAGTGTCAAAGGCAAGGTGCATGTCCTGAATGAAAGATTGCATTCAACAATCCAAGATACACATAATGAGACACATTTTTCAAAGAAATGTTTTCATGGTGAGGACTTGTGAAAAGATTTTATGGAACGCCAGATTAGTTTACTCCAACATATATTTCCCGAAAATCTATCATGCACACAGTGTACTAAGTTCTAGGCAGGCACAAGTGAATTAAAAGCAAGCTCATCAAAGAGTTTACAGTGGAAAATTAGATATTCTAAAAGAAAATTCTAATTACATGTGACAAGTGCAATGATAAAAGTTTCAAAGGGCTTTCGGGAAGAAAAGAGAGGGATATTTAGCCCTGCTTTGAGGACTGGAGTTGGGATAGTGACAAGAAATATGCAGGCTTCCTGGTTATGGTGATATCTGAGTTAACTGCTAAAGAATGAAAAGTCTGAATCCAAGAGAATGGAAAGAGAACAATCTTTTTTCAGACAAAGGGACTTGTGAAGTTGCAAGACATGAAACTATTTGGTGGGTCTGGGAACCAAAAATAGATCATCAAAGTTGAAGTATAAACTGTGAGATAGGGACTAGTGGAGCATTACATCCTTTTTCAGTGACAGAAACATCCATGCCATGGAAGCCCTTGTCTACAAGAATTAAGAGTGGGTGGTAGAAGCCACCTAAAATATCCCCACAGATGCCGTGTTTTGCACAAAGGAGATATTCTCTGCATGCTATTGCCGTATCCTAAGTTGTGCAAGCATTTAGTAATAGAGACATAAAGATAAAATTAGAATCCATTTAATTTGCTTTTACTAGTTATTTAATGTGAAACCCCTTCAATATTTAAATAATATTGAATTTACTGAAGTATGGTAGACAATACTTGAACCTGAAAAGTATAGAATCAGTGGAACATTCTGCATCCCCCATTAGGCAGGCTTTCACTGATGGGCAACATTGCATCCTATTATTTTATAAAATGTGTCCCGAATCTGGTCAAAACTGTAACTGGTCTAGCATCCAGTCTACCAGATAGTCTAAAAATTAAAGCTGGAAGAGTGAGGTTGCAAGCTCTCTGGTAAAGCTGAAAGATCTTTCTAAATCATTCTACTTGAAACAAATATCACACAGGATATTGCAATTTCCTCCATAATTTGTCATCTATTTTTGTACGCTTCTCCCCACAAGATCTTTTTTCTAAGCTGCAGCCAAAATAGTCTTTTCAAAATATTAGTTTTATCCTCCACTTCTGCCCTTAGTTTAGAACATTTTTAATGGATTAGCACTGCATTTAAGACTAAATATTAAATCTTTAATATGGCCTATCATGCCCTGCATATTCTGTTCTCTGTAAGAATCTCTAGCCTCATGTTTTGCTCCCAGGAATCCTTTCTCAAAATCAGCCCCATTGACCTATTTTTGTGTGTCGCGTCACTAAATTATTGTATGAGACGTCCTCTCTGCTAAGATGTTTTTCATAACTCCCTAACTCTACCCTGTTTCATGAAGTTCATCTGTACTCGACTTTCAGGTCTCAACTAAATATGGTCCCTTACCTAGAGAAACCTCCATCAACCTCTTTCCTGGTCCAACCATCTTTAGGATGTGTCTCACAGCGACATTTACCTCCCCTTCCAAGCACTTAGCATAGATGTAGATTTACACTTTATTATTATTATTGTTATTATCATTTGAATAATGTCTAATTTCCCTTCTAGATACTAAGCTCCATGAGGACAGGGACCATAACTCTTTTTGTTCACTATTGCATCTCCATGGCAACGCCTACTATATAACAGCTATAACAAAAGGTGAAACTCAAACTCACAGCTGAGCAATCAAAGTACAAAATTTGTTGTATGTTAAAAGATTTGCTGGTCCACACGGAGCTTTCAAACTGGTGACTGCTAAGAGGTTCCCTTACTTGTGTCTATGACGTAAAGCGTTTGAAGGGGTGGATATTGAAGGAAGATGTTTGAGCCAGATTTTTAGAAAGTGTTTTGAGTCTTAACTCATTCTCCACCAAAAGAAGTAGTGATATGAGGATGGGATCCTTTCTCTAACCTCAAACTTAGTCAGAGGGGTTTCAACTAGGTCATTCCTAGAGCTTGTTATGTACTTTGTGTAGTTGGAAGGGCACAGAGACTGAGATTCTGACTCACACTTGATAAAAGTAGTGACAGTGGTATCAGGAAGGCCAGCTAAACTTGAGAGTAACTATCTACTAACAGTGGACCAAAGCTGTGTGATTCCTGGAGCCAGATGAAGCAGCCGCCATAGGGAAATTAGCCCAAGAGACAATCTGCCAGGGTTATAGGACCCCAACACTTGGAGGTTGTGGGCTGCTCCACAGTGGGGAGATGTGTCTAAATCTGCAGTGGCTGGCTAAAAGAAAAACAGAGTCTGCGTTGTAACAATTGAGGGACCCAGTAGAGGACACATGAAAGTACCTGTGAAAGAATAAGCTTTAAACTTTTACTACTCAAGAGAATGCAAAGCCATCTTACGTAGTACCAATGAATTAACTCTTTCTGATTTCCTCACCTCTTATCTCTCCAATGTCTTTGTTCCTGATGGAGTTAAAATAGCAGAAAAAGAAGGGGAAGTTGGTGAGTGACAACTGAAAGTCAAAGGACTGTAGCTCTACTTCAAGGCAGGTAGCACCCCATTAGAGCTGGCTTTAGCTGGCAAAAAGAAATCTTATCATTGAATGATGATATCAGTGTTGGTTAATATATTGCATGTTTTTAATAACTAAATTGAAGGTGTATTTTCGTTATAAAGTGACTATTGGACTTTATATTATTTAATAGTGATAAGAAATGTCATGGAGTCATTCTAGGTTTTCAAGCAGGATTAAGTAGCAAACTATATACATTGAGAAGATTTGAAAAGATAGAAGAAAAAATAAAGTTAATTTTATGATTACACCCCGTGAATACCACCAATTCAATGTACCTGTTGCATAGTACTTAATGCGTATTTGTTGAATGAGTGAGCTGCATTTTCATCTTGCCTTCTATTAATAAGCTGTATGACCTCGGAACGTGTCTGATAAAATTGGCCTCGTGTGTAAAAGTAAGAAATTCCTCTGGATCTCACAGTCCATTTCTAGTCTAGAATGTATCTTTCTTTAGTAATCTTAATTGCTTGGAAATCAGTTTCTGGAAAGTTTAGAATACTTTAATGCCCCCAAATAATAACTATTTTGCATTTTTACTATACAGATACCAAACGAATAGATATATACCTAACATCATGGAGCTGAACATTTATCTGAGGATATAGAAAATAGATAATTGCAATATATTTTATACATGTAATGATAGAGCATGGAATTTAAGGGTATCATATAAGACATATTTAGCCCTTTTAAAAAATAGATGTTGGCTCTTTGTATGCATAACCTGAAAACCAGAATTATCCTCAGGATATTGAAAACTTGTAAGTCAGCCTAAATTTGAAAACCAAATAAACACCTATTATTTAATACTAAGAAAGTCCTTTTTTAGCAGCAAGTTTTATACAATAGATTTGTTTCTTTGTTTGGTTTCATGAATTGCTTTGTTTGTGTGAACAATTGTAGCTTAATAACATGTTTTTTCAAGCATCTTTGAACGCTTGACCAATTTAATCTCTAAGTATATGGTTTCAACCCACAGAGGAAGGGCGTGGTGTGAAATGCTTCATTAGTTGTTTAGGGCAGTGTTTCATGAGTAAGTAGGAAATGATATAAGCTTCATTTCTTGAATTTGCTTCTGAGAAAATGGAAACATTTGGCACATTTCTTGTTGCTTCCAATCACATAATTTGTATGGTTTTATTTTGGCATTCTTATCACATTTTAATTAATCTTATAGGCGTATACGATGGATATCATAAAATGTTAACTATGAGAATATAGGTAAACTGTTAAGTAGGTAGATACTGTGAGTGGATTTTATTAAAAAATATCTGCGAGGAAAAATCTAACAAGATTAAACTTTGAAAAATGCAATATAGTCTCTATCTTGGGAAAATTATATGAAAACAGATTTTCAGTAGGAGGGAACAACCTGGAATATTACAGTGCCAGAAGATACCTAATAGTCACAGACAGTAAATTAGACATTAGACATAGTGTGAAAGTTGAAAAAAAAATAAAACCTTAAACATTCATGTTTTGAATTTTCTATTCACATTTATTTTGAAGCTTGTAAAAATTTGAGTTCAACTACGTGAACTTGTGTAGAGCCAAGAGACATAAGTCATAAATCTCCTATAAAAAAACTGGCAACTCACATAGGCCATTGACCCCAAGGAAGGTACCCATTCAAATTGAGAAAACAATGACACAAAAGATTCAGATTATCTGTTTTTATTTTAACACAGCTTAAAATATTTTTTTTTTTTTTATTGGAAACACAGAACTGCATTTTTTAACAGTAATAAAATTTAACAAATTTAATTAACTTTAAAACCCTTTACAAGATTTCAGAGCATTTACTCTTAAGCACTTTAAGACATAAGTGAGAATAGCTTTGTGAATTATATATCATACTAGGCCTATGGTTAGGTACAAGTTTAAATTTTGATTAACTCTGTAGAGAAATATTCTCACTAAAAATTCAGAATAATATTAATTAATCAAAGTTTTAAAAAGTTTAACAACAGAATCAAAGGGAAATGCGTAAGATGCTTTTGTAATAGACTCAGTTGGCATTGGGTAGACTGGGAAAATTGATCCTATGTAACCCAGTGAAAAATAGAGCCTAAGTAACGCAGCATACAAAAGAGATCAAAATGGCAGATAAATATTGGTGAGGTAGAAAGTGGGCCAAAACAAATGCTTCTCTATCCAAAGTACTCTTTCTTCAGAGTGCCTCCGTATATTGAGAAGAAAAATATTTTCATAATATACTCTACATTACACAATGCACTTTAAAGTCTCTCTTCAACATGTTTTATAAGAGTCAATTTAATTCTTTGGACGTTAATCAAAGTGTAAGTATATTATGGATGCCACCTAATAAATGGTCATATATTTAGGCTCCACTAGAACTTATGATTCCTTTAATGAAGATGTCTGCTAGGGATTGAAATTAATAAATAATAACATGAACAGTCATTGTGGATGAGGAAGTCATGAGTTTCTGTCAGTTTGTTATATAACCTGCCAACATCCATGAAATGCACCTGGAATATATCACTAATTCAATCTCTATGCTGGTTAAGTGAACTCTATTCAACACTTTTTGGATGAGAAGAGATGTTCCTGATAATGAAAATAATTAATATTATAATTAATACATACTACTATGTTAGAGTTGTCAAGTCTTTCAAAATATGTCCAATTTGACTATCACAACTACTCTTTCAAATGGGTGTGAAGGAAAAATGATGCCTAGAGAAATTAATTAAAAAGTTTAATATCACAAAACTATATACTTTTTTATTTGGCCTGTCCAGTCATTTCCATTATCAGTTAATAAAAATGCTTTACAGATCTTAAAAATGCCTTGAAGATTTATGCTTTCCTTACAAGAAGATAAGACTTACAAGACTTCATTGGTGCTGTGGTAGCCAGCCTCCAGAATAGCCCCCAGTACTTGTGAGTGTTGCCCCCCTGTATTGTATTGGCAATACCCCCAGCATTGCCCCCCGAGTACGTTGTGGTGTTCAGTCCCTGGTAAGGTCCCTTCCAAAACAGAATCAAGCTGAATGCTGTAACCAATAGGATATCGTGGAAATTACAGAATGTGACTTCAAGGCTAGATCATAAAAGGCTTGTTGACATTGTGTTCTACTGGATCACTCTCTTTGGGAGAATCCAGCTGCTATGTTATAAGTCATCTCCAACACCCCTAAGGATAGGTCCATGTAGTGAAAAACTGAGGCCTCCTGCCAACAGCCAGATCAATTTGCCAGATCTGAGAGTGAGCCCATCATGAAAACAGACCTTCCAGTCATAGCCAAACCTTCAGAAGACTGCAGCCACAGCGATAATCTTAACAGCAACCTTATGATTGATTCAGAGCCAGAACCACTCAGCTAAGCCACTCCAGGATTCCTCACCCACAGAAACTGCGTGACACAATGTTTATTGTTTTAAGTCATTAAATTCTTGAATAATTGATTGTGCAACTAACAGATATAGTGAAAGTCAATAATGGTTTCTTCCAAATTCCTGATATTCATTCCCTCAGAAATATTTTGAGAGTCTATCATGTGCAGACAGAGGAAATAACATATACAATCCCTTCCCTCCTGTAGATTACATTCCAGTGTGGGGAGATAGAAAATAAACAATGAAGTAAATCAGACTGTGGTGAGTGTTATGGAGGATAATAATAAATCCTCTGGCAGGAGGAGAAAGCTTGGGAGTAACATGAACTGACTTATGTTTTAGTGGAATGCCAGGGCTGACAATGCTAATAGGCAGAGTTCAGGCAGCTTGCACTGTTGACATGACTCCCAAACGGCAGCTGGAAAATGCAACCACTGTGTCTAGAAATTCAGCATGGTACCTGATTTTTCATATCAACATTTCCAGTTGAAAATATGGAGCAAGTGTAGCCAATTGCTGGATTCAAAGTCATGTGACTATACTCTAGCCATGAGATGTCAAGTCTAAAACCACGAAGAGTCTGTGTATTTACCTTACTTGCAAACGAAAAAGTTAGCCTGCCATAAAAAGTCAGGGACCATGCTGCCATGCTGAGTCCATTCTGCCGAGTGTGGCCGGAAGTTACCTGCACATGCAGTAGAGTGCATCAAAGGAGAGAAAGCTCAAAGTTAGGAAACTCTGATCCTATGTAGAGCTGCTCATGACCTGCCTATTCTCCCCTCCCAGGAGAGAAAGAGTGACAGGAACATTATCTTGACTCTGGAATGTAAGCAAATCTCTCTAGGGGTGAAGGGGAAGCCATCTCTATGTCTATAACCCTGACATATAAACAAACTCCCTCCAAAGAAGACTTACATGTCCTGGCATTTCTCCATACACAAAAATTAACTGTAAATGCTTTTGCTCAAGGGACTCCAGCTGTGCAGGAATGCAAGAAATCTATGGAAAAATGTCTCCCAAAGCAAGGAAGGCTAGGAAAAAGAATATAAGGCATTTTCAGATTTGGTAGTGAGTTTCAGCCTCTTCTTCAAAAGGCAGAAGATTCTGCAAACATATATAAGGCAAGTCAGATGCTGGATGGACAAAAAGAATGCTAAATGACTGCTAAAATTGACCTCAAATGTGGCTAATTCATTGGCACCACAATGTGGACAGAAACTTAATTTCTTCTCATGTCTTCATTCTCCCATCTTTGGTTGATTTCAATCTCAAGCTGTTAAAAACATAGTAACGGCAGTCCAGGAATCATTTTAAAAAAGTAGCATCAACAACAACAATGGCAGCAGCACAATGATAATAATACATTTTAAAAATAGAAAAGAGACACTATATTTTCCTGTGGCTCTATTTTGTGAATGAGGAAACTTTTATTAGAAGCCTACCAACAGAATTTGCTTCTGGTTCTGTTGTCTAGAATCGGATCACATGCCTTTTTCTGAAACTGGCACTGGCTCAAAGAATATAGATACCAGAATTGACTTAAATTAATCAAAGGTGGATATGGAAATGACCACCAGAGGGCGCAATGTGAATGGCAACTGACCCGGAATTGGAGGATCAAGAAACTCATCCTGAAATACCAGACAGATGATTAGGTAGAAACTAAATAGTTGAAGGGAGAGAAAGAAAGTATTGCAGGTAGAAAACACAGCACAAGAAAAGGGTGGGGCAAGTATAGAATTTTTCCAGGAACTGAAGGGTGTTCAATTTAAATGGAACTTTGGTTTCAAGAGTGTAGTTACCAGAAATAAGACCAAAAAGGCAAATAAGTTTTAACAATGAACAGTCAAATATAAGAATGTTAAATTTTCCTAAGGACTATGTTTGTATACCATACAAAATCATAATTCCAGCACAATTGATTCTATAACTCCATACAACACATATCCTACACTAACACTAATTTCAAAATTTGGAACTACTTTCGTAAAATTTATTTATATTTATTTCTTGGAAAGTCAGTCTTCTGTCTCCTTAACTGAGAGTAAGATTTTATTATTGCATACTATCTTACAAGAGACTTAAATTCAAGATGAGACCAATGTTTATAGGTAATGAGGAAATGACATATATTAATCATAACAAAACAGAAATGTTGGAAGAGATAAAATGACTTCATAGTTTTTCAATAAATTTGTAACCTAATGGTTTTATTACCTCTATAGGATATTTCCTGTCCTTCTTTCAAATATTTTTAAAGCTCTTGAGAAAATATTTTTTTATTTGCTAGGCGATTATTTTGAGTTTCTGATCTTCTTTACCCCATTTGGAGTCACATTGAAAGGGTACAACAGGCAACACAACACAGGAGCATTTTAAGGATAAAGAGTTGAGACTCTGGTTATACTTTCAAGATGCTTTTAGTGAACTACTCTTAAATTAAGGTTCTCTGATGTTTATTCTCATGAGTAGTAAACACAGGAAATATTCAGTCCAGATTATGAGATATTTTGTTCTTCCTTCATTTTTATCCCATCATGATGCAGTAGGGTATTACACTCCATGATAATCTGATTTCATGGACTGTACCAAATGGGAAGCATTTTTCAGAAGAACCCCCTAAATGAAAGTGAATAATAGCTCAAAACACACAGTTAAATTAAAATTTATTTTCATTAGAATTTGATACACAATATGAAATGGAAAAAATAATTTGGAAAAAAGACACATTTTTTACATTCTAAAGCAAAACACACTTGTAATTGAACACACTAGACAGTGAGACATGTTTGATTCTATGGTGCTCCTTGAAAGTAAGTGATCGCTTTGTCTGATTGTAAGAGATTTTGGCTGTTCCATATTTCCCCTTTACTGCAACCCTATCAAATTTTAGTCATAAAAGCATAAATATCATGTGAAGGAGGAATCTATGGAAAGAAATAAGAAGCTTTCATAGAATTGTCAAAAAGCCTAAACTATGATATAATAAGTACACATCTTAGAAAGAGGTAACTATTGTTAGGAACCAAAACACTTATTGTTGGTTAGGAAGAAAAGTAGGTGTCTTTTCACACTTTGTTTTCCATTCTGTGTTTGGGGAAGATACCCCAAAACTATAGATTGAGGACCTTGAGACAGCAGAAACAACTTTCTTTTTTCCAAAAGAAAGTTCTACAGATTTAGGAGAATTTTTTTATCTTGAAAAGATTTGCTTGGTGGGTATCAAGTGATTCAGTTAGCCCGCAAGGAAAAGAAACATAATTTTAATCTCTGGATTAAGGAAGTAACATGAATGCACTACTCTAATTTTTACTCTAGGTTGGCCTGTCCTGCTCACCTCAGTATTACGAAAGTTAAGTATTCATAACAGATACTTCAAGTACGGGTAAAAATTATGGTTTTAACTGGATCATTCAGAACCCAAGTGTAGGAAAATTAGGAGGTAAAGTACACAGCAGACAGAGGAACTGAAAATAAGCCACTGTTACAATGTCATCACCTCTTTGGCATCAGTAATGAGTGTGGGGACTACTGGAGGGAGAGAGAGCAGAGACAACTCCCAGGAAATCATTGTAAGACGTTAGAATAAAATCAAATTATAACTAGAAATTATTGAGAACTTTTCAGTAACATATTTCACCAAAACTGAAGTTCTTTTTTCCCACTCAACATGAGCATCAGACACCAATAATATCAACCAGTATTTTTAGAAGTAAAAATAAGCAGTTCTTTTTTCTTATTATATGACTTTTATTTCTTTGATGATTTCATGATACTGTTACTATTTCTGCAATTTTTTCTCTGATTATACATTTACCTCTGAAACTAAGCTTCTAAAGTAGTGTCTAGCAGTGGAGTATGGAGGTGTAACTGGATTAGGAGGTATGGAGTGTGTTCATGGTTGGTGAAGGAAATAATTAATTTTTCTTTCCTGTCCATATCCAACTCTCTCAATTTCTCATAGAAAGATGCTGAAAATAGCATTTGTACTTAAATATTTATAGCATATCGGCTCCTCGTGTCCTAGAAGAAAGAAGATAAAATTTATTCAACAATGTCCAGCTTGTTCCAATGTATGCAAAGTGAAATAATTCATAGAAGCCTAGAAGAATCACTGAAAAAGATGTCATGAAAAATTTGAAAGCTTTGCGCATTTCGTTATCTTCAATTTCCCTCCCTTGCAAAGTTCCGTTCAATTACCCATTTCTTTATTCTTAGCACATATGTTCTCAATTTGCACTGTATCAATTTGCATTTATTTGTGGCTTGCTGTTGGTAAAACATTTCTTAATGATGTTTGAATGTACATTTATTTTTCTATCTTCACAACTGCATTGAAATTTCGTGCAGGACAAGCACTTTATTGACTCTCTCTGCCCCTAAGCTAGGACAAGTGCTCGATACAAGTTGATTGAAAATGAAAACTCTTGCTTCAAAACCACTCTTTACCACCACACACAGAAACCATAGAGGAAAAGATTGACTAATTGGACCATACAAACATTTTAACTTCTGTGCATTAAATACTGATGAATGAGTAAAATTAAAAAGTAAATTAAAATTGAAAAGATAGAGACAGCATTTATGACAAAGCTTTAATCATTAATAAAGGTGTTAATTTAAGCCAATAGTAAAGAAGTGAATACTCCAATATATAAGTGGGAAGGGGTTATGATCATGAAATTTGCAATAAAGATGATAGGTAGGTAGATATGTATGTACATATATACATATATACGTACATAGCAGAGGGGAGGAGAAATATTCCTCTACCCTTCTAGATTCTTCTGGCTGGTCTAAGAATTAAATTGACATGAGACAGAACAACAGGAGAAATCAAACGAATTTATAACATGTATACATAGGAGAAACCCAGGGAAACTGAGTAACTAACCAAAATGACCAAAGCCACCACCTCAAATAACATCTTCAGCTAAAGACAAAGGAGGATGTTAGGGGTAGTGGTTTGGGAATTCAAAGGGGAGGAAGGCAAGATGGAAAAGCAAATGTTTGGTAAACGAATATTTGCCACGGTCTGCAAAGACAATGAGACACAGAAAGGATTTGATCAAATGGGCCTTGCTAGGTTCCTCCCTGTCCACCACACCTAGTTCATATTGTACTGTAGTTATCTATGGTATTAGCTCCTTCCTGGAACAGACCTTCTATCTGAAATTCTTTTAGGCAGTCAGAGGGAAGGTCAAAGTTTCTTCCTGTGTCTTTTTTTCTTAAAAATAATCAAGCCAGGGGCTGGCCTGGTGGAGTAGTGGTTAAGTTCAGCGCACTCCGCTACGGCAGCCCAGGTTCACAGGTTCGGATCCTGGGCACGGACCTACAACACTCATCAAGCCATGCTGTGGTGGCATCCCACATACAAAATAGAGGAAGATGGGCACAGATTTTAGCACAGGGCCACTCTTCCTCAAGCAAAAAGAGGAAGATTGGCAACAGGCATTAGCTCAGGGCCAATCCTCTTCACCAAAAATAATAATAACAAGCACCAAGCCAAAGAAACATATTTTGGGGTATAAATGCTGCTCCCCTACAATAGACAGATACATATCTATATATCTATATATCTATATAGATATATATATATAATCATATTAAAAATATACTGACACCAATACTAATTGAAGAAACTATGATTTAAACTATAATAAAACATGTGTTTACTTCTTAAATTGGCATAGAATCTAGGATAACAATGCTAAATATCAGTAAGTTTGTGAAGGAATTGGGAACTCTTTTAGACCTGTGGGAAGGTTGCCACATGCTATATATACTTTATGGAGGAAGTTTTCACCATGTGAATCATATATTTAAATACATGTTCAAATTTTGGCACATAATCCTACTTCTAAGAATTTATCATAAGAAAACATTGAGGGGCCAGCCCGGTGGTGCAAGTGGTTACGTGCGCGCACTCCGCTGCGGCAGCCCGGGGTTCGCCAGTTCAGATCCCAGGCGCACACCAACGCACTGCTTGGCACGTCATGCTGTGGTGGCATCCCATATAAAGTGGAGGAAGATGAGCACGGATGTTAGCCCACGGCCAGTTTTCCTCAGCAAATAAATGAGGAGGATTGGCAGATGTTAGCACAGGGCTGATCTTCCTCACAAAAAAAACAAAGAAAACATTGACTGTATTTAATAATATAAACTTGTAGACAATTAAATTTATAATCTGAAAAAGGTGGAGTTTTCAGAAAATTGGTGCTAAACATAAAAAGACAGAGTATTTGTCCACAGATTGCTGGTTGGCACACTGTGTAAACATATCGTATGTGGTGGACTTGGATTTCATTTAAAAAATGAAGTATATATTCTATCAAAAATGGCTAATTTTCATACTTTAAATTTTTATTAAAATAATTATTTCACAATATTTCTTTTATTAGTAATTTAAACCTTGCTAACTTTCGACCATAGACCTTGCCTGCTAACATACAATTATTATCCAAAGACAATCTAAATGAGAGAGACAATAATCAATCCCCTAATAAGATTAGCCTGTATAAAATTGTTCATATTTGTGACTATTTCTACTTTTTTTCTTTTTTTTAGAAAACTGTGTTTGGGATTATTTTAAACTCAACAATATCAGAAATTAGGTAATATCAAATGCAGTGCATATTTTTTCCTTTGGAGAATGATGCTAATGTTTTGAGTAACTGACTTCCAAATTACATACTATTCCATATTAGCTGGAAATATCACAAAAAGTCAGTCATTGATACAAAAGTGGTGTTTTGTGGGACTTCACCATGACAAAAGAGAAACAATTTTTCTAGATGGTAAGTAATCAATCAGCAACTGCCCTAGGAATATAGGAGTAGCATAGACAGATCCCTTTTTGGATAATTATCTTTAGTGGATTAGAGAAAATGGTGCTAACTGTGCAATTGTGTTTATTGTTGCTTTTCCTGGTCCGCATATTTTCAAAATGTTTTTGTGATATAAACATCTGTTTGCTTTGCTTGTGGTGATAATACCAACAGAAAGAAGCTAGACAGAGGTATGCAATTTGTTGGTTATATTTTTCCAAATGCAAAGATAAAGTAATAACAAAAACAGTAATCCTGTTTTAAAGTAGCACAACATATAACCCTTTAAAAAATTTAAGTGCCTCACGTGTAGCAAAATGACTGTGGCCAATTCAAGTGTCTGGCTAGAGGGCATATTTGAGAACATCTCCAGAAAAGATTACCGGAGAATACATTTTAGGAAAAATATTATGGTTGATCACAATATTTAACTTACATATTTATGAAAAGGATGAATTTGAAAACAAACCTAAAGGCCTGATTTGCTTATGTGCAGTGGCTCCCTAACTCTGACGCTCAACTGTGATTTTCCACCTATAATTTTGAGAAGATTTATGGCTATATCATTGTTCTTTTCAATTTTCGTTCTCCTTGGGGCAAGCTGCTCATGTTTTCAACTGCAGTTGAAGTATCTCTTGAAAATAAATAGAAACAGTTGAAAAGCTGCAAATAACTTATTTGCTGGAGATACAAGAAAGGTTCTCCTACCAACTGTAGTTTCTTACAATAGTTCATACTGAGACTCCAAAGACAGCCTGAGGGGCTGAGGCTACAACCCAAGATAAATTGGAGCACTCCTCAAGTCTCTGAGCTCATTGTGAAGGCAACCTCAGCAGTTAAAGAAAGCGAGATGCGGGGCCAGCTATGTGACATTCTGGAAAAAGGAAAACTGTAGAGACAGCAAGAAGATCAATGGTTGCCAAGGGTTCGGATGGTGGGGGGAGAAGGGAGAGATGAATAGGTGGGGCAGAGGGGATTTTTAGGGCAGTGAAACTATTCTGTATGATGCTGCAATGGTGGATACATGTCATTATACATTTGTCAAAACCCATAGAATGTACAACACAAAGAGTGGACCCTAATGTGAGCTATGGACTTTAGTTAATAATCTAGCAATATTGGTTCATCAGTTGTAATGATGATTACATTAGATGGTACATCTAATGGCCACTAATGGCAGGGTGCTGACGGTGTCTGTACAAAATTCATCCCTTATACCACTCAGATCCACTTGTGTCTCACAGTCAGTTAACTCTATGCTGACAGTGCTTCTTCTTGATGGTAGCAAGGCATAATTTCTGAAGAAAAAGAAACTTACAGAGGGAAAAGTAGTGGAACAATCTATAGTAGCCACTGCTAAGTTTGGTACTGAGACGACAAATAATACTCATCTTCTTCCTCTACCATTGGGTCAGGTTTAGGTTCTCACCTCATGGGATAACCCAGACCTTCATTCTCAAGGGACTGAGACCCTGGTTACCATGTCCTTGTCAGACTATGGTTACTTATGATTATCACCCAACAAAGATGTGCAAAGAAGGGACCCAAAGAATCACTTCCGGTCCAACTGTACTCCTTCCTGTTGCTATTGTGTTGCAATTACTCACACTTCCATGAAAACCAATCAGTTACCCCTGTAAGGTGGCAACTCCTTTTGGTGCTTGCTGGTTTACTGTCAGGTGGAGGCCAAATGACCAAATAACACCATTAAGGTTAGATTTAGTGAAACCCTAAAAAAGTTTCAGTTGATCTAGGATGGGCTTACCTGGGAGTTTCTGCTTGGCTAGGCTCTGAAGTTGGAGGTTGGGTTTGGGTCTTCTCTTAATGTGTTCCTTCTGGAACCCAGGCTAATGGGACAGTGCCTAATATATCATAAAAGCATAAGGGTCGAGCAAAAACATGCAAGCACACTGAGGACCTCTGCTCCCATCAAATATGCTTACATTTCTGTAAGCAAATAGGCCCATCCATTGGCCAAAGAAAGTCTAAATTCCAAGGTAAGCCTCGGTTGGACAGGGTAATATACTACCCACAGTGAGTGGAGGAGACAATGAATATTTGCCTGGAAAAATTGATCCAAGTTATCACAGAACCTCCTTGAGTTATTAGATGATTAAATTAATTAATGTTTTAGTTGCTTAGGCAGCTTCTGTCCCAAAACACATACTACATAAGAATTTGCTAAATAAAATTACATAAATAAACAAATAATTTCTCCAGTAATACACATGCCTAGTATTAAAATGAATAGTGTGTCTACTGCTATAACTCTTCAAACCATCAGAAATAACTAACTAGATGATAACTTGATAGAACTAGAAAAGGAAAACCTTATCTGTGTGCGATATGAATATTACACAGTGTTAGGAAGGAACTCTTTCCAGAATACTGAATGCTTAAATTTATTTTTCTTAAATAAAAATTCTTAAGGCTAAAGTAATTCTTCAAGTTCAGTTCAGCTTCCTTAAAAGAAATGTAAGTTCATTACAGTAAAATGTTATTGAGTCAACAGTTTTGAATGCAGCAAGGTAAGTATTGCAATTAAAAAAGCAGTTTTCTGGGGGCCGGCCCGGCGGCGCAGCGGTTAAGTGTGCATGCTCAGCTTGTGCAGCTCGAGGGTTTGCCGGTTCGGATCCTGGGCGCTCACCGAAGCACCGCTTGTCAAGCCATGCTGTGGCGATGTCCCATATAAAATAGAGGAGGATTGGCATGGATGTTAGCTGAGGGCTGATCATCCTCACACACACACACACAAAAAGCAATTGTCTGTATGAGAGAGTGTTGGCAAGGAATCCAAATCAGAGGCTGTAGAGCCATTAGTAACATTGAGAGACACTGCATCAAAAGCATCACTTATGTTTCGAGATAACATTTAAAGTTTATCTTTGGAATTCAAAGGTAATATGTTGAAAATAAGAAAGAAAATCAAAACATCTCTCCAAATCTTGCACTCTTCCTGTGATAACAACCTTTAAGTTGTAAGGTATATCCTTTAAATACTAATGTATATGATAGAGTGTTTTTTCTTTTTAATCATTTTTATAAACACTGTTATTCCATCTGTGTACAGCTGTTTTATGTCTATAAATAAAATAGCTCTCTCTGAGACAATAGTCGTAAATGACTTTCTAACAGAAACTATCCACAAGCTGGTTGTGTGTGACACAAGTAATGAGACTGTAGAAACCCTGAATGGAAAGATCTCACTTTTCTTTAGGTGTGAAATTAAACTAAAGCTATTAAAGAAATCTGCATCCAAGCCTTTTGATGATATACCATTTCTCCCCACGTTATCCAGCCATCCAACTGAAAGCCACTCTGGAATGACATTTAGAAGATACAAAACAGCAGAAATTCAATAAACACAATGTTACTGGTGGGCTTTGTAGCCAGTAGGTGCTGCTGTTGAACAATGGGAATGGGAATCATTTTCCAGGAGCAAAATAACAGACTGACACTTTGATTTTAATGGATCATGAGGTGAGAAAATATGTCTGGAATTTGAACTAAGATTTTAGCAAGTAAGGCTTCCACTATATATTATTACATTTTATCCTATCACGACAAATCTCATGGGAACCCATATGTTATTTAAAATGCTTTCCACAGATTTATTAGACGAGTGTATTATTCTGCTTAAAAGAATTAGGATTTGATGCTCCATTTTGCATAATTTTTCCCATGTGTACCATTGGTAAGATTAGAAAGTTCTTAATGAATACACTGTTCTTCTCTATTTTTAACTGAGACAAATATGCAAGTTGATGACGTCTGCTTTTTCTAATATTAAGCTATAGACAGAATAAGAAATAACTTACTTTAACTGGAAAATACCTGGATTCAGTCACATTCACATGTGAACTATTTTTTCTCAACCTCAATCATTTAAAGAAAATTGATGTCTTCTCTTGGAAGTTATTGGATCTATAAAATTATTACTAGACATTATGTCATTTCAGTGCTCCGGCATTGTGATGATAATGGAGTCCTTCTTTTGTTCCATTTTAAAATCTTCTACAAGATTGGAAAGAAGCATGAGGACTTGTGATATTATTGTGTATAAAATGAAGCCATGTAAACTAACTTCAAAAATAAATTGATCAGGTATAATACTATGTGCCGAATAACTACCTTAAATTAATAACCAGTAGCTTTTGTCAAAGCAGGAGAAAATTTTATACAGACTAAAAGGTTGTAACTTTGTACAAATATATACTTTGTGATATATATGTACACACACACATATATATAAAACACATCATATATATGTACATATATATTTGGGCATATACACATTTAAGACTGATATACATGTATGGCAGATATGATATGTGTGACATATTCTGTATAATATTATGAGTAGCATAATATATATCTACAGCTATGTGTAAAAATTATGAATCCAAATGCTTTCTATTATGGGTTGAATTCTGTTCCTCTCCCAAAAATATGTTGAAGTCCTCACCCCTAGTACTTCAGAATATGACCTTATTTGGAAATAGGGTCTTTACAGAGGTAATTATGTCAAAATAAGGTAATTAGTATGGGCTCTAATCCAATGTGTCAGGGATGCTTATAAAAAGGAGGAATTTGGACACAAGGATAGACACACATGGACGGAGGACAAAGTGAAGCCACACAGGGAGAAGATGGCCATGTGACTGGAGTGATGAATCTACAAGCCAAAAGATGACAAGGATGCAGACAAATACCAGCAGTCGGAAGATACAAGGAAGGATTCTCCACTAGAGTCCTCGGAGAGAGCAAGGCCCTGCCAACACCTTGATTTCAGACTTCTAGCCTCCAGAACTATGAGAGAATACATTTCTGTTGTTTTAAGCCACCCAGTTCTTCGTGTTTTGGTATGGCAGCCCTAGAAAACTAATACACCTTCCCGGGCACTTAAAAAAATAACTCTACTGGCTAATGAAAATGCTTATATGGGGCCAGCCCTGATGCCCTAGTGGTTAAGTTCAGCACACTATGCTTCAGCAGCCTGGGTTCAGTTCCTGGGCACAGACCTACACCACTTACTTGTCTGTTAGTGGCCATGCTGCGGTGGCAGCTCATATACTAAAAGAGGAAGATTGGCAGGAGATGTTAGCTCAGGGAGCATCTTCCTCAGCAAAGACAAAAAACACAAGCTTATATGGATCAAATTTAGTCCTTGAGACTGTTTTACATCCTGAAGCATAGATGTATTTTAATCAAATTTGTGGTGAACACAAATCTGAAATTGCTACTTAATATCATAGATGTCAGCATTAAGGTTTAGAATTATCTCAAAGCCCTGGAAACATGGGTTGAAACCAACAGCTATCATCTTAATGGGGATAAATGAAGTGTGAAAATGCACAAACTCCAATTGATGTTAAAAATTATGGAATGTTTGCTAGTCACAAGTATGAGGCAGCAAGGACACAAATTGCTAAAAAAAATTGACACAATTTTAGAAGACTACATTAAAAATATTTCAATCATAGGAACTATTATTATTCCAGGCTGCGTGGAATAATATATGGAAATCATATCTAATTAGAAATGTCACATTTTAACTGAGATTATGCATACTCTATATACCAGAGGAAAGGCTGTGTGATGTCATAGCAACAAGCCCTGGAGGGAGTTAACTGACCCCCAGTTTAGTACAAACCTGGCTGCAAACTATTTATATATATAATTTATACGAATTCACTTGTCCTCTTGTAGCTCAGTATCATATATCAAATAAGAGGTTTATATGAAATGATTGTTCCCTAAGAATATTTAGGGCCACAAGGTGCATCTATTTATTCACTCATATAACAGGTATTTATTGAATATCTACTATGTGCCAGGAATTGTTGTATATTCTAGAGCTTCAATAATGAAGATGGCAGGTAAGTTTCATTTTGCAGGGAGCTTACTTCAATGTATGAAAAGAGACTGTGAATCAGTGGTAAGTAAAACAAATTAATTCACATGATTCTAAGTACTATAAAGAGAGGGAAAAAGTATGAGGCAATAAAGAATGAACATGTTATATGGGATCAGTAATTTGTTGAGCTGTATGAAAAGCATTTCATGAGAATAGTTTACTGAATTGTGGATATCATCTCGAAAAGAAAACGTTAATATAAGCAATAATAGTACATTTAAAATAGTTGAACAAATACCATTTTTCAGAAGGAGACTTGTTTTGTGTGTACCATAAGGTACAAATAGTACCAGTAGGTAGAAGATAACAGTTATAGTTTGGGATTCAGTATAAGATCTTTTTGAAAATGAAAAATAAAATGAAATGGATTATCTTAATATCATGAGTTCTCAGATGCAAATTTGACAGGATATTATGTCAGATTTTCAACATTGAACATGGTACCTTCTATCTCTAACATTCAGTATGATTCCAATAGCATAAGTAATATTGGGTCTATAAATTTGAATGATGTGCTAATCGCTCTAGAAAAACTCTAAGAAAGGATATCAAACCTATAGAGATTTTCATTTCACTTTACAGGCTGAAAGAGTAATATAATTACTCCAAATGTTTGTTTTACCTAAAGGTGTTGGGGTGTGTGTGTCTGTGTGTGTGCTTCCCTTGAAGCTATATTTAGTCGTTCAATCAAATTTTTGTGGGTAGGTAATTAAGACAAGAGTGTGAAGTGAATTAGAGAAGTGGAGTATCAGCTATTTTAGAATGAAGACATTATGGATAGGGCATTTGAGAATGGAATGTGCCTGAAGGATGGGCACGCAGAGTGCCCGTCTATTAGCTTTGTGTTGAAAGTAGGCTCTCTTTCCTCTGTCTGCTTGCTGCTCTGGGACTGTAATGCATTCTCCCTCCAGAAATGTCAAACTCAGAGATTTAAGGGTGTGATAGACAGACTGTGGAAAAAAAAATCCTGCTACACCCTAATTTTAGGCTTACCCAAAATATGGGTTCGACACAACTCCAAAGACCCACTCTGAATATTTGACTCAAAATCTTCAAAACAATTGTTTCTCACACTAAATTTTGAAATCAACATATTTTATTTTTTAACCAAACCTGCTAAGTTTTATTCTCAGCTCTATGTCTGAATGCCTGGAAGGCCATTTCTTATTCTCTCATCAGCTCAATAACCCATTTATAAATAGATATGATATTTAAAATAGACTCAAAAGACCATGTTAAAATTAATACAGTTTTACATGGTACACTAAGATTTTTGCTTGCTGCCTCATTTAAGAAAAAAATAATCTCAGCCAAAGAATATCTTAATGATATAATGGAATTGTTTAAGAAAATTTAAGTGCCAGCTCTGTCCTGGTACTTTTCCAGAACTGAGTTGATATCTGAATTTGGGCCAGACATTTAAACCAAGAATCACCAATATTCTTTGATGAGTCGTAATTCGAAGGAGACAAGCAATTGTTTACAAACAGTGTGGCATAGCTGATAGGAGCTGCAAGATGTCCTTCTTTGGTTTCTTGAGGAAAGCCATGATCATGTACAACCTTACATGGACAGAGTGTGCACAACAATTTAAAAAAAAAGAGAGAGAGAGGGAGAGAGATTACTGCACTTCCTAGTTTGGTGGAAAAGCAGTGAAATGTGCAGGGTGGTGGCTGACCCATGGCCATGGCAAATTGGTAGATATATGATTGACGTGACCCTGTCTCGGTGGTGCAGTGGAGAGCTATGAACAATCATTATACTACAGACTGCAAGACGGCAATTAGGGGGATTGATAATAGCAGTCGCATCCTAGAAGGGCAAGGATTTTCTTCCTCTTTTTTTATATTTCCCTGGAAAATCTGCTTAAGCAAATGAGGCATATTCCACATTTTTCCACTTGAATTTAAAGAAAGGGGAAAGGAGAATGATGTCACCAATTTTGTGACACAGAAGACCTCTGAATTTCCCTCTTCCCATGGATGCATGGAATATACAGCTACACACAGAACAATTTCCTCTGAGAGAAATCCAGAAACTAGATCTGAGTGAGTCCTATACATCAGGCAACTGAGAAAATACCCATGTCAAAACAGATAGGACAGACTGAGACACACTCTCACCATAAACCTCACCCCAGGCACTGCACCTTCCAATGAGGAGTAAACCCCTAACTCCCAGCTTCTCCCGAAGGAGCAAAGGGTTTGGGCCACACATAGAGCAGCCCAATTTCTAAGGCTGCCATCCAAGTGATGGGTCCCCAAATCACCTAGTTCTGATTCCCAATGGGGCTTGCATTCAAGTGTCCCACAGGACTACAGCAAACAAAGAAGTTGTTAACTGTGTGCATGAGCACTCTCCATGGCTATGCCCCCCAGGCTCACTGCAGGGGGAGCAGACAAAAACATCCCTCTCTCAGTTTTTTCCTGAAAGTGGTTGACTGCCTACTTTCTTTACCAGCTGCTGTCTGAGGGCCCAGCTTCTAATTAGCTTGATCTAGGTGCAGACTGGGATCCTGCCCAGAGCCGAAAGAGCCAGTGGGCACTTCCCCATATCCTCCCCCTGGCTTGCTCTAACAATAAAACCAAGTGTTCAGCATCACCCTAGAAGGAGCTTGTCCACATGTCTAATGCTACAACACTTATGGCTGTCACCTAAAGGATAGGCCCCCAAATCACTGATCTCTGATAGCCAATGGGGCTTGCATCCATAAGTCACACAGGACAAGAGCAAACAAAGAAGCAATTTTTAAATGGATGCATGAACTCTCCCTGTGGCTACACACTTGGGCTCACTGCAGAGGTTACAGCCAAAAATGCCCATTTCCCACTTTCTCTTTGGAAAGGAGTTGACTACATACTTTCCCAGCTGCTGCCAGAAGTTCCAGTTTCTAATCAGCCTGCATGTGGGACCAGACTGGGATCCTCCCAGGATCTTGAAGGAGCTGGTAGGCATGTCCCCTGCCGTGTCTCCCTGGATTTCTCCAACAGTAAAATCAAGTCTCCAGCTTCTCTCTGGAAGGAGTCTGTCCATACACGTATCACCCCAACTTTACAGCTACCACCAGAGGGACTGGCTTCCAAAACATCTTGCTCTAAGAGGTGATAGGGCTCAGCAATCACAAGTCCCCCAGGATAACACAAAACAATGAGATGGTTCTATTAGGGAGCACAAACATTTCCAGCAACTGTTCCCTCTGGCTCAGTACACATAGAGTGAGCAAACACCCAGTCCCAGTTTCTCCCTGATAGGGCCTAGACTGTATATCTAACATCGTGACTTTCCCAGCTGCTGCCTGAAGCTCAGGTTTCCAATTAGCCTGCACTGGGGAGCTGAAGGAGTAGGCAATTAGTAGTCCTCTGGGATCCTGAGCAAGCATTTAGGCATTTCCCACAACTTTGGCACACTGACAGGTCTTGGCACATCCTCAACTAGTGGGAGCCACTAAGAGCAAAGACAGTGGCTTAGACAATCACAAATGTTTGAGAGGCAACCAGGAACTCAGGCCAGGCTGATTGACTAGGTTCATCTCCTACACAAGACCACCTGTCAAGACTGAGGTGTTTTATCTAATGCACAGAAACCAACACAGTTAAGGAGAATAAACAAGGAATGTGTTCCAAACAAAAGAACAAGATAAATATCCAGAAACTAACCTTAATGAAATGGAGATAAGTGATTGACTTAATAGAGAGTTCAAAATAATGGTCATAAAGACCCTAACTGAGATCAGGAAAGCAATACAAGAACCAAGTGAGAGTTTCCTCAAAGAGATAAAAAATATGAAAAAGCACCAGATAGAAATCATAGAACTGAAGAATATAAGAACTGAACTGAAAAAATTCAATAGAGGAGTTCAACAACAGACCAGATCAAGCAGAAGAAACAATCAGTGAACTCAAACACAGGGCAGTGGAAATCATGTTATTGTGTTGTTAACATGACGGAAGTGCAGGAGTTTAGTCCCCCCCCCTTCGTATCCAATATGTGTTGATATAGACATAAAAATATTATGTAATATCAAAAACATAAAATATGTGATAAAAACATAAAATAAATGAACATTAAATAACTCTAATAACTGTTGTATCCGTATCTTGCTCCTTTATATTTCCCATTAGCACATTTAGACTTCTCTATTATTTTGAAAGAATATGCAAAACTTCTTTAAGCAATAGGATTTGTACCCCAGCAATGCCCTCTGATTGGAATATCCCTTTCTCAATGTGTTGTTAATGGCCTTCAGGAGGAGGTACAAACTCTTTTTAATGGGCCATAGAAGTCTATTTATGTCCTTGCTTCTATCATCCACCACAAGATGTTGCCTTACTACTCTCTACATATGTTGTGTCCTGTAGTCATTCTGTGAATTATTAGGTACTGCTAGAATTCTTGTCTCTGTTTGCCACCTCCATGCTTTTGTATATGTTCTAGCTGCCTGGAATACCCTACATCTTACCTCTCAACCTGCCCGCCTACACATTAGCATGTACACATGTGTGTGTGCACACACTCACACACGCTAATTTGGACTAGATTTTTCCCTGAGGCTGACCCTGAGAAAAAGATTTGAGCACAAGTATTTTATTTGTGTCTCCAAGAGCTAACACAATGCCTGTGATATAGTAGATGCTGTATCCCACGAATTTATGAACCAAAGAATGATAGCTTATGATGACAAATAATAATTTACTAATATTTGTTTAGTATGCTCACATTACTAAAGTGGCTTTATATCCACCATATTAATTAAGCCAGTTGGAGTCCATTTCCACCTTTTTGCTAAACCAAAACTAATAGACCACAAAGTAAAAATGTAGACAACATTTTGGAAATTTCTGGCTCTGCAGTTCAGTTCAAGAAAGCTGAAGTTGCTTGGCAAGCTTGAAGAAGAAGAGCATATTTAGCATTAGCCTTTATACTCTCCAGGCTTGCTTTTACAAAACCAGCTGGCTTCCATGCTCATGTAAGCCCAAGGTGTCTAAGTGAGAAAATCATCTCCATAAGACCCTGCAGTGTCTGTGCTCAATTTCTATTTTAATTGTTGATATTGTATCCTCTAAGCCAGCGGCTGAGTTGCAATATTCTTGAAAATGTGCTCTCTGGCATTCTCACTCTGCATCTTGACTCTTACTCATTCTGTGTATAGTTAACCCTCAAATGATAGATTGCAATGCTGAAAGGGACTTGGGAGTCTATACAGTTTGAATTTCTTGTTTCACAACTAAAGCTGAGAGGATTAGCTTGCCCAAGTTCACCTAGCAGAAGAGGGGTAATAGTTAAAATATTTAACAACTTATACAGCTGAGTATCAACCAATGAAAATGGGGCATCAATCAATCAGAACGGGCACTGGTCACTGAGCACAGCCATGCCAGTGACCAGAGAATAAATATGGGCCCTTCAGCAAAGACTGTACCATATTTCAGCAGCTTATAATGCTGCTGAGTATGCACCACGTCAGCTTGTTTTATGCCTGCCCTTCTTGTGCATACTTGTATAGTAAATGCAACTGGTATCTTTAAGATGGGGAATTCATTATTTTATACTTGTTTTCTTCTTAGTCAGAGAATAATCTGCCAGCAGGAACTACCCGTAAGCAGTTTGTGTATATAGGCTGGAAGTGGTGTAGTGAGGAATGTGGAAAGATACTTGTTTTTCAGAGTTAGTATCACTCTGGCTTATTTCTAAACTGCACAGAACATTCCTAACCAAATCCAACAAGTCTTTAAAGTAGAAATAAAAGCAAATAAGTGAACAAACAAACCAAAAAATGATGTCTAAGACAAAGTAAGTTACTAACGCATGATGGCTCGGGTATAATTAAACTGAGTACCATAATAGTATGAAAACTCAAATCAAAAAATTCATGAAGTAATGAATAGCAGTGAAAAGGATGGTCTTGGAGCAATAATGGAAATTAAATACTGTGTCTGAAATTCTTCATTTTATTTGCTTAAAATGCCTCTGAAAGTTTCTGAAAAATAATCCTCACTGTTTTCTTAATCTTGCTATAGGTTCATTTCTCTAAACATCTTCTGACACTCTAAGAAGTGTTTAAAGGGGAAAAAAATAAGGCAAATACATCACAGCCTATTTTACATTAATGCTATGAGAGTTTTACCTTGGAACTTAATGTGCAATTCTTTATTTTAATGTACCAATATTATTTTTTGAGGAGATCATTTTTGGAGCTCTCATTGGAACATTAATTTTCATAGAGTTCCATATTATCGCATTTGTTAGCAGGAAATTCAGCCCAATGTAGCTTGGAAATAGTGATTGCTTTCTGACTGGAAATAAGGGTGGTTGTATTTGGAAATGATTCCTTCCCAGTAACAATTCTTTGTCCTAGCAACCCCAATTATAGACTCTGAGTATTGGTACCTTGCTTCCTCTAAGAAAGTTATAAGGAATTTTTTAACTTTGTTATTGAATTTGATTGAGTTCTCATTTTTCTTTTAGGTTAATACAGTTCCATCTAGTGATTCTATTAAAAGCAATAAAAGTAATTATTTTTTAAGTTTGTGTACAAATTTCGGTGTGCACACACACACACCATGCAAACTGCTTTTTTTGACAAATAAAAGTCAAATTTTTAGCTAGAAGGCTATTAAAATATTTAAAGCATCATAAAGAGAGAAGCTTTGAATTGGTAGACATATTTTTATTTGTAATCTATCTCCCTAGTTAGATGATAGGCTCTTCGAGGTCAGAGAGCTCTGAAATGGTTTTACTCTCACTTGGGTTCTCCTCCATCTGGCACAATGGCTTGCATATTGATGGATTTTCAACAATAGTATCATGATTTAAATTATTGAGCCTCTTTAGCAAACAGGACTCTTCTGTGAAAATTAGAGATGGCGTGTGCTTAATGCTTACCCAGAGATGTGATTTATAGTAGAGACTACTGTTATTAATAACAATGGGATGCATTCTGTGTTATAGAAATCTTGTTATTATTCAAATATATGTAAAAGGTTGGGAATACTCCACAGAGAGATTCTAAATATATTGTGTGATAGAGAACAATGTTTGTAATAGATCATTTTATGAACTTTTTTTCATATAATATTGGCTGTAATGTATGAATTTTGTACAAAATGATTCTTAGCATTTTCAGAAGAATGGTGTGTATCATTGAAGGATTCTTAGCATATTTATTTTGCATTACTATGCATATTAAAGTGTAACCATGTAGAACAATAATCAATAGTATGGTGGCATTCATATTTTTAACTCATGCCAGGCTGCCTGGAAATGTTTTTTATTTAATATTGTACAGAAGTTAATGATGAATGATATGCATAAATGTGCTCATTTGGGAATTACATTTAGCTAGTACTTGAATTTCAACATAATCAAGCAACTTAACTTTGCAAAACACATGATTTCTCTAAGAATGTTGCATAGAAGTTTCTCTTACTCTTCCCAATCACCCTTTTGTAGGGGCTGGGGCATCAGAGAAACCTAAAAATATCCGGGAGAAACTGCTTAGTGTGTTGCTGTTCCTTTTTCGTATTTGCCCATATCAATTTTATCATGAAGTTTATATTTTTAATTTCCTAGGCATTTCTTTTTTAAAAAATCAGAAAAATAATGAAAAATAATAACATGAAAATAAACTTGAGGTCAAAAAAACTTTTTAATGAGCATAAGCATGACTGATGGGATGGGTCATTGCAAGGTCTGTCAAAGATCTGTCACCTTTGTGGATGATTGGCACATTATCTGCACCTTTAAAATATCACTTACAATTTAATGTATCACTTACAATTTAATGTGTAAACTCAAAAACACCCTCCAGAGTTGGTGGGGAAAGTGAGAGACATGTAAAAGATAAGTGGAAAATTTGGTAAAGCATGACTATAAATTATGTAAGATGAATTTCTGTAAATGAACTTAATGTTCAAGGAAAGTGATGTCACCAAAATAAAAAAAGGCTTCCAGCAAAAAGCAAAAAATTAGAATTAGTAGATCATAGACAACTGGATGACTACTGATTAACCAACTACACCTCCTGAAGTTTTCGCATCAAATTAACTTTTGAAAACATTATATCAAAAAATAATTATTTTCCTTTCCTTTTTAGAATATAGATGTACATATATACACATATATACAGAGAAATACATATATAGATGGATACACGCATTCATAGAGAGTGTGTACATTTTTACCCAAGGTATCCATTTAGAGAGTAAAATTTCTTAGGCTTCAGCTGTGCCCTAAATTTCAGCTTAGAGCCAAGTTATATGACTGAGTATGAAAGTATGGGCTTGATAATAGGTAACCTGACAGAACTTTAATTATCCTGGTGTTATTTGAATGCTACTATAGTTAATTCACTCATACACTGATAACAAAAGCAACAGTGACTTGTAACCTACAGCTAACATAGGTTTATTAACTCCTACAATTTTGATGTTTCATTATAGCTTTTGACACCTTATTTTGCCTGACTCCTTTTCTGTACTTAATTTTGATTTACTTCAATACATTGAGAAAGGATATTTTCTATTTAATTTATATTACTTCCTTATCCCTTCTTCTCCCATAGGGGCATTACTTTTAGTTAACTCAATGCAATGTGTTTTTACTCAGTGAGTGATGTCTTTAGACAGGACCCTCAACTCGATCTGATTCATTGTGTCTATGTCATATGATTACAACTTAGAAGCCTGTGAGATAACCAGCTATCTTAAGATGTTTCCTCATAATATTACCATGTCTAGCAACTTTAATGGTGAATCCTTAAGTTAATCAAAGAATTTACTGTATACAAATGCAAATACAACAATACAAATGTTGACTAAAACTCTATTAAAAATCTCTTTCAAATTAATTGCAAGCTTATGAATTTCAAGGCATGTATGTCCAGTTTATATCACAATCTGCAGCACAGATTGTACCCTAGCTTGATGAGGACAGGGCCATGTCATATTTTAATACTCATGGACCTGGTACAAATTTGGTTTGTTAAAAGTAGGAGCAAGAGGGGCTGGCCCCGTGGCGTAGTGGTTAAGTTCACATGCTCCCCTGGGCGGCCAGGGGTTCCCAGGTTCAGATCCTGGGCACCGACCTCCACACTGCTCAACAAGCCATGCTGTGGCAGGTGTCTCATGTATAAAATAGAGGAAGATGGGCACAGATGTTAGCTCAGGGCCAATCTTCCTCAGAAAAAAAGAGGAAGATTGGCAACAGATGTTAGCTCAGGGCTAATCTTCCTCACAAAAAAAGAAAACTAAAAAAAGTATGAGTGAGAGTTCACATGAATTTATGTCATGATTTAGGGAGCAGGATTTGATGGGGATTGCAAATAACTATTTTGCTTTGTGGAAACTACATATTTTGAGGATGTTCAATTAATCCCTACCTTTCTCTGTCTCCATGTATTGTTATCTCATTGACTCCCCACAACTCTGAGCATAATATTTTGTCATTCAATCATTTTCTTGTTACTTCCAGGATAATGTCTGCATTTCCAAGCATTAATTTAATGCTTAGAGTCTACAATTGGGCCCCTCTTCCCTTTCTAGTTTTATTTCCATTTTTTTGTCCCAGCCAAACTCATCCTGAGGTTGCGTTTGAATCTTCTTTTGTGCCCTTGCTAACTGTGTTTGATTTACTTGGTGAGGAAAAGCATGGAGTAAGTAACACACATAGATAATCCAACAGAATAAAGCTCAAATGCCACCTCTTCCAAGATACTTTCCCATCCCCATCAAAGAGAGTAGAACTTCGGCTCTGCTACTCACTTCACTGAGATGACATAATGAATCTGCACTGTAGGGATTTGAATCGTGTCTTTATCAGGTATGAGCTGTGGAACCCTGAACATGTTTCTGTACTCTCTTGTGTCTCAGTTTCTTCCTCATAAATCTGAATTGTGAAGATGTTGCAGGTCTATAACCACTTATCCAATTCTGAAATTCAAAACTCTCTGAAAAATAAAAGCTTTTTCTGTTAACTCAGATGGCTGCAAATTCAACCTAACCTAAGCTCTTTCAGAAGCAAAAGCTGACTTGAATTGATCTTTTACTCTTTATCACACTTAGTATGAATATTCATGTTTTACTGAAGAAATACTAGTGTATTTTATTGCAGTTTCCTTTCCTCCCCCCAAAAATGCCTTTTTGAATTCTCAATAGTGGTGTGTAAACAAAATGTTTAGAAAGCAATGAACTGGAGCCCTAACAATTGGGTGATGACAGTCTCAGCCCAGCCTAATTGTATATATCCAGCATAAGCCTTCCACCCCCTCATGCCCTGCATTTTCCAGAACTTGTACATTAAATTTAAAATGATTGCCTAGATTAGGTAGTCACTATCTTGATAAATATGCCTTAATAACAAACTTAATGGAAAGCAAATCTAATATAGACCTAAGGGAATGTAACCTGAAGTTCTCTGTTTATTTAAGGACAAATACAGCATATGGGAAGTGATGTTCTCCATCAAAAAGGCTTTTAAACTAGGAGGAAAAAAAAAGTGAGCAGAAGTAGGTACATTAGAACAAACATAAGGAAGATCCAAGCTGAGGTTACATTTAAAATGTGTCTTCTCTTTCAAACTTGGACCATGAATTTCACTACAATTCTGATTAAGTCTTCCTTTTTTAAGCTCTCCTTAGGATTCTCTCATCTCATACTAAAAGCTTCTCTTTTTTCTTGTATAAGCCAGACAGAATTTATATTGAGCCCATCCAAGTTACCACACATCAGTCAACCTATAAGTGGGGCCTAGGGGAAGTCTCAAGTGGGTCGCAATTATCCAAGAATATGCATATAGCATATGGCATTTTAAAAGCCTGGGGACTGTGGGACAGTTGTACATTCAGCCTCTTCATCCAAAGAGTTGAGGACTTAACTCCGTAATGAGAAAACCAAAGAATCCTAAATGCAGAGGCAGATGGAGTGGAAAAAGTAGAAAAGAAGAGCCGTTGTTTCCTTTAACCACTCTCAATTGAAAGTGACCAGCATCACTGGTAAACTCCCAGATCCTTATTAGAGAAAGAAATAGATAGCAGGTATATTAATCTGCTTGGGCTTCCATAACAAAATATGGTGCTTTGGGTGGCCTAAACAACTGAAACTTATTTTCTCACAGTTCTGGAGGCTACAAGTCCAAGATCAAGTTGCCATAAGCGTTGGTCTCTGGTGAGAGCTCTCTCCCTGATGTATAAACAGCCACCTTCCTGCTGCACCCTCACATGGCCTCTTCTCCATGTGCCAAGAAAGAGAGGGATCTCTGGTGTCTCTTCCTCTTCTTATAGGGACACAAGTCCTGTTGGATTAAGGTCTCACCCTCGTAATGTCACCTTACCTTTATTACCTCCTTGATGGCCCAATATCCAAATACAGCCACATTGGAGGTTAGCTTTTCAACATAGCAATACTTTAGGTAGAGTAGCAATATAATTTACTATCCAAACTGGGACAATCTTGAGAGTGAAAAGGGACACTATTTAATTATGGCAGAATAATAGCTAACAACGCTTTGGGGAAAACTGGGAGGTAAGGTCGTTGTTTGTCATGTTTGGTTCAGGAATGGGCCTATGATCCAATTTGTGACAGCATGTTGTAAAGGTATTTGCTGGGGGCTTTAGGAAAGTCCTTACTTATTATCCTCCTTTGGACAGTGTCTTCCCCCCATGTAAAAATTTTAACAGCTGCTATTATTTTGTTACCACCGGAAGATGAAGTAGCCACCTGGAGAGAATCTTAGGGAAGTAGAACTGGAGGTGCTGGAGGATTGAATAAATCAATCCTCAATCTCCAAATTATCCCAGCACATGCAGCTGCACTTCTAGGTATAGGAAAATTTTCTTATATTTTAAGTTAGTTTGAGAAGGATTTTCTGTCACAACAGGAAGCATTGTAAATGGTTTGGATTTGCTTTGGAGAGGTTGTGAAAACAATTTTTCTGTTATTATTTATGGTCAGTTGCAGAATCCTAGTTTCTCTGAACCTCAGTGTCTGCATTCCTTTCTTCCATTTTTTTTTTTTTTCTTTCCTTACCACTATTATCATTCCTTATTGGCTTGGTTCAGGTGACTCCACTATGGTCCCCAGTCTCCTCCAGCTTTCTTGGGCCTTAGAGCTTGTTCTGCAGACTACATTCATAAGCCTGCTTCAGACTCCAGCTTTCTAGGACACTGGATGCTTCAATTAAAAATAATTGAATGGGGCCGGCCCCGTGGCTTAGCGGTTAAGTGCATGCGCTCCGCTGCTGGCGGCCCGGGTTCGGATCCCGGGCGCGCACCGACGCACCGCTTCTCCGGCCATGCTGAGGTCGTGTCCCACGTACAGCAACTAGAAGGATGTACAGCTATGACGTACAACTATCTACTGGGGCTTTGGGGGGAAAAATAAATAAATAAAATTATTAAAAAATAATAATAATAATAATTGAATGGTTTGGGGCTGGTCCCATGGCTTAGCGGTTAAGCTCGTGCGCTCCATTACTGGCGGCCCGGGTTCGGATCCCGGGCGCGCACAGATGCACTGCTTCTCCAGCCATGCTGAGGCCGCGTCCCACATACAGCAACTAGAAGGATGTGCAAGTGTGACATACAGCTATCTACTGGGGCTTTGGGGAAAAAAAGGAGGAGGATTGGCAATAGATGTCAGCTCAGAGCCAGTCTTCCACAGCAAAAAGAGGAGGGTTAGGATGGATGTTAGCTCAGGGCTGATCTTCCTCACAAAAAAAAAAAAAAAAATTGAATGGTTTAAACACAAAACACAGAGACACACAAAGTCTTTGGGGATTTTGGAGTGTAGAAGAATGAATTACTGTAAGGGTAACATAGAGTAATCCTAATTGGTGGCTGCATTTGAGGAAACAAGTAGCTTTTATCAGAATACTTACAAAATGATATTTTTCAAGTTATTTAGGGTCAGTTGAGATATTTTTAAACTGACTCCAACTTCACAGATATGTCTATTTCTACATTCACATCTGAAATTGTCTCTCTCCCAATCTCTCTCTCTATATATATATTTACAAATATGTATATTACAAATAGTGTATTCTCTATATCAGTTTATCTCTTCTACAAATCCTCAATATAATATTAACTATCCAAGTAGGGTATAACAAGGTCATTTTAGAAAATATCCCTAACATTGTAATTAGTAACTCTTACAAAGACAATTAATTAACTGTGGCTCGTCTCTAGATTTAAGCCACAAAATACAACATAGGCAGAGTTAGAAACATAATGTTTTAGATTACTGGCTGTAGTACAATCAAGTGATGACATTCTGAATTCAACTCATAATGATACTTTAATCTCTTCCAAGTAATTCTGAATGGGAACAGACTGTTAAAAAACAAAGTTTGATTAAATTCGAAGATCTAATTGGATTTATTAAGTGATCTGTGTATCGGTCAGCATCCCATGTAGCAAGCTGAAGGATGATCCCAGGGGTTGTACAACATGGAAGGTTTTTATAGAAAGAAGGGTGGGGCAAGCAAAAGAAAAGAAAGAATTATTTGTAGGCCAGGCCATCTTGTCTAGGGGGAAGGGAACTGCAGGGGTCTTTATCACACAGATTGCCTCTTCTTCTTCTGGGGCAGAGATAGAGAGCGTCCACATGACAGATTACTTTACTATTACTTGATCAGAAATTCCAGGTGGGTTGATTAAGATTACATTTCTGGGAGAAGTTGAAACTGCAATTGGATCAGGTATTAAATCTAGGTTTGGTATCACGGGCTTCAGCACAAATGACACCATTTTGGGCCTGTGGTTTTCTTTTTAACAAGACTAAAGGTAAAAAATAATGCAAAAAATAAAAAATTAATTCAGAGAATTGTAAAACCTTTGCCAGACATCAGAGTGACAGATACACCTACCTATATCCCAGCATGCATTCTCCATTTCTTCCTTTTAATCAATACACCTCCCACCCAGAGTTTAAACTAGGGACTGCATTTCACAACTTTCCTTGCAGTTATGAGCAGTCACATAAATGAGTTCAGGCCACTTGGGGGTGGACAGAAATGACGTGTTCCACTTTTAGGCCTTGGTATTAAAATATTATGTATAAGTGTAATATTATGATTAATAATAAGAAATATATATTTGGTCTTCATCGCTGTTCCTGGCACAGAGCTCCTAAAACTCTTGGAATTTCCTAAGTGATGAGAGCAATAAAGGTGGCTCTTGTTATGTTAATGAGGTGACTTTTGGACCCCCACCTAAGGCTGGGGACTGGTTGCCAGGGGAATTAACCATGCAATTAGAGAGTTGGAACTTTCAGTCCCATTCCCCTGTCCTCAGGAGGGGCTGGAGGTTGAATTGGTGGCCAATGATTTAATCAGTCTTGCCTTTATAAAGAAGCTTCCATAAAAGCCCAAAAGTATGGAATTTGTAAAGCTTCTGGGTTGGTGAACACATGGAGGTACTGGGAGAATGGCACTCTTGTGTCACCCGTGCATTGGTGCATTCCCTAAGCAGGTCAAAGAAAGTTTAATAATGCTTACAACTCCCTCAAGGTTGTTTTTCAGAGCTATGTTAGAAAGAGATGTTAGCGTCAACTGGCCTGAACCAAATGGAGCCCGACTGCAAGGGCAGTGCCTGGGCAGATGACCTGGAGATGACCAGAAAATGCCCTCTGCCTCATTTTAATACTAGAATCTCCACCCTAGGAGGAGCCTAGGACTTATTAGCATAACATGTGAGAGCGTGTTCTCACTCTGTGGCTACACAAGCTAATACTCACCTCTACATGTGATGACAAAACATCTCTTTTAAATATTCATTCCTCATCTGAAATAAAAAACACCTGCTTCCCTTTGTTCAGGGAGATCCATGACTTTGGAAGTGATTCTGCATGGTCTTCTATTTGCTGCAAATATATTCTACTTTGTATGACAACTATGTCTGGTGGGGAATCTGATTTTAAGTCACCAGGATGTGAACCCACTTTGGTAATACTTGGAGAGAGCACGGAAGCTCTGCCTCCTTACCCCAGACCTTGCCCTGTGCATCTCTTCCATCTGCCTATTCCTGAGGTATATTCTTTTATAATAAATAGGTAATCTAGTAGGTAAAATGTTTCTGAGTTCAGTGAGCCACTCTAGAAAATGAAGGGAACCCAAGAAGGCGGTTGTGGAAACCTGCAATCTATAGCCAGTCTGTCAGAAGCACAGGTGACAACCTGGACTTGCGATCCGTGTCTGAAGGTGGTGGTGGGGGCAATCTTGTAGGACTGAGCCCAGTAGATAATACTAGAATTGAGTTGAATTGTAGGACACCCAGCTAGTGTCTGAGAGAATTCTTTGGTGGTGTGGGGGAAAAAGACCCACACATCGGAAATGGACACAGCATATTAGTGAGCTACCCTATTCTCTTTTCTTTGCTGTGAGCTGGAATTTGAATGTGACTAGACTCATTCCTAGTGATGCAGAAGAGGATCATGCCTACTGATGATGGAGCAACAAGTTGAACCCTTGATTAACTTTGTAGAGTCGTGCTGAAGTACCAACCCTCTTTTATAAGCAACAAGATTTTTTTTGACACCAACTTAGCTTTCAGTCTACCTTATATACTCAGTAAAATTCGTTGTCATTTTAGTGCAAATATCCAAATATTTGCATATGGTAAACAAATCATGCCTTAATCTTTATGCTTTAATTTTGTGTGAGTCCAACATAAGATGAAATGCAGTCTTTTCTAAAATTATTAAAAAATATTAATCCTAAAAATGTAGCTGAATGAGACACACACATACACACACACATACATACACACACTTCCACACATATGAAAAGAATACAACAAATAAACCTTAACTATTTTTATTCATGTAAGAAAATCTTACTTCCTTGAATACGTCTAATGATAATTTTTTCTCCAGGGCCTACCTGTCAGAGAAATTTTAGTTTCAACAATTACGAGGAACAGGGCATAATAGAGATCTCCTTTACCATGGGATTTAAGAAGATCTGATTTATCCATTTATTTCCAAGATAGGCTTTCCAAAATCGAAATTGTACTGAAGTTATGGAATACATTTAACTTTCAGGAGGTATCGCAAAATAAGAGCTTATGAGAATGAAAAGCCTGGCACCCTCCAGAGGTACAATATCCATCTCCTATTCGTTGTCTCCATTTTCCCATTCACATGAAATTCTTGATAATGCTGTAGGCAACAGAATCGTCTTCAGTTACCAATGGACAACAGTGATATATGCATGTTGAAACTTGATCAAGCTGCACTTAATAAAAACTTGAATCTCAATATCCATGTTGAGTTAAAAAAAGCATCGTATTTCAATGGGAAATTTTTGTTTTGTTAATTTTATAGTGAATGCCATTTTCCCACACATCTCATCCTACTGAATAAATTTGTTTATTAGCATAAAAATAATAATTCATATAATCCTCATCTAGATGAGTACTCAATTTTTCTGTGGCATCATGGTGCATTTTTCAGATTTATTTAGCATTTTAAAAATGAGTTTCAACCATACCTTTGATTTCTTCTGTCAAGTAGAGTCAATTCAAAGATCAAGAATATGCTAGGTATCCTGAAGTAACAAGAACAAATAAGAAATATCTGGCTTGGAAGAAATATATCCACATATGATTTTATATAAACACAAACACATGTGTGTGCATATACATGTATATATATGTAACTATATATTCAGGTATGTATATGTGTATATATATGTATATATGTATTGACTATTCAATTGATAATATACAAGTAGGTGTCAATGTATATTGACACCTACTTGTATATTGTCAAATGCATGGGCAATGCAACAATATTCATGACAGAAAAAGAAATGTCATCAAAATTCCAAGCATCTTCAAAATGTCAACTATTGTGATAGGTTGCTAGCGATTCTGATATAAAATAATCTTCATCTTCAAGGAGTTTTTCATTTTACAGGGTTTTTAATTTTAATTTAGAAAACAAAACCTGTTTATAGTTCAGTGTGATAACTGTTATCATACAGATAAATACTGGGTGTTATGAAATTTCCAGTAAGAGGTATTTAACCAGGTCTGATGTGGGAGCGAGTAGAAGAGGTAAGATTTTTAAAGTGCTAATTTCGAGATTGTCTTCAATTGCAAACAGGAGATAGAAAAATACACACCCCAGCTATTTCGACCTATAAAAGAAATGTCTGTGCAAAGACAGAGCAAGCGAGGGTTGCATGTAGGTTGATATGTGTGGAGAATACTGTGCAGATGTGGTCGTGGTCATTCTTGGAACCAGATGCTTCTACTTCACACCCCCAGCATCTCTGTTTCCATCCTCCCAGCAACAGTTTTGATCATACAACAGCCAGCATGGTAAAGAGGATAATTTTATATTAAAACAAACAAAAAAAGGAACAAAAATCACTTTAAACTGATAACTAATTTGATGGGGGACAGGGAAGGGGAGAATGGAATAAAGTTTTCCAATAAGAATTATTTTTCTCCTTAATAAATAGTTTTCTTGTTCAGTGTATCATAATTATTAAATGAGAGTGCCAGTGTAGAGAGATAAATATGTCTTTTACTTTGAAGATGGTATGCCAGGCTCAAAGTTTGTTACTAAAATTATACACTTAAAAATTTCCTATGATTTTTCTTTTAGTTTCTTATTCACATCCTGGTGTTTAAAACATAGAGACATAACTTCTGTAAGTGTTTATGCTGAGAGTGTTTGAAATTCACTGAAGTCTACACTGCAAACTATAAACACAATTTCCACTTTAAATTGCAAAGTATTTTTCTTAAGTGATGTTTTCCCCAAGTTTGTTTTCCCATTCACTCTTCTAAATTTTGCTTTCAGTTGCATTCCAGGGAATTGCCCCTTCACTCTAAAAATTTGGTCGCGGGCCGGCCCCGTGGCTTAGTGGTTAGGTGAGCGCGCTCCGCTGCTGGCGACCCGGGTTCGGATCCCGGGCTCACACCGACGCACCGCTTCTCCGGCCATGCTGAGGCCGCGTCCCACATACAGCAACTAGAAGGATGTGCAGCTATGACACACCGCTATCTACTGGGGCTTTGGGGGGAAAAAATAAATAAATAAAATCTTAAAAATTGGGTCGCACTTTAAATGCAATTTAAGTTTCATATTTATAGACTGAATGTCATATGGCAGAGTACATAACTAAAATGAGTGATTTTCAATTTAATTGCTCATATTTGTAAAGATTATTTGTCTTGCAATTCAACCCATATGTAGCAAATTGCCTTTTAATGGTCTACCACACAAACAGGTGTACTGTGTGCAGAGTTACAGAGATTTTTAATAGCTTTGCCTGTGGCATCTTTTTGCAAAGGATGAATTGTAGCTGCTGCCTAATTGAAAAAAAAAAAGTTAGGTATTGCTGGTACCCAGGTCTTCTATAAGCCTAAAAGAATTAAAAATGAGAGTCATCAGAGTAATTTATTATTACTTCCATTAAAACAACAATAACCAACCTTATGCCTAAAAATAAAATGATTTTGAGCCCAATGTCAAAATAAGGTCATACGCAGGGAGTAATCTTTGGGGAAGTTAAGTGAGCAGATTGCTCGGCTACACACAGGCACGTTGGACTGCTTTGCTTTTACTCCTTTTGAATTCTGCTTGTATCAAGAGCAATGATTGATTATCAGCTGATGACTCTGGCCAATAAAGAGACTCAGTAACACAGTTGTCCCAAAAGTCTCAGTGCAGGTTTAAGCTTTAATAACTTCAGAAGTATAAACACTATAACCTCAAACATAATTGACAGTTGATATTTAATTTTCTTAAACATGCATTTAGTTTTGTACATTTTTAATCACAAAACTCTATTTTATTATTGTTACTCTTTTGTTTTCATCCCTCAGATTGAAGATAATAACATTGACTAAAATATACAAATTTTTAAAAAAATACTTATATTTTAGAATCCAAAACTATCTGTTCTGATCTTTCACAGACTATAGGCCTATGTTTGGATCTTTTTTGTTTTTGTTTTTTCATATCATTTTAATCCTTAAATACATAATTAGTCATTTTTCAGAATTTCTATTAACTCAGAATAATTACTTCTTACAATTCTTAGTACAGATAAGTATATATTTAAACACGTCTTTTAATCTTTAGGCAGAAATTTCAGCATATTTCTGAAAGAAGGGGAAAAAGGCCATAACTAGTTATAACATTCTTATCCTAATTCTAGTACCATTTGTGGGAATTTGGGTAAAGTATCAGTTATCTCAGATGTAAAAATTGATCCAATGATACTCGCTTGCAGGGTTCCTGTAAAAATTAGTGAAAATATATATGCAATTTCTACAACGGAACCTGAAACTTTGTAGATGCTACTTAACTCTAGGCATTATAATTATTTTTGTGAATTATTCGTTTGATTTTCTTTTATTTAAAACACACTAGATGGTTAAGACCAACTAAGGAGAAAATAGTAACATGTAAGAGGAATCCACAATGAAACATGTCATATTATTCAATTAATATGATCTTTCTAATTATGGACTGCACTGTTTTTTTAAACACAGCTCATCTTTTGATACTCAAAGAAATACTGAGACAATTAATTTAATTTCCACAGTATTCCTCATCTAAATATAATGCAGGAAGGTGATTAGGATCCTGGTTTGCAGATCATGCAAAGTTGAAATGAATCTTCCATCTAACACAATAACTGTGTGTCCATTGGCAAATTTCTTAATCCACGATCGCCAAATCTCAATTCCGTTGTCTATAATATATGGGCAACCCAAACCCACCCCAACTCCATTTATACAATTCAGACCTTTGTAACTTAGAAAAAATGGACTCAATCAATCTAATCCACATTTGATATAAAGTCCAAGGTGCTTCCCAGGGTTTACACGTATTCCCAGGATGTGAGCTGACTCCTGTCTTCTGTTCCAAGAAAATTTCCACAAATTTTCCATTTTCACTGGAACATTAGCACTCAAAGCATGGATTTTTTTCTTCTGTTTGCTGTTGTATTTCCAGTGTCCAGAATACTGTAAATCAATAATAGAATTTTTGTTGAATGATTTAATTAGTAGATTGACCCTCCTTATATATCTAGGTTCTTTAAACTCTCTGCTGTTCAAAATAAAAATATTCATTACTGAGGTTCTCCTCTTTTAACAGTATAACTGGCAAAGGATATAAAATCACATTGTCTTCTCTTGTTATTCGACCACCATCTCTGCGTCAGCAGCACAGAGATTTATTTTCTCACTCTTATGGTTTTTCTTCCTACCTCTTAGAAGGCAAGAGCATGTGTAGATTTTTTAGAATAAAAAATATTGCCTCCCTGTTAGATTTATTATTTTTAAAAAAAGTGGGGGAGGGGAAGGGGCCGGCCTGGTGGCATAGCAGTTAAGTTTGCACGCTCCACTTCGGTGGCCCGGAGTTCACGGGTTCAGATCCCAGGTGCAGACTGATGCACCACTTGTCAATCCATGCTGTGGCGGTGTCCCATGTAGAGTAGAGGAAGATGGGCATGGATGTTAGCCCAGGGCCAGTCTTCCTCAGGAAAAAGAGGAGGATTGGCAATGGATGTTAGCTCAGGGCTAATCTTCCTCACAAAAAAATAAAATAAAATAAAATAAAATAATAAAAAAGTGTGGGGGGTGTTTATAAAATGCTAAACACAGTGTCTGGGTGTATAGTAAGTTCTCAATAAAGAGTTCCCATAAAACAGATGGAAGTCCATAGCAACATCAGTTTCTTTTGTCATTTGGCGATACAAGCATCTATGTGATATTGGAATTCATGAAATTGGCAGTCATTTTATAGACAAGGGAATTTAGGATTGGAGAGGTTAATTAATTTGCCCATGGACACACAGCTTGTAAGGGATAGATAGATCTAAGACTGAAAATCAAGTTTAGCTATTCTGGCAATCACTAATTGCTATAAAAGTTGGTAAATGCTCACTCAATCTGTTGCTTGTCACATCAGAGACAGGAAACCATTCACACAATGGCAGTGAACCACAATTAGAGAAGCATGGATTGCTCAACTATTTCCTAGAGTCTTTTTGTTTTGGGGGGACAGTAGAACATAGAATTACTCTTTATAAAACGTGTTTAAAATATTAACATGGAAAGCTTACTGTCTCCCAGCTCTATATGTGTAGAAAGTTTCCCAACTTTTAGCCTACCTGTTTTCTCTTTTTTTTTGACTTTAAAGTCAAAGCTAAATGCAGTTATGCATTTACAAATGTGAGTGAAGAAACACATTTGTACAGAGAAGAAGACTGGATTTAAGTTAAAGAATAAGCTATTTCATCATCTCTTCACATCCTTTTTGAACAGGTTCCTTTGGGGCTGGGTAATTACTTGTTATGCGGGGTTGTTCTGTGCAATGTAGGACGTTCAGTAATATCCCTGGCCTCCACCCACTAGATGCCACCAGCACTACCTCATTTGTGACAACAAAAAATGTTGGCAAATGTCCCCTGGGAAACAAAATGGTGAACAAATGCTTTAGATTATGAATCAAGACGTAATCCTAGAATGACTTTCAAAATTTAGTGTGTGTTGGAATAAACAGAAAAACTAGTTACAACACCCCTATCTGGGCCCCACATTGGGTGATTATGGTTGAGTAGGTCTGCTGTGGGTCCAGGGAGTCACTTTTATACTAAATCCCCAGGTGATGTGGGCACACACAAAAGACTGGGAAACACCACCACCAAGAACAGGGAGCATGTGGCTCTGCTATCAGAGGAACATAAAAATAGACTCTTAGTAGTGAAGGCCTCCCAGGAAGTCTGGCTTGGTTGCTCCACATTATCCATACTGCACCCTGAGCCTGGGAAATATTTGTGTTACCAAGAGAGTCTGGAAACTATGGACATAAGCACTAATGAAGGCAGAGAGAAAAATTAGTTAGTTCATCCACTCTCAGTGAGCCCATTTCAGTCTAGACCCCGTATCATGCCATAGATTCCCTGTCTGGAAATGAGGGTTACAATGGGTCAGTCAAAGTGTCACATTCAGGATTTTATTCTCCTTCAATTAACGTAAAGGCAGAATGACATAGGGATCAAGAGCTGGAGACATTGTTTTTGATTTCAGGGTCTACTATCCACTAGCTGTACAACTTTTCACAAGTTACTTGATCTCTTTCTAAACCTCAGTTTTCTCATTTATAAAATGAGGATAATTATAGTTAGTATCTGTGGTAGACAGAATAATGTCCACCAAAAGATACCAACGTCTGAATCCCCAGGACATGTGAATGTGTTACCTTACATGGTAAAAGGGACTTCACAGATGTGATTGAGGATCTTGAGATGGGAAGATTATACTAGATTATTTAGGTAGGTCTGATGCAATCACAAGCATCCTTATAAGAAGGAGATTTGACTATAAAATAGGAGAAGGTGATGTGACAGTGGAAGCAGGGATAAGAAGCTAGAAGCCAAGGAATGCAGTACCCTCCAGAAGATGGAAGAAGCAAGGAAGGGATTCTCTCCTGGAGCCTCCAGAAGCAACTAGCCTTGGTGACATCTTGATTTTAGCCCCATAAAACTCACTTCAGCCATCTGACCTCCAGAACTGTAAGAGAATAAATTTATGTTGTATGCCATTAAGATGATAATTTATTACAGCAGCAACAGGAAACTAATACATTATCTTATACGCTTGCTATGAGGATTGAGTTAATACATGGAAAGCATTTAGAAGAACACCCTCACAGAGGAAGTATCAATAAGTGTTAGCTCTTATCTGTAATGTACTGTATGTATCTAAATCACAACTTGGTTTTAAATAATCTATCATTATTAACATATTCCATAATAGTTTCTCAATAAACATATCAAGGAGTTGCATGGTGGAAGAGATAAAGCGACATGACACTGTCCTGCAGGTTCCAGTGACCCCCGAGTTTCCAAGATTGCGAAAACCTGGATCCAAACTGTATTAAGCCGACTTTTCATCTGAATGGAGATCAAGTTTCCCTGCGAAGAAGTAGGATACCATTGTATAAATTAGAATCGTAGGGCCATGCATGGCCAAAAGTCTAAATTTATTGTTAAAAACTACAATTTATAATGTTGGGTTCCAAATTCCAAACTTGTAAGGTTCTATATCTAGGTTATTATCATTTTGGCTTAAAAATATAGCTGGTTAGAAGTTATTTTTGAGACCTCTTTCTTTCTTAAAATTTATTTTATGTTTTGCCTTTCAAAAATAAAGATAGCCATGTAAACAAATCACACACATTATAAATAGAAAATGAGATGAATAACTTCCTACCCTCTTGTCTTTATACAAAGAAGTTCTCAATCTGTGATGGTGAAATCATAGTCCTTTCTAGGTCCATAAAATAGTTCAGCTAACATCTTTTAATATGTTCAATTAAAAAAATACTTTTGCATATAGTATTTTATTTGCATCATACCTATGAAGTAGGTAAGGAATGCCCTTATTATTAGTCCCATTTTTTTTAATAGATAAGATTTTTTTATAGATTAGAAAATTAGGCAAAGACACTTTGTTACCACCCAACGTGGGGCCTTCTGCTTGCTGCAAGACATGCCAATGGTCAAGAGGCAAGGTGGTAGGAGAAAAAGGACTTTTTTATTACAGCTTGCTAGCAAGAGGGAAGATGGATGACTCATGTCCAAAAGAACCATCTTAAGGGGGCACAAAATCTTACAGCAATTATATAGGCCATTGGGTTATTGGGGAGGGGGTGAGAAATGTTGACATTCTAGTGTTACAGACGGGAGTGCCACACCAGATCTTTCAGTTTTCACTGAGGATGGCTATCAGCATAGATTCTCTGTTGGGGTGTCATCACATTCCTAAGGAACTCAAAAGAACAAAGTTATCATCTTATCACAGCTGGGAGGTACATGCACAAGCAAGGGTCTTAAAATCTACGAAGCAGTTAGATCTCCTGAAGGGTGCATATCCAGCTGAGTTAGTTTGTCAGAGATCATTCAAAGTTACAATAGGGGTTCTTTTCTACAATATGGCTTCCCTTATGTCAACCTCGTCTTGAGCCGGTATCAACTTTAACGATTTACCTCGTGCAACTTCCTTACTCAATAGTAGAGAAAACATTGTACATCAGATCTTCTGACTCCTAATTCATCATTTTTACTACTCTTGGTGTAACTGGTTAGATTTTTCAGGGCCAAGAGGAAGAGACACATTGGCATTACTTGTATAGATTTAGTGCAAGGAAACAAAGATGCAATGTAGAAGAGGATGCCTCGCTTTACCAGCACAATCAATGCAGTTCTCAGCCTCAAACTACAGAATAAGAAGAGACTCCAGTTTTGTGTGTGGTGAAAGTCTGCACTGACTGACCACACCATCTTGTCTCACCTATGTTCTTTACATAGAGAATTTCCAACGACGTTTTTTGTTGCTATTTATTATGAGCTCCATATTCTCCCAGCAGTGATCTGACAGGGCACTGATATGATGGTGCTCAGCCCATAGCTTGTCACCTCTGGCTTGTTCCAATCCTCAGGACAATCCATTGTAGTTCTGGCAGTAGATGGCCTCTTCATCAGGGATCTAGGTCTGGGACAACTCTAATGAGGGCCACTATCCAAGGGTGACACCGTATGGGTCTACTGTGCCTGTGCATAGCAGGAACCAAGGATGAAAACACATTTACTTCACTCTGTTCAGATCTTTACTGTGTGACACTGTGTCATTGATTTACGGTGCATAAGTACTTTCATTCTTAGATCAAGGAAAAATGAGCAAGATTTTATTCTGTTGTAGAACGTGTATTATTTGTCATTTAAAACATGATTAAGCAGTGTATTTTTAAAACTTTTTATCCAGGACAGACAAACTTTAAAAACGGGGTGAAAATACTCTTAGTATTTCATAAGGATGTCAGATTTAATGCATAACCTTCCTGACTTTTTAATAACTATGTCATGTCTACTGCTGGTAATTATGGAATAAAATGAAGACCTTATTTTACCTTCTTAGCATAATCATGAAAACACAGTGACGCCCATGTCAGCAGATCTATTATTTGGAAGTTCGCACTCTCACATTTTTTAAAGCAAACATCAAATAAGAATTTGATGTTCCTCACTTTTTATTTTTGGTTCTTATTGGCTTAATCATAACAATGTACATCAGAAGGATTTTGCATTTTTCAAGAGAAATATTAAATATTCATTGACAGAGTTTTCTTCATTTATGAAAGATTACTTAATACACTGTCATGACAATTTCACAGATTGAAAGACATTGCTTTAACTAATAGAACATTGTCACCCACATCAAGTGCAAGTAATTCAGAGTTTGCTCTTCTTTATTTCATCAATTCTCATTCCTTCTTCTCTCCTTCCCTGTCACTCTTTTAACAATATAATCCAGAAGTCTAGGTTCTGGATGTTAACGCCTGCTCTGGGAAATTATTATCTGCTATCAATTATTCTTTTCCTTTTTTATATACATTTTTTTTTTTTTTTTGGTGAGGAAAACTGGCCATGAGCTAACATCTGTGCCCATGTTCCTTTACTTTTTTTTTTTTTATGTGGGATGCTGCTGCAGTGTGGCTTGGTTAGCAGTGCATACGTCTGCACCTCGGATCTGAACCCACAAACCCTGGGCTGCCAAAGTGGAGCATGAGAACTTAATCGCTATGCCACCAGGCTGGTCCCTTCCTCGTTTACATATTTCATCCCTCATTCCATTGCCTTTATATTCTAAATTGAAGAAAGAATCACCCTTTGGCTTTATCTGTTTCTCAAGGGACATGCCTCCAACATCATTTGTAGAATTCAGATTCAAGTCTTCAGCTATGAAGATAAACACTGGCTAGACCATATGAGCATCACTGATCTTTGCCTCATTTTTTTCTTTTTTTGGTGAGGAAGATTGGCTCTGAGCTAACATATATTGCCAATCTTCCTTTTTTTTTCCTTTTTTCTCCCCAAAGCCCCAGTAGATAGTTGTATGTGATAGTTGTCTTTTTTTTTTGTTTTGGTTGAGGAAGATTGTCCCTGAGCTAACATCCATGCCAATCTTCCTCTACTTTGTATGTGGGATGCTGCCACAACATGGCTTGACAAGAGATGTGTAGGTCCATACCTGGGATCTGAACCTGCAAACCCTGGGACCAAAGCAGAGTGTACAAACTTAACCACTATGCCACTGGGCCGGCCCCAATCTTTGCCTCATTTTTACATTTCATTTAACATTTGGTTCATTTTAAATTTTACCTGAAAAGAAAAAGAGAAAATATGCTTGATTTTTTTTTTTTCTGTTTTAGATGATCCTTAGCATGCCTCTCATATTTTCTGAGCTTTTGAATTTTCTACCATAAAATGAAGTGTCTTTCACCTGATGCATACTTAGCTTTTATAAAATCATCCATGATCAAACTATATTTTGATACTGTTAGAGTTACATATGCTGAAAATTGTGCACCTTCTTTTGTTATATCTGTGCATCAGAGGCAGTGTAGCACAGTGGCTAAGAATGTGGACTATGGAGCAAGATGCCTGTGCTCTTATATGTACTTCCTTCAATAATGTATTAGCTGTATGACTTTGAGCAAGTCGCTTAAGACTCCAGAGGTCATATTTGTAACTCAGAGGTAATATCTACATTTTAATTGAGCAAATAGTACACTTTAAAACAGAAGCACACACACAAAAACCCCCAAGATGGTGGCGTAGGCAGACTCGGAACTCACCTCCTCCCGCGGACACAGCCAATTTACAACTACTCGTGGAAAAATTACCCCTGAGACAGAACTGAAAACTGGATGAGAGGAACTCCTGCAACAAAGGACAATCCTAACTGGGGTAGAAGAGGCAGAGACTCCCTTCCGGAGAGGAAAAACGCCGCCTTCACAAGCCGCCAGCGTCACGGCCGCCGGGAGCAGCTCACAGGTACGCAGCCTCCCTGGAGGCGCGGGGTCCTGAGCCGGGGAGCGCCCCCACTGTGGGCATTTTGTGGACCCAGCACAATCGAGACCAGCGGCATAATATCTGACTTTGCTGCTACTAAAGCATTGGGGAGCACCCCCAGAAAACCCGGTTCACAAAGAAACTAAAACTGGCTCTTAAAGGGCCCGCGCACAAACTCACCCGTTTCAGAAAGCATCCTAAAATCACCAGAAAGGTGCACAGTGCTTTGGTGACAAGAGACTCACCTAATAGGCCCTGAGTGCATCTCGGTGAGGGGTGAGACCTCTCCAGGGACTGGGACATTGGCGGCGGCCATTGTTGTGGCCTGGTGTGGGTGTGCTGACACAGACGCCATTGGAGTTCTCCCTGGGGCCTGCTAGCCCAGGGTCTGCTCCACCCACTAGAGCACCGATTTAATCCAGCTCAGCCAGGGCAGGCAGCCCACCCTAGAGACTGGCCCCACCCAACAACAAGCCCTCAGGCAACGTGTGGGCCTGCATAGATTGGTGACTGGATTCTCTGCAGCCTGGCAACTGAGCCTACTTGAGCGCGGCAGGGTGGGCACAAGGAGCGGGTGGAGAGTGTGGGGCTCCCGCCGTGGAGAGACTGGGTCCGCTTGGGGAGGTCGGGGTGGAGAGACTGGGTCCGCTTGGGGAGGTTGGGGCGCACACACGGGGCAGGACAGTGTTGACTGTGTGTGTGGACCTGTGGGCGGCAGGGCTTGTCAGCTGCAGAAGACTTGTGCTTCTCAAAGACCCACATAGGAGGTTTGCCCCACCTTCCAAAGCCTGAAACAATTGGGTGCTCCTGTGCCTGAGGCCAGCCCCACCCAGCTGCAATCCTCAGAGAGCTGACAAGAGACTTAATAGGCTAGAGGCTTACAGCAATTGTAAGGCCCTGAGCCTAACAACCTGCCACGCTGGGGGCCTACTCACTTAAAAGAAATAGTGCAACACAAATGTGGTGTTAGAACTTGCAGCCAACTGTGCTGGGGCTCCCCACACCTGATAAAGAGACTGAAGGGCCCACAACAACTACAAGCAGCTGAGCATTACAGCAGCTGGCCAGGAGCATAACTCAGCCTCCCTGGGTGCCTACAGGGAGAGCAAACACACCACAACAGAAAGACACACGTAGCCCACATAGGGGTCACTCCTGGAACATTGAGAACTGAGGGAAGCACCCTGAACGCCTCCTAAGGAATCACTTATATAAGGTCACCTATCCAAGAGCAGGAGACGTAGCTGACCTACCTAATATGTAGACAGAAGCACAGGGAAAGGGGCAAAATGAGGAGGCAAAAGAATACATTCCAAGTAAGGAAACAGGACAAAACCCCAGAAAAGGAACTAAGTGAAACAGAAATGAGCAGCCTGCCAGACAGAGAGTTCAAACAAAGAGTGTTAAGGATGCTCACTGATCTGTGGAGAACAATAGATGAACTCAGTGAGAATGTCAACAAAGAAATGGAAGATATAAAAAAGAACCAATCAGAAATGAAGAATACAGTACTGGAAATGAAAAATTCACTAGAGGGACTCAAAAGCAGAGTAGAGGATACAGAAGAACCGATCTGTGAACTGGACGAAAGACTAGAAGAAATTACCCAAGCTGAACAGGTAAAAGAGAAAAGAATTAAAAAGAATGAGGACAGTCTAAAGGACATTTGGGACAACATCAAGCACACTACCATCCGTGTTATAGCTGTCCCGGAAGGAGAAGAGCGAGACAAGGGGGCAGGGAATCTATTTCAAGAAATAATAGATGAAAACTTCCCTAACCTAAGGAAGGAAACAGACATCCAGGTACAGGAATCACAGAGAGCCCCAAACAAGATAAACCCAAAGAGACCCACACCAAGACACATCATAATCAAAATGTCCAGAATTAAAGAGAGAATCCTAAAAACCGCAAGAGAATGTCAAGTTACGTACAAAGGAAACCCCATAAGGCTATCAGCTGACTTCTCAGCAGAAAGCTTACAGGCTGGAAGAGAATGGCACGATATATTTAAAGTGCTAAAAGGAAAAAACTTACAGCCAAGAATACTCCAGCCATCAAGGTTATCATTCAAAATGGAAGGAGAGATCAAAATTTTCCCAGATAAGCAAAAATTAAAGGAGTTTGTCACCAAGAAACCAGTGCTACAAGAAATGTTAAAGGGACTGATTTAAGGGGAAAAGAGAAGACCACAAATAGGAAAAATTATCTATTTCCATGATTAGAACGTAATGGATACAAATGCACAAAAAAGAGGTTAGATATGATATAAAAAACATAAAAGGAGGGAGGAGGGGAGTTAAAGAGTAGAGCTTTCAGACAGAGGTCAAACTAAAGTGACCATCAATTCTGTATAGAAGAAGAAAGGAACAGAGAAGAACTACTAAAACACTGAGAAAAAAAAAAAGTTAAAAAATGGCAGTAAGTACATACTTATCAATAGCTACTTTAAACGTCAATGGATTAAATGCTCCAATTAAAAGGCATAGGGTGGTTGACTGGATAAAAAAACAAGACCCATATATATGCTGCATACAAGAGACACACTTCAGACCTAAAGAAACTCACAAACTGAAAGTGAAGGGATGGAAAAAGATACTCCACGCAAATGGCAATGAAAAGAAAGCTGGGGTAGCAGTACTCATATCAGACAAAATAGACTTTAAAACAAAAACTGTAGAAAGAGACAAAGAAGGGCATTACATAATGATCAAGGGAACAATCCAACAAGAGGATATAACACTTGTAAATATCTCCGCACCCAATGTAGGTGCACCTAAATATATAAAGCAATTATTAACAGACATAAAAACAGAAATAGACAGTAACACAATAATAGTAGGGGACTTTAACACTCCACTTCCACCAACGGATAGATCATCCAAACAGAAGATCAATAAGGAAACATTGGCCTTAAACGACACACTAGAACAGATGGACCTAGTAGATATATACAGAGCATTCCATCCAAAAGCCGAAGAATGCATGTTGTTTTCAAATGCACATGGAACATTCTCCAGGATTGATCACATATTAGGCCACAAAACAAGTCTCCATAAATTTAAGAAGATTGAAATAATACCAAGCATTTCTGACCACAACGGTATGAAACTAGAAATCAACTGTAGGAAGAAAATCAGAAAAGCCACAAATACGTGGAGATTAAACAAAATGCTACTGAACAACGACTGGGTTAACGAAGAAATCAAAGAAGAAAACAAAAAATACCTGGAGACAAATGAAAATGAAAATACGACATGCCAGAATTTATGGGATACAGCAAAAGCAGTTCTAAGAGGGAAGTTTATAGCGATACAGGCCTATCTCAACAAACAAGAAAAATCTCAAATAAACAATCTAACAATGCACCTAAAGGAACTGGAAAAAAAAGAACAAACAAAGCCCCAAATCAGTAGAAGAAGGGAAATAATAAAAATCAGAGCAGAAATAAATGAAATAGAGACCAAAAAAACAATAGAAAAAATTAATAAAACCAAGAGCTGGTTCTTTGAAAAGATCAACAAAATTGACAAACCTTTAGCTAGACTCACCAAGAAAAAAAGAGAGAAGGCACAAATAAGTAAAATCAGAAATGAAAGAGGATACAACAGACACCTCAGAAATACAAAAGATTATAAGAGAATACTATGAAAAGCTACATGCCAACCAATTCGACAATCTGGAAGAAATGGATAAATTCTTAGAATCATACAACATTCCAAAACTGGATCAAGAAGAAGTAGAGAATTTGAATAGACCCATTACCAGTAAGGAGATCGAAACAGTAATCACAAACCTCCCCAAAAATAAAAGTCCAGGACCAGACGGCTTCCCTGGTGAATTCTACCAAACATTCAAAGAAGACTTAATAGCTATCCTTCTTAAACTCTTCCAAAAAATTGAGGAGGGGGGGAAGCTCCCTAACTCATTCTACGAAGCTGACTTTACCCTGATACCAAAACCAGACAAGGACAACACAAAAAAAGAAAATTACAGGCCAATATCACTGATGAACATCGATGCGAAAATCCTCAACAAAATACTAGCAAATCGCATAAAACAATACGTTAAAAAGATTATACACCATGATCAAGTGGGATTTATTCCAGGGATGCAGGGATGGTTTAACATTTGCAAATCAATCAACGTAATACACCACATTAATAAAATGAAGAATAAAAATCACATGATCATCTCAATAGCTGCAGAGAAAGCATTTGACAAGATACAGCATACATTTATGATAAAAACTATGAATAAAATGGGTATAGGAGGAAAGTACCTCAACATAATAAAGACCATACATGACAAACCCACAGCTAATATCATCCTCAATGGTGAAAAACTGAAAGCTATCCCTCTAAGAACAGGAACCAGACAAGGATGCCCACTGTCACCACTCCTATTTAACATAGTACTGGAAGTCCTAGCCAGAGCAATCAGGCAAGAGAAAGAAATAAAAGGGATCCAAATTGGAAAGGAAGAAGTGAAACTGTCACTATTTGCAGATGACATGACTTTATATATAGAAAACCCTAAAGAATCCACCAGAAAACTTTTAGAAGTAATAAACGAATATGGTAAAGTTGCAGGATACAAAATCAACATACAAAAATCAGTTGCATTTCTGTACACTAACAACGAAGTAGCAGAAAGAGAAATTAAGAATACCATCACATTTACAATTGCAACAAAAAGAATAAAATACCTAGGAATAAACTGAACCAAAGAGGTGAAAGATCTGTACACCAAAAACATAAAACATTTCTGAAAGAAATCGAAGAAGACACAAAGAAATGGAAAGATATTCTGTGCTCTTGGATTGGAAGAATTAACATAGTTAAGATGTCCATACTTCCTAAAGACATCTATAGATTCAATGCAATCCCTATCAAAGTTCCAACAACATTTTTCACAGAAATAGAACAAAGAATCCTAAAATTTATATAGAACAACAAAAGACCCTGAATAGCTAAAGGAATCCTGAGAAAAAAGAACAAAGCTGGAGGTATCACACTCCCTGATTTCAAAATATACTACAAAGCTATAGTAACCAAAACAGCATGGTACTGGCACAAAAACAGACGCAGAGATCAATGGAATAGAATTGAAAGCCCAGAAATAAACCCACACATCTATGGACAGCTAATCTTTGACAAAGGAGCCACGAACATACAATGGGGAAAAGAAAGTCTCTTCAACAAATGGTGTTGGGAAAACTGGATAGCCATATGCAAAAAAATGAAAGTAGACCCTTACCTTACCCCATACACAAAAATTAACTCCAAATGGATTAAAGACTTGAATGTAAGACCTGAAACTGTGAAACTTCTAGAAGAAAACATAGGCAGTACGCTCTTTGACATCGGTCTTAGCAACATCTTTTCAAACACCACGTCTGACCGGGCAAGAGAAACAATAGAAAAAATAAACAAATGGGACTACATCAAACTGAAAAGCTTCTGCACAGCAAAGGAAACCATCAACAAAACGAAAAGACAACCTAACAATTGGGAGATGATATTTGCAAACCATACTTCTGATAAGGGCTTAATCTCCAAAATATATAAAGAACTCATGCATGTCAACAACAAAAAAACTACCAACCCAATTAAAAAATGGGCAAAAGACCTGAACAGACATTTCTCCAAAGAAGATATACAGATGGCCAACAGACACATGAAAAGATGTTCAAAATCACTAACTATCAGGGAAATGCAAATCAAAACTACAATGAGATATCACCTCACGCCCGTCAGAATGGCTATAATTAACAAGACAGGAAACAACATGTGTTGGAGAGGATGTGGAGAGAAGGGAACTCGCATACACTGCTGGTGGGAGTGCAAACTGGTGCAGCCACTATGGAAAACAATATGGAGATTCCTCAGAAAATCAAGGATAGAACTACCATATGATCCAGCTATTCCACTGCTGGGTATTTATCCAAAGAACTTGAAAACACCAATGCATAAAGATACATGCACCCCTGTGTTCATTGCCGCATTATTCACAATAGCCAAGACCTGGAAGCAACCTAAGTGCCCATCAAGGAACGAATGGATAAAGAAGCTGTGGTATATATACACAATGGAATACTACTCAGCCATAAGAAACGATGAAATCCAGCCATTTGTGACAACAAGGATGGACATTGAGGGTATAATGCAAAGTGAAATAAGTCAGAGGGAGAAGGTCAAATACCGTATGATTTCCTTCATTAAGCAGTAGATAATAACAACAATAAACAAACACATAGGGACAGAGATTGGATTGGTGGTTACCAGAGGGGAAGGGGGGAGGGAGGAGGGTGAAAGGGATAATTGGGTACATGTGTGTGGTGATGGGTTGTAATTAGTATTTTGGTGGTGAACATGATGTAATCTATGCAGAAATAGAAGTACAATGATGTACACCTGAAATTTTTACAATGTTATAAACCAATGTTACTGCAATAAACAAAAAATTAAAAAAAAAAAAAAACAGAAGCACAAATATAGCCCTAATTAAGTGAATATTGGTTTAAGTAATGTTGACTTAAGGAAAGTTTACTTAAGTGAGAGCTGTAGATCTATGAAGTTTGGGTGTAAAATAACAAGTTTGATTTTCCTGTGAGACTTCTCAATGCTTTTGAGTCCAAATTCACATGAAATATTTTGAATTATAAATGTCAAAGGTGGTATTATAAAGAAATGAGCAGTTGTTCTTCATTTCAATACAAGTCTATAAAATTGACATTTGGCATCCTGTTTAATATTAGATGTATATTTATATTCAGGCATTTTTAAAGGAACTTTTTAAAGGAACTTTTTAAAGGAATTTTTTAAAGGAACATTTTTTAAAGGAGTACTTCCCTGCTTAAATTATCCCATTATCATTTTTGCAGCTAAAAGGGGTTTCCAAAACATTTAATGATGTTTTGACACTAGATACCTAAAACACAAACATCCTTCAGACTCTATGCTGTTCAATATTTTTGCAAAAAATATTAGTGTCTTGGAATATATTTTGTCTCTTCTTTTTACTAAAGAATTCCTTCAGGGCTGGCCCGGTGGCTTAGTTGTTAATTTCACCTGTTCTGCTTCGGTGGCCCAGGGTTCGCTGGTTCGGATCCTGGGTGCGGACCTACTCACCGCTCATCAAGCCATGATGAGGTGGCATCCCATATAGAAGAATTAGAAGGACCTCTAACTAGGATATACGACTATGTATTGGGGCTTTGGGGAGAAAAAAGAAAAAGAGGAAGATTGGCAACACATGTTAGCTCAGGGCCAATCTTCCTCAAAAAGAAAAAGTCTGTACAAATGCCTGTTTTTAAAAAAAAAAAAAAAAAGAATTCTTTCAGGGCTACTTTCCCATGGATACCTGAATATACATATAAGCTAGTTCTGAGAATCTGCTGTATGAAAGATGAATTTAAGTGATTCTTTATTTTATTTTATTTTTAACAGTAACATAATGCATTTCTATAAGAAAAGGGCAATGACAATTTTCATCATTCCCACTGATGAATCAAGATCAATACAATTTTGCTAGAAGAATTTCTTGAAATTATAGATTTTTTTGAATTGGAAGAAATTTGACTAATTAGCAGATCTGACTCCTTAGTTCTAAAGATGGAAATACTAAAGTTTGGAGAAATAGAGAGAATTTTCCAGAGTCAAACTCTATTCTAGACTCAGTCTGATATCTGAAGGATTCATCATTTTTTCTCTCTCTCTTTTTTTAACAATTTTCTTCCAATATTTTTACATGTTCTTCCAACCTAAATAATTCATTTCCTCTAGAGATTAACACTTAGTTTCTGCTGTTTGAGTACATTTCAAGTATCCATTGTGGAAATGGATTTAAGAAAACTCTGTTCTCATCAAGAGTACTTAATGAATGCCGTCTTCCAAGTCATTTTAACACTAGCAGTCTAGAACTGACATCAACCAGCTTTACCGTTACTCAGAGAGAAGAGGGAGGAAGCCTCTAAAATTTAAAGTGCTGCTCTTGTAGATTTTAAAAATGCTGTCTCTGCTGCCAAGAAGTTTTAGATTTCAGATGATTCACCTTTGAGAATGACTGAGGATCAATAAGAGGGCTAAAGGAGTAGAGAATGAGTGAAATAGGAAAAAAAAAAACCTTGAAAGAAATATTATAGAAAAACAAAAAGATCTGCTGTGTGGGAAAAAAATAAACCATGGACCGACAAGAGAGCAGCTTTAAATACCAAAGGTGAGAGACCTGTTCTTTTGGAGTAAAAAAAAACAGACAAATATGAATTAAGAGAACAACTTATATGTTTTTTTCACCATAAAATGGTGACACGACATTTTCAGGCAGATTATGAAGTGAACACATCTCCCGAATGATAATAGAAGCATAATAGCAGTGTTGATAGTGGAGCTAGTAGATAAATAAACAGTTGGATCCAATGAATGGTAGGCGGTTCCTTATGCTTCAGCACTGCATCTTTGCTAGCTACACCCTCTACAACTTTCTCAGAAGAATCATTTCAAAATTAGGTATATTAAAAAAGCAAACGAACAAGCCAACCCTGATGGCCTAGCTGTTCAAGTTTGGCATGCTCTGCTTTAGCGGCTGGGTTCGGTTCCGGGGGCGTGGAACCACACCACTCATCTGTCAGCAGCCATGCTGTGGTGGCAGCTCATATAGAAGAACTAGAAGAATTTACAACTATACACAACTATGTACTGTGGCTTTGAGGGGAAAAAAGGAAGAAAAAGGGGGATGATTGGCAACAGATATTAGCTTAGGGTAACTCTTCCCCTGCAAAAAAAAAAAAAAAAACACCCAAAAGATAGGCTCATCTCCATCTTTCATAATGTATACGTTCTAACATCTTCCTCAGAAGCCTCTCCAGCCCCATAATACTCACTTCTCAATACAAACATGACGTTTAATCTCAGGTATCAGGTGTACTTATTTTACCCATTCTTTAGTGAGTAGCCAAATCTTTTCATATTTAGGTCCACAAACCTTGGATCAAGATCATATTTGATTCTCTAATCAGACAAACCTCTGAGACATTGTTGCTCATTCAGTAGAATTCCCCACCCCCAACTTTTGCTGATAGTGATTGCTGCTGTTAAATCCTGAATTTTCAACAATTATTTTTAACCAACAGCTCCCAAAATCTCAAGATCTATTATCTCCTCCTAAAATGCTTTGCATGGACAGTTATGTTCAAATTTGAATTGTCACAGTTACAATTAGCTAAAGTTGCAATTATCTAAATTTCATGTAGGGTGAACCCAAGTATAATGCCTGAGAATTTTGAATTATTCTATATCTTACACAGTGTTAATTGGGTAAAATTAAAAGTTCATTTTTATTTTAATTATGCAGCATGGACTTAAAGTCTGGAAACATAGAGCATATAATTTTATCTTGTAAACCATTATTTTTTTCTTTTTTTTATTGCAGTAACATTGGTTTATAACATTGTATAAATTTCAGGTGTACATCATTATACTTCTATTTCTGCATAGATTACATCATGTTCACCACACAAATACTAATTACGATCCGTCACCACACACATGGGCCTAATAATCCCTTTCTCCCTCCTCCCTTCCCTCTTTCCCTCAGGTAACCACCAATCCAATCTCTGTCTCTATGTGTTTGTTGTTGTTTTTATCTTCTACTTATGAGTGAGATCATACGGTATTTGACCTTCTCCTTCTGACTTCTTTCACTTAGCATAATACGCTCAATGTCCATCCATGTTGTCACAAATGACTGTATTTCATCTTTTCTTATGGCTGAGTAGTATTCCATTGTGTATATATACCACATCTTCTTTATCCATTCATCCCTTGATGGGCACTTAGGTGGCTTCCAAGTCTTGGCTATTGTGAATAACACTGCAATGAACACAGGGGTGCAGGTATCTTTACACATTCATGTATTCATGTTCTTTGGATAAATACCCAGCAGTGGAATAGCTGGATCATATGGTAGTTCTATCCTTGATTTTTTCAGGAATGTAACTATTTATTATGTATATTTATCTAGTCCAGACTTTATGGCCACCTTGAACTTATCATATTGGGTACATCTGACATATGGAAATATTTCTAAGAATTTCACCGACTTCAAAACCATAACAAATCTTGGAATTAGAAGGAGTCTGGAAGTGGCTGCAATGCAGTCTCTTTTCAAATATGGGAAATCCCCTTTGAAGATTCCTCACAAAAATTTTTCCAACCTCTTCAATAAGTCCAATGAAAAGGAGATCAGGAATATTTAAGGAAGCTTAAATTGTTCAAAAATTTATGTTTCTAGAATCATTTTCGTTTTATTAATCTAAAATCTTCTTTGCAGCTTACAACTGTTGGTCTTAGTTCATCCCTCTGAAGGAATTCTGAATATCTGCTCTCTTGTTAAGCTGCCTGTCACCCAAATGTTTGGAGTAGTAGCTTCTACCCTGCTTCAAGTGCCATCTACTCTCCAAATATCACGACATCCAAACTAAATTGATTGAGGCATCATGCCCACAACTTTTCATATCATTCCTTTCCTTCTTCCCTATAAATCTAGGACTAGGATCTTATAACATATCCATTTTATAGATGAAGCTGAGCTTGAGAGAAACCAAGCAACCTTTAAAGGAGTGGTTTATGAATCCGCATTTGTCTGACTTCTGACTCAATGTTACTAAACTCTGTGTCACATCATTATCTTCCGATAATGTTCCGGAAGTTCCGTTCAGAAATTGACTGAACATTGTTATGATAGAAATAAAAAGAAATCTTTATATGCCAAATAATATCTTAGGACGTGGTGAACAGTGCAAGTGTAGAAAGATTTTTACCTCCTCAGGAACTTGATGTTCTGCTGCTGGAATTTAGTTTCTCGACCCCTACTTTACATTATATTAACCTTCATTTGAATCAAGCTAAGAATATAATGGTTAAATGTGTAATTCTACAAGTTAGAACAATGTTGAAATTCACTTGTCTGCTCTGTCATGCCAGAAATATTTTTAAATATACAGTCATGTGCTGCATAATGATGTTTCAGTCAAGAATGAACCACATATAGAACAGTGGTCCCGTAAGATTAGTACCATATAGCCTAGGTGTGTAGTACACTATTCCATCTAGGTTTGTGTAAGTACTGTATGGGAGGAGGAAATTTTCCTCTATGCTCCCAGGTTCTTCTGGCAGGTCTAAGAATTATATTGACATGAGACAGATTAATAGGAGAAAACCAGACAAAACTTTAATAACATGTATACATGAGAGAAACCCAGGAAAACTGAGTAACTCACCAAAATGACCAAAGCCCTCGCCTTAAATGCCAACCTTAGCTAAAGACAAAAGAAGATGTTGGGGGAAGGGAGAGTCAGGGGCTTCAAAGGGAAGGAAGGCAATTCACAGGTAGGTGAAAAGGAGCAAATGTTTGGAAAACAAGTTTTTATTTGGCCACACAGAAACAGAAGAACACAGAGCAGAGTGCAACAAACAGGCTTTTCTAGGTTCCTCCTTGTCTACCACCTAGGCCACGTTATGCTGCGGTGAGAGCTCACTCCCCGAGAGAGGTGTTTTTATATGATTTTTTTTAGGCAGTTAAGGGAAGGTAAGAAGAAAAACTTTCTGAGTCTTTTGTTTCTTAAAAATAATCAGCCTAGGGGCCAGCCCAGTGGCCTGGTGGTTAAGTTTTGTGCACTCCACTTCGGCTGCCTGGGTTCAGTTCCCAGGCATGGACCTATACCATTTGTCAGCCATGCTGTGGCAGTGACTCACATACAAAATAGAGGAAGATTAGCAACAGACGTTAGCTCAGGACAAATCTTCCTCAGCAAAAAAAAAAAAAAAAAAAAAAAAAAATTCCAACCTAAAGTAATCCTCATGTTAAAGAGAGACATTTTGGGGTGGCAAATTTTGCTCCCTTTCAGTACTCTATGATGTTTGCACAATGACGAAATCACCCAATGACGCATTTCTCAGAATGTATCCCCATTGTTAAGCGATGGATAACTATAACTGTCAGTCTCTTGTGAGTATAGGAAATGAGCACTAATGAACTTCTTGTGGACAAATTGGTATGCTTTTCCAAAGGACATCTGTTATATATTATACGTTAATTGCATTAAAATGTTTACATCAAACTTGTGTGTAGATAGTTAAGTAAGCTTGTGCCTTGGTTCTATATATTCGTACTATAAATGCACAGATGGACAGAAAAAATTAAAATGAGAAAGTAAAAAGATGTCCTGTCAGACTTAAAAACAAGATAGACATTTCCAGAGTTTAGGAAAAGGAATAAAATACAAAATAAAATAAAATGAGTGGGGCTACAACTGCACATCTGCTTGACTTTGAATTTGAAAGCAGGCACTGGCAGCCAGGAATGGATAGAAAAGAAATAGTCACGAAAGAGACAAAAAGAAGCTTAGGATCAGAATGCACTATAGAGATAACATCTGGCAACAGCCACTCCTTTCGTTTTCCTAAGGGCATCTTTAATTAGGTCCATTTTATAGTTTAAGTGTAACACGTTAAAGTGAAAACAGTAAAACTTTTTTTTTTTTCTGGGAAACAGAGGGGGAAAAAACTATTTACACTAGTTAAAACTGCCAAATTTTATTTTAGTCTACAATAAAATTTAAATTTGGAGTGACATGTTGGAGAGCTTTTGTTGTTGTTTTTAAAAACAAAGTAAATTAAATGAAATATAATATCAAATAGTGTCTGACCAAGTTTAGCTTTTATGTCCATAATGTTTAAATTTTTACCTCCTGTCGTTGTCTCCCCACAAAAGTAGAAGTACACATTTTTACCTAGAGCCTGCTAATTCATAGGTCAAACAACATAAAAACTCTAAGACATGAACAACAATAGATTTAAAGACAATGTATACATAGAATTCTAGATCAGAGTTTTCAGGAGACTCACAAATGGTGTACTGGTATTCCCACTATACCCATTAAGCCCTCACAGAATTACTATTTACTGATTTATGCAATGGGCATGAAAACACATTAAGCTTAACTCTTAAGGGATATTTATGGTTCCAATTTATGAAATACCATCAATATTTGAGCCAAACAAGAGCACTGACGTAAAGAAACACAATCCTTATTGAAGAGAATACCCCAAGCCAGCCCTGATGGTCTAGTGGTTAAAGTTCAGGGCTCTCACTGCTTCAGCAGCCTGGGTTTGGTTCCCCATCATGGAATCACACCAGCTGTCTGTCATTTGCCATGCTGTGGTGGCGGCTCACATAGAAGAACTAGAAGGACTTACAACTAGGATATACAACCATGTACTGGGGCTTTGAGGAGGAAAAAGGAAAAGAAAAGGGAGGGGGGAAGGTTGGCAACAGATGTTAGCTCAGAGCAAATCCTTCCCTTCAAAAAAAAAAAAAAAAAGAAAGAGAGACAGAATACCCCCTGAAGACGACATGTGTTTTATCGTGAAATTAGGTTTCAAAAATATAAAATGAAGGAGATGTTCATTACAAAAAATGAAGCTCTAGTAAAGATGGATATAATCTGAGGAGGCATAAATAAAAAGGTATTTTTCTATCATTACACATAACATTTTAAGAAACCTAATGTTCTGGCTAAATCATGGCCATGGTATATTTGAATTGTAGAGAAAATGTGTTTACAGTAAATAGTAAAAATGTTCCTATACCACCCATTAGATTTTTTTCTCTCATTATTTCATATGATATGATACTTCAAGTTAGTTTGTCAACATAATCAATGTTTCATTTCTCCAAACTACTGCTACATAATTTATGAAAAAAGAAAAGTGCAACAAACTAAAACGTGGCTCAAATACAGTCATGCATCACTTGACGACAGGGATATGTTTTGAGAAAATCATCATACGATTTTGTCATGCTATCATCACAGAGTGTATTTACACAAACCTAGATGGTCTAGCCTACTACACACCTAGGCTATATGGTACTAATCTTATGGGACCACTGTCATATATGCGATCTCTCGTTGACCGAACGGTCATTATGAGGTGCATGACTGTAATGCTTTACAAATTTAATGCATTAAAACACTGACAATATTTTTATACTCTCTTTTATGGTAGTTATGTATACATATAGTTTACAGAGTAAAATAACTCTACAAGGCTTCTTCTAAAAAACTGGTCTCGAACATCAGTTCTGCATTCCCTCTCTTGTAAGGTTTCCATTCAGTTAGCTCATTATTTTTGAATTTACCTGTTTACGGTGATAGTATTTTGATTTTTTAGGTTTAAACACTATTGATTTCCCAACATAGAAGATGAAGAATTAGCTCTCTTTGCTTTCTCCCCATCACCTACCTGAAAGCCCTCCTCCTACTAATTCCCTTAGAAGGTAATTTTGGTTAGATCAACATTTACTTTTTGAAAACAATGCAAATGCTATTCATATCTGGCTATGCAGTAAATTATGATATCTTTAAATTTTTAATAAAAATTTTTCTATTATTCCTGTAATTCTTAGTTGCCTTTTTTGTTGTTTGTGTCAGTTTATTTGCTTAGTTTTCAGTGTACAATTTCTACTACACTTGTTCATGTCTAAATCTATTCTTAAAACATAGAAACCCTTCAGATATTCTATCAGTTTCATCCTTCTAAAAATGTCTCTTGGAGCACTCAGGCTGATCTATTCTGGACTGTTTGCCTCTATGCCAGTTGCACAACAGTCTTCTTGAGATTTTTATTAACAATTTCCTGGAGACTCCCATTAGATCTCTAGTTTATGAATCCTAAAGCAGCTTCTTCCTTATTTTGTTTCTTTGTTCTGGTGGAGAACATTCACCGGAACCATCTAAAAGAGGGCAAATGGGAGAAAAATCTTTGAGAATCTTAAATAAAAATGTATTTTTCCTTTCTTGACACTTGACTGTTTAGGTTTGAATGACATTCAAAGTTGAAAATAATTTTGATTCAACATTTTGAAGGCATTGTCCCATTGCTTTTGGCTTCTGGTGTCACCATTGAGGAATCTGAAACCATTGTGTTTCTTCATCATTTTTATATGACTATTTTTTTCCCCTCAAATCTTATAGAATTTTCTCTTTGTCTACAATGTTCTGGAATTTCATGTGCCTTAATATGGTTCTATTTTCAAACATTGTCCTGGGCATGTCAAATTGTGTTCTTGTATTTCGGGACATTTTGTTTTAATTATTTTATGTATGATATTTTCCTCTCTGTTTTCTCTATTCTCTTTTTCAGAAATAGCACATATTCAGATATTAGGTTGTCTGAAACAGACCTCTCAATGTCATATCATCTCTCCTTTTCCTTCTTATTTTTGTCTTTTTGCTCTCTTTCAAGGTAATTTCTCCAAATTTATATTCTAATACATCTATTAAATTTATTAATCCTGCCATCCTTGCTGTAATTTCCTATGGTTTAATTACCAGAGTGTCCTTTTATCTTTTATATAGTAACTTTTTCCCCATGGTTGCAATGTACTATCTTTTAATTCTGTGATGTTATTAATGTTAGCTTTCTTTTAAGCTTTTCTACACTTTACATGATTTCTACTTCTTTCAAGTTTTTTTTTCTGTCTTTTGTTCTCTTTCATTTAGAAGCTTCCCTCAGATGTTTGGTAATCCTTCATTGTCTGCTTGTATTTAAAGTGGGGAATGAAAAGCTGACTTTAAACTTGGGCTCGTGGATGTAACTTGCCTCCTGTGAGTCTCACTCTAAGGTCATGTGGTTGCCCTATTTCGTTGGGGAAACTTAACTTTCAGGATCTTTGTGTCCTTGGGACTCATTAGATTTCCCCGTGGAGAATCTAGCAATTTCCTATCCGTAGAGAAAAGATATGTTTGCTGGCAGTTGGGGAATTGTGTAGAACTCTGTTTGGATGTCTCAGAAAACAGGCTACTCAGTTAGATACTCAATCCTACTGTGTCAATAAGAGTCTAATTAGGAGACAGAAACCATGTAGTAATTTGAACAGGGAATGTGATATATAAAGAATTATTAACTATAAAAGGTAAAGAAAATTCTAAAGAATATCCTTTAGCAGAGGGACATCCCAAAGAAAGGAACAAATTTAAAAGGGAGGTCCTTCCCTCTGTCCTTTCCTCCTTCTCTCCCTCCTTTCTTTCCTTTCTTCCTGTCTTTCTTTCTTTCTTCCTGTCTCTTTCTTTCTTTCTTTCTTTCTTTCTTTCTTTCTTTCTTTCTTTCTTTCTTTCTTTCTTTCTTTCTTTCTTTCTTTCTTTCTTTCTTTCTTTCTTTCTTTCTTTCTTTCTTTCTTTCTTTCTTTCTTTCTTTCTTTCTTTCTTTCTTTCTTTCTTTCTTTCTTCTTTCTTTCTTTCTTTCTTTCTTTCTTTCCTTCCTTCCTTCCTTCCTTCCTTCCTTCCTGCCTTTCTTTCTTTTTCTTTTTCTTTCTCTCTCTCTCCTTCCTTCCTTCCTTCCTTCCTTCCTTCTTTCCTTCCTTCCTTCCTTCCTTCTTTCTTTCTCTCTCTCTCTCTCTCTCCCCCTCTTCCTTCCTTCCTTCCTTCCTTCTTCCTTCTTCTCTTTCTTTATTTCATTCTTCAGTGTTGACCACAGTGGAAAACACTCAATAATAAGGAAATATATTGCTCCAGAAAATGGAATTCAATAAATTTGTGTCCTTAAACTCATGTGTGCAATAAATAACACTTTATTTTATTTCTAAAATTCAATTTAATTTCTATTTTGAGAGTCACTGATTTTCCAGGCTGATGAAAAATGTAATCTTAGTAATTACTGAATTTTCCTTCATTCTTAGGCCTTTTCCAACTCCTCTTCCTAAGTATTTTTAGATTAAACTCACTGTTTTAACACATAAATTGCAAAATCTCAGTGGCTTAAGAAAATGTAAACTCTTATTCATGGAAAGTTCAAAATGAATGTTCTTCAGTGGTAGGCAGGTGGAATCCAAGGGGTGATTAAAGGCTTGAATTCCTTCCATATTTTTTGCCTCCACCATCTTTAAAGCCTGCCTTCCAACCTTATGATGGAGGGAGTAGGGGTGGGTGCATGGACGATACTTTGTGGGAAGTTTATTGGTGTGTATCACATCAGATCTCATTCCGGTGGCTGTGACTTAACCTCTATCCCTCTTAACTGCAAGAGAAGCTGGGAAATAGTCTAACTGTGTGCCCAGAATGAAGAGAAAGTGGGATAGTTAGCTAACAGTCTTTGCCACACCAGGGATGTATAAAAGTCCTTGGATCTTATTTGATATCGAACTAATTGCCTACAACTTCTCAATTTTAAATGCTGTATAGTGGCTCTCTAATATTTCTTGATTCAAGTTTAAGAAGTGTTATTATTTAGAAACAGAAAAATCTTATCATTCTTTGTCTCAAACTTATAGTTCACATCGAAACAAATTATTACATTGTCAATAGAACTTTGACTCAGAGTACACATACAATGTTATGATAAAGTCAATTTTATATTAAACACTGTCTCTCAATACTGTGACACATACTTTAAGGGAAGTCATTGGGTTGAAAGAGAAAAATAAACTGCAAATCTTATTCCATCGCCTCTCACAACCACTTTGTTATCAAGCCCATTAGTTTTTCCATAAAGAGAAAATTGATACTGAGTATCAAGTTGCTACAGGTCCAATGAACTGATTTATTTCCATGAGCATTCATCAATGTTCATGTCATACAAACTTTCAAGTGGCTAACATCTGTGGCTAACCAAAGAGAGAGTAGTATTGTTGAAAGGAGCAGAGGCACTAGTGCTTAGGAGCCCATTAAACAAAAATGAGAATTAATGAGACAACAAATTGAGATTCCCTGGAAATCACATCTCTGTGATTCTATATTAAGGCAACAGGAGTTAGTGTCGGTGACAGCTACTTCAGTAAAGCAAAGGGAATCTGTTCATTTGCCATTTTGGACCAATGTGGTTGAATTTCTGCCTCTCAGAGGAAGAGCATTGTGGTTTTTCTTAATATTCTACTTGACTGAGTATTTCGTCTTTTAATGAAAAAGTGCTTGCTACAATTGTCCTAAAATCTTATTGCAGATTAGATGTTGTAGAGGCAAAATTAGATGAGAAAATCGCACTTTTCAAAATCTGCATTATAATGTTTTGCAGAATAATTTCTTTATCAGTAAAAACAAACCATTACAAAGGTACTAAATCTAAGTTTGAGTATTAAATTTTTAACAAATTTCTTTCACTTACAATGAGATATTGGAATAAAGGCTGACAAATATATGTTTAATATTTTTCTCTTCTATGAGTATACTCTTTGAGTAATCCTTGCTTTTTTTGTTGGAAAATACGAACATAATAGTTATACAGTGATAATCTCAAGATGTGGTCTTTTCTGATGGCTCTAGGACTTGGTTCTCAGAAGGAATCCATATTATTGTTTTGTGTGTGTATTTTGGGGCCACTTGAACTTTAGCGATTCTTTCAAGTGGATTTTTTGCTACACTTTATCGGTCATTATCTGGTGTCTCTGTTTCCTATTTCACTCTCTTTAATGCAACTACATACATATCCCAGGCTAGTTTTTGGAAACTCTTGAATCTCCTTTCTCCTCACTGATCCAAGGATCTCCAGTGACCTCATCTTGCGCAAAACATTAATATATTTAAGGTCTTCATAATTTACTGTCAATCGTCAATATATTTAACAGATATCAGACTATTCTCCTCATTGATCCACAAGAACAACATATTTATTCCTATAATAATGGTTTTGTTTATGCCATTCCTAGAGCCAGAAATGCCCTATTTACTTTTCGCTGATCATTTACGTGTTATTTTTCCCAAGCCATGTTTGAATTCTTACAAGTTTCACAGGGACTACTACAGCTTCTGCAGGCTATGACCCTCTTCATCTTCCTTTCTTCCGTTGTATTCAGTTGTTCTCCAATGATCTTTACGCTTTAGTCCTGCTCTTAGGTACTTTATTATAATAGTAGACTCTGTGTGTGTGTGTGTGTGTGTGTGTGTGTGTGTGTGTGGCAGATTAGCCCTAAGCGAGCATCTAAAGCTAATCCTCCTCTTTTTGCTCAGGAAGATTGGCCCTGGGCTAACATCCATGCCCATTTTCCTCTACTTTATACGGGGTTCCACCACAGCATGGCTTGAAAAGCAGTGCATGGGTCTGCACCCGGGATCCGAACCTGCAAACCTAGGGCCACCGATGTGGAGCACGTGAACTTAACCACCATGCCACCACGCCAGCCCCTAATAGTAGACTGTTAAATTGCCAATTTTTTGTGTGTGTGACAAAGACTAGCCTTGAGCTAACATCTGTTGCCACTCCTCTTTTGGCTGAGGAAGATTGGCCCTGGGCTAACATCTATGCCCATCTTCTTCTACTTTATATGGGACACAGCCACAGCATGGCTTGATAAGGGTGTGTCAGTCCATGCCTGGGATCAGAACACACAAACCCCAGGCCGCCGAACCAGAGTGTGAGAACTTAACCCAAATATTTTTAATATTAAAAATTATAGCAAGGAAAATATTATAATCTATTAAAAAATTCATGCAAGTTGTTGGAGATAATTTAAATCAATAAGATTTTCTACAGTGCAAATTTGACAATTTCTATCCAGAGCTGAATAACATCCATGAACCAATCATTTTCTGAAAACTCATCCTATTTTCCTGCACAGAATTAAACACCTGTAACTCATAACACTTGAATGAATCTTGGTAAATATAAGTCCTCTTCTATATCAAATACTTTATTTCTTCAATATGTGACGAGCTTGTAAAAATTAATAAAGACCAGACCAACAGTATGATTTTTAAAGTTGTCAGGCATGTGAACAGACAGCTCATAGAAAAACAAATAAAATGATGCAGACTTCTTTTAAAAAAAAACAGTCTTAATGAAACCTTAATGAAATTACTGAAAACCAAAACTGAAATAAAATAGCATTTTTTCAGCTATTAGATTAGCAAATACCTCAATGTTTATTAAACTGCTGTAGATGGGAAAATGTGTGTAAAAGAAGCACATGTTGCTGGTGTGAGTATATAAATTCATTTGCAAAACTAAAAATGGACATACCCCAGCCCTTGTACAATAAGACATATCAATAAGGCTAATATAGAAGATAGTTCCAGTGCCCTATTTGTATCCTCTTTATATCTTTACAAGAGGAAGACAACTTCATGTGAATGTCTGCATTTTATTTCTGAGAGTTGGTTTTTTTTCCCTAGCTATCAGAGCATACTCAGACCACGCACAGAGAAATCCAAAAATTCTAGAAAACTAAGTCCCCTATCAGCAGCCCTTAATCAATGATAGGCTGGATGGGGAGTAGCTGGATAAATGGTATAGCTTCCTAGCCCCTGAACTGGAATAACCAAGTCATGTTCTCCTCTGTACCAGAGATCCTCAGCAAGACTGAGCTCCAGTGGCCCACTGTGGCAAGTTTCTTAAAACTGCACTTCTTATTGGATTCTTTCTTTTCTCTGTATCTCTTCCCTGTGTTTCTGGAATCACTACAAAATAAACTATTTGTACCCACAATATTTTATCAGGTTCTATGGAACCCAAAATGAGATCAATAAGCATTGCAACCTTGCCTGTGAAAGGAAAGGATTTGGAGAATATATTTAAATACTTACTTATAAAGTTTGGCTGAACACGTTAAAGTGCATCCTTTCAAAGGAATAGCATGTTTCCTTTAAAACCAATGAGATAGCTCTCTACATACTGATAACAAATGATACCTAAGCTATAATACTAGGTTAAAAAAAAGCATGTAAAAATAAGGAAGGATTTAGGTCTATGTTTATATATGCATATCACATCTCAGGTAAAATAAAGAGGAATTGGTAATAAAAGTTATCTCTGATATTAGAACTGTAGAATATAGATGAGTGGAATTCAGCATTTTGCTATATACCCTTTGGGTGTTTTGATTTTTATTCCATGTGCATTTGTACCTGTTTAAATATTGAATAATAGAATTTCAAAAAAATAGGATAGGCAACTTTCTGTCTATGCAGTTGTAGGTTGAATCTCACTTGTTAGTAAGACCTTGGGAAAATTAACCTTGATAGAAGAGTAAATAATGTATTTCAAGCCTATTGTGCTACCATTTTGTTATTCTTTAGTAAACCTCAATCTGAAGTTTTAAATGTAAGAAGTATTTCATACACAGTGTACTCTATGACTGGCCATGGAGACAAACAAAAAAAATAAAACAACAGCAACAACAAAACTGAATTTCTAACATGCTAATCTCTGTGGGAGACCAAAATTGGCCACCTCAAAATATGTCTCTTTACCTTGATTATTTTCTCTGAAAGAAACTTTGACCTTCCCCCAAACTTATGCCAAAAAGCAATAGACTGGGAGCATTCTTGCTAAGCCCATTCTTATCAAAGTTCTGTTTATCAAACATTTACATTTGTAAGGGAAATCTCCATTTGTAAAGGTATCTCCCTCACTGTAGTGGGAAGAGAGGGGATGACCTTGTCTCTAGAAACTCTTATCAGTGAGGAAGGCAAGGACTTAAATCTGTGTACTCTTGTGTTTTCTGGTAATCTCCCATAGCTGACTCCCCCATCCCCAACATCCTCCTTTGTCTACTTGAAGATGCTATTTAAGGTGAAAAACCTCTGCCATTTGTTGAGAAACTCAGTTTCCCTGATTTCTTCCACATATACATGTTATAAAGCTTTGTTTGATTTTCTCCTGCTGTTCGGTCTCATGTCAATTTAATTTGTAGCCAAGCCAGGAAGGACCCAGAATGGGTAGAGGATAGTCTTCCTCCCCTTCATCTCATATTATGAGTATATATGAAAACTTTGAAGGATTTTGAGATATATTTTCCAAGTACGAGACATGAATTGGACAAGAATATGATGAACATTTACTGAGAAGCTAGAGAGGTCAGATTAGCTTGTGTGTAATACATAAAAAATATCTTGTATGTAAAAGGATTCTGAAATCTGCCTGTGAAATGGGAGTATTATTTTCATGTGTTCTTATTTTTTATATAATTCTTATGTTCATATTTTCTAATCAGAAAAAATATTATTAAGCAATGAGCTATTGTAACAAAATTGTTCCTTACTTGAAAAAAGCAGGTATGTCATTTATTGCTTCCAAATTAAAACTCCACATTAGCTCCTTCTCTGTGAAGTTCTTAATTTGTTCTCCTTTTCCCTCATCCCTAGTTTTTTGTTTTTTTTCTTTGTTTTTGTTTTTGGCCATAAATTCCTGGGTGTTGATCACTTTGTTCAATAATTAAGGATTTTTCCAAAAGACAAATTAGCCTTTACCATTTTGGCCAGCCTGGCAATCTTTAAGCATATCAAATAAGAAAAGACTTGTCCTCACAAAGAGCTGTAAAACGTAAGCTGTTTTATTTGAAAATGAAGTTCAGTTGCGGTCAGCCTTTCTTAGACCACTGCTGTTAAACACTTTACAAAGGTGACAAGAGTGTGTGGCATGGAGAACCTAGCATGTGGTAACACATTTCATGCTACAGAATTTCTCTATATGCTGTTCTTGTATAAAAGAAAAAGTGATTCTATGGAGTGGGAGGATACGGAAAACAACCAGTATTTTTAAGGTGACAGTTACAAATTAAACCAGAGACAAAATTATTTAAAGATTTCTTTTTGACCTAATCATATATTGATACCAGTAAGTATTTACATATACATTGAAACAAAATGTTTAGTCTTAATTTTTATGAAATATGTTTACTTGATTTTTTTCTAGAAATGTGCAGTTAATGTAAGGTCTGCTTTATTTAATGTGGTATAAAAGATAGTAAATACTCTTTTAATTCTGTTCAATTAGGGTGAGGTAAATAGAAGGTAACGCAGTCAGGCATTCAGGGAATAATTTTCTAAGAAAGAGCTGCAGAGCTGAACCACTAAAATGAAAACCATCAGCTCCACATCGGACCATTTTGACCGAAGATACATTGTCATGCTCCTTCAACCCGTGCGTGTTCAAAAGAAAGCTCCACTATTGAGAAGTCTGCTCTAATTTTGTGCATCAAAGTCTGTACCTTTAGAATACCTTTATAATAGGAAAGGAGAAGTTACAACTCTTCTTTAAGATACAAAAGCATTTCTAGGAAGAAAGATGCAGTTCAAAATACAACTGTCATGGATCTCTTCTAACATAAGAAAGAGAACTAATGTGGACCGTTGTGAAAACACCTAGCCTGCAATGATTTTGACAGGAAAAGGCAATCTATAGTAAATTCTCATAGTACCTCCTTTGCCAAAATTATACAACAAAGCAATAACTAAAACTAAAATAGGAACTAAAATGTGTTGGGTCAAGATAAAAACTTGTCTGTTGAAGAAATTATCACAGCATATGATATCTGTATATTTTCAGAGTCGGTTCCAAAACATTTAAGGGGAAGCAGTGCATGACGAGTGTCAAAAATACACAATCTGTAGGGTCATTGAGGATATTCTAGTCTGACTGAATTATGCTTGGTTTTTAGTTGCATTTTGCAATCCAGAAAATTTATTGAGTGCCCTTTTGTTAAGTGCTACACATTAAAAATAATTAAAAGTGATTTTAAAAATAAAAATAATAGCTCATTCTTTAAGTGTAGAGATATAGTAATCCCAGATGTGTGTACGTGTTTGTGTTGGTTGTGGTGTATGTCTATGTGTGGGTGAGTGAGTGTAGTAGTCAGGAGCCTCTAGAGAAATAGAACCAAAAGGATGATGAATAATTGAAAAACAATAAGATATATTGTAGTATATGAGGAAGCCATTTGGTTCAAAACTAATTCAGCCTTGCCTTGCTTTTCCAGAAAGGCCTGACGTGGCCTGTTGAACATACATTGTACATCTCTTTTAAACATTTACAATGTCTTAAAGCCAAGAATGATGTGCTTAAAGATGGAGATGTATGTCTCCACCCACATCAGCATTTCTCTAAAGATAAGCCTTTCTTCCCAGAAACTAAGGATTAACTGCTGAGCTGCTGTGCTTGTCTTTTGGCCACTGTCCTGATGTGCTAGCAAAACATCTTGTGACTATATTAAAAAGAGCTATTTCTGTTCTATTTGATGTATGCTCCTTGTTCCAAGACGATATATAAACACGCTGTACACCCCGCTTCTTCAAAGTGCTTTCTTCCTTGGTGAAAATTCTTTCCCGGGCTACATGGTCGTCAGATAGGCTCATAATCAACTTACCTCAATTTGATTTATAGAGTGATTATGGATTATTTGCATCTCCAATATATATAGAATGAGAGAGAGAGAGATTTGTCATGAGGAACTGGCTCACGTGATTACAAAAGTTGAAAAGTCCCATGATCTGCTGTCTACAAACTGGAGACTCAGGAAAGCCAGTGATATGATTTACTCTAAATCTGAAGGCCTGAGAGCCAGGGAAGCCAATGGTGTAAATCCCAGTCTGAGGTCAGGGGAAGTTGAAATAAAATGTCCCACCTCAAGCAGTGAGGCGGGAAAAAAAAGAAGCGAGCCTCTCCTTCTTCAACCTTTTGTTTCATTCAGGCCCTCAATGGATTGGATGATGCTCGTCCAATTGGGAAGGGCATTCTGCTTTACTGAATTCACTGATTCCAATGTAAATCTCATCCTGAAAGACCCTCACAGACAACCCCAGAAATAATGTTTAATCTGGGCATCCTGTGGCCAGTCAAGTTGACATATATGTCTGTGTGTGTGTGTGTGTGTTTGAGTGGAATGTTGTTTGGAGGAATTTCCTCACACTTTTGCAATAGCTTGTTTCTGTAGAATTCAGCGAGTTCTTGAATTCTTGTTTTCCTCACTAGAGAAGATGTTACCTTTTATATTATTTCAGATATACATATAAGAGTTGTTGTTCACCAAAATATGAACTCTTGGAGGGTAAAAAAATGTGATAAAGATAGAAATTCCCTTTAGCTGAGATCAATATTCTATCCAAAAAAAAAAAAAAGTAAAATATACTGGATCGATGTCTTTGTCACTTACTACAAATATGACTTTGGGCAAACTCCGTATCTTTTTCTCCATTTTATCATCTGTAAACATCATATAGATTTTAGTAATAATTAAACAAAAATTAAGTTAAATGTGTTAGGTAAAGTGTTTAGAAAAAGGCCTGGCACACGATAAGTGCTCAAAAAATGTTAGCTATTACTATTCTCACAACTATTATGAGTCTTGATGTACTATTATTCTACTTACTAAAATGTAAATAGCCCTTAATCACTTACCTCCATGCATTATTTTTATCTCCTACTGAACTGTAGGCTTTTAGAAGGAAAGTCCATTTTTTTACTCATCTCTCCTGAACAAAATGGTTAAGAACAAGGGCTCTGGAGTCAGACTGTCCAGTTTGATATTTTGATTTTAATATTTTATTTATTGGAATATTTTAGTATATACTTTGAGGTTTTCTCATTAATATTGTATCCCAATTCTTTGCTGGGTTTCTGTGGGAGATATTTTATACTCTTGTTAGAAAAAATAATCACATGAGGATTTCTTTAGGAAATATGCATGACTTGCCATAGGCTCAAAAATCATGTTGTTGTTCAATATAATAGTAAGAGGAATAAGTTGAGTTATGCTGGAAAAATAAATGTATACATCCAAAAACATGGTGTAGTTAAGAGAAAAATATTTTTATAGCACTTTAGATTAAATAATAATTTAATGTTCTAATCATTCTAGAAGACTTGGATGCCACTGAAAGTAAAAAAAACAAACGAATGCCCTCAATACTTGCAAGAATGCAACAATACCCTCAATAATGCCCTCAACAATATAACATATATGCATTGAAGATTTTTCTTTTTATTCTCTTGGGTATCTCTATGACATTTGCAGAGTGAATGGAGGCAAATTGTTCATTAGAATACAATATGTCCTGCAGTTGGAAAGAGAAAAAGAAATCTTGGATATCATCCTATTTTATAAACATTGTAGGGTAGGGCAGGGGGAGCAGGTCCACATAGGATAGACTAGTTTGTTGAAAGGAAACATTGGACAAATCTCTAATTTCAAAAACAATTAGAATATAGCTGCCCTAGTGTCAACAATATAGTGCAGGGCAAGGTTGATGCTGTGTAGTAATTTACATTAACTGAAGAGATCAGTTAATCAGTAAGAGCCAGGCCATTCTATTTGATGTACGTGTCCATTGTTAAGGCTCGCATTTCATCAGTGTTCAAATGTCTTATGAGAATTTAATGAGAATAGATTCTATTAATTGACACGTATTACTTTCTGACCCTTTCCCAATATCTTTTACTATATTTCTCAGTCTCAATCTTTCAATATCAACAATTATTAAAACTTCAGACTATCTGACAGACTGAATTAGCATTCTTCCAGTGAAGCCATCATTGTCTATAATGATTGAAGTGACCACAGACAAGATGTCATTCAAATTCTCCAATTGTACGTTCTGGTTCAAACATTACATGCAACAACTACAGTATCATCACTGCCTTTGTTCAAGTTTGTAAAGGAAAATTGCACCAGATAATGTTAAACAGACAAGGAGGATTTTATTCAAGACTATTGCAATAGGGGAGAGGGGCCATTACTAAGTCTGAACTCAACTCTGCTGAAATGAAGGATAGTAGAGATTTTAAGGGCTGGAATTAGCTAGTGGGAAAGTACTGGAGAGTGTTAGGGGGGAGGTTGATTAGTGGGTTGTGTTGAGTGCATTGAATTGTTTATTGAGTTTGCGATTAAGGCCAATTGGCATGGAATGTTTTTTCTGTGATTAGGCTACCTGGGTTCTATAAGGTCCAGGGTGAGAGAGGTCAGAGTTCTAGAGGCAGGAAGAAGCCTGTCTAAATTTTAGTCAAGCTGAGGGGAATATTAAGGCCATCTTGGTCAATGCCATTTACCCTAAGTTGTCTCAGAGAGAGCGGCAAAGCCTTTCTAGAATAAAATAAAGGTATACTTAGGACTCCTTAGAAAGTACTGTTCTAGAAGCTCTCCAGGACTGACTTCAAATAAATGCTATTTTTTCATATGGGGTAAAGTATTCTGAAAGTTAGAGCTCTTGGAAATAATTGCCAATTCCATGTCTTTCTTGGGGTAGTCAATATAGGTATTGGGATCCCCATGGCAGAATGGAGTAACTGGAGAAGTGATGGATTTAAAAGCTTATGTTGCTTGCACTGAGGTAAAGTTTTCACAAACTAGCATTCAGGTGAATGCCATAATATTCAGTTAAAACCAAACCCATTTCAGTTAGGAAAAAAAAAAAAAAAATCAGAAGAAACAATAGCCAGAAGCTTAACAACTCAAGGACTGGTAAGGAATGGTCCATGTTGAGAAAACCACAAGAGCCAGTGTTTGGTTGGGTACTTTGGAGCTGTGATATTTAAGGCACAGATTTATCCATTTGTCTTCCATGAACCAAAGAGGAAAAAAAGGAGGAGGAGAATGATGGTATCATTTGTTCACAGCATATTTAATCAGTTATAACTCCCTCCCCAAGCTACCTCTCCAATAAAGGAGAGACATAACAGACTAGAAAACAGGACAATAGATTTCAAAGGCTGTATGCTATTTGAGAAGTTGGAGCACTTTACATTTTGAAGGGTGATACCAGCTGGCATTTATTATAGACAAAGTAGTTACCTTGGAAAATTTGCAATGAAGCATTAATAAATCACCAAGATGATGATCTAGAATTCTAATGGGTTCAGTTTTAGGACTAGCTTACTTCAATCTGAAATATAAGACACTGTTATTCCTAGACTTATTTCATCACTAAGAACACAAATAGGCAGTAGATAAGGCGGTTTGGTTGCAATGTGAGAACTATGTAGATGATGAGGGGCAGCATGTTTTGAATAAACTGGGAGGCCTCTTTTAGTTTCACAGGTTCTAGAAAATATTTACTTAAATTTGGTAGTGATAAAACTACTAACAATAAAATCAGGAAGCATGATCAACACTGAAGTTGCTTTGTTTTTTTGTTTTTGTTTTATTTTTCCTTTTCTGCCACAGTCTTGCAAGGTCTTGTAGCTGGAGATCCTCTGAGTTAATTGCCCCGCAGGGAGCTGAGTATGTGAATATTGACAGAAGTGTCCTTTAACACAGGTGAAGTCTTCATTTACAAATGTACTCCACTTGTCAATGTGAATGTGAACAAAAATAATTAACATATTAATTTTGGTATGCCTAAGTAATTAACATGTGTTTCCAACTAAAAGTAATGTTTTGAAGTTGGAAACAATTTGGGTTTGCCTGTGTTTCCAAACCAAGTTTCAATCTGATGAATTCTGAAATTGTTTGAATTATTCCTTAAATACATAATTTAATTGATTGAAAGATTACTCTTCTAGAGTTTATAATATGAAAAGTTTTGTTAGAAAATTATCACCTTGCTGATGCATAGCAGAAGACTTCAAGTTGGAGAGAAGCAGATTGATTATAACAATGTTGTAAATAATACCAATAAAAAATAAGTGGTGGTCTTTGTTGCTGTTTTTATACATTTTAGGTAGATTTACATTCATGGAATTTAGGAAAAATTTGCCTAGAAGTTCTTGAAAGGTCATTGCTTTTACATTTCTGTGTGTGTGGTTTTTTTTTTTTTTTAATTAATCACTAAAATAAAAATGTATGAATATGTTTTAACAGTTCTCTCACTTCATGGCATCTAGTAAGCGAGCATGTGTTAATCTGTGTAACCTATCATCCTTAGCATCTTTTTGTTTGTGCTTCCTACTTTTAGAAGAATTGGCATTAATTATAACAGTAGAAGTCATTTAAAATGTCAGTTCAAAATTTAAAGCTTGAAACAGCTCATCCTTCAATAATTAAGTCAATAAAACTAACTTAATTTAATTTAAACAGTGATGCTGTTTTTTAGGCCTTGTGGAGTCATTACAATTAGTAATTCATAATTAGTATTTTATTGATGTCCATGCACCGTGTTGCTGAGCATCATCAAGAAACTATGATGATTGGTGGTAATTTGATAAACATGCAGAACCATTGCATTAATTATGTGCCTTCCAATTACATCTGATGTTAATGAATGTGAATATGTGAATATTCTGGAGATGAATTTAAAGGGCAGCTCAACCTTAATTATAAGACAGTTTTTTTCTAATATGTTAATTATAACTTTCCTAGTTATCAGCTTTTAGACAAAATGAGGCTTATCTAAAATATGAAATTTGAATGTTGTTCATATACAGCAATCTGTTTTCTAAAATGGTAATAATTGATTCAAAACAGCAGTCAATGTCATTTCTGCATAATATGATGAATAAAACATCTGCAAAGCATCTTTTAGACTTCACCAAGAGCAGGAAAAAAAATCCATAAATATGGTGACTAGAAAACCTTAAAATTAAAGTAAACGATTTCATTAACTTTGCCTCTATTTTTAATATAAACCTTTATAGAAGCTGTGCCAAGTTTAACTTTGTTTAGCTTTTAAGTTAAAAGAAGTACAATAATGAGCCAGCCCTGATGGCCTAGCAGTTAAAGTTCGGTGCCCTCCACCCAGCCCCGGTTCAGATTCAGGGCGCAGAACCACACTGCTCGTCTGTCAGTAGCCATGCTGTGGCAGCAGCTCACATAGAAGAACTCGAAGAACTTACAACTATACACAAAACTATGTACTGGGGCTTTGGTGGGGGAAGAAAAAGGAGGAAGATTGGCACAGATGTGAGCATAGGGCAAATCTTCCCCTGCAAAAAAAAAAAAAAAAGAATTATAATAAGAAAAATGCATATTTTCACAAACTATCAGTCAATGTCATAGGCATCTTTTTCTTTATTGATTGTGCTGGAGGAGGTGGACAGAGTCACCCTTAGTTGGCACATTTAAACTCAATTAGCAGTGTATTTGGAATAGCCATTTTAATAACCAATGAGCTGAAAAGTAAATATATACATATTTTCAATCTGAATGAGAATGGAAATCTGTGGTAATGTCTATAGAATTCAGATGTTGTACCTCTTCAGTCCTTTCTACAGGCTTCTGAAAACATGAACATTAGTTAAGGCCCTGGGCTCGCTGATCTGTCATCCAACAGGCAGCTGATGCCTCTGCTCTTGCCTGCTTCCTGCTGTTTCCTTTTTCTGTCCAAATCTCTGAGATTGAAGGGCCACTGACCAGATAAATTAACAGAATAGTCCTAGTGGTCTTGAAAATTTGAGGGCTATTGTTCCCATGGAATAAAGAAAGAAAGCTAAAATGAGAGAGAGAAGAAGAGCAAGGGAGAGAGAGAATGAAAAAAAAGCCATAAAACATTGAAATGGAAAAACAAATTCCCAGGAAACGTATTGTTCCAAAATAAAAAAAACAAAAAAAAAACGTTGTTTTTTAGTGTACAAATAGAAACAGATTTATCAGTTACTAACCAAACTTTAATAATTTTTCAAGTTTATTTCAATTGATGATGAGGTAATGGGTCTGAGAGTTGGCGGATGTGGATACATAACCAGATACTATAACTAAATAGATGTATGTTTTTTTCTTTTTTTTTTTTTTTTGGTGAGGAAGGTTAGCCCTAGGTCTGCACCCAGGATCTGAACCTGCAAACCCAGGGCCACCGAAGCAGAGCTCGCAAACTTAACCACTCTGCCACGGTGCCAGCCCCCAATAGTAGACTGTTAAATTGCCAAATTTTTCGTGTGTGTGTGACGAAGATTAGCCTTGAGCTAACATCTGTTGCCAATCCTTCTCTTTTTACTGGGGAAGACTGGCCCTGGGCCAACATCCGTGCCCATCTTCTTCTGTTTTATACGTAGAACGCCTGCCACAGCATGGCTTGATAAGCGGTGCATAGGTCCATGCTTGGGGTCCAAACCCATGAACCCCGGTCTGCCAAAACAGAGCGTGCAAACTTAACCACTATGCTATCGGGCCGGCCCCTACATGTGTGGTTTTTAAACAAGTCATTGAACTTTCTCCAAAATTAGAAGTTTGGAATAGATAAGCTACAAAGTTCCTTACTAACTCCAAATTTCAATGCTTATGAAAATATAACCGCAGATCTTCCTGGACTTACAATGAGGTTATGTCCCAGTAAATACATCATAAATTGAAAACATTGTAAGTCAAAAATGCATTTTAGGGGCCAGCCCGGTGGTGCAAGTGGTTAAGTGCCCGCGCTCCGCTGCAGCGGCCCAGGGTTCGCCGGTTCGGATCCCGGGCATGAACTGACTCACCGCTTGGCAAGCCATGCTGTGGCGGCATCCCATATAAAGTGGAGGAAGATGGGCATGGATGTTAGCCCAGGGCCAATCTTCCTCAGCAAAAAAAGAGGAGGATTGGCAGATGTTAGCACAGGGTTGATCTTCCTAACAACAACAACAACAAAAATGTATTTTATACACCTAACCTACCAAACATCATAGCTTACCTAGCCTGTGTTAAACGTGCTCAGAACACTTAACATTAGTCTACAGTTCTGCAAAATCATCTAACACAAAGCCTATTTTATAACAAATTGTTGCATATCTCATGTAATTTATTGAACCCTGTACTGAAAGTGAAAAACAGAAAGGATGTCTGGTTACAGAATGGTTGTAAGTGTATTAGTTGTTTACCCTCATGATCACGTGGCTGACTGGGAGCTGTTGCTGCCCAGCATCACGAGAGAGGATAGATTGTAGTGCATATTGCTAGCCCAAGAAAAGATCAAAATTCAAAATTCAAGTACGATTTCTACTGAATGCAAATTGCTCTCACACCATCAAAAAGTCAAAAAATCGTTAAGTTGAACTATCCTAAGTTGGGGACCATCTATATCACCAAACACCATGGTTTATGTTTGGAATAATTTGTTATCCTTGCACTTAAAAATCTTAATTAAGGAACATACTCCAAATGGTCAGTGTTAAAAAGAAAAAACAAACAGCAAACAAAACTTAACTGCATTACTGAGTCATAGATTTTGGTCATCACTATGGCAGTTGTATTTTTTTTTTTTTTTTTTGTGAGGAAGATCAGCCCTGAGCTAACATCTGTGCCAGTCTTCCTCTTTCTGCTGGGGAAGATTGGCCCTGGGCTAACATCCGTGCCGTCTTCCTCTACTTTATACGTAGGACGCCTGCCGCAGGATGGCTTGATAAGCAGTGCATAGGTCTGAGCCTGGGACCCGAACCTGCAAACCCCAGTCACTGAAGCAGAGCTCGTGAACTTAACCACTAGGCCACCAGGCCGGCCCCGAGCAGTTGTATTTTTTCAATATTTAAATTTATTTGTTTTTATTTAAGTAAGTTCTTAAATTGGTTGTTTTTAAACTTAACCTTGCTTATATGCTATATTAGTTTCTTCGGGCTGCCATAATAAATTACCACAAACTGGGTGACTTTAAACAAAGGGAATTTATTCTCTCACAATTCAGGAGGCCAGCAATCTCAAAGCAGGGTGTTGGCAAGGTTGCTTCACAGCAGCATTTATCCCATAAAGTTGTTAAAGAATTAAATAGGAACATAGTGGTAAAGTGTTTAAAACTGTGCCCGAAAATACTACACAAGTGTTTAAATTAAAAAGAAAATGAATGCATCTGTTTATTCATTAAACAGCTGTACATTAAGTACCTATTACATATTAGGTGATGTTCTAGATGTTAGGCATAAAGTGGTTAATAAAAGACTATAGACTCTGAAACTAGATTTTTTTTTGGGGGGCGGGTTTTTTTTTTTTGAGGAAGACTGGCTGTGAGCTAACATCTGTTGCCAATCTTCCTCTTTTTCTTTTTTTCTCCCCAAAGCCCTAGTACATAGTTGTATATCCTAATTGTAGGTCCTTCTAGTTCTTCTATGTGAGACGCTGCCTCAGCATTGCTTGATGAGCAGTTGATGAGCAGTTAGTAGGTCTGTGCCCAGGATCCAAACCAGAAAACCCTGGGCCACCGACACAGAATGTGCAAACTTAACCACTACGCCACTAGGCGGGCCCCTGACACTAGGTTCGTATTGTTCATTGATAATACGGACAATATAACAAGATGTACCATTAAGAAATTATTTCAAGGGACAGCCTGGTGGCATAGCAGTTAAGTGTGCACACTCCGCTGCTGGCAGCCTGGGTCCAGATCCTGGGTGCGCACCGATGCACCACTTGTCAGGCCATGCTGTGGCGGCGTCCCATATAAAGTGGAGGAAGATAAGCACGGATGTCAGCCCAGGGCCAGTCTTCCTCAGCAAAAAGAGGAGGATTGGCAGATGTTAGCTCAGGGCTGATTTTCCTCCCCCCCAAAAAAATACATCATCTCAACACAACTTTGTGTCAAATTTTGCAATTTGTATCTTCATACAGTTTCATTTCAACAAGATCTATACAAATGGAAAAGAACCCTAAGGTATTTCTTATTTCAGTATTTCTATTATTTTGTGGTAAATGTGTGTATGCATATACATGCGTGTATATATACATAAAACTATTAATTGCAACTGTCTCACAAAAGTTTGCCTAATCTAAAAACATTCAAATCAGGTGCATTGGAAGCCTGCCAAGTAAGATAAAGTAAGAACAACGGAGAAGATATGGATATCAGATCTAAATTTTAATCTAAATTTCCAGGCAAAATTTTAAAGTCTTCGTGGCTCCTCCCTTTATAGTCATTTCATGCTCTTAGTTAGCTCATTCCAATCACAGCCAGCTACTGAGTACTTGACGATTTAGAATCTGATGTTCACTCTGAGGGAACTTAATATAAGATGTTACAAATATTTGAATATTAAGACTTTCTTATATTTATTAAAAAATGGTTTCATCTGCTTGTGGAAAATGTCTTCAATTTGGTTATGGTGGTGATAATGATAATTTCAGTAATGGTAATACTGATGTGAGAATAAACTTTTCTATTGTCATTGTTATTATTGCTGTAATGTTATTATTATGATTACTTTATTACTACTACAACATATGGCAGCCACAAAATCCATCTATGCATCAATTCAACTCCAATTATGTCACATTTAAATCAACTACAATACCCAAATTATATGAATTATTATTATTTTAACCTTTTTATACTTTGCATTACCATCAAAGTATCCATTCATTCATCCTAGATGGTAGGTGGCTTCTTTACTTACATGTATACTTTTACTATAGTTACTGTTTCTGTAAAGTTCTCCAATTTGACAGTTTTGAAATGGTTCTCTGGTCTTTTAAATGGAAATTCTTTAATATATCAGATGTTTATACGCCACTAAAATTATAAGCATCTATGTTATCTCTTGATAGTCTTAGAAAATTCTTGCATTTGTTGTAGAGAAAAAGGCCCAGAGCCTTCCATAACTACTGGGAGCTTTCTATCGTGCTGGAAAATCCCCACCAAATGAATCCATAAGGAAGCCAATTAGGTAGACTTGTGTACAAAGGGCTAAGCCTCTACCTTGCCATAATGAGGGAGTTGACTATATCTAGTAATTCAAGGTTATGTATGCAATCCTGTATCAAAGATTTTGCAGACAGTAGGCTTATATGGCAAGACAGTAACAGAAACCATTCTCTTTGTGACTTAGGCTTGTGCAAAAGGCAATGCTACAGATAGACTGAAAAAGGATTAAATGCAAACATTTACCATAATGTCCATAAAAGGCTACATTATTGAGAAGTTTTGCTAATAAGATATTTGCAAGTAGCTGCTTAAAAGCAATACCTATATTTGTGTAATCAAAAATGTGAACACAATACAACATCTAGAAGATTCTCTTATTACCCTAATTACTATTTGTGAGGTAAATGTAAGTGTTTAAGAGCAGTATTCCATCATTTTTTTCTATTGTCTTAAGCTAAAAACAAAATTTTAAGTGTTTCTTCCAATTTCAAAAGCTTGAGACACAGTTTTGATTTTTCTGTGGCCATTCTTATTCTCTGTAGGAAAATCTGTATTAAAAGTAATATTGTAGCACTAAAACAATAACGTGGTTTTGCAGAACTCAGAGTGTTTTAAAAATGTCCAGAACAGAAATTTCAGTGACAACTTTTTTTTTATCTCAAAATATAGCCTTAAGATGATCATTTGGACAAAAGCCTGAGAAAATATGAATGCCTTATGTGCATGTGGGCCACAATCTCTCAAGTTGCTAAATCGTAGTCTGACATAATGGGTGCAGGGAGCTCCCTCCGAGGAGTTGCCCCCTGGAGGAAGGCTTATTATTCAGCCCAATGATGAAAGTGGTTGTGTCATCCCTGATGCCAGCGAAAGATGCTTCCCACACAGAGTGGGAGCTTTGAAGTCTCAGTATTTCAGTCCTCAAGTTTCCATGTGTCAGTTCTGCAAACAAAATGTAGAAAAAAAGACAGCTGCACAAGAATCTCCAGCAATAGCCTGAGTCAGTCGCAAATGAACAGGCGTTCTGTTGGACATATTGATTTAGTTTGTAATTTTCCTGTTGCTTGTTAAAAACCAGAGTGTACTTAGGACCTTCATCTCTGTATAGCATAATGTGCCATTGATCTTTTCATAAAAACATATTTGTTGGGAAATATCTTTCCACTTGTGCTTTTACATGGGGCGTTGTTGGTTCCAACCGCAAAGCTTAATCGAGATGTATGCATAGTTTTATTGAATGAAGTGAAAGAAGGGAAGGTAATGAATAGGAAATTATTCCTCTCGAATTTCCAGGGTCATGTAATGCAGATGCACACGTGACAGAGATGAGTTGAAAACTGCTGCTTGTAAATCCAGCCCTGTTCCATGAAGGTAATGTACTCCTTTCCCTTCACTGCTTCTGAAACCGTCACATTAATGGGTAGGACTCTTGCTATAAAGACTCCCTAATTCATATGTGTTGCTTAAATATGGGATTCATAAAAATATATATATTAAGTGATGGAACAAGAGGAATCAAAAAAGAAAGAGCAGAAAGTAGACAACATAAAGGAACTGTCCTTTTCATCCTTAAATGAAAACAGCAAATATTTACTGAGTGACTACTGTGTGCACTGTATATTTGGGTTGTGTGGGGATGGGGATGGATGGGAGTATGAAGATGGATAAAATATTTCCAGCCCTGCAATAACTTAACACATTTAAATAAATACTAAAAATTCAAGTTGGAGATTTAATTTGGAAAAGAGTATGGAGAATACAACAAGGATATGTATGCAGCAATCATAGCTAAGGCAGTTGTTAGGACATATAAGCATAATGCGTTCAGAAAAGATCTACAATAGAGGACACAGACAGTAAACAGAAAATGACAGGGATGAGAGGAAGGCAGGGGTTTGGGGAAATGCAGTATTTCAGGCAGATGAAACATTGTATACAAGAATAGAGAGGGAGAAAGTGAGTAGAAATGTTCAGCAAACCTTTAATATACTGCCTTGGCTAGAAGCATTCAAGAAGCATTTGGGAAAATCAATAGTTGGTTAGTAGTATTACTGTGATATGTGAGATCTCTGTGATCAAGAAAGAGACTAGAATTTCAAGGCAATACTCTTCAGAGATATGCTGGGCCTTTACCCAAAATAATGCCCTATGATTACTTGGGATATCATTTTTTTTTTTTTTTCTTAAGAAAACTTTTCAGGAGTCATGTTTAGGTTTGCAAAAAACTCATTGCTGAGTTCAGTGAAAATCGTTAGTTCCAAAGCACTGAAAACTGTACCTCTATTTGTTCATCTTCTGTTCTTAATTTAGAACATCAGAAAAACAGTCAAGTTTTGCCAGGATCAGTAACACTTCATACCTTTCCACTTTTCAAACACATTGAACATCATCCAATCAAAGCCTCTTGGATTTCCACCATCCTGGGAGACAAGCAGGAGAGAGAACATGGTTTCTGTCTTTTCTGTAAACTCTTCAAATTAGTTCTCAAATGAAGCACGATTTTTATATTTTTAATATTTTTAAAATTAAAACTGCTGTTCTTATATTTGATAAGTTAATTCTCAATAAATTTGTATATTTAAGTAGGTAGTTCTCAGATTCCTATTAAAGGCCTAGAACTTATCTAAGTTTAAACAGAGATATTATAAATTTCTCACAGCCACCCAGTGAGTATTTTTTAAAGATTAGGCAAATCCATACAATTTCAGTTTTTTCTATAATTCATGTTAGATAGCTATTAACTATACATCCAATGACTAAAACGTCGAGATATTTTAAGAAATGACCTTATTATGAAAGTAATATGTATTGTTGAAAACTGTATTTAAAAGAAATCAAATATTTTTATCTATGCTGAATGTGTCATTTAAAAATCTGAAAAATATGAGCCCCTGTGAGTTTTCACTGAGCTAATATTCTTGCAGAATGATGTTAAAAGATCTGTTCTGATGATGTATATTGACTAAACATCTCTGTCAGTAGTCAACATTTGTAACTCTCTGTGTTGGAAACAAAAAAAACAAACACAAAAAACCCCTTAAATATCCTTATAGAAGAATTAACTGTATATTAAGTGGTATTAAATAAAAAATCAAGTGGAAAAATTCCAAGCTAGAGATCTTACGATTTTTTTTGGTTTTTTTTTTTTCAGGGTGTAAACTGAATCAACATAGAATGTGCAAATATGTACTACAGATCTGGTGTGCACGTGTCTATATGATTTGGTCAGTCTAATTTATCATAGCCAGCCTCCATGGTTCTTTGGAGGGCAAGAAATGTAAATAATATAATACTGCTGCTGCTGAAGCACTATCAGACTTTGTAAATTAACCAAACTTTATATGTTATTCTTCTCATAAGTAGGACTGGTAACTAATTCAACACTTGTAAATTACCCATGTGAATTTCCTTCTTCCACCCTACCATGTGGACTGCTAAGATTGAGGAAGAACTCCGTGTGCCAGAGAGGTTGGTACAACTAGGATGGTCATGCTGTTAGGTATGAAGTTCTTGATATCTACATAATAGAATCAGGACATTCAGATCATCAGGAGAGCTCAGGCTTCCTGGGACCAGTCCATTGTCCTGAGTAGTCAGTCTAGGTTCTAAGCAATTCTGAGCAATCAGTATATCCAGAATGGGTAGTATCTCTGAGCTGTTAGTCTTTTCAGAGAGGACTGCCTACCCAGATTTTGAGTGAGAACAGAATACTCAAAAAATACCTGTTGTTAAGAAGGTGAGAAATATCTTTATGTTTCTCCTGAACCTTCTTCTGGACCTGGAAACAGCCTCTCTGTTTTGGCTTGAATTTGACTACGCGTTGAAAGTGTGGGAACGTAAAATTGATAAGAAGCTTAAAAGAGCTCCCGTGTCCCAAAGAGCGAGAATCTGCTCTTCTCCCAGCTTCGCCAAAGACCAGTATCTACTTCCTCCTGATGTCTGTCCTCAGTCAGGGTGCTCCACAGGCAGCAACTAGCAGTAGGGGTAAGAAACAGGACCTGCTTAGGTGAAGGTGAGGCTTATCTTAGTCTCTAGATGACGTGGATTCTGTTTCCTTTAATACCACCCCCCAACCCTTCACTCACAAATCCCTGTTTATGTCTTACTGTCCCCCAAGACCTTGTCTTCTCTCCCAGGATCTTTGCATAGTAAGAGCTGATGTGATGCAAACAGCTAATTGATTATGTTGTTTGAGTTCCCTGTCGTACCTCAGTGTCTATGAGAACTTGGGCGATTTAATTACCCAAACTAACAGTATTTCCTCATGAGTAAAAAGGAGTTAATAAGAGAATGAATCTATACTCTAGTTTATTACGAAAATTAAATGAGAAAAATCCGTGTAACAGTGGCTGTCACACAATTAAAGCTATTAATGAAACTAGCTATTATGTTCTTAATAAAAAAAAATGCTTAGGCATGTTTCTCAAAGTTTACCAGATATAGTTTTCAAATAATCCTGGAAAGTTTGCCTGTTTATTGACTAACATGTTATTTAAATACTCCCTCTGGACTTTAGAGATTAATTCCCTAAATACATCAGCATGATTTTCCCAAGTACAAGGATAGTTTCCTTTATAAACAGAATCTCAGTGTCGCACTTAAAAATTAAAGTTACACAGAATCTATATTCAATTTTCCCTAATTTTCTTCAAAAATGCCCTTTATGTTTTTTCTACCCTCTCCCTCTAAGAAGAATCGAATCAAGGTTCATCCATTGGATTTGTTTGTTGTCTTTTTACTGTACCTTACTCCAGAGCAGTTTTTCTATCTACCTCTATTTATTGTGACATGGAATTTCTAAATAAATTTCAGCCAGCTCCCTTGCTAGAGGTGGGTTATATGCCATTGTGTTAACTAGAGCTTTGGGGTAATAGAGACCTGGATTCTAAACTGTACCACTTCCTGGCTGAAAAACATTTGTCAATTTATTTAATCTCCCTAAGTCACTATTTTCTTCTATGGAAAATGAGAATAATAATAGTAATAAAAATAATGCCTAACTCATAGGGTAGTTGTGAAGATTAAACTATATAAGAAATAAAACAGATTACTCTAACACCTAATTCAAGAAATATAAGACATAATGAGTTTGAGGAGGATGATGATGAAGATGATGAGGACAATGATGATGACGATTATATGATAATATTATTGTTAGTGTAACTAGCATTATTAACACTACTGTGGAGGCCCTGAGGGTTTGTCGTCTGATAGGATCCCAGTTTGTACAAAAGGTTCTGGTTTATTCTTCTTGTCCCAACGTGTAACTCTCCCTTTACTCTCAAAAGTGTCCTAGTTTGGACTGTGAATTATGTGATCAAGCTCCCCATGGAACTACTGGGGATAATTCCCTCAATAATTGCCTGACTTTCTCTCCTTGCTAGAAAGGAGCTCCTACTTGATTTGCCCAATGCCTTGCTCCTTTACTCTGATTCCCAACATTTCACATCACCAATGTAGCAGATTTGACAATGTCCCTGCACTTCTCCACCCACACATCTTTTTTCTCTTCCTCCCCAGTAAGACAATTCTTTGGAGGCAGAGTCCAAGTTTTATCTTCCATGTTTTTCTTTACTGCTGTATTTATTCATTTTATTATTTTTTCTTATTGCTGTAGTTTTAGTATCACAGATCACTTAACATAGTAACTTCAAATGTTTTTCTTTATTTAATAAGGTCCTTCTAAACTCTCGTAGACGTGCTCCTATCTACCTCTCTAGCTAACTCTACCCCACTCCTCCCCCAAAACTCTGCTTTCTGGTTATATTCTCTCTCTGCCTCCCCCTTCTCCAGAGCTTCATGGTCAAGTGAAGAGAGAAGGACATTATATAGACAAAAAAACAAAAAAAACCCAACAGCAGCAACAATAAAAGGCAGACTTGTCCACCACTACTATGACGGAGGAAGCACCTTGAACTTGGTCCAACTCAGTCTTAACAAGTCACCACCACCATGTGACTATGCATGGCCCCTAGCAAGTTGCCTCAGAGCTTTCCAGTTAAATCTTGTATTAACCTGCATATTTTCCCTCTCTTTCATAACTAACTCTCAAATGCTTTCTATAGCAAAAATAGCAATTCTTATTTGTGTAATTATCTTGTTCCAGAAAATTGAGAGCACTCATATAATGTGTTAGTTTCCCATAAGGTTTAAGGATTTCTGTTTTGTTTTCATTTGCCTTTCTTTTCATTATGTGCATAGACGGTGATGGTAAAATTAGGAGTAGGGACCCAGCCAGAATGAGAAGTCACAGCAGTAACATAAAATGCTTATTCTTAGCACTTAGTCATTATAATGAAAGACATTCTTTTCTTCACATCAGGAAAAGTTACAATTAATATGTGGTATTCTAAATAATTATTCTTAGTGATTTGGTAATTGACAAGCCCAAGTTTGTAGAAGTTGCATTTATTTCCAATCTTCTTCCGTGTACACTATATGTTGGCAGGCTGGGCGACACTGTGGGGTGTAGAGGTAGCTGGACTGTAGCCATGTCTCCCACTCTCATGACCCTTTGCCTTGCTTGTATCCCTTGCTGTATTCTAGCCCTGCATTCTCACCTGTTCTTTTAGGAACGAGACAAAAATTACGTGGTCCTTATAGTTATATAGGCAAGTAATCTTGAGGAACAAAAGAGGGCTAGAAATGTCATGCTTTTTCCATTAACTCCAGGAATGTTAATTTCTGTCAATCTAGCAGAAAATGATAAATTAATCTATATGTTAGACAATGTATATATTTAGTCACCATATACATGCATATTTATTTAAATAATTGGATTTATTGTGTCAGCACAAAAGCATCAGACATTTAGTTTTTTGCCTGATTTGAATTGCACCTAAATTTAAGTGGACAAATCATGTACATCTCAGGATTTTAATTTGTTTTTCCGTAAATGAGACCATTGAACCTGGAAACATCCTTCTTGTTTAGCTTTAATAGGAGGTAGACCTAAGCTGCCATATGTATTCACCTAATTTTTTAATTTATTTGCAACAGATTGTTAATTTTAATCAAGAAAAAATTAGGAAATGTTATTATTTTAGAACTTAGACATAAAGTTAGAGACATAAAGCTATTGCCAGAGTAGTGAATTAAATAATTACATATTTTAGCTTACCTTAATTATATACAAGTCTTACGACTTGTTATAGCCTAATAATTATCTAATCTAAAAGAGCAATACAACTTTAATTTAAAATTATTGCAGCTATTTAATATGATGTTGGTTTTCAAGAGGAAGGATAATTAACGGAGGGCAGAGACTTTCCTAATATCCATTATACATTCTGAACTTACCTTTTCATTTTTATTCAGGTTAGTATCATTAAATCAAATATCAAGGAATTTAAAATCGATAACTCCTTCTTCCATTTGACTGTGTTCAATATATGTGTAGTTTAACGCTAAGAAAAAAAAAAAGCTAAGCCAATAGTTTATAGAGATTTTTAAAGGGGCAAATAACAAGTTCCACAAGGTGAGAGAGAGAAAAATGAATTTCTTGACAGGAGAGGTGGTTAAATATATGAACAAGGTCCCTAAAGGAGTTTGTAGAACTGAAGGATTTTAGGAACATGAAATCTCCTCCTATCTATACTACAGGTGAGGTTTGGGTGAGATTATGACTAAAGACAAAATAATAGACCTGATGAATACAAATGGAATTTGCTAGCCCTGTGGGTTTTAGATGTATTTTGAAGGCTATGATAAAATCAGATTTAAAAGTCATGCCTCATTATAAAATCCAACTCGAGAAAATATTTGATTTTGAGATATTTTTGAGCAAGAAAAATGAAAGGAAATTATTGTCTACTTCACATTAATGCGGTCAGTCTCTACCGCATGTAAAACAAAAGTTACACGTTCCCAGAACTCTTGTGAAATATTGTGGAGAATGTTCAAGTGTGTGTAGCTGGGAGATAAAAATAGGAACTGACAATAGAATTCCTCTTATGGAAAAAGACTGACTTTGTTTAGTAAAATATTTTGATGGTTCATTTTGGTTACAGAAAGTTGACACACAGCAGGTTCCCTGATGGGCCAGGAATGAGGCAAGTAAATAGACTGTCAGGAAGACATTTGTGGGGTGGACTGCAAGTGAGCAAGAAAAGGGAGGGGGGGAAGAGAAAAGTGACCCAGAACCATGTAGAGTCCCAGGACCAGGGCACATGGGTGCTCTGCCCCATACTTGGCCTCAGCCCCTTGCTCGTGTCTTGAAATGTAGTAAGGACCCCTCCGGTGCTTAGGACCTGCCAGGGTCTGCAGTTTTCTCAGAGCAGCACCATGAGCCTTGAAAAGGATTTCCAAGCCTCCAGGCTCCTTTTCTCCCTTTAAAGGCCTCTCTGACACTTTTATGACTCCCTCAATGGGGTCAACCAGATGCTCCAGGGCTTACCCCTATGGGTTCATGTGGAGTCTTGTGGATGGCTGGGTTCCAGGAGGGTGGCGTGGGGAGCCACTGTTCAGAGCTGTATTTTTCCACAGGATCACTGGAGATGGGCCCACCCGGAAAGGCTGACTCTGATCATGTAGGTGACTCTCAGAATGCAAGGCTCTGGACCGCGGACCTTGAACTCCTGAGGTTTGGCCTGAGCTGCGACCGAGGGTCATGTGTTCCCTGCGGCGCTGTCTCTGGTCTACTACACTGGAGGGCTGCAGGGGTGGTGGTGGGCATCCCTTACCCTGTGTGCCACCCTCAGTGGGCACCCAGGCAGTCACCCTCTACAGCTGCGAGCTCCTGGCCACATATCCACCAGTCCACCAGAGGTGGCTGCACCTATGTCCTCTGAGTTTTTGAGACTGTTGCTCTAATGCAAAGAGGACCCAACGGTGATAGAAGTGGATGAGAGACATACAATCCTCTCCTATCCTATCCTCCCTTCTGGGGGTGGTGTGTGGAAGACAGATTTGTAGTCAACATTGAAAGAGATCAAATTCTAGAAATACATTGATTATGGCCTAAAGAGTTCAAGAGAAGATATAGAGGAAAACCTGTTGTTTAGATTTACTGCTATAAAATTCAAATGGTGTATTTAACAGAAGCAGAAAATGAACTATTATTTACATATTCCTACATAATCTTGGTGAGACTTCTATTTGTGGTCATCATCACTGGAGCCCAGTAGCAGCCTTTGACGGAGTCATTCAGGCCAGTATTCATGGGTGGCACAGCAGACGATGTAGCGTCATGCCTACTGACAAAGCCACTATTAAGTAAATTGTTTTAGGGAAGTGCAGGGCAAGAAAGTCTATATCGCTTCAATACAAGTCACTTCTAAAGAGTCACAGGAATGTGAGTGGTAGCAGTGCTGTCACATGTTCTCCTTACCTTTTCCTCATTATGGTGGATATAGAGTTAGGCAGTGTGGTGGGCAGAATCCTAAGATAGACCCCGATGACTCTTGCCCTGTATCATCCCCTCCCTTTTGAGTGTTGGTGGAACCTGTGAAAATAAGGGGATATCATGCCTGTGATGATATTACATTATATAGCAAAAGGGAAATTGTCCTGGGTGGGCCTGGCACAATCAGGTGAGCCTAATTGTTTTATCTGGCTGGTTGAAGAAGAGGACCTCAGGGAGAAGTATTTTGGCTGCCCTGGAAGAAAGCAAACATTTATTTTTAAACTGTCTATGGGAAGCATATGGCAATGAATTTCATTCAGGTGGTCTCCAAGAGTTAAGAACGGTCTGTAGCCAAGAGTTGGCAGAAAAACAGGGACCTCGGTCATACAAACACAAAGTAATGATTCTACCATCATCATCCTGTGAGCTTGGAAGAGGACCTTGGGCCCAGATGAGAACCACAGTCCTAGCTCACATCTTTATTTCAGCGCATCCAGACCTTTAGCAGAGAATTCAATCATATTGCATCTTGAGTTCTGACCTTTGGAAACGGAGAGATAATAAATTTGAGTTGTTTTAAGCTGTTAAATTGGTGGCAATTTTGCAGTAATAGAAATCTAATCCGCTAAGTTTGTGGCAATTTTGCAGCAATAGAAAACTAATATACCCAGGAACAGCACAGATGACAGTAAAACACAGGAAGAGATGCTTCAGAGCCTTGCACAGAAAGAGATAGTGCCTGGACACTGAAACAAATCTTCAAGTGCACTCTTTGGACAATAAACAAATATTGATGGCTGTCTTCTCTACCGTTAGTACAAACATTCATCAATAAATCACTATATTTCACATGGACCGTGATATTTTAACACATTTAAAAAAATCAAATTGTTCGTATTGACAGGATCCCTCTCAAAAATTTCCTTATTGCCCAGGACCATGTGTAACCTACGGGTGTCACTACACCCTAATCATGTATTTCTTGTTCTGATGATATGTAGTTAAGACACAATTTAAGTTGAGGTTTGTTACTTGCCATCAAAAGTATATTAAATGCTAAAACAATATTATTTAAATTAAGGTATCATATATGATTTAATCTCAATTTTGCCAATATGAATATTCAATCAGTGATCAACTGTATTTTTGCTCTGATTTCTTTGTTCTCCTTGGCAGAGGATATAATGATTTCACCATGAATGGATTTATGGTATTGACATAGATCCCAAACCTGCAGAATCATGGACAAATGTAATGACTGAATTATTTGTGATACCAACTAGGCACTTGCAGGGATTGTGGTTCTATTTATATATCATCTGAGACATTTGGAAAAGAAAATCCTCCTATTTAGCCAAGGCATTGCACCCTTATTTCTTAAAATCACCTGCTGGTATCTTAGAATCAATACCACATAATTCAGACACTACACATCTGTCAGATCTTAAAGACAATGGGGCCCGATAGAGTTAGTTCATCGTTATCAAAGCTGAGTGAGTGAGAGAAAAGGTCAAATTCTTAAAAATTCTTTCCATTCAGCTGTATCTCTAAATACTAGATTTTTCCTTAAGACATATCGGTTAGAAACAGTGAAAAAAGTTTCTTTCAAGATCACACTTATCATGGTTTAGCTTCTTTTATCGTTGCCAGTATTAATATAAGCGGGTTTTTAAGAAAATTCTGTTGGACAAAATGTGTTAATGGAATACCTGAACTTTGTCTGAAAGTCCTCAAGATTCTGAGGTAAGCAAGCTCTTTCCCCTGAGCCAAAATTGGAATAAAATGACGTGCAAATAATTGTTTTCTTCAGATTTGTTTATCTAGTTATATAAAACAATACATTTTGTTGACATTAAATTATCTTCTGTTATACACATGAGATGCTGAACATATTTTCAGACCATGGATGTTTGATGAAAAACTTTGGAGTTCATTGTGTGTTTATACATGTATATAACATAATGTACTATTATATTCTTGTAAATATGACAGAGAATATAATAAAAATGTAAAAGAATCAGATCAAGATGAAATGTGCTTGCTTCAAAATATTTAACTTTGTCAATGTGACAAAACAACTTATTCTTCAAATATATTACTAAGTTATAATATTAAAAAGTAATTGGCAAATGAATGAATGATAATCTTTTTTGTGAGAACTAGCATGCTTTATTAATACAAGATTTTAAAAGTTGGTTTAAGAATTTGTGATACAGAGAGTAAAAGAATCAGGTTCTAAATTCAGATTATTTGGATACTTTGTCTTAATGGTTGTGAAAGTTTAAAAATAGATGTTGGAATTACATATGAAGGTAAATAAACAATTTACTGCTGGCTTCCCATGGTAAAACAAGACATTCATTCTTAAATTCTAAAAAATTTAACAAAGGTTTTAGTTGTAATTTAACTGTGAAATTTCCATCTTCCTTAATGTCTATCAGTTATTTTAATAGCTAATTATATGTTATTTGACTATTTCATATTCATATTTCACATCTATAATTCTGTATATTTTGTAAAAACAATCAGAACACATTGAAACTCTTAAGACACTAGAATTTTCAGAAGGCTATAAAATATGATTTTCTTTAAGCTTTTTTTTTTTTTTTTTTTTGGTGAGGAAGATTGTCTCTGAGTTAATATCTGTGCCAATCTTCCTCTATTTTTTGCATGTGGAATGCCACCACCGCATGGCTTGATGAGCAGTATTTAGGTCCGCACCCAGGATCCAAACCTGTGAATCCCAGGCTGCCGAAGCAGAGTGTATGAACTTAACCACTATGCCACTGGGCCAGCACCTGTAAAATATGATTTTTAAGTGGCACTTCCCACCAGCCATCTCCTATCAGGAGCCATGGACTCAAGGCTGTGTGTATAAGGGACTTTACTGAACATTCAGGGCAGTAGAGGAGTTTTGCAAAAGTTTGGCAAAGCAACAGTCTAGTAGTAAATATTTAAGAATGCGTTCTTAAAATTCTCTCAAATGTTTCTGCCTCCAGGAAATTTTCCCTGATCATCTTTTTAATTCAAGCTCCAACCTCCCACCAATACTGCTAGTACTACTACTACTACTACTACTACTACTACTACTACTACTACTACTACTACTAGTCAATATTTATGGAGCACTAGACTAGAAATAGTAATAATAATAATAGTCAATATTTATAGAGTACTACACTAGTAGAAGTAGTAATAATAATAGGCAACAATTACTAAGCAATCTATATGGGTGAATAGTTTTCACACCATCCTAATGATGTCAGTACTGTTGTATCTCCATTTTGAAGAGAGGGAAAAAGTACAAAGAGATTAATTTTCCCAGAATCTTACAGCAGTGGAGCAATATTGCTATCACACAAAATAACATGGCTCTTCTCAGCCTGTTGGAATTGAAACGACATGGACCTTTTTGCCTTTGCGGTTCCCTAACACCATTTAGTTAATGCTGCCTACGTCCTTTCTCAGGGTGCTGCACCATCCATTGTGCCGCCATGAATACTGGTCCAAATGACTCCCTCAGAGCTTGTGACTCAGCTTCGTTGATATGACCACAAATACAGTCTTAGCCAGAGTGTGCAGGAAATTTGAATGATAAATAGTTTCTTGGTCACGTTACATCTACTGCTGGGAGTTTTGTAGTGTAAGTGTAGAAGAACACATTTTCAACCACATATTCTCTTGGAATTTTTAGGTAATTATCAGTGCATTCATAAATTCGAACCTCTTTCAGTGCTAATATTCTACACTATTTTTGTGCAAATCTTCACTGAGGAGGGAGGATGGGGCCGAGATGAGGGGCCTGAGATGGAACTAGAAGAATAGTCCCATTCAGCCAAATAATGTCTGTCTCTTCTCTAACTCAGCTTATGACCTACCAGGGAAAGCATGACATTGTTTGGAACAGCCCATTTGCATTGTGGAGAAACACTGTTGGAAAGATCTTCAGAGACTATAGGTGTGACCATCCCCAGATGACTACCTGACAGGGGCCTGGAGCCTGCAGATAACTTCCCTCAGTGACAGTGTTGGGGAATGCACAGGGTAAAGTGTGTCTGCTGCCTCCCTGGACACCCTTGGGTGGTGTAGTCAGCCCTTAAATTAGAACACAGATAGACAAGAGCTGTCACTTGAGCCTACACCTCCAACTCAAGCCCCAGGGCCAATGGGGACAATCCGTAATCCAGAGCCCTGCACTCTTTCCCTGAGTGACAGTCACTCAAGGTCAGCGCCTCAGCAACAAAGTTCCCAACAAGGTTCCAGAAGGAGACACTGATTATTCTTTCATAGCCTTAGAGTTTTGCTGAGATCCAAATATATTATTGTTAAAGACAAATAAAATAAAAAAAATAAAATAAATTTGACCTGAAAAAAATAATAACTCATAATTGGATTAAACATATTTCAAACTAAAAATGTATTAAAATTATTGCCTAATTACAATAAATAAATAGATCAAGGGATAAAAGAGGAATAGGAAATCAATGAATGAATAGATGTACCAGGATTAAAAATAGTTTTCTAATTCCTGCTCTAAATCTCTTTGAAGTAATCCACATCGCACACATCATTGTTTCTTCTAACGCTCATTGACAAAAGACAACGCATAATTTAGTCTATTTAATAATTTTAGTGGAATACCATCTAGCCTCATCTGTCCACCACATTCCCACTATTTCAGTCACACTGTAACCAATTATTCTGTGCTATATCAATATCTTTATTTTTATTTATCATAATAAAATGTTACTTCTTCATGTAAATTTAGATCTGCGTCAATGAGTGTTCTTGCTCTTATATGAACCATCATTATACTTCACTGTAGGTCGAGTTAGTGGAGGAGGGAAACAAGCTAGGATCCTCAAGGGCCTTTTTGATGATAACAAAGGTAAACACTTGGCTAGAACATGTGTCAGCAGGGTTTTTATTTTTAATTATTCCACTAATAAGCTACTTCTGTTGGCAATCAGACAACATCCTTGTTTTTTGTTTAATCAGAACACAGGTCTTCTAAATTCACATCGCATATATTTTAGATAATGTGTAACTGGTGGATTCTGCCCAAAACAAGATTTGTGTGTTCTCTTTACTCATCAACTTTTTTCCCTTAGATTTTGAGAGCAGTGCTCAAAAGCACTTCAGAAAGACCCTCTATTTTAAACAAAATATATCTTCTACTGAAATAAATATTAAGATCGCTAAGGGATTTAGGACAGAAGTATGTCTTAATTATCTTTTAGGCTATACACCGGCTTAGCACATGGTAAGCACGTTATGGTCACTTGATCATGGTTGCAGAATGGCTAAATAGGTAAACAAAAATTTATATGGTTTCTGTAATAATTTGAACTTTTTGTTTTAAATACCCTTTTCTTAGCAAAAAATATGAGAATTCTTCAATTTAGATATTTTCTTTCTCTCTCTCTCCATGTTTTCTTCCTTCCTTCCTCCCTCCCTCCCTCCCTCTCTCCCTCCTTTCCTTCTTCTCTGCCTCCCTTCCTCCCTCCATCCCTCCCTCCCTCTCTCTCTCTCTCTCTTTCTTTCTCTCTTTTTCTTTCTTTCTTTCTCCTATTTTGTAAAAGTTTTTGTGATTAGTCACTTTAAGCCCATACACCATTTATAAAAAGCTGATAGGAAAAAAAAACATTGATGGGGTTAATTCAGGAAAGCTAGGAATTGGTCTTCATAATCTGGAAACTTGGACCTAGGTTAAAATTCGAACATTCTTTCTAATTTTTGGAAACAATCAAACATGAGTTTTATATAACCACAAACCAAGTGGACACAGAGAAGCAGCAATAGAACCGTGGGTACATTTTTGAAGAGCATGCTGTTCCACTTACAATAAAAAACCCAATGGTTCTGACTTTCAACATTGTATGAAAATTAAAATAACTTCCTAACTCAATACAATGTAGATACGCAGCAGACTCTTTTAGTTATGTTCTCAGCAAAAAAGGTTTTCATCTTACTATCCTTTATTTCAGCCAATATCAAGCCCCAGGCCCAGGATTAGATCATGATTGGTGGCCCCATTCTCTTTGCCAGTGATTGGGTATATCATGGCATTCTACGTAGTATTAGAATGTGAATATGTATTACCTGGAGCTGCTGCAGCCCTGTCGTATCCATGAGGTATTCCAGAAACACACTAGGAATGACAGAGCAGAAAAATGAAATGGACTTAGGTCCTTAATGATATCATTGAGCCAGTAAATTAACAAACAGAAAAGCCACCCTTCCCTGGGTCATTCTTGTTACTGGAGATAATAAATCTCATTACAGTTTTATCCAATTATTTTTTTTTCTATAACTTATACCCAAAATCATCCTCGTTGATAAAACTTCCCTATTAGGAAGACTTATTATTCCCATTACTGAAATCTTAAATGAATGGCTTATTAATAATTAATTCATGGACAAATCAAATTATAGATAGAATAAAAGAGTGATTTATTTAAGACTTTATCATTTATATCTTCATATAAAATCCATTAAACTTGTACTATGAGTTATACATTATTTGAAGTACTATAAATCACAAAGGATTAAAAAAGAAATTGTCTCTATCCAAAAGCATGATCAAATGAGGTTGTAAAATTACAACCAAGGAGTACTTGAGCCATGGGTAAACTTGGTTTCAAGACTGGTAATGCAAAGAGCTTGTACATTTATTCACTGCAGATGGATTCTTTTCATACTTTGTCTACAGGCAGTTGTTTGACTGAATTGAATATTCAGTCAATTTATTTTTGAGATAGCATCTATTTCCTCACCTGTAACTTGGGAAATCTACAAGCAGCTTTCGGAGAATAACAAAGAGTAAACATTCCAAAGTAAAAAAGGCTATCAGAGACTCTGCTGAAAAATAAATGTATAAGAAAATGGAAGAGAAATCAGATTGAATCCACACAGTAGTCTAGGAATTTACCAATTATATATAAAATTTAACACTGGAGATATCATTACCTACGACTCCAGAGACATAGATTAATCCTGAAATAGCTGTGTGGTCTTGATCAAATAATCACTTCTCCAGGTAATCTTAATTTTACTCTTAAATCAAATCAGACAATTAGAGTCCTGATAAGTGATTTGGTCCCTTGGAAAACTGTCTTTCATTGAGGAAAGTTATAAACAAAGGTAATTAGAATTCATGAGGATATTTTGAAGGAATGCTCATGAGGACACACGTCTCTACATCATAAGGAACTCCCTGGACATTTCTCTCAGGTATTAGTATCAGGAAAACAAACAAGCAAGCAAACAATTTTGCTCCCTGTTGAAGTGGTTTCCTTTTAGCTTAAATGTACTAAGAATCTCAATATCAAACATGTTCTCTTTTTGGATTTAGCCACCAAGAACCTAAAGAGATAAATTTGAAACCCGTATTCCCTTAGCTTTTCCCCCCTCTGCTTTGTTGAGATATAACTGACACAGAACATTGTGTGACTTTGAGGCATACAATGTGATGATTTGATACAACTGTTTATTGCAAAACGTAAACCACAATAAAACACATTCTTCACCTAATTACCATTTTGTTATTGTTGTTATGGTGAGAACATTAAAGCTCTACTCTCATAACAACTTTCAAGTACAGTCATGCATCACATAACGGCATTTCACATATATGACGGTGGTCCCACGAGATTAGTACATATAGCCTAGGTGTGTAGTAGGCTATACCCTCTGGGTTTGTGTAAGTACACTCTACGATGTTTGCACAACAACGAAATTGCCTAACAACGCATTTCTCAGAACATATCCCCGTCGTTAAGTGACGGGTGACTGTATTCAATACAGTATTGTTAACTACAGTCACCATGCTGTACTGTAGATCCCCTAACTTGTTGGCCTTATCACCGAGAGTTTGTACTCTTTGGCCCACATCTCCGCATTTCCCCCAGCTCTCCTTCCCTGAAAACCACTCTTTGTTCTACTCTGTTTGAACAATGACAGCAGGAAAGTAATCCTGGCTCTCATTTTACATCGTACGTTCATATTCTTACTTCTTTCTTCTACGCCTCTGCTCCCCCATCTGTATAATTTAACCTCATGTACTATATTTATTTTTGTTAGTATTTGTGAGTTGAAAGCAGATAAACCTCTGAATTTTCTCAACTATAAATCAAGAAAATGTGCGTAGAGGAGCTGGGTGACATCTTTGAATTTTTAATGTTCTATTTATCTGTTTCTTCTTTCATTTAATTTGATACTAATTAGTAACATATTTATTGATATTGATATTGATATTTCATAAGAATCCACTTCATCCCTAGACCTAAAAATGATAACATCAAAGAAAATCATGTGAAATAAAAATATTAGTAGCACTAATCCAAATTTGTCATTAATAAAGGTAATTAAGAAAATCTCTAGTTAGAAAAATGTCTATACGCATTAGTTTTTCTTTCTTGTCTGTGAAACTAATGGCCATTTCACCATCATATATTTATTTTTCTAAATATAGTGTGATTTTAAAAGGTAATCATTACAACTTGTCATGTTCTGATTTTTCTAATGGCACACTTTTAAGGAATTATTTAGACATGGGCAATTTAATTTCCTTAATCATGCTCATATATCAATGAAGCATACAATACCACGTATCTCTCTTTACAGTTTTAAAAAGGAATATTGTTCTAAAATGTGTTCCACGTGGATAAAATATAGTGCCACTTCTCAACTAAAACACAGACAAATAGAACTAGATTCAGGAAATCCTTCAATATAAAAAACTGCCGAAGGCTATTTGGCAGGTTATCTCCCACATCTTTGTTCTTCTTCATTATCCCTTGGAGTCAACTTTAAGCGTGGATATCGAGTTCTCTATAATAGAGAAATATATTAATCTAATTGTATAAAATAACATCTAAATGTAAAAATTCAAATAGAGTATTTCTAATATTTCTTCAGACTTGTAGTGATAAAACTAAGAATTACAAAGCACTGGTATTTTATGTAACACAAATCCTAATGCTTTTAAATGAAAACTTTTTTTTCTCATAGACCAAAGCAGAAGCAGTAATTAGTTTAGGTTCTGGGAAATTGGAACATCTGGCACAACATTCCTATTACCCAGCTATTCCCCCTTGTCTGTGGCTAAAACTCTTAGGCACACTTTGGTGTGTGAGTCTGTTTCATTTTGTTGTAACCACATCTTCCCTTCTTAATTTGCTAGTTAATCTATTATCTAAATTTCCACTTAACCCTTATGAAAATAATATTGTACAACTTGTATAATATTTTATAGGTTCCCCAGTGTCTTCTCAATTTCAAATATTTTAAGAATTTAATTACTCTGATTTAGTATATTTTTTGTGTAATTTTAAGTAGCTGATTAACACAAGAGAAAAAAATAATTGGTTTTTACTTTGATGTTTGTCTAATACTAATACATCTATATAATAGAAATAATTAAAATGCACGTTAATTTCCCTTTTGAATTATATCTCGTTGAAGGCTGACTTACGAGGATATCATCCCCGAGCAGGTGGGGTACTTGGCCCCTTTAGTAAGGCAGTAGGTTTGAAATCCAAGTTTAGACAAAAAAAGAGATATTCCAAATTCCTGAAGAACCAGTCTGAGGGATTTAGAGCAGAGAATTCCAGCGTGGAGTAAAGCCTATGCCAGTTGGGCTATAGGATGTTTGTTCTTGAGTAAAGGATACTGTGACATGGCAGAAATAATTCCTTTCCCTTCTGGTGAGGATTAAGAGAAGAGAAAATAGAAGAAAACAGAAGAAAGTAAATGACCAAAATTGTTAGTTCTGTTACCCCATCTCTTGGTTTGGTGTTAGGTAATTTGAGCTGAGGATAAAGGCACAGGGACTGTGGCTACATGGTACAATTGTGTATAGCGATGGTCCTGCACAGAGGCTCAGTGTCAGAGCCTGAGGCATAGAGCTGGATGAAGGTTGTGGCAGAGATTCAGGAGTTCTTGAGCAGGGGACAGTAAACAAAGGTCTGAAAGCCTGTTGCTTATTTTATAAATAAATCTTTATTGGGACACAGACATGTCCACCATTTTACCAATTGCTTATGGCTGTTCTTGAGTTTCAATGGATGAATTGAGTTTGTTGCAATAGAGACTATATGGCCCACAAGTCTAAAAACATTTACTGTCTGGCCCTTTAAGAAAAAGTTTGCCAATCCGTGTTCTGGAGTTTCAACAGGGCACAAGGTGAGGCCCAATATGTTGGTCCTGAGCAAGTCTGGGGAGAACACATCAGGTTACACCAGATTCCAAGGAATACCAGCTCTAGGAGCAGTGTCCATGAGGGCACAGAACTGTGCCTCAGAAACAGTGGAGGATGGAACAGGCTTCTGTCAGCTTCCTAGGACCAGTTATGCACAGTTCTTTCCAACACTGAATAGTTTGAAAAGTGGTTGTTGGAGTATTACATCATGATAATGGGCAAGTGCTACAAATCAGGTGATGCATGCATTCATTCATTCATTTATTTATTTTCCAGAGAGCTATTTTTTTAAAGATTTACCAGCATACCTGCTCAGAAAATCAGGGAGTCAGAGTTTGCTGCCAGTATTTCAGCTTGTAGAGGCTCTGCTTCTCACCCTCAGAACCATCTTATAGACGTGCTGGAAGCAACGGCAGAAGTCCAAGTGATTAAGCATTTCTATTTAAAAATAATAAGAATTACCTATGAGTTTAATTATTACAGTAGCCTAGTTTTAAAAACAGATGTTTAAAATGTATTGATTCGTTTAATGGTTCATTCACTATTCATTCCGGTATTTGTTTGTTTCTGTTGCCCTGCAGGTCAGCTCCTTTAGCAAAACCAAAGCAGTTAACAAATTTGCTTCTGCACATTGGATGTTAGTGTAAGAAAATTTCCAAATGTGCAATGCTGATATATATGTATTTACATTAAATTTTATTAAATGAGAGTATTATATACACAGATTTTACATCATTTTTAAAACTTAAATACCATGAATGTTTCCTCATAACATTAAATACTCCTAAAAACAGCATTTAAAAAAAGTCCATTTTTTTTTTACTTTCTCTTTTTATATTGTTAAACCTGATTTTTTCTTATTTATTTAAGATAGTCATGTAGGAAGAAATTAGGGGGATTCACCACCACCCAGAAACTGGGGACTTTCCCACCTTAATTCTTAATACATCAATTTTATAGTTTCTCTTTAATATGTTAATGTAATCTGCAACCCTCCAAACACTCACAAAAATGTGCTTATACATGCTCACATACACACACACACACACACCACACACACACAGACACTTCTAGGACTTTTGAGATCCCTTTGGGAGGGAAGCTCTGCAGTTAAAAGTAAATCAACTCAAAAACTCTAATAACATACATTTATAAAAGCAAAAGTATAGATTTTGAAAACAAGGAGAGTAAGTTCATAATGTAAATACATATTTGAAAGCATTTATTTTAATACAAGAAATTTCATAGCAAATAAAGCAATCATCGAAAAGGTGATTTAGGTACACATTTGCAAAACAAGAAAAGAATTTCTGCAGAAGAACAAAGGGAAATATGACAATGAAGGAAAAATATATCGAAAACGTTTTTTTTCCTGTTGATTCAGTATATAAAATATGTGGCTTAAATCCTATTAATTATGAAGGGGCAGATAGTTCCTTGTCATAGTCCCACCTGGCGATGGACAGCATTCATTCAACTGTTTTAGCTTGCTTTTAATTAGACGACATCTCATTCTTTAAATTCTTTAAAAACTGAGAGTTCTAAATTGTTAGGAAAAGTTAACTTTCTGTTAATAGGCTTTTCTTGGTGAACATTATCAGCCCCCAAGAGAATGAAGATTCAAAATTGTGCACACATTGATCTGTAATTACCTAATTCATAGGTTTTAATACAAGTTTTATATAGACGGTATTTGGTTCAATTAACCAATTTGCCTTCTGTTATTTAATTTCAAAACCAAGATATATGTTTGTATTTACTTTTTTCTTAAACTGCTATATCTTCTCCTTAACAATACACTTAAATTTATATTATTCCCTTGTCTGAGCTACACATTCTTCTTCATTATTTTATATAGTTTTCCCATACTAACCTAATACATCATGCTATGTATTTTTATAATAATTTTTACAGTTTATACATCAAAATTATTCTTCCAAATACTGTTATCTTGAATAGAACTAGCTACAGTCTTTGATTTTCCTACTGAGGTCAAGGAGATATCTAGTAGTTTAGAATTTCATATAATTAGCAAAGATTAACACACATAAATCCAAACTTTTGAGGTTTTGCTTAAAATCTTCTTTTTACTTGGGTTTCAAAACTCAGAATTTTCTTCATATAGTTTAGTAATTTCACCTTCTATATTTTAAATGTTTATTTGGAGTCTCCTTGCCAAACAAAACATCTAAAGACCCTGATATCTCTGATCAACATTTTAATCCAATAAATTTATAATGTTTGTCACACTCTGAATTCTTTTTAAGGAAACAAGTCCTCTTTAGCTGCAAAATAGATTACTCAACAGTTTGAAAGAGAATTAAATATTTTAAAATTTTCTGTATCCATTCAATGCATCTTTGTTAAACTCAGTCTCCGCTTCAAAGATAATACTTATTTACTCCTTTAGACCCGTTATAATCTGGGCTTAATCCCGGGAGTGGTCCTGTGGAGGGGCAAGACCTATGTTTCTTCTAAGGCCTTTCAATCATTGTGGAGGCTTTTCTGAGGTACCTGAGATCATATCTCTGAGTTTTTATTTCCTTTCTTTTTTTTGTGTCTCCTCTAGGTTCCTATTAAGATTTTTAGACTCTCCACATCTATGAGGCAATCAATTCCTAATGAATCTCTCTTCTATAAACCTCATCTTCCCAAAAATACAGTATTCCCATCTGTTTGTGGTCTTTTTCCAGATTTTCGGAACCATCAAGAGAAGACTGCAACACTGGGTGATCACTGGTATACCAGACCTACCTCTTACCATCAATTAAGAGATCAAAAAGATTTAACATAAACTGAGCAGCATAAGATGTTCTTCCTAAACTTTGGACTATGGAGCATGCACAGAAAGTCAGTTTAGCATAGGGTACAAACTACGACGTAAAGGGAAAAAAAATATTTGTATAGTATATATTTATATTTATAGATATGCGTGTGTGTGTGTGTGTGTGTGTGTGTGTGGTTTATTAAAACTATTCCTCTCTCCCTCCCTCTTTCTCTCTTTCTATCCCCTAAGAGGAGATTAGGGTGACACAGAGACTAGGCAGACAAACACGCTCAGTCTATGTTCCCTACCTGAAATAACAAAATGACAGCATACTTTCTGAATAGAAAACAACACAGAAATAGAACTTTGCAATGGAATATTTTGGCTGGCAAGGGAGATAAGGAGGAAGATTGAAAGTAGGACATTCAGCAAGCAATTATACAATTTGAACACTCCATCCTTCCTATAGCCTACATCCTCTGTCCTACAGATCCATGCTTCGCCAGATACTGCCAAGAATTTGCCAAACTGTTGTTAAAAAAAAAAAAGACTACAGATCAAACATTTTCAGAACATGAATTTTGTTATTTACTTAAGATCTTTAAAGTGAAGGATATGAGTGGGTTTAATCACTAGCCAGAAGCAAAGGATTATCGCTGCCAATTTTGAGAAATGTAAACATTTTAAGCAATATTCTCCTGTTTGGACACTTACTTCCTATCAAAGTTTTAACTACTTTAAAAATTGCTTATGTAAATATCTTCTTCATATATCTTTAAAATTCCTCTATTTCTTTAAGATTATTAAAAGTAGAGGGGCTGGCCTGGTGGTGTAGTGGTAAAGTTTGCGCACTCCGCTTCGGTGGCCTGGGGTTCATGGGTTCAGATCCCAGGTGTGGACCTACACACCGCTTATCAAGCCATGCTGTGGCGGCATCCCACATATAAAGTGGAGGATGATGGGCAAGGATATTAGCCCAGGGCCAATCTTCCTCAGCAAAAAGAAGAAGATTGGCAACAGATGTTAGCTCATCTTCTAGGGCTGATCTTCCTCACCAGAAAAAAAAGTAGAGAAGCAAAGTAATATGATATTTATGTGTGTGAGCTCTTGAGACAGACACCATGGTTTGGAAATCTGGCTCCAACGCTTATCAGCTGTGTCCCCTGAATTTATGTTATCACTTAGTGCTGCAGTTTTCTCATCTGTAAAAGAGAATAATAATGATTCCTACTTCAATGACTCATTGTAAGGATGAGAGAGTTTACTATATATAAAGTATGCAGATTAGTACTTTTATTGAAGTATTAGTCAATATCTATTGGTTAAAAACATAATTTAATATTTTGATGTATTTTGCCAAATCATCTTCTAGAAATGAGGCATGTTTTCATTTTTTGCTTCGATATTGCTAAGATATTAAAGACCAATTTTCCAACACTCCTAACATCTCGTGTATTCAGTTTTATTCTTCTCTGACAATATGGTAGAAAATATCATTGTGCTCAAATGTACAATTCTTGATTATTAGTAGTTTTCTTTTCACAATTTTTTTATTATATGTTTTCTCTTTCTGCTCTTTACCCATTTAGGGGGCATCTATGTGTGTTTTTAAAACCATTCTGTAAAAGCTTTTTAAATTAGCAATAATATATAAGCATTCATAAAATAAATGGTAAATATTTTGAGATCATTTCTTCTACATTTTTTTCTGTTGCTTTATTTTGGTCATGTAGTTTATCCTGCATATATGTTCCTTTGTGATCTCTTTTTTCCTTTGTGATATAACTTTTATGCTTGATATAATCTGATCTCAAAAAAAAAAATTCTCTTATATCCAGTTTATTGTTTCCTTTTTTACAATTAAGTATGTTAATCTTTATGGAATTTATGCCATAATATGATATGAGACTGGGGTATACCTTGAATGTTTTCTAATTAGTTAACCTATTATCACAACCTCTCTGACATTTTATGTAATTATCGTTTGTTTCTATCTTATCTTGATCGTCCCACTAAGTTGTGTGTCAATTCGATCTGTCAGTTCTTGACGCAAAATGACAATTTTTTTTTTTACATTTTTGCAGCTTTGTATAGTTTGATAATTGTAGGGGAAGTCTCTTTTCTCCGTTCTTTCTTTTTTCTTTTCACTTACTTTTATATGCCTTCCCTTGCAGCAAGAGCATAAGCATGTGTCCCAACCCTCTCCACTTTATGTTGTGAAGTTAAATCTTCTGGGAGATTTCTGACGAGGTGTGCCTTCCTGATGAGAAACAAAAAAGAGATGAGAAGACAGAGAGCCACCTTCTTAAGTCCCAGATTGGATCTGGGCATGAGTATGTGATGCTGGATGATTAGGACAGCCATCGTGTGAACAAGAGAATAGTGTGAAGCTGACCTAGAATCCTGGCATTTTTTTTTTTTTTTTTTTTGGTGAGGAAGATTTGCCCTGAGCTAACGTCTGTGCCAATCTTTCTCTATTTTTTGTATGTAGGACACCTCCACAGCATGGCTGACGAGTGGAGTAGGTCCGTGCCCGGGATCTGAACCTGTAAACCTGGGCTGCTGAAGCAGAGCATGGGGAACTTTAATTACTTGGCCACAGGCTGGCCCCTCCAGACATCTTTTAATATTGGATAAGGTTAATAATAATACATCCTGCTTCTAAAACATTCTATCTGGTATATTTTCTCTAGTTATATTACTGAATTGAAATGTCTTTATTAAATCAACTGTTGATTTTTTTCCCCTGATTTCCACCAGGTAAAAACCAAAGTCCTAAGGTCAACATCCAAAATTCTTCAGCATCTCTCCCCTGTCTTTTTCTCAGCCTCATCTCCGGCTGCTTATCAATGGGGCTACATATTCAGATTCACTTCCTCTCCCCAGATTATAGCTTTATGCGCTGTGCAATCAATTCTATCTAGAACATCTTTCCTACTCATACCTTCCTATTGAAATTCTTTCTTGTTTTCAAGACCAGTCTTGAATTCCAACAGAATTATGAACATGCTTTCTCTTATCACAACTGAAATATGATGCCTCTTTACTCCAAACACCAAGAACATTTGGCTCATATTATTTAAATGGCAATTTGCCACATGAGAATTGAAACCATTTACAGGCACACAGCTTGTTGTCTGCACTAAGAAGAATTCAATATTCTATTGTCTGCAATTAACATGAATTTAATATTCCAGAAATTTTTTTACCCAGGGAGATGAAGTTCTAATAACTTTATTAATTGTTTTAGGAACTTAGTGGATATCTATTTATCTGAACAATAGACTAGCCTACTTGCCCTTGTGAGGGTAAACAGCTCCTTCTCAGAATAATAATGTTCAAATCAACCAAACAAACAAATCTTTACTCTTCAAGACTCACTTAAAACCCTTCTTTCACTGTGCCCACTAATTCTAAACTATTATATCACAAACTTCGCCCAGTCCTAGAGGCCCCCTGCATTGGAATTGTTGGGGAAATATAATTAAAAACAAAATCTCACAACCCAGAAATCCTTTCCACAAAGATAGTAGAGAAAGAGAACATTCTTATTATTGAATAAACATTAATTAAACCAGAATATGATGTGCATTACAATCAATCTGCTAAGAGATTGCAAAGACTAAAATAAATCTCACACTTTTACATAGCCATGCAGATACAACCCATCATTTACATGTTTTGAAGATAAGCCATAACTAGGCCTCAAGTCAGAGGATTTAGTACTATTAGTCACACTAGTTCATCTAAACTTTTCCTGATTATTGGGGTGACCATCTGTGTGAGTTAATTGGCTTTATACAGAGGGAAAACAAACTTCTAATATCTTTATGACAGGAGGTAGTTTTGCAACTTGGAGCAAGTTGCCCACAGAAGTTAGGCTCCTACCCTCCCACAGAAACTGGGAGTTAGGGGTGCTGCCTCCCTGGATGATTACATTTCAAATAGATAGCTCCCAGGCCTTGAGAAAGACATTCCTTGGTCATAAACTAACAAAATGCCAACCTAGTCTTGAAAAGGATTTATACACACTTCAAGGAGAGGAGCAAGCACTTAAAATTACAAGTTTTCTAAAGTAAATGCTCAAAGAAAAAAGAGGAAAGGGAAATCTCCTCCCTTATTTTCAACAGGGAGAATTAAGCCTCTTATTTTTAATTTATATTTGTCCTTACAGAAAAACCATCTTAAAAAAGATCTTCAGAATCTTTTGAGTATACTGCCATTGACGTCTCCCTTCTGAGACTCGAAGATTCTATCATATAGTGGTTCTCTCTACTGTGGGAGGAATAAACTTGCTTTGCTTTATCCACAGATTATTGTGGTGGTATTTTCCAGGAGTAGACACCTATTATCTTATACTAATTTTAGAAACTGCCACATACCCTCTACTAGATTATAAACTACTAGAATGTAGAAAATATGTCTTATGTAAATTTATATTTTCTTTTAATTTTCTCTATCGTTAGCATAAGACCCTATACTTATCTGAATAGTCAATGAATCCACAAATTTTCTTTTATACTCTCAACAATATCTTGTCCATGTTTTGTGATGTGAATAGTACAAAATTAACTGACTTTCTCTGGCAGACAATTTATATAATTCTCTTATTACTCTGAGCACAATTTAATCACAAATACAAACACAATAATAAAATCTCTCGTTTCATGAAAACTGAGAAAAATGACTGAAACAATTAATTACAAAATGCCTGCCACAAGTTAGTATTATTTTATCATATTTGCAGTAAAATACATGCAAATAGCACTATTTTAACAGACAGAAATTACTAGATTTCCTAATGGACTTTTGAAATGGCTGCTTATCACTAATGAATCCCTTCTAGTTCTGATCCTCAAGATTTTTCGCTGGTTCTCCATTTTCTAAAATAATATGCTTTTTAAAAAGCACTTCAGAGGTGCATAAATCTGCATCCCTCTGAAAATGACCTCCCCAAAGAGATCTGCTTTGAGAGAGATTTTAAGCCCTTTCATTCCTAATTAACCCCCTACCCAGGCATTGTACAGTTTCTCAATCATCATAAAAACCACAGATTTCTTTTCTTTAAACATTCCAGAGAGCGATGGTTCCTGCTACGACTAGACAAAGGCAAGATGCCAATACAAAATTAGCCACGACCTTTATTCCTCTCCCAGAGTCATCAGGCAGTAGTTACTTCAAGATCACAAAAGAGATAGCAATTCTCAAAATGATAATAAAAAGTTTTGTTCTAATTAGGAAAAAAAAACCCGATACTGCAATTTCTTACTTGATACTTTCATTTAACTCACAGGAAGCCTGCTGAAAGTGCTGAAAAACATTGCTATTACCAAATATCTGCCAACACAGGCAATTAAAGTGGGCTAGTAAAGAGCTTGCGTTCAGTGAAAATTCTCAAATGGAGTAAGACATTTACACAATTCTAAAAATACCGGGGAGGGTTAATCACATGTTTCTTTTCTATGTGCTAGACCTTCTCCTGAGTCATGTTTGGGTTTGTAATTGTAGAATTTAGTGATCTTTTCATTTCAGTCATCGACACCTTGTCTCCAACTTAGATAACGACTATCAGATGAATTAATTATGCATGCTATTCTTTCCAGATTTAAATCAATAAGAAGGAATTGGCAAACATAGTATGCTATCCCATATTATACTTTTAAAGTTAAATACACAAATTAAGGTTAGAATATAAATATTAGAAAGAAAGATATACTCTATTTGAAAGAGCGTGTAACAAGGGCAGCCAACCTGGTCTGGGACTTTAGAGAAAGTTTCATAGAAAAAATGACTTAAGCCCTGAGAAATGAAGATTGAGGCAACGTTGGCTAGGCAAAGAGCGTGGATGAATAGTGTTCTAGCACTGGAAGGCTCTGTGATGCATGAAGATTTAGAGGAGTCAAAAGAAGATCAAAGGGACTGGATGTAGATGTGTGGTGTGTGATACAAGGACCAGTCTATACAGGACTTTTGAGGTTACAGAGAGGATATAATATATCCTACGAGCAAGGAAAAACTTTAAGGATCTGAATAGAACTTTATAAATACTAAAGTATCTGACATGCGTTTTAATAAGTTTATAATTCAAAAAAATGATAAGCATCCAGACACTAAATAGAAATAATAATACTTGGACTTCCATATTCTTCCTCCCGGAAAACAGAAACAGAATGCAAGGGAAGAGGAGTGAGTAGGTATGAGGGAGATGCAGGGAGGAATTCTCTTAGCCACATGGCTAGCTCTCTGAAAACATCTGTTTTGAGCCAGGAGCAGGCATTGTAGGATGTCTCCTGAAAACTTTAATCCACTTTGCTATTGTGTTCCTATGGAATTGTAGGAGAGGAAGACAATTCCTCTACCCTCTAGGTCCTTCTCACTGGTCTAAGAATTAAATTGACATGAGACAGAATAACAGGAAAAAATCAAACATATTTAATAACATGTACACATGGGAGAAACTCAGGAAAACTGAGTAACTCGCCAGAATGGCCAAAGCTGCCACCTTAAATACCATCTTCAGCTAAAGACAAAGGAGGATGTTGGGGGTAATGGTTTGGGGCTTCAAATGGGGGGTGGGATAGTGGAGCAGGGGAGTTAGTTTACATGGAAATAGAAATACAAATGTTTGTTAAACAAGTGTTTGCTGGGCCACATAAAGACAATGTGACCCAAGAGACAGAACTTTGATAAAAATGAGCTTGCTGGTGCTTTTCTATCACACCTATTTTACATTATACTATGGTTATCTTATGGTATTAGCTCCTTCCTGGAACAGGCCTTGTATCTTAATTTGTTTTAGGCAGTTAAGAGGAAGGTCAAAGTTCCTCTCAGAGTCCTTTGTTCCTAAAAATAATCAAGGCAAAGAGATACATTTTGGGATGGCCAATTCTGATCCTCCACAGAATACATATCTTAAATTATATTACTAAGTCAATTAAACGAATGAGGTTATATTTTCAACTTTCAATGTCTAGATACAATCTCTAAAAATTACTTTTAACGCATAACCATGCAAAGATCTATATGAGATTTAATGTTAGAGTAGTATGAATGGTTTTCAACTATGTCTTGCTGAGCCAATCTCAAATGTTCAATTGCACAGGGAAACAAAATGTGAATGGTTCATTTTTCTGTAAAGAAAAATCTTAATGAAAGGAACTAAGGCCACTCAGTTGGGACTAAAAAATAAAATAACTAAATTGAATCAATGAATCACTGAATTACTGAATTCAGCCACAGTGTCAAATAGTTTAATATCTGCTCATGTTAAAACTCTTCCTTGCGGCAATAGATAAAATTGTGTTTTTCAGAAGATGAGTTCAATCACCTAATGACACAAAGTTCATAGGTTAAATAAAAACAAACATAAATTTCACTCTTGCAGACTACCTACCATCTATAACAGATAAAAAAATGTTAACTATACTGTAAATCATCATTTCTCAGAAAGGAAACAAGAAAAATTGCTACAAGTCTCACTGTCATTTTGAAATAAACTCATGTCCCCCAAACATTGGCTCTGATGACGTTAAGATTGAAGGAAATGTCACTGATGACTCTACCCTCTGGACCACAGGGCATTAGGTCACATAGTTCAAAGATAACCTTTCTCAGTAGCTGATAGTGCTATTCTCCTATTGAATAAGATACGACTACTACTATCCTTATCAAAACTAATATATATTTATACTTAGCAGTAAAATTCCAGTAAAACAATGAAGATAACTGAAATGATGCTTTTTGCCATTTTATTTTTTTCTACATTCAGAGTAATATTATGACTAATTCCTAAGAATGTGAACTCAGAGTCAATGAAAGTTTGAAAGATTTCACATTAACAGATTATTAAATGTGTTCCAACAAATAGTAACGTGAAAGTGAGAACCCTGAAAATACACTTGCTTTTCTAGATCCTGTCTGTGACAATTAGGAGCATTGTGAGAGAAAATCACATCCCAGCATATACACAAGTCCTAAGACTATGGAAGCTAGAAACACATGACCATAACATAGGCACACTGTGTTATATTACCAAGCCATTCATAAAGCCCCAGAGATGGTGCTTACCAAGTCTTACCAACTTGCTTAGAATTTTGGTCCATACTTTACTGTTTTTCATCATAACATTTGTTCTGTAATCAGAATTACCTCTTTATTCTTTCTCCAACAAACCCACCTTATTCCCACTGTCTCGCCTGTGCAATTGCTCTTTCTTTTCTTCAAATATATCTTGCTTTATCCTCTTATTATCCAGATGCTAAATCTTCACAATATGGCTTCAATTCAGCTGTTTGTATAAAGTTTTTCCTGATTATTCTTTCCTTATTGTATTGGAAACATTCATTTTTACCAGAGTAAAATTGACTCTCTGTGTTAGCTGAAGGTAGGCTATGGGTCAGCTCTGGGTTAATTGAGCTCTGTTGGATTAGGCTGGACTTGATTGGACTCAGACTGGCTCTATGAGTCTTCTAGTTCCAGAACACAGTGTGAAAGATGGATCAACAACTGGGATATGTTGTTCTTAAGGCAAGAGTCTAAAATAAATTCCATAGATGTATCCAAAGATTCAACTTGAACTGTTGTCTTGTCTGTCATGTCTACTCCCATTCCATTGGCTAAAACAAATCACTTACCCATGCCTTACATTGGAGTAGTACTTCACTTTCTGGAAGATAGGGTTATATAATATTCTTCAAGAGGAGAGAGCTGATATTCAAACACCACCACCAATTATTCCTATCTGTGCTCTTGATGGCATATAATTGGCTTTACTCCTACTTGAAAAGTGCACTCAATACTTCCCCAAACGGCTTTAATTACAGCATAAGATGCAAAGTCCTCCGTCTCATAATCTCAATCAGGTCCATATACAGTTCCTTTGGATCTGAAAACATGTGAATGAATAATCCAAGTATATTCCCCATCCACACCCCATATTTTATGGTGAAACAGGGATACCGTAACCAATAAACATATCCATTCAGATAGATGAAGAAGAGGAGACGCTCAGAGTCACTGATCCATGGCAGTTAATCCCCATGTCACAATAGTGAAGGTCTTCCATCACAGAACATAGGAAATATTCTCTGATTAGACCCCAGTTCCACTCACTACCATCTAGTAAATCTCCAATCCACATAACTTTGAGCCAATTCTCATAACTTTGGTTCTGCCCTTCAGGAGGCTCTTCTTTTTCCATCACCCTCCTTGGTCACGTTGGAAAGGCATACGGGAAAATATATTCATCATGGAAGTTGAGTAACTTTGCCTATTTCTGCTCTCAGAAAATTGAGAGTCTAGCAATTGTTTTGCCTTTTAGTCACAGTCTCTTTTAGATCAAGCTCGTGGCACTTTTGGAAATATAACTTTCAAAAACTTGGTGGCATTTAGCTATTTGATTTCAGCCAGCTCCTTGCGTCATCAGTCACACCCACAATTCTTTTTTGAGACATATCTCCTATCTAGTCTTCTTGATAGGTATTTTGATCTTATCAGGCTTCTTTGGGAAATATTTTGTCTTTTTTTGCTGATCATAAGTCAGTGAGACATCTTAGCAAACAGCTTGATAATCACCTCTCCCTCCCTGCCTTGATTTAGTGTTTTCCTCAAGGCTTTGTCTTCATTGGCTTTTGTGGCTCATGCCTTGTCTCAAGTTTATATTTTACTGATGGATCTGAGTGCATCTTTCAAAACTGCAAGTCGAATTTTGTGAGTTCTCTCTTTGTCTGTTTCATCTCTGATTGCCAATAGCCTATCTTTTTCCTGACCTCATCTCTTTCCTGTGCTAATAAAGCTCATAACAAAGCTAGGGGTACAAATTCATTAGGTATATTGCCTAATTTTATGATAGGCAACAGTTTTACCAAATATTTCAGCAGAAATAACGTGGATTGTTATTTAAATTTCATTAATGGTTTTCACACTATTTGACACTTGGCCCAAAGCCATTAGCATATTATTTTAATTTTATATATGCTATGGTGGCACTCTTATTTTAGTATTAATTTCTGTGTGAGTTCTGCAATAACAACAAATATTGAAATATCAGTACTTTACAACAACATTTAAGTCTTGGTCATGTTACAACGAGGACCACAAGTTGGCAGCTGTGCTGCTCAGCTCTGCTCCTCGGGTCTTCTCATTCTGGGACTGAACGAAGCAGCCCCTCTGTGGGACATAGTGTTCTCTCCTGGAAAAATACCAAAATAAGAGAGGGACTGAGCCAGACTTGACAATCATATTAAAGTTTCTTTCTTTCTTTTTTTTTTTTTTTGGTGAAGAAGATTGGCCCTGAGCTAACATCTGCTGCCACTCTTCCTCTTTTTGCTTGAGGAAGATTGTCATTGAGCTAACATCTGTGCCAATCTTCCTCCATTTTGTATATGGGACGCTGCCACAGCACGGTGTGATAAGCAGTGTGTAGGTCTGCGCTGGGGAAACAAACCTGCAAACCCCCGGCCACTGAAGTGGAGCATAAGAACTTAACCACTCCGCCACCGGGCCAGCCCCTAAAGTTTGTATTTTGACGCAATAAACATCACATTCACTCACGTTCCATTGGTCAAAGCATACCGCATGGTTAAGTTCAAAATCAATGAGGTAAGGAAGGGCATTAATTTCCACCCACAGAATGCCTGAGTAAGTCACATGATAATGGATGAGGATGTATGAATCTGTTACGAGGGAGAACAAACAGCTGGGGCAACAATCCATTCTATTATTGCTTCCTTCCGTGAGATCTCTTTTTATACACCTCAAAATTTTATACTCTTTTTTACTATAAACCTTTATTTCAGATTAGTAAATGTTGGCTTTTCAAATAGATTGTAACTACTTTGATGCTAATTCTGTATCTTCCACAAATTTCATATATTTCTGAAGATATAACACTTATTTATGGATGGAGAGGCTGTATCGATTTCAGCCTATCTTTATTCGTGGATAAGTTCAATTCTCCTCTTTAGGTGGGGCAGAGGAATGCCAGATGTTTCTCGAATATTTAGATTTTTAAAATATTAGAATCACTATACTCCTATCATAGGAATGGAGGTGAAATAAAAGCTAATTTATCCTTTTTATGAATCCTATATATCTATTTTAAAAAGAAAAAAAATGACAACTAAAAATAGTCTATTTTTGTTTCAGGAAATGTAAAGTATATTCAGTAAACTCTTCAAAAATATAAACGGCAAGCCAAATATCTGGGAGAATTCAGGGAAAGAAACAGAATATTTCCTCTATACCAAAATATTTTTACCCTCAATGTCAACTATTTGCATTCTTATTACAAGACAGTATTAGTTTAGAATTACAGAAAATCTTTGAGCTGGCAAAAAGTCTATTAGAGAGATTATGAGTAATAGAAGATACTCTGAACAGCATTAATGCCCCTGGGAATTTTCTAGAACTCCTAAAGTTCCCGAGTTTGGGGATTGTGCAGATTTTTTCAATGATATAACCATATTCTAACTCCATATGTATGTGGATTTGTCACACATGATTTGTTATTATCAGTAAACATTTGTTTATTCATTCAAGTAATAAATTATTATTATTATGCACATAATATTATGCAGGAAATATTTTGGTTGTACATGGATAAAAAGTATTTAACTTCAACTGCTTAATTTTCTAGAAAAGGAGCTAGGTAGCATAAATGTAAATGATAAAATAGTTAAATATAAGATTGAAGTATTGCAAAATAATAAGTAGGACCTAGGAGATCTGGCTCAGCAATTCTTGAAATGATGAACTTATTGAGTGGAAAGCATTTTAGCCATGGAGAGTTAGTACAATCTGAATCTACCTACAGCATAATCAAGTCTAAAAGTTGAAGATGTTCAATCTCTTAAATAAAATTAGCAAGTCAGTTTTTCCTCTGCAGTTGCAAGGTTATTGGGTTCATAGCTTTTGTCCCAGAAGAAAAAAATTGCAACCATGTTAACCACAGCTGAGGAGCACATTTAGTTAATTAACAAATTAATTAAGTTGAAATACCACCTCAGTAAAATTTTCAAAAACCTATATCAAAATAAATAAAATCTCCACTATCCTCTTCAAATTCTCCCTAAAGTTGATTTTTAAGAATGTGAATATCAAACTATCTGCTGCTTTTTAAATTTCTTCATCACATCTAACAGTGACTCTGATTTACGAACTTATAGCACAAACTTCCATAATAAAGAATATAGTGAAAGCCTAGTATGAGGACTCTTTTGACTCGAACTTCCTGCTCTCGCACATTTCAGATGCCCAGTCTGATGTGTTTATAAATGTAGGCCCCATTCTTACTTAAAGGTGATTAATATCTACCCCGTTATATATACCAGTTCCTCAGGCAAAACACACCTCTTAAAAATAGGAAGCTGGGGGGCCAGCCCGGTGGCTCAGTGGTTAAGTGCGCACGCTCCACTATTGGCGGCCTGGGTTCGGATCCCGGGCGCGCACCAACGCACTGCTTGTCCAGCCATGCTGAGGTGGCATCCCACATACAACTATGTGCAACCATGATGTACAACTATCTACTGGGGCTTTGGGGAGAAAAAGGAGGAGGATTGGCAATAGATGTTAGCTCAGAGCCAGTCTTCCTCAGCAAAAAGAGGAGGATTGGCATGGATGTTAGCTCAGGGCTGATCTTCCTCACAAAAAAAAAAAAAAAAGGAAGCCAGTATAAGGTAGTCATAATGCAGGTTGAATTTCTTCCAGGAAGCCCTGTTAGATAACCTTATCTTGGGCTTGGAAATACAAAAGAGGTTGCCCAGTGATCCCTTACTGCCAACAAAAACCTCACTGTGGGTTGATTATTAGAGGTAAATAGAAAGTGACTTGAAAATGTCAGTTCTCTATAAAGCCAGAATGATTGTTATTCAGTGTTTTGTTCTTTTACTATTAGTTTTAGAAACACTTTCTGGAGATTTCATTTCTGCGTATTAATAAAACATATCCCTTTTTATATTATTTATAGGGAAAGTTTTAAACTTTTAATTTTAAGATAACATACTACTTCTTTTCCATGCTACCATAAAATCTTGGTCTTTTATAAGCTGGTTAATTCAAAACCTTTTATTTTTAGAGTAGACTTTTTAATTGTTCATGTGAAATATACTATAGATATGTTTATTGTATAAACATCTATTAATCCAAATTTAGAGGAAGCACTCAGGTTGATCTAATCAGTAGGGAGTTCATTAAAAGTAAAGATGGGGAAAATGATGCTTTTAAATTACAGGAAACTAAAAAAGGCATCTGATAAATTAAGTGATTAAAAATTTTTATTTCCTAAGTTACCATTTACTGGGTCAGAAACCAATTGTATCACTATCTTCTTTAATAGCTTTTCATTCCGATCTCTTAGTCAAATAGATCTATTTTTTAAAATAATTACCTGTTCAACAATTCTGTGAGATAAAACACAAAGGCAAAAACCTCATCACTGTAACAAATCTTTAGCAATGGAATCATATACACAATTCCAGCAATTTCTCATGTCCAACATCTAATTATGTTCATACCCATTACTTATTTTACAGAAGTGAATGTCGAGTAATTAGGACTTTTATTATGTTCTTCATCCATATAGAAAATAAAATAAACTCTGGTCGGATTTCCTAGTAAATTGAAAGGCTACCCTTCCTGGGACACCAAACCCATTCCAAGATCTTATTATCTGAATTTGTTGCTGCTATAGTGCAAATATTCTAAACAATTGTCAATACTACCCTATAACTCCTTGCAGTCTTTGACTTGTTCAACATTTATGATGGTGAAGATAGTACAGATTAGATGGAGCCAATGAGTTCTCTGTGCTTCTGGCAAAAGTCTCTTTCTTTTCTCCCTCCACATTGCCACCATTACAATCAGCCTTGTAGAGCACGGAAACAAATCTCATTACACACTTTGTCTTTGTGCATCAGGCATCATAAGATGCCCAGAAATCCTACGTCATGACTTATGCCCTGGAAACACATCCCTATATGGATCTGTATGTTGTTTAATCTGACCCCATGTGCTATCCTCCCCAACTTCTGAAATCCTTCCACTGAGTCCTCTAAATCAAGTGATCTATTATCAATAAAAATTTTTCTAGCTTCAAACTCTGCCCTCATTATTTTACTTACCTTCTTGCTTCAAATGATACCTGGCTTTCGCCTGAGATCACTGTTTTTACCTGCCACTCACATAAAACTGAACCTGAAGGTGGGCAATGATCTGTCTTCCTCCTCACTTCCTCAGACTGAACCCACCCCCTCATCTCTGCTTTGAAACACTCCTTAGCAGATTTCACTAACTGATCTCCATCTTTTTTTTAACTTATTTATAGATTCTGTAATCATCTACCCTTCATTTCTTTAAGAGTTTAACTCTTCACTCACTGAAATTCACTCCTACACTGATCCTGTCACACTTTTTCTTGATATCAGTACATATACAAATGTTTCTTCCACTTGTAAGGTGCACCGAGTGTTCGTGCTGTTACCTAGTATTCTGATTGTCTCCTAATCAGGTAGGATTGCACTCATCCCTTTGTTGTCAGGTGAGGCCATTTGCCTAGCTCTGGTCAATGAGTTCTGAGTAGAAGTGATTTAAGTGTCTCTTGAAGCTGCTCATTTAACTGTGAAGTTCAGACCCTCCAGAGCCTGAATATAATGAGCAATCCTCCACCCCCACTGACTATGATGGACCTGTAACATAAACAAGAAATAAACTTGGATTGTTTTAAGCTGCTGTGTATTTGTTTTGTTTTCTGTAGCATAGTCTAGCTTCTCTTAATTGATACAGCTGGTCTCTCCATTCTCTGCACACTAATAGTAAAAGGCCCACCTTGGTTAAATTCTCTTCTCTATTATAACTATAAGGATGCAGATGAATGTGGCTGAAAAAGAGTAAATAGCCCTGCTGACTGGTCTTGCTTTAAATTCAGGACTGCTAACAATATGTGACCCTGTATGCTGCCCTGCAATCTGGCCATAGTTTCCTGGTCCATTTAACTTCCCACTGAGGTCCCAATGAGCAACTATTATATACCTTCTTCTCTGTCCTCAAACATCTTCTTCTATACTTTATAAGTAAGAACAGTACTAGAAAAATACAATGTTAATCCACTGAAGCTAGATATCAGTCATAGCCTGTGATCATTGTCTCCACAATGACTTGGTTAATGTGTTTGGGATACAGCAATGTGGAAGCTGAGACACACATGCTTTAGAATCTTCTTTTATTTTCTGACTTGATATATGAATTGTAGTCTTTTTTTTCAAATTTAAAAAGCTGTTATTTGCTTAGTGCCTGCTGAATGCCAGGCAATGTGTCACATTCCTTGTAGGTAATATCTCATTTAATTTTCAAAATAATGCTATTCAGTACTACTATTATCCCTTTTTTTTTGATAAGAATATGAAGTCAAATATGTTAAATACTTTATCTCAAATTACACATTCCATGAGGAACAGGTGTAGGATTTGGACAGGGGTTGATTTTGATTCCAGAGACCATGGGTCCAACCACTACATACCTTGCCTCCTACAAAATATTGGCAAGAGTTTGAACAGTTTTATTATGATGCAGGAGGAATAAGGAAGGTTACATTGCTTCCTAAGGTTCCAAATTAAGAGACTTTATGTTGATTTTCACTCAGGAGAAAGCACTCTCAGACATGAGTTCATTTGATAGTGTTTGTCCACGTACTGGGGCCACAAAGGAAACAGGATACGTTGCACTGAATTAATCTTGGTAGTCAATCAATTGCTGTGATAACTGCAATGACATTTTCAATAATGATACATTTGTTTTGGGGTTTAGATACACCTTGTTTTACTCCAATTTTGCCACTTGTTTTATCTTCAATTGTTCTTGGTTTCTTTTATTATAAAATATAAAATAGTAATTCTAAACAACATCATTGACTTATAGTGAGAATTAGGGAGCTGATATGTACAAGGAGCTGTGTAACCTGCCCTTTCTGCTCTTTAGTTGAGTTTGGGATACACTGGCTAGGCTGGCTGATGTGATTGGACTGCCTCCTAAGGATTATCAAATGGATTTCTGGGCAAGCACAAACTCCTTAATGATTATCAAATGCTTAATATTTTTCTGAGCTTGTTTTTAACTGGTCCCCCAGATTTAAAATCACAGATCTCCACGGAATATAGAAGAGAGAGGCTCAAAACCCTTCTGAGAGAATGACGATGGGAATAGAATGCAATAAAACACAGATTATAGGAAAAGATAATGGGACGCTTTAGAGAAAAATATGCCTATTAATGAGAAAAGACTCTGGTATGGGGGGCCAGACTGAGCGGAGGTCCTATGTTGTAGAATGGAGTGGCCATTTTGGTTAGAATGTAAAGCTGTTCATTAACTTGCCAACATTCTTATCTTGGGCATCTTGGAAAAGAGAAGACTGTGTGATAAGATAAGAAGACTGTATCACTGGGCGGGGGGTGGGGAGAGAGTAAACAATTCTGTTTTGTAATTTCTTTTTATAAGAGTCAGGCACGCTGAAGGGAATATATTTTCCTGTCTTCCAGAGAGAGAAGTAAAACTCGGAGGTACCGAAGCAGGCAGAGATGATGATGAACTCAGAGTGGTGACTGTGGAGGGAATAGTTTCCCCAAGGTTGTCAGAGGTCAAGTGACACTGAAGAGTATGCTCAAGGAAAGCCCTGTTCACATAGCAGACCACTGCAGGTGTATCAATGCAGAATAGAAGCGACACAGACAAAAAGGCAATGACGTGGTAAGAGAACAACTAGGTCAGAGACCTATAGGCCACCAGGCAGTAATTTAGATTTCTGTGAGACACTTGACTGGAGATTCCTAGAGTCACAAGCAGAGTAATGGCCTGAGGCTTTTGTTTTTGGTGGGTGATCTCTAGTGATCCAAGAAATTGGGAGTAAACTGCTTACCTGCCCGTCCTATGATCCTTAAGCTAATAGGTTTTAGGACAAATTTGTTTAGACCAAGTAAAATATCTGGTAAATATTGTTATAATCAAATATTGGCTCCTCCCCTGACAATTCTATAACCCATTCTATATAAGCAGGAAAATGATTTTGGTGCACAAATTTTTAAGACAGGAATTATTATATTGCATGGAGCCATATTTTGGGGTGAGGGTCAGAAACGAATTTTGGCTCTTTAATATAACCTCTACTTTTTTTATCCACCAAATGCCAAACTTCCATTCAGCTAACCAACCTAATTAAATTTCCACAATGTTTTTGTAGAGCCTTGTTTGCTTATGGTTAGTCCAAGCATGCTAAAAATTGTCAACTTTCTACCTTCTTTCATAGCAGGTAAACTTGTCCTAGAAAGTGAATTTAGGGATTATTATACTTTTTCCATTACAGGATGTTTGTGTAAACCTTTCTACATTGTCAAAATAAAGACTCTATTGAAGGAAAGTGAAATAGAAAAGAACCGAAAAAATAAAGTTGATGGATTAGCTCAGTGTTTCCCAGGAGAAATTTTTTATTCTCTTATGTTTGGTAGTTTCTTATCTCAGTGGACTATACCTCTAGTTATTATCAATTACCTGAGGGGCACTTCTCTGCAAATACTTTCAATTCTATAGATTCTTCTGGCAGACCTCCCTGTTACCTTTGGCTCTTTATCTCTGGATTCTATCAGATACTTTGAAGAGAACTATTCTGCAGCCAACTCTTGGAACCTGAGCACTGCGCTGTTTCAGATCTTTTTTCTGTAAAACAGCTAAGGATCCCAAGATGCCTATTTTAAAAGCAAACATCATTTTGTAAAGGCAGAAAACTCTCTTTGATTCACTCATGATAAGAAAATTTTCAATAAATTTTATTCTTATTAATTTGTATTCTTTTGCAAAATTCCAACGGAGTGATATCTTTCTCTCTAACATATATACTAGAAAGAGAGAGAAGAGTCAGGTCATCTCTTCATTATTGCTGACTAAATTTTTAAAGACAATATTCTCAACAATTAAAAATGAGTAGCATTTGAAAAAATATATATTTCTGTTAAGCAGAGGTCCTTAATTTGGTGTCTTCAGTCATTCAAGAGCTTCATGGATAGAATAGAAGGAATCCATGGACTAAAACAATACACATTTGTTTTCACCAGTCTCTGACTGAAATTTAGTGCTTTTTTTTCAATTGTAAGTGTGGATAACAAATCACAGAAGTATTTGCAGTGCTTTGTTACTAATGGAAATCAGACATATATTTATTTTCCTATGCCATTAGAGATATTGCATGTGTTTAATTTTACACTCATTGCTACTTTGTAATCATAATTATTAGATTCGTCTGTGTTGAAATATATTAATATATTTAATAAGGCACTCATATTAGTACTCTGTACAACTTTTAAATTATTTTATAACTTTATTTAAATATATTTGTATTCCTTTTTATTCGTAACATTTTAGTTTAAGGATTTTAAAATATCCTGCGAAGGAAACCAAAGGCATCATACAACTGCCAAAAGAGCCCTTAAATAAATAAATAATAAAAGTTTAAGACCACCCAGTGCAAAACTTCAGAAGCCTAAGAAATCTTAAGATTCTTGATATTCTTTAAAAGATTACAATGGTAATAAAAATCCTCATTCATAGTGATTTCAATTAGTAAAGACTTTTCATATGCTATTGCTCATTCAACAAATATTTATTAAGCATCTGCCATTTGTCTAGTATTGTTATAGGCACTGGAAAGAAATGGAATGAACAAAATAGACACAAAGAGACTGTTTGACTTTGGATCATAGATTTTATATTTTAGTACAAGAGACAAAATAACTAAAATTTAAAAACTAATACTACAATCAAGTTGAAGGACTCACACTAATTGATTCCAGCACTGATAAAGCTGTAATAACTCTCAGTGTGGTACTAACAAAAAGACTGAAGCTTACATCAATGGAACAGAATAGAGACTCTAGAAATAAACCCGTGCATGTACAGTCAAAGAGTTTGCAAAAGCAATTCAAATAGAGAAACCAAAAAAAATCATATACTATAAAACAATTAACTTGAAATGCATCATAGACTTACATTTAAATATTAAAATTATAAAATTTCTAGAAGAAACAAAGAAAAATCTTTGTGTGCTTGCATGTATGGTCATATCTTAGTGATTTTACTTTGCAATTTCCTACATGCTAATGGTGTTGAGCTTTTCACAAACTTATTTGCCATTCATATATCTACTTTCCTCAATTATCTGTTCAAATCTTTTGCCCATGTTAAATTGGATTATTTTGTGGCTTATTATTGAGTTTTGAGAATATTTTATATATTTTGGATAAATATCCATGATGAGTTATGTGTTTTGTAAATATTTTCTTCCAGTCAGTGACTTGTCATTTTATTTTCTTAACAGAGTCTTTGGGAGAAATAACTATTAATATTTATTCTTTTCAAATTTGTTTTGCTTGTTCTAGCTACTTTCTTTTTCTAGATAGAATTTAGAATCAGTTTATTGATTTCTAAAAGCAAAAAACAAGTTAATGAATAAAAAAAACTTACTGTAATTTAGATATTCTTTGATTTCTCCCATAGGTATTTTGTACTGTACAATTTTAAATAGGAGTGGTAAGAATGGATATTTTTGCATTGTTCCTTATCTTTGTAGGGTAGGATTTAGTCTTTCACCATTAGATATAATGACAGCTGCATGCTTTTGGTAGAATATCCTTCGTTTTTTACTAGGGTAGTTCTGGCCTCATAAAATAAGTCAAACAGTGGTTCTTCTGCTTCTATTTTCTGGAAGAGTTTTAGTGGAATTTATATTAGTTCTTCTTAAAATTTGGTGGAATGCACCAGTGACACCATCTGGGCCTGGAGATATCTTTGCTAGAAGTATTTTTAATGATTAATTCAATTTCTGTAATAGATTTGGGGCTCCTCGGCATATCTATTTCTTCTTGAATGAGCTTCTTGAGTACTTTATGTCTTTAAATTAATTTGCCAGTCTACCTCAGTTATCAAATTTAGGGGCATAAAATTATTATAATAGTCTATTGTTATCATTTTAATGTCTGTATGACCTGTCATAATGGCTACTCTTTCATTCCTGATATTGGTAATTTGTGTATTCTCTCATTTTTTCTTCATCACTTGGGCTACAGGATTATCAATTTTATTGATCTTTTCAAATAACCAGCTTTTTGTTTCATTTTCTCTATTATTTTTCTATTTCCAGTTTCATTGATTTCTTCTCTTTTCTGTATTATTTCAGTCTTTCCACTTGATTCAAGTTTAATTTTCTCTTCTTTTTCAATTTTCTTAAGGTGGACATAAAAATCTTTTGAGACTTGTCTTCTGCTATAAGCCTTTAATGCTATAAATTTCTCTCTGAACATTAATTTAGTATTGTCCCACAAATTTGATATGTTATTTTCATTCTCACTGAAATAAAATACTTTTTTATGTCTTTTGTAACTTTGTTTCTGACTCATGTCATTTAAGAATAAATTGCTCAATTTCTAAAGTTTCCAGGATTTTCTGAATCTTTCTGCTTTCGATTTCTAATTTAATTCTATTGTAGTTAGAGCACTGCTTGGTGTGATTTTAATTATTTTGAAATTTTTGAGGCTCGTTTTTTTTTTTGCCAAGAGTACATCTATCTTGTTAAAAGGAATCTGTGCACTTAAAAAGAATACATATTCTGACGTTGTTGAAATGAGTGCTGTATAAATGTTAGTTAGGCCACATTGGTTGAGAGTGTTGTCCAGGTCTTCTGTATTCCTACTGACACTCTGCCTACTTATTCTATCAATTACTGAAGGAGAAGTGTTCAAGTCTCCAAATATAATTGTACATTTTTCTATTTCTAATTTTAATTCTGTCATTTCATGTATTTTAAACCTCTTTTGTCAGCTACAACACACATTAATGATTGTTAATGTCTTATTGGTGAATTAACCTCTTTATCTTTGTGTGATACTCTATTCATTGCTTGTAACAGTCCTTGTTCAGATGTCAAATTTGTCAGTTTTAATTTTACCTCTCCCGTTTTCTGTTGTATGGTGTTTGCATGGTATTTACTTATTTTTTATCCTTGTACTTTTATCCTATTTATATCTTTGTATTGAATGTGGCTTTCTTTCTCTGATCTGACCATCTTTGTCTTTTTATTTAACGTGGCTTTCTTTCTCTGATCTGACCATCTCTGTCTTTTAATTGTTGGTTCTAGACAATTTACATTTAATATAATTTTTGATATAATTGGATTAAATTTATCACCTTACTAATTCTTTCCATTTGTTCTATTCTTCTTTTCTTTCCCTGACCTCTTTTTTTCTTTTTTTGCTCAATTGTGCATGAAATGTGGTGTGAGTGTTTATTTTTCTGATTACATTTTATCTCCACTATTGCTTTATTATTTGTACCTTTGTAAAAATAGAATTGGTAATTATCTTAGGGTTTATAATAGCATCTTTAATATATCATAGTCTTTCTTTAAATAATATTATATCAGTTTACCTTTAATGAACTTACGGCTCTATACTTCTAACTTTACTCTTCCAATTTTTGTGCTATTATAGTCATGCATTTTAATTTTACTATGCTATAATGCCACAGAATACTATGTAGGGGAGGAAGACAAATCCTCTACCTTCTGGGTCCTTCTGGCTTGGGTATGAATTAAACTGACATGAGACAGAATAACAGGAGAAAATCAAACAAAACTTTATAACATGTATATATGAGAGAAACCCAGGAAACTGGGTAACTTGCCAAAATGGCAGGGGCTCTCATCTTAAATACCATCTTCAGCTAAAGACAAAGGAAGATGTTGGGGGTGGAGGGAGTCAGTTATGGGAGATTACCAGAAAAGTATAGTAAACAAGAGTAAGGTTATTATGCAGATTTAAGTCCTTGCCTTCTGCATTGATAAGAGTTTCTAGAGATAAGGTAATCCCCCCTTCTTCAGGGTACAGAGAGGGAGATACCTTTACAGATGGAGATTTCCCTTACAAATGCAAATATCTCCTACAAAAGGTAAATTCTACTTTTCAGAGCTTCTCTCATGTTTGCAGTTTTTAAAAGTAATAATCCTCATTAGCCTAAAATAATCCTCATGCCAAAGAGGCACATTTTGGGGTGGCCAATTCTGATCCCTTACAACTACTACCATTATCCTTTAGAACATCAATTATTTTTGAATTTTCTCAATATTGGCACTGTCAACACTTTGGATGATGTAATTCTTTGCTGTTGGGGCTGTCCTGTTTTATTGTATGTTTAGTAGCATCTCTGGTCTCTACCCATTGGATTGCAGTAGCATCCTTCCCACTGTCCCAGTCATAAAAATCAAGAATGTCTCCAGAAATTGCCAAATGTGCCCTGGGGGGAAAAATCACCCTTGGTTGAGAACCTCTGCTTTAGAGTCATTTAACATAAGAAAAACAAGTATTTGTATATTTACCTTTATTATAACCATTTCCAGATTCCTTCATTTTTTGTGTGTAGGTGCACTCTTCATCTGGCATCATATTTTTCTGGTCCATTTTCTCTCTCTCTTCTCTGTCTGGAATTTTAATTACATGTATGTTAGACTGTGTATCTTTGTCCCACAGTTCTATCTTCAGTAGTGGTGTTGTGTTTCTCTTCCCCCTAATGTTTCCATTTCACCTATTCTTATAGCATTCATGTCTCTGTTGAAATTCCCCATCTATTTTCCATGCTCCACTAGGTAGCTTACTATATTAGTCATAGTTATTATAAATGATCTCTGTGAATTCTTACATAGGGGTCATCTTTGAGTCTGGTCCTGTTGGTTGCTTTGTCTATTGGTAATACTTTTTTTTTTTGTTTCTGTAGTGAGTTTCATATTTTGTGATTGAATCTTGAACTTTCCATGTAAAACCATAGAAACTGAGGTACAGAGTCAAGAAAAGCTTTAATTTTTTACTTTATCTGGCTTTTTATTGTTGTTAAAGTGAGAGTGATGCTCTTTCCAGCTTTCTATATCCTAGGTAGATGTTGAACCAGAAAACCATTTTGAGCATAGCGGTGACATGATCTGATTTCTATCTTTGTTAAAAGATAAGTCTTGCTGTTCTACGGAAACCGTCAAGCAGACACTGAAGAAATAAGTCAGCAGGATATTGCAACAGTTCAGACAATTGTTGAGCAGGTGAAAAGTTGTCAAACCCATGATATAACTTAAAGGAAGAACTGAGAGGATTTTCTCATGGATTAATGTGGGTTGTGTGAGAGTGGAGCAAAGAAAATTCCCAGGTAAACGTCCTGAGTAATTGGATGGATTGATTTGGTGACATTTACTGAGATAGAAGATAATGGCTAAGGAGCAAGTATTTCCCAGGAGCAGGGGAAGAGGAAGAGTGAATCATCCATTCATTTATTCACCAAATAATTATCACAATTTTATTTTATTTGAAATGTTAGGGACCACTTAGGTGAATCAGAAATACAGTCCTTATCCTTGAAGCATGAGTGTTATAGGACTATAAGCAGGAAATCACAATTCAATGTGACAAATTATAAGACAGATCTGATTCAGTACACTGTGAGAACACTCAGGAGGAACTCCAATCTTATTTGACTCTAAATGTTCCTACAAAGTATAAAGAATTTAACTACAAATATGTAATTAAAGATGTTCACTCAAGAACTTAAAATTTAGAATATAAAACTAAAATTAAGAATGACATTTCTCTACTTTATTTTTTTCAAAAATCTTTTGTTGAAGATTTAAATATCTTACTGTTAACACACAAGTCTCTTCCTGATCTGACCCCTTTTCACTTTTATACTGCATATCTAAAAACTTATTATTCGTTTCTCTCTTCTACACTTTGTCATATGATATTTTCTCTGGTAGAAGTGGCTTCTCCTCCAACGTTCTCAATTCCAGGTACCATCTGGTGAAATGTGACTTAATCTAAACTAATCAACTCAATTTTGGTCTCCTCAGAGATGGTTTCTTGCAACACTGAAAAAAATGTTGGCGTACTCTCCTCTCTGTCTTCTTTTATTTTCTTATACAGATTTTCAAACTCTATTTTCTTTGTATTTTACTTATACTCTTAATTGTCTGTACTTAAGACTCACAGTTCCTTTCATTTTTTAAATTCATGTGTGGCTTATAAATGTCTCTGAAGTGAATAAATGCGTGGATGAATAAATCCATTCCTGAAACAAATGCATTTTTAATTTACCAATTAGAGAAGACACGTTACTAAAGCATTTCCTCATTCTTATAAATGAATTATGGTATTTAGATTATGTAGAATTTAAAGAGACTACCATGGAAGTATTGACTTTGGCGTGCTTGATATAATCAACATTGTTCTACAGGAATCCTACACTATTACCTGTATGAGTATGTATATGTGTCACCAGGAAAGGGAGCGAATGTGTTGGTAAGTAGGGGAAATATGTTTGTAAAGGAAGGACAGAAAAACGGAACGTGAAAATAAAACTGAATTTCTGGAGGTAAGGATTATGCCTTGATGATTTTTCTATTCCCAGAGTCTGACACAGGAAAAAGCCAAAGATAAATGATTCTCTAAGAAGGTTGCTATTGACTTTCACATGTTGTAGTACTTCCAAGCCAAAATATTCTTTCTCCACCATTTATCAATCTATAATTTTAAGTTTTTATTTTATATTCTTTATATATCCTTAGAATAAGAAGCTACATAGAGAAGTAAAAGATGCGTTTAGAGCAATAATGCATTTACCTATTAGTATGTCATAGATATTCAATTCTGCACTGTTAATAAGATCATCCATGACTTTATTAGTTGGTAGAATGTGAGAAATGTGTCACTATCTTCTCTCACTACCTGGATCACAATATCCAAATGAATTTTTTTAAAAGAAAATCTAATACCCCTTTAATGTGTGAAAATTATGGCACAAAATTCCTTAAGTGAGAGTCCACAGGAAATTTAAACCCTTGAATAATTTAAACCCTTGAAACTACTAGTGTATATATATTAGTAAGTATATATATATACACACACACATACTTATATATATATATGAGTATATATTAGTATCATCAAGGATATATACTCACACAATGAAGAGATTTGAAGGTCAACTATGATTTCCTAAAATATTTCCAAAGACACTTATGGAGACTTAAATAATTGTTTAATCAAATTGAGTCTAAGAGTGGCAGAAAGCCTGCCAATACTTTTCTTTTGTCATGTCTCTGGTAGTTACCAAGCTGAAGACAGAGATGTTTCCATCAATCATTGTAAAGCTTTAGAGTCAGATTCTCTTAAAGAATCTTGACATGTCTTTTGAAAATTGATGCTTTGAGCTAGTTTTTTAACCTGCATCTTAAAAATTAATTTTGGAAATAGGAATTGAAAAATATTACATTAATTGCTTTTTAGATTGTAATTTTGTACATATGTGAATTTAAACTTGTGGGCCAGCTATACCATATGAATACTTTCATCTTAATGAAACAAAATAGAAACTTTACAAATCTTTATTGAACAAGTTATTCTATATGTATTTGATATCTTGGGTTTTACTATAAGATTTTCTGCCAATATCTGTTGTTTTCTGTGCTAGGAAACAATGAGGTCTTCAGAGAATTTCAGTAATTTGCTTTGATTGCTTGGGGGACAAAAAATTCCGTGTGTGAGTGTGTGTGTGTGTAAGAGAGAATGAGAGAGACAGGGAGAATGTGTTGGTAACCTGGGCTGGGTCCAAGAATTCATTTATAATGGACGGACTTTTTTGATTTATTACACATTTTTGAGTTCTATAAAGCACCTAAATTTTAGGAAACTCTGACTAGGCCCAAATCCTCATAGTCATAATGATTCATAACTTGATAGCAGGGGATAAATTATTGTATTCTCTCTCTCTTTCTGTGTGTACTAAAATGGGTTAGTTTTCTCTGGTTTAAATGAAAGAAAACCAAATGATAATTTGCTGTGTAATTCAAGTAAATATATTACAATTTTCTGTTTTGTCAGAATTGTCATTACCTTTGAATTTGGGAATAGATAAGGGAAATTTAAAAATTAAAAAAGCATTTATTCCTTTGGTAAAATAAAATTACATCAGATGCTCATTATTTAAAGAGAATTGTTGACTCACTCCCATTCAGCTGGGTATATGTGTTGTTTGTTTTCATGTGTCTCATGCATTATTTTTGCCATAGCTATCAATTTTTCTTTTCATGATGTAGACATATTTTATCAGTATTTTGATATCCATGTGACAGAAAAGTATGTGCCTTAGTAGGATTATGTATGTATTTATTTAAAATCATTGTCAACAACAACAAAATCTTCAGGGAAATGTAGTTTCCACAGGGCATTAACCTTGTTCACAGTGTTATATTGCATAGTAAACTTTGTCCCTTTGCTGAACTGAACTGCTATTGAAATACCATTTTCATGATTCTCAATTTTTCAAATTTATGCAGGTGTTGTACTACATGAGAAAATCTGCATTTAGTATGTGAACTGGCATTGGCAAAGGAGGACGACTGCTCTCCTGTTAACTTTAAATAAGTCATGTTACCAATTGCTTGTAAGCCCTATAAAATATTAACACCGGGAGACATTGAAACAAATCGGTATTACTATTAACGTGGGAAAAGATCTTCCAACTGTATATCCAAACTATATAAAATAAATACTGAAAAAAAGTTTCAGTTTTAAAACCAAGTTTATGAAATACTTTTCTAAAGTTTGTATGATTATTAGGAAGGTGACTCAAACAGTTGAGAAAAGCTGGAACCATGTGTATTTCCAACAGCTCCTCCTACAGTTTGATTGCCTGTTACCATGGACTGGCCAATCTTCAGACATGAAACATCTAAATTAAAAAATGGACAGGGCTGGTCCAGTGGCATAGTGGTTAAGTTTGCACGCTCCACTTTGGCGGCCCTGGGTTCACGGGTTCTGATCCCAGGCACGGACATACACACCACTCATCAAGCCATGCTGTGGCGGCGTCCCATATACAAAATAAGGGAAGATTGGCACAGATGTTAGCTCAGGGACAATCTTCCTCAAGCAAAAAGAGGAAGATTGGCAACAGATGTTAGCTTAGGGCCAATCATCATCAAGCCAAAAAAATGAAAATGGAAAAAGTGTAGATAACACATATTATGCTGTTTTATTTCAGTTCAGGCTTCTTTCTTCTTTTGTCTTTGTTCAAGCATGGAAGCTTATTTTTGAACTCATTAATTAATGGGACTTACACAAAAACTATTGTATTTATGATAGTGTAGCTGTCTTTTTGAAGGAGGTGCTGATTATGATTTAAGAAAAATTAGTTTAGAGAATAAACCATACAGTGGCAATTAGTCGTTCTCATTTTTGTTTGTTTGTTTTCTATAATGAAAAGGATAAGTTGTCAAGAAAAGATAGATAACTATAAACAGTGTAACTCCATGTCTAGAGCCACTCTGCTCTCTTTGCTAACTAGCAGAAAAAGGAGGAAAAGAGTGCAAATATAGGGAATTTTGTTTTATTGACTACACTTGTTATGTAGCACAGAGAGAGAGACTGTTAAGTTTCCACCTTATTATTTAAACTATAATCAAACTAGCTTATTAACCATCTAGGTTTTGTAAAAATGGGTAGGTGTATATACGACAGTTCAATAGATAGATGCGTACATACACACATAGACAAAAAGACAGATTGAGTGAGCAATAAAAACCCCTTTTCTCTAAAATTGATTTATTGGTAATAAACTACATTATTAGTACTAGGGTGGATATTACAGTAGATAGAAAAGTAAGATACAGTCTCTGTCTTCAAGGGAAATATAACCTTGTCAGGGAGGGAAATCTTATTTGTAGGTGCTAAATTGAATAGACAGATTATAGGAGAATCTTTAATGCTAGGCTTAGAATTTTGAACTTGATTCTGAGTGCAAAGGAGAGCCACCAATTTTTATGAATGGGATCTTGCCATTGATATGATTCATTTTAGGAAAAGGAATCTATCAATGTTAACTTCCAAATGTGAGGACCATTTTTCATTCATAAATTACTGAAATATTCTAACACAATTGATGCTTCCAGTCATTTCCTCTTTGAAATGGTGCCCAGGATTCTGCTGATTCTCCTCAAATCTGTCCATTATTTTTTACTTACTTTTATGAGCTTGTCTTTTTCTTTGCAACGATGATATTTCTCTGAAATATTTCTTTTTAATGCTAATATTTCACCCCATTTGTCCCTCAATTAAAAGGTCTTATTCATCTTGCTCTCCACAGATGATCAAATAAAGTTACCTGAATCAGATACCTTCTAGGTGCTGATACCCCTCAACTACAACTCTGGCCTCTCTTATTTAAACTTCAGACTCGCAAATTAAACTGTCCATGCACATCTGCACTTGGATTTCATAAAAATGCTACTATGTTCAATACTGACTCCTCTTTCTCAGACAGTAGACTTTCATTGTATCTTGACTACCCAACATCAATTTGCCCTTCTTGACGGCATGTCAGTTTTATTTTGGAGAAATACCTCGTTCTCATTTGTGTGCATTCTTGTCAGTCCAGGGGCTCTGCCCTCTCACTACAGAAGACGAAGGAATTTTTGGAAAATATAAAAGGCTGTCTTAGCTAGATCCTTTATTTCACCATCCTGTTTGGTGTAATGGTGAGCACATGACCGAAATCACAGATAATTGGATTCTCTCTCTTTCATTTCGAAAGTTGTAATGCAAAGACTGAAAACTCAATGTCTATTTATTTCAATGGTGGCATCCTCCTTGCATGATTGAGTAGTTCTGCCTGCCTCAGTTCCTTCCCTGATTTCTGTCCTATTTTCACAGCTACTATTCCAGATATGACCTATTTGACATCTTCCTGTATTAGTTATTTGTTGTTGTATAACAAATTACCACAAAATGTAGCAGCTTAAAATGACAAATGTTTGTTGTCTCTTATGGTTTCTGTGGCTCAGGAATCTGGGGTGGCTTAGCTGGGTGCCTCTAACTCAACGTTTCTTGTAATCATGCTGTTGGTGAGGCTACAGTCAACCCCAGGATCAACCGGGGCAGGTAAATCCCACTCCAAGCTCACCCACGTGGTTGTTGGCAGGCCTCAGAAAATCTGTTTCCAACCTACACAGCCTCTCCACAGGGCATCTCACAACATGGCAACTAGTTTTCACCAGAGTGGGTGATACAAGAGAGAGCAAAAAGGAGCGTCCAGCCTGGAATCCACAGTCTTTTTGTAGCCGAATCTCTGAGATGACATTCCATCACTTCAGCCTTATTCTATTTATTACAAGTGAGTCAATAAATCCAGCCCACACTCAAGCGGAAGAGATTACTCAAGGATGTTAACCCCAGGGGGAGGGGAGCATCATGGGCTTTTTAGACATTGCCTACCATCCCCTTCAATACGTTTCCTTTCTGCATAGGATAGCCAGGGTTGCCTTTTATTGCTTGTAGCCTTATGTCTCTAACTGGTATACTACATCAGCATTACTTTCTCCTGTATTGCTATCTCTTTTGTTGCCTTCATGGGCCACCCAGGTTCCCAATGTGCAAATCTTGGATTAATGTTCATCAATTCACTTTCCCTAATTTCCCACATCAAATATGTTCCAATTCATCACCTTCTTTCTGTGTCCCAAACCACGTTAGTTGTGTCCATGACCTGGACTTTTCCTCCTTTACATAATCTTCTGCCTCTAGAATTTATTCTTCTATTCTTGCTTTTTAATTCCTTGAACACCTTACACTGTACTAATTTTCTTTTTCTGTTTATGTGTTTTCCTCAGACAGAAACACCTTCTCCCCCATCTCCCTAGCCCCACACTAAATTATCCTCCCAGTTCATGCTTTTAGACCCAGCTTAGTGGGCACCTTACCCACAAAACCACCTCTTATTTCCCAAGTCTGAGTAAAGTATTTTCATTGTGAACCCACAAGACTATGTGAACATCTCTGTTATTGTACTTTTCACATGGTATTAAAATGATCTGATAAGTGTCTGTCTTCCCCATAAGACTGTAGATAGTAACTCCAGTTTTTGTATTCATTTTGGGATCTTCACGTCTTGCACATTCCTCTCTTATATAAGATTCTCAAAAGATGATAAATTGTAAACAAGTTATACATCAACACTAGATGATTCACTAAAGATAGTTTTATTGAATCATAACTAAAATGAAACAAAGTCAGTACCTGTGTGGAGAATAAATCATCGAAAATGTCACTGTGTTAAGTTTAACATTGACTTGGCAATTTATGCATTCAGAAGTCCACTAAGAAATACAAATGGATAATTAAAGTGATTACAGATTTATTTTGTAATAATTGCAAACTTTTTCCTATATTGCATATGCAACTTATGATGTAGTTTTATATGAATTACCATAAGTGTTTAGTGTTAGCAAAGACCTAAGTATTAGCAGAGGCTGACAGAGCAAAGTGAAGAACTTGCAATTTTTGATGATTAGAGATTAATGTTGACATTCTGTGTGTAAAGTTATTTTCAAAACCCACATTTTAGAAATTATGCCTGTTAACACAACACACACACACAGCAGAGACCTAGGAGTTTGTGACATTAAAAGAGATATGTGTTGTTAGTAGGGATTATGACACCTATAGAGTGTGACACAATGGCCATGAGACTTGACTTTTCCTTTTTTCTTTCATTTAAGACACTTACCTTTCTCTGACTATCCACTTTTGTTCTTTTTCACCAAGAAATAATGTTAATACTCTAAAGTATAAGACACTTGGAAATCATCTTACAATGTTAGTGGCATCTTTTCTGTAACAGCTAGCTGTCTGTCAACCTTTTGAGAATTGATTTGTATGTTTTGTAGTATTTACCTAAACATGTCTTTCTCCGGAGAAAAAAAGACTTTCGTATTAAAATCTGAAAATCAAATTTATTCAACAGACAAAAAGATTTTATTGTCATAATGAGACTAACTCATCTTTGTTGGAAAACTTATCTGTGAATTAAAATTTCTTATCTTTTACCTAATGCTTTATTTTAAATTATAAAATAAGAAATGATCTCTGATCATTGTCCCGCAAATAGGTTATTTTAGCATCCTTTGTGGAAGTAACATTGAAGCCCACAAAATGTTGTGGTTTTTTTTTAGTTTAATATTTGGATATTGATACTTATATAAGATTTATTTCATTTGGAATGAAAACAACTTTTTAAAAAGTCCAAAAATGCCATAGACATTTTTCATCTGAAAGCATTTATCATTAAGAATCACATTTACGCTTAGTCTATATTTATTCAGATTTAAAAATTTGAGTCATTAAGGAGATTCCATTTCATGTTTATACATATCTGTCCATTTTCATTGAACATATATTCTTGGTTTTGAAAATGTAATGTTGTTTATTTATGGAATAAAGTTGGACTCCCCACCCCCTACATATTGTCATTACTTGAAACATTGGCTATTTTTACTGGAGTCTGCAGCATAAAAATGGACATCGCTTCTATTCTTAGAATATGCTTAAAATTTATTTTACCTTTGAAACTGATAATGTTATTCAACCATGCATCCAGATTTTCATACTATTTGGCAAATTCTTTCCAGAGTTATAAAAATCTGCTCTTTGCTCTTTAATATCCATTTAAAAACCCACAGAGATCATATTCTTTACATAGGTGAGTAACTCAGGGTAATTTATAGCTCCAAGAACACTCAGTACACTTACTTTTCTGTGTGTGTGTGTGTGAACTGATTTCCCAGCTTAATAGTCTGCTGTTGTTAAGCCATCTTTAATATCTTCCTGATTAGACATTTGTTTCGGTGGTCTAGTTCTCAAGAGTTTCCCACAGAGCTGTAAACTAAACTCTTTCAACATTTTATTCAAATTCTGATGCAAACATTTAAAGTATATAAAAATCACATTGAGAAGGTTTTCTGTTTAACATTTTGCAGAAAATAAGAAAAAAAATTTTTATGTAAGTTTTAGCCTTTACGCATTATGAAGCTCATTGGATTCTCTGGATAAAGGCAAAGGACTCAATTTTGGTAGAATTTGTTTAAATGAAAATATTATAAGACATGTATTCTGAAAACTTCTGTTTTAATAAAACAAATTTAAAGCATAGCTATTCTGGAAAACTTGAACTATGCATGTAAGACACTTTCTTATGTTTCCCACTAACCTTTCTCTCTTCACCTTCCTCCTTCTTTATTATCCTTACATTCTCAAATTCTGAGCATTTAAGGTTGTTCAACATACCGTGTCCTTTTATGTCTCTGTATATTTTACTATACTTATCCCTGTGACTTGAATGCTCATTTTCAATTGGCCTTTTCTCTCTGTTGATTCAACTGGTAATACATATGAGGTTTTATCTTGAAGGTACATTTTCCACTTGCCCTAGATTTGGCAACTAAGATTCAATGATAAAGAAAAGGAGACACTAAATACTCCATCTTCCAATGAAAAGACTATCAAAGCATTATAACAACTTGTCATAAACATTTCTGAGAAGTTATTAAAAGAGGATCACACTATGCCTGTTATCCGACAACCATCACCCCATCTTCCCACTCATCTTTCTTTGTCTGTATAGACTGCAGAGGAGAATAAATGGAGAACCACGTCACCTAGGCAGTTCTGAGATAGTTCCTTTCTCGTGCCCAAGCCAAATCTTGAGATAATCACCCTGATATTGAGGTATCTACAGACAGCGGAAATGAAATCTTGATCTCAGGCAAGAAATTTGATAAACTGGGGAATCAGCAGCTTAACCAAGCTGGGAAGAGTATAGGAAGAGTGTTCACAGGAAAGCTTGATATGTATCACCTATTTTGGAGGGATGACTATGGCTATAGAGCCTGGTGCCTGCTTCTTTGCTGGAGATATTTGAGCTTGAAATGTTGGTTTAAGCAGCTCACCACCATCAGAATTAGAAGGGATGACCATAAAACCCTGAGTTATTGACAGCCTGTAAGAGGAAGAATTAGAGAATCTTGGAAGTTTCTGGGAATTTTCTTATTTAGGAAAATACTCAAGAATATTTTCCTTGTGGATGTATTGCTGTTCACAAATATTTTCTTACAGAAAATACGCAAGAATATTTCAAAAATATTTTCTGTGAATGTATTCTTTACATATAAATTTCCTTGAACATATTAAAAAATTTATTCAGTTAATATATTCCTTTTTTTTTTTTTTATGAGGAAGATCAGCCCTGAGCTAACATCCATGTTAATCCTCCTCTTTTTGTTGAGGAAGACTGGCTCTAAGCTAACATCTATTGCCAATCCTCCTCCTTTTTTTCCATCAAAGCCCCAGTAGATAGTTCTATGTCATAGCTGCACATCCTTCTAGTTGCTGTATGTGGGACGCGGCCACAGCATGGCCAGATAAGCAGTGCGTCGGTGCGCGCCCAGAATCCGAACCCCAGCCGCCAGTAGCGGAGCTCGCGCACTTAACTGTTAAGCCACGGGGCCGGCCCCCAGTTAATATATTCAAATTATATTGTCAACAAATACAGTCAAAATATATTCCTGTATTGCATAATGTTTTTATTAAATATATTTACTGAATTCATAATGAATAATATATTTATTTTTATACTGATGATGGATATATTATTTGTATATATTCTTTGTCTCTGGATGCAGGAGCAGAGAAGGAGGATAGACCCACATTAATAACACTTAAAATACTGTTATTAAAAAAAGAGAGAGAGAGAAAACTGGATACTAGAAGTTGAGAGAGGAGAAGTTGTCCTAGAATCAAATCCTACCCCCCCCATCACCCACTCTAGGAGGCTGGAGTCATAAGCCTAGTGAAAAGCCTGCTACATTTTCTCACCCATCCCACATCCCAAGTCCAAGCATGCATTGTTTTGGGAAGTGGGCAGGAGATGGAATTTGAGTCAAGGTTAAGATTGGTATTTTCATCCAGCTTTTATCACCACCTTGGGAAAAGGGACAAGGGGGCAACTTGGTCTCATCTAATAGAAAAAGCCTGAGCTTCAGAAAGTGATAGAACTCAATATCCATCTATTTCCTAACTTTGTGACTTGGTCATATTATTTTCTTTATTAGAGTTTTAGTTATGTAAGAAAATTGGACCATTAATTTTATCCTAGCTAGACATATTTGGCACACGGTTGGTGCCCAAATCTTTTTTTATTCCCTTTATTGCTACAAAATTTCCTGACATTCTTCCTTTTTGTTAATTAGTTTTTTTCTGTTTAAGAACTCCCATTTCTCTTTGCTTATTACCACAACTAGCATCATTATCATGTTGTATTCTAATAATTAATCATCACAAAATTTTTCCTATTACTCTGTCATCTCTTTGACCGCAGTCATAGTACCTACATCATCTTGGAATCCTCACTTCCTATCACAGTTCCTGGCCTATATTAATTCAGTTCAAATATCCAAACAATATTATCTGCTTGCTGTGTCCTGGGTACTTGGTGATACAGAAGTCATAAGGGAAAGTGTCTCCTACAAAGTAGAGTGAAGAAGATAAACAAATCTACAGGAAACTTCAATAAAATAGACAAATGTTTAAGAAGTATGGTTGTCCAGAAGAGAGGCTTGTTCAGACAAATGATGATACATCAATTTCAATGGTGAAATTGATAACCCAATTTCAGCATGCAGGATGCACATTTCTTATATTTCTTGTAGAATTAATGCACATTTGAATCTTGAATATAAGTAGGGATTAGACAGGTGAAAGAGTAAAAGGATACTTTAGATCAAGGATTGACAGACATTTTCTGTAAAGGAAGGGCCAGATAGTAAATATCTTAGGCTTTGAAGGCCATGCTGTCTCTATTGCAGCTACTCATCTCTAACATTGTAGTGCGAAAGCAGACATAGACAATACATAGGGAATGGGTTAACTGTGTTCCAATAAAACTTCAGAAACAGGGTGCAAAACACTGACCCCTATTTTAGGCAAAGACATTAGCATATAAGGGTAGATAAACATGGTTTGCAGAGGGATCTAGAAACAGTTGGCTGTTAATGGTAAGTACTATGGAAATTTAAAAAATAATGAGAGTTAAAATAAGAGTATGACAGAGAAAGAAGAACAGGATTATCTTTATTTGTCACTTTAAGCAATTTAGACTTTCACCAATAAATCAGGGTGAGGAAGGTCAGGTAAAAGGTAGTGATGATGTTTGAAGCAGAGTCTCCTAGAAGGATTTTGAAAGGCATAACTTCTAACCTTATGCCATATAATAACGGGAAGGGACAGGGGTAGGTTGGGAATACAAGTGTTAAAAAGTTTCTGTAGTTAAGCTTTTCCATTTGAGAACCACCACAACGTGTGCCAGGGTGACAGTGAGGAGTTTAAATCAGGGTTATGGCACGGCCATATTTCCTTTTGGATATATTATTCTTAGGACTTTATGGAAATTTATTTAAGGGGGTCAAATTGAGAAAGAAAAATTCTGAGATGGTCCAAGGGAAAAATGATGAGAAATATAGTGATGGCAAGGATGGTGAGGACAAGCAAAATTTATTAATGTTTTGGAGATAAATTTTGCTAAATGAGTAATTCACAATCACAATCTAGGAAGATTGAAACAACACTGCATAGTCTCTTGACTTGAGCTAATTATTGAATGTTCAAAGGGTAAAAAATTCAGGAATAAAGTAAATTGGATATACATATGTGCAGGGAACTCAAAAACTTCGTTGTTGACTATATTAATTATTTTCATATCAATTAGATAAACTAAGAACAATTTAAGGACAATAAAAATAATGTCCCTCAATAGGAAAAAATGTGATTGAGTGCTGTCTGGTGGAATTGCATACTTGATTTTCCTGTGAACTCTTGCTCCCTCAAGTAAGAATTAAGCTTGGTGATACATTGTGCACATATGATATTTGTCTTTTTTCCTGAAGAAATTATAGACTTCACTTGGGGCAATGTCAATGTTGAGTTATCAGTCTCTTCCCTTGCAAAGATAAATGTCGTAACACATCCAAATTATGATATGTTTTTTTCTTTCAGGAGAGAGGGAGAGAAAGAGAAAGCACCATGGGAGAAGGAGTCAAAAGAGTTTGAAGAATGACTTTATTTTCCCATGGGGCTAATTATAAATTTTCAGGGGCAGAAATCTGACAATGACTTTAATAAATCTTGTGATTTTGTACATATCTATTTTGACATATGCCTCTAGGTCGATGCCACTAAAACATTTGGTTTCTTCCTTCCTTGGCAGCACAGAGCTATTCAGTGCTAAGTATGACAAGAGTGATTGGTAGGGGGTCTTTCCAAGGATTTAGAGCCATCACTGAGGGAAGAGTGAGAAGGAAATGCCATTTATAAGACCCAAAGAACAAAATCCCCATTAAGGGTTGAGACTTGAACATCACTTAATGGTGTCTCCTATCTGGTCTCATATATCCCTTGAAATTTATTGAAACTTCAAGCACAAAGTGGGATAGGGAAAAATTAAAGGTCTGACAGCCTTACATATCCTTTCTAGAATGAGTTTCCAGGGAGGATAGCTAAAATCATGATTCATCTTGATTTTTCTTTGTAGTTATTATTTAAGGGGCATGCAAATTATACAAGTCTTTACATTTTAGTTATTATTTACGGGCATAATGCTTTTATTTATATTTCACAAAGTTACTTGAAAGAATGATCTAGAATGCGAATAGCTCAAAAGTCACAGGACAATGTCCGAGACCAGTATGGGTAAATTTTTGGGTCTTCCTCAAAGTATCACCAGTCATTGAAAGCACAAAGAAAAGTTCAATATTTCTGCATACTATATTATCATTGCTTTTGAATTTTTCAGGGTCTAGATAACAGGGTATTTATCACTTTCTATTTTCCTTTAATATATTTGTCTTGAAGATTTAAAAAATGTTGTTATGCATATCTATAGTAGTAAGATCATTTGAATTACAAGCTTGTTTCTGTCCATTTTATATATTTATTAAAACTCTAACTTTATTCCTCAAAATTTTGAAGTAACATAAAATTACACTCAAATAAAAATAACTTCTTTTATAATTTAATATCATGTTAACTGAATAATCAGGAAGAAAGGCTAATATAGATTTAAATTCATAGAACTAGGGAAATATGATCAGTTACAAGAAAAGTAAACAAAGTATACGGCATATGATAAAGCATATGAGTAATTTAGCCGGGATGCCAGGGTTCTAATTCTTGACATCCCAAGCTGTGAACTTGAGTAAGTTATTTTACCTCTGTCTGCCCTGTGTTACTCATTTATAAAATCAGCTACTTCCCTTGAATGTAATGTAGATTTAATGAGTTATTAGATATAAATCATTTAGAAAACTATATAGCACATATTAAGTAATGAATAAATGTTAGCTATTTTCACCTATTAGCTATTAATATGCCTCTCTCATAAAAAATAATTTTGAGAAAAATCCATTTTCTATATTTCTTCCATTGCTTTCCATGGCATACTAGGGTAACGCAGCTTATAAGAGTGACTAGGGTGTGCACAGATATTAAACTTCAAATTTAATGCTTTAATATAGAAAACATTCTGTTTCGGAGAGAAATTAACCTAGACTGATTTCATGTAAACTTTCATGAAGTGATTGATGTTGCTATTCAAAATAAAACGAAGAGTTGACATATTTTCTTAGCTAATATAGTCTCACATCTTTACACTGAAAGTGAGATTTTTATACTGCCTCCAGCTTTTGTTCTTGCTGGAGGCTATTTAGATTTATAGTAATCATTATGTTAAAAAAAATGAAATATATATTAAACGTCTAGATAAGTATTTAGGCACATAGATATCCGTAATTATGCACATGTTTGGAAGCTCCTGTCCCCAATTCAAGATAAGTATATACACATTCTCTCTCTCTCTCTTTTTCTCTATTGTATATATTTATACAGCTAAGTATATATATAAAGCTAAGCACATATATTTGTAAAGCTAAGTGTATATATATATATATATATACACACTATAATATATGTATATATATTTTCTATATATTTAATTGATAGATATCCTAATTATTCCAGAGTATTTACGGATATTCCAGAGTATTTACGGATATTCCAGAGTATTTACAACAGAAAATTACTGAAAACAACTTTTATGTTTAATGCCAAGAAATAATCTAAAATTGCCCAAATTAAAACGGGAGCATTTGTTTGTTTGCTTGTTTGTTTTGTTTAACACTGAGGTGCCTGTGGCAGCTGTGTTCTCGCTACATTTCCAATTCTATAGATAAGGTGACATTAGCGCAGTTTACTGGATTCTTTCCTCTCTGTGTTGGCTTTATTTCTCTGGTTCTTTGCAGTGTGACTGGACATATCTCCTGGTATGTAAGCCAGCCCAAACAGAACTGTGAACAGATCATGCTTAAAAAAGACAGACGTGGAGTCATCATTCTGTGCAAACTGGGGCTCATTTCTGCCTATGGATAGGAATGAAGGGCATTACTTTGATATTAGCTTATTTTTAAGTCTCTCAGACTTACCAGCCTTCCCAGAAGAAGCCCTCATATCTCTCCCTCAACCAGAAAATAGACATAAAACTTTCCTCTCAAGGACTTTACATTGCCATTCCTACCCAGGTGACATGAGGGAGAAGGGACTCAGATATTGAAATGTACAGCGTGAGCTTTCCTGTATCTCATTTAAGTAGGCAGCTCTCTGAAATATTTCCCTTCTTATTAGAAATACCTGAAGAGATGGCTTGATATGGCTTTTTTTATTTTTATTTTTAAGGGATGAAAGGAATCTGCTCCAAAAAGAACCTACATCGGGTGATGTCTGTTGTAACAGAGTACAATTTAGAAATGCTCCTAAGGAAGGGATTAGAATAGACGTCTAGAAAGTTAGGCTGATAGATTTATAATAGAATAACAGCCTTGATATTTTTGGTTCCTCTCCAGTAAAGACCACGAAAAATATTGCTAAATCACTAAAACACCTTTGCAATAACCTAAGTGCTTACAGCTTTATACCATGTAGCTTAGTTACTAAACTAGAGTAAAAGCATTTCTCTCGTGTAGAAAAATTGGATGACTGTGGTTTTATAGCAGATTTGCGGTTATTAATATTTATGCCAATAATAATCTAACAGTGCATCTATTCACATATATGGAAAGAAAATGCATATAGACAGGTGTGTAAAATTGGAAAATAAACATATAACAAAAGAGATGCATTTATTGAACAGATACTACGTACATGCACATCAAATAAAGTAACAGTTTTAGTGACCATAATATTTATTTCTCATTTTAAAATTGGCTACATTAGTGACAACTGGAAACGGCAATGGACAATGCAACTAACAGGCAAACAGTTTCAATAAAAGCCTAGAAATAAAGACTATGTACAAAGAGTATTTCTTCCTGCTTTTGTAATCTTAAATTGCAAAAATTTACACACTTAAGTAACCCAACTGTTTTCTTCAAGTAGAAATCATTCTCATTTGTCTCTTTCTTGTCCTGAGAACAGCTGTCAGTCAGGAGAGCTGAGCTGAAATTTATTGCTCACATTACATGAAGCATGGGACAGACTCTACTACTCCCCAAGAATCGAAACTTTGCCTCCGGGCAGGCCCAGTGTCGCAGTGGTTAAGTTCGCCGGCTCCACTTTGGTAGCCCAGGGTTTGCGAGTTCAGATCCCGGATGTGGACCTACACACTGTTCATCAAGTCATGCTGTGGTGGTGTCCCACATACAAAATAGAGGAAGATTGGCACAGATATTAGCTCAGGGCCAATCTTCCTCACACACACACACAAAATAAACTTTGCGTCTTACAAAGTTGCTTTCTTTTGTCTGATTATCATCACCCTTCTCCTTTCTCCTCTATTGTGCTTTTTCTTTTTCCTTTTTGCTGATAATAATCAAATTTGTGGATGTCTATATTCTGTCCTACTTATGATGATTATCTCAAGAAATATTTAAATGCTGAGTCATTGATTTAAAAACATTCTTGCAGGCCGTTTTTAACATTTTATTGATGTATTTATACATATATATATATATATGATAGGTATAGCTCAATTAATTTTCATGAATTGAACACCCCATGGAACCAGTATCCAAATCAAGAATATTCTCAGCATTCCAGAAGTTTCCATCATGTTCCATTTAGGTCACTATCTGCCTGTTTGAAATGTAATCGCTATTTTGAATTTTAAAGCCATAAGTTAATTTTCAAGTCACTTTTTTGTTTTTGTTTTTTTTTTTCGGTAACTGTGGTTCAGTTTCTTTCCCAGCCCTGGATCAGTTCTCTTATATATTATTTAAAGTGAGTTAAAATCTGCACACAGTTAAATATACAAATATTGTGTAGAATTTGATAAATTTTGACAAGTGTACATACCTGTGTAATCAGCATCTCAATAAAGATAGAATCATCTAAGGAAATATTTTTGTGGCTTTTTCCAGTCAGTCCACATATACCACAGACAAAGGCTATTCTGATTTCTTTCTCTTTGAATTTATTTTGCCTGGGTTTAGCATTTCATATAAATGGCATCAGACTGTGTGTGTGTATTTTTTTGTGTCTGGCTTCTTTTGCAGTCAACATGTCATAACTGAAACTCATCCATGTTGCTTCATGACTCACAGGCTCCAGTTAGCCAATCGAGAAGGATGTTTGGTAGAGTTACAGGCTTAGCATAACAAACCTGAATATTGAAAGCTAAGTGTGAAGCAGATTCACCACAGCTTAATACCCGGCACAAACAAAGAAGTGAGTAGGAAGGCTGTTGTAATCGTTGATAGTGCATGGTCAAGCATGAAAAGAATGGAAAAGAAAACCAAGCATGGATTAAATAAATATAAAGTAAGTTATGACTTCAGAATAATTATGGTAGGCTCAGACCAGATGCTAGCTAGAAAAGAAAAGAATAAAAAAAAAAATCACCAGAGTGGAAACACTGAGCTATTGATACCAAATTTGGAAGTTATTTCCACTAACTACAATTGTTCAACTATAATTGAACTTGATTGAAAAAATTAATTATGGAGTTACCCATATTTTACTCATGAAATCAAGCAGATTAATCAGCAGAAACATAGAAGGAAAATTCATTTGTTTTCTAACTTCAACGTCTGACCCAGAGACTCAGATTTCCACTAACTGGAAAACCAGATAGTTACCATTATGCTGTACAGTTGATGCATTTTGAAGAGATTTCTGCACTCTTGCCCATAGTTTCATAGCCACTTGGGGATTGCAATTCTAAGAAATCAATGCAGCAGAGTCAAGAAGACTGAAAGTGGTGTATACAGTATTGCAACCTAGAAGCATTTTCATCCAAAATAAAGTACATTCAGCGGGGTGGACATGAGAATATTCCTGGAAATAGTGCATTCTCGGCCTTCTGTTGTCCTTTATTTTAGATTATCAGAAAACCAAGCAATGGTTTGAGTTAAAGCTCAATATGGGAAACCTGTGTTCTATGAATGCAGTTAGTTTTTGGGAATTGAGCAAAACACTGCATTCTATAAACCAACTTTCAGTTCTAGATATGGGGAGGAGATTTAACCAGTGCTTATGTGAAATGTGTTAGGGTTAGGGACACTCTCACAACTTGATTAATTAAAATAATAGGTCAGAATAAATTTCATCTTGTTTAATCTATGATAAAGAAATTAAAGGAAAAAAATGAAAGTTCCCATGAAATTTTATGAAGTGAAGTAAAGGCAGCATTACCATGAAGATGTAAGAGAAAAGCAAATACCTGAAAAGTATCTACCGCAGAAACCCAAAGATAATTATGGATATTTTTACACAGAAAAAAGTGGCCTTGATGAAAGAAGAAAAATTAGTAAGCGGAAAATAGGTAGCTGGGCTAAGTCTGAGGACTTTTGTTTGTAAGAAATCAAAATCTATTTCTACCAAGATTAAGGGGAAAAAACCCAAACAAACACGAGAGATTTTGTGAAAGGATCCAGGCCATTCTAGGGAATTCAATGGTAGCAAGTCCTCAAAAGGGACTCTATCCAGGCAATGGAAAATATTTGGGAACTTCTAGCATGACAGTCACTCCACCTGCTCTTTGGGCATATGTCTCCATATTTGCTTCACTTTTCTCTCCACAGAGCAGTTGTCCATGCAACGCAAGCCTAGCAATGTTTTGACCATCACAACCCGGAGCTCTGGAGCAAATATCACTCAACAGATATCACTTGTCCTCTCTCAGGACTTTATATTTCTATCCCTCTCAGTCATCAGATATAGGCTGTCCTGGGTAACATGTGACCTTTGGGAAGGCAGCTCTCTATAGCTGAGACAAGCCGTGAAGGAGGTAACAGCTACAGGTGTCTACTGACTCCATGCCCTGCAGCCGAGCAGCAAGTGCCTTCTTGAAGGGGAATCTGGATGGAGCACCTCTGTGACCACCACAGTACATCCCCTGTGCCTCTTGGATCCACTTCTCCGTACACTTTCAGTCATCAGCTCCTCCCTATTTTCCTGAAGGAAAACAGAAGAGAGAGGTTAGTTGGATGAATGACAGCTTCAGTGCTGTAGCTATTCTTAGGGCCCAACTGATATTCATACCCCCTTTCCTCCACTATTCAGTCTCCTTCTCCTTCATCCTCAGCTATCACTTCTGCTGGCCTCAGGGATGACTTAATGATTAGGCCAGACCCTCATCCCTGAGAAGCTGACTTCCTCACCATCATGACTTCTCAGCCCAGGTTGCAGTATTTGTCTTATAGTTGCAGTTGAGCGAGGAATTACCAAGAGGCTCCAAACTGGGTTACCCAGCCTCCATACATATTCTTCACTTCTGTTACCTTTTCATGATGATGAGGATCAATTACCACTGCCAAGGTGATGATTTCACTTTTGATCTGCTTGTCTCGAAGGCACAAGGGACCCAAAGTGCCCAGGTGGTAACTATATTTATAGGTAAGTGGGACACTTACTGTTTGCCCTGGCAAAAATATGACTCCTTTAGAAACCTGGCTGTCTACTCTAAAGAGCTCAGAGTTGCAGGGATGGGGAATACAAAGTCCCTGAGGAGCTACTGGAATGACAGCCAGCAGATCTCTTCCTGCTCCCAGTCCCTGTACTACAGAACCATGTAGTCTTTCTGTTGGGACACAGAGCCATATAAAGGTCTTTGATTCAGTGTGTATACTGCCTCCTGGGGGATGATATCCCATTTTCCAAGAATATCGCCTCCAGACTGGTGACTCAGGGAGGTATCAGCCATTGCTTCAATTATATATCAGGTCATCAGATCCTGAGTGGTGTAGTATGTGATCTGACCAGTGGATCCCATGGTCATGGGTCTACTCATGTGCTGAACAGTGTATCTCTTGGTCCTAGGCAACATTAAATGGAATCCAGACCAGTGGATTAAACACTCAGAAAACCCTCAAATAGTGGTGCTCGTTGAGGCCCTGAGACCCAGAAAGGCAAACTCATATCCAGAATATGTATCTGGATATATACAGTCCTATGAGACCAAACTGCTGGCCATTCAAATATTGAAAGAACCTAATGTAAGTATCCTGCCAGTGAGTGACTGGATTGTCTTGTAGAAGAATAGTGCCGTACTGGGTCCTCAGCATTGATTTTTAGTTCTAGCAGACTAGACTTGACAATGGCAGTAACCAGATCAGCCTTGATAAGTGATAGTCCATTCTGTTGGGCCCATGCATATTCTCCACATCTGCCATAGTGATCACTTCTTTCTTGAGCCTATTGTACCAGTGCTGGGGTGGTCAATGGTAGAGGCTGGCAGATGTCAATCTACCCAGTAATTTTGTCCTCTTGGTTGTTTAATTCAACATCTGTGGTGGAATGTCCTCTGGTGGTTGTTAACATGTGATAGAAAGATCTTCACACTTTGTTCCCACTTCAATATGTCCATCCTCTTGCCTCTCCCCCTGAATTCCTTGCTTCTTCCTATCCTTTTCTTTCTAGGCCCTTGACCAACAGGCCAGGCCATTTGCAACTGTCCTTATGACCATATATTTAATAACCCAGGGCTCCCTTTGTTCTACATAAAGTACACAACGAGATGCTGCTCCTGAAACACTGCTCATTTGGAGCATTTTTACTAAACTTTATCTTTCAAGATCACTCCTGAAAGAAGCATAATGCAGCCACCATCCATTTTTGACTTTCAGTCCCATAGTAAGCCAGGCCATCTATAAATCAAACAGACTTTTTTCCTTTTCTGTCTTTCTAAAGTGGTCCTGTGGAATGACCTATGTCTGGGCATACGTTGAAGGAAGAGCACTTCCAATACAACAGTGTTGGAAGCCGTGGAGTGCTGGTCTACCTGCATGTGCCTCTTACTTCTGCCTTATAGTCATGCTCAAGCTCAATCCCAAATGTACCATTTCTTTGTTCAAATGGATGGTGCTGGGTCCATCTGACTTTATGACTTGGTGAATCTGATAGGACCTGGCTAATAATAGGCTACACTGGTCTCACGATCACATGATATTCCAAGGTCAGGTATTCCTTTTCTACCTGAATCTGGTAGAAGTCCAGGATCTATTTTTCAAAAGATTTATAATTCTCCACTGCTAATAACATCATCTTGTTCCAGAACTCCAAGAGCCTGCATTATGATTTTTCCCACTGAGTCTTAATACAAGCTCCACATTTCCACTGACGCCTCCTATGTTATAGGATCTGTTGGATCATATGGGCCACATGGCAAGGCTGCTTCCACTGAAGCCTAGATCTGTTGCAGACCCTTTCCTGCTCTCTGCCCCGATTAAAGCAGGCAACCTTTCACATCAAAAGTGTATGAATCATAACAATATTTATAGGTATGAAATATGTTGCCTCCAGAACCCAAAAGACCTAACAGACACTATACTTCCTTCCTAATGGTAGGGCATACAAGGTGTAATTATTTATCTTTTATATTGGAGGAGATGCCCTTGACCACCATATCCTTCAAAGTTTTACTGACATGATAGGCCATTGAACATTCATGGTGCTTTTCTCTTAGCCCATGTAGCACAGATGTCCTACCAAGCCTATTGGTGTATTAGCCACATCTAGCTCACCCAGCCCAATAAATAAGCATGATTTCATCAATACAGAAGATCAATGTGATATTCTGCAGGAATTCCAAATGGTCTAGATATCTTCAGAGAATATCATGACAGAGGTGAGAAAGTAAATATATCCCTGGGGCCAATCTTTAAATGTATATTGTTTGTGTTGCAGGATGATTCTTCCTGGTTATGTTAGCTAACAAACAGTTTAGAGTGCAAAATATTCATTAGGGATCAATACTTTTGAAAGGAAAAGAGAGGAAGTGGAATTGTGAGGAGGAATAGATTGAACTGAAATGCAGACTCACTGGAGCTTTGGCAAATGCTGAAGTGAATATTGCTCATGAGTTTTGTCCAGAGTTGAGCTGATAGGGCTAGACATTTACACTCCTGTCACACTTTGTCACCAGATGTAGGTGATATCAGGAAAATCATGACCCAGTTTTTTGCATTTGAGGCTGACCCCGAAGGAGTTGGCAGCTGGAGGCTGACTGATAACTGTCTTCCCTTCAAGGGGAACAGTATGTTCTTCCTTGAAGTACAATCTAATTGGCATATCTCACTGTCTGCCACAGAGGGCTATATTTTTATGAAAGAAAGTATTTGAAAATTATACAGACACCCAAAAATGTATTTAATTCAGGAGTAAAATGAAAAGCAGACAAGATGAGATAAAAAGAAAGAGGGGTAAAGTAAGATAAAATTGCTATTTTTAATTGCAAAACTTTTTAAGTAAATTAATTTCAAAAGAGAATTGGCCAAGAACATTAAAATTTAGGCTACATTGAAGCACTCTACCCAAATTTAAGGGAAGTCAGAGGAGATGAAGAAAAAAGGTAGACATTCATAAATATTCAGTCAAGAAAATAGAGAGTCAAAGTAAGAATTAAAGCTATTTTAGTCAGAAAAAAGAAAAATCAGAACGAATAATTCAAGAAATTCAAAGTAAGAATTAAAGCTATTTTAGTCAGAAAAAAGAAAAATCAGAACGAATAATTCAAGAAATACTGTATTTAATCATTTCTAATAACCCATTTTTTTCTACATGTTAATATTCTTGAAATAAGGAGGAGGCTTATAACAAAGTCATAGTTTAATTGGCAGGACTTTTACTTTCATAGTAAAATATAAAATAATGATACTTTGCACCCCTGATGGGGATATAGAATTGATAAAATTGGGTAAGTGAAAAAAAAGAAATTATCAAAAAATAAAACAGAAAAAACCCCTCAAAATTAAAAGGACTGAATTTTCAATCTGTATATAGATTGAAACGAACCCTCACAACGAGAAGACACCAGTGCCTAGAATTTAAGCTCCATGAAGTCAGGGACTTTGTTTACTACAGTATTCACAGCATCAAGAACATTGCCAGGCACATAGTAAATACAAATAAATATTTTCAATTGATTGCATAAATCCTGATATTGGTTTAAATTATAAAAATGAAAAAAATTATACATGCTTCCAAGCAGTTTAGCATATGGTTTAAGAGCACTCTAGAGCTAAACTGTCTGGCTTGACACTCTGGTTCTGCCATTGTTGAGGACTCTTGTGAAGATTACTCGTAACTAATTCTCTTCTCCTCCAGACCACGTGATAGGATTATATTTTCCATCACCATATTTGCAATTAGACATGGCCATGTGATTAGTTCTGGGCCTATGAATCTGGCCAGTATATGTCACTTCTGTTTGAGTCATTTAAGTGCCATTGCAAGACCCTTCTGCACTTTCTTCCCCTATTACTTTAGACTTAGAAGCACAGGTCGGGCCGTCAGATCAAAGCAGTCAAATTCCGAACCAACACAAGAGCACAGTTGCCTTGAAAAGTTGCCTAACTACGTACCAGACTTTTATGCAAAAGTAACCATTTGTGGATTTCTGGAGTTGTTATTTACTACAATAAAACTTAGTGATCTTGACTAATGAGGCACTTATACATTGAGTGACTGTGTAAGATATTTATCCTCCTATGACTCAGTTTTCTTATGTTCAAAATGGCTAACGATAATACATACATCAAGGTTTTTCAAGGATTAAACATGCTAATCTAAGTTAAGTAGTTCTGAAAGTTCCTGGCTGTCATATTCAGAGTTTATTAGGCAAAGGAACATTTAAAAAGTAAAGGAAAATTATCCACATAGGAGGAAAATTCGATTGGCCATAATTTCAAAATATAATGGAGTAATGTGCAGAATTAAGAAGGAAACTATATGCTCCCTCAGTAATTTAATAACCAGTTAGATTATCTTTCATAAGTGAAGGCCACAAAAATATTCTCATATATAAGAATACAAAAAGTATAGTCACTTTGAAAAACTACCTGATGACAGATCCTAGACAAAAGCAAAGAGATTAATGCAGACTAGTAACTCAAGATTGGGAGAATTATGATAAAAGTGGCTTATCTAGACTTCTCTTACCAGGTTTGAATCCCAGTTAATAAATCTGGTTAGGTGGTATTTTGTAAGTATTTCAGTTGGATTCCGCATCTGGGGTAAACCTAAGTCCTATCTGACTTTGTACACAATTTCTCCTTCTTCTTCTCCCTCATCCTTTCCTCCTTCTTCTCTTTCTTCTTCTTCAAGGAATTAATAGAAGGAAGAGAGTAAAGACATATTTTTGAATGGGTGTCAGGACTAAATGAAAATATTTTGATTACAAACATTTTAGAAAGCTAAAAATGTTTTTATGTGTGTGGTAGGTTGAATAATGGCCTCCCGAGATGTCCATGCCCTAATCCCCAGAATCTGTGACTGTTATCTAATATAGCAAAAGAGACTTTGCAGAGTTGATCAAGTTAAAGATCTGAGATGTGAAGATGATCCTGAATTATCCAGGTGGGTCCGCTGTAATCACAATGTGATAAGAAAGACATAGGAGGAGTTCAAGTCAGACAGAAAGCAGTGTCACTACTGAAGCAGAAGGACAGAGAATGAGATTTGAAGATGCTACACTTCCAATTTTGAAGATAGAGGCAGAGGACCATGAGCTAAAGAATATAGGTGGCCTCTGGAAACTAGAAAGGGCAAGGAAATGGAATCTCCTCTAGAGCCTCAATGAACACAGTCCTGGTGACCCATTTTAGACTTCTAACCTCCAGAATGGATATGTGTTGTTTTAAACCACTAAGTGTGTGGTAATTTGTTACAGTAGCAATAAGAAACAAATATGTTATTTTATTTTATTTTTTTTGTGAGGAAGATCAGCCCTGAGCTAACATCTATTGCCAATCCTCCTCCTTTTTTTCCCTTTTTCTCTCCAAGGCCCCAGTAGATAGTTGTATGTCATAGTTGCACATCCTTCTAGTTGCTATATGTGGGACGCCACCTCAGCATGGCCGGACAAGTGGTGCGTTGTGCGCGCCCGGGATCCGAACCTGGGCCGACAGTGGCGGAGTGCAGGCACTTGGCCCCGAATATGTGTTATTTTAAAAGACCACTTTTGGGGACCGGCCTGGTGGCGTAGTAGTTAAGTTCGCGAACTCCGCTTTAGTGGCCCAGGGTTTGCAGGTTCGGATCCCGAGCATGGACATACACACTGCTTATCAAGCCATGTTGTGGAAGGCGTCCCATATATAAAGTAGAGGAAGATGGGCACGAATGTTAGCCCAGGGCCAATCTTCCTCAGCAAAAAAGAGGAGGATTGGCAATAGATATTAGCTCAGGGTTAACCTTCCTCACCAAAAAAAAGACGATTTTTGCAAAGCCATTGAATTTTTTTTAAGCAATTGGCTTTTGAGCTCGTTGGTTGTTATCAATATCTTGTGTCATTGAAATATTTTTGAATATTTAATTGTCAGTAACATAAGTAGTGTGATATTTTTTGGCCTTTTTTACCCCTAGCACAAAATGAAGAATACCTTAATGATTTCCCTAAAAGAAAAGGAATATATTATCCCTTTAGTTTCTCAACTTATTTACTTTCTCGTGTTCATGAGCAAAAATAATCATACACAGCTAACATATTTATATTTCTTTAAATTCTAAGCATGTGTGACTACACAACATAATCATATTCATGTGACACTAATAAATAAACACATTTAAAGATGAAAAATGAAATTAAATGGAAAACATAGAACACATGTGGCTGGACTATCTAACACCTTCCTTCGGCACCTCACTGGACCATATTGTAGATCCCCTGGAATTTTGCTCCCTGCGTTAGAAACTGTATTAGATAACCAATACAGATCATTTCCTACAGCTTATTGATTCTCTCCTTTTTCTACTGTGAGGTGTTAATGCCAAATATAGTACAGATTTAGTTAGATGCCATGGGGTATGATACTGAATAACCAATGTGACTAATCCTCATTGTGTATTCCCAAGCTGACTCTTAGTACTCTATTTTCATATCTCTTGAGCACTATAGCTTATTAAAACTGTCTATTTCTGCAGTGTTTTGGTGAAAGGTATTATGATGCAATGCATTTTCTTTCTCAAGTTGTAAAGGTGATGAACTAGAATTATATGATCATTTGGCTAATGACATTAATTTATCTGTGTGAATATATATTTTTAAAAAATAGCATGCTGTTATGGCAGGAAATAAGATGAAGTTTCTCACATTTTGAAAAATCAGATAATATACATGCCACAACTAAAAAGACATTTTGTTGAATGAGTCTATTTTAATTTTAGTATCATGATGCCAATCTCAATGCTTTTCATATTAGAGTGAAACATAGAACAGAGCTTTTCTATTTCTAAAAAATTCTGGGTTTCCGTCAAAGTTTCTGGCCTCCAGACATGCCAAGTGACCTAACCTGTCATTACAATGGGCCATAATTTACATGAGATGGGAAAAACAACCCATAGATACTGCCATTAATTAGATGGCTCCAAATATCTGCCAACATTGAATAATTTAAGTGCCGAATGACTTAAAAAGGACTTTGGTGTTTTGAAATTTAAAACATCTGCTAAACTTGTTTTTCACAAAGGACCTAGTAACCTCCTATAGCATGACCAAATTCCTGTCAACAATATTAAGGTCAGTAAGATCAAAGACAGAAATAATAAGCAATTCCTATTAATGCATCTTTGCTTTCAACCTTCAGCTAGATTTTTTTTTCTTAAAATGAGTCATTTTGTTACCCTGGGATCAAATTATGTCTATAGAATATACAAGTTCCATCTTGCAATCAAACCAATACCCAAAAATCCTTTCTCTTGCGTAAGATTAGGTGGATGTTGATTATTGGAAAGTACTATATCTATGTGATACAAGGAGTAGGACTGTCTGAAAGTGGCCATGAATCTTTATCTTGGGCTGCATGGACAATGAGCCAGGGGAATCTGGAAGGGAATGGCATGGTGCCCTGGTGACCTTATATGAATTTACATGTGCCATGGAGACAAAGGCTTGAAGCACGGTTATCTGAGTCTTGGCAGAATGCCTTGTGATTGCCTCTGAACGGGAAAAGATGGGAGGCTTGTAAGGTACCACTGCATAGTCATCTCTCACTTGTTCGCTTTTTCCCTGGGAGTTTGTTATGAGACAATTTCTCGTTGCCTCCAGATTTCTGAAGAGCTATGTCCCCACTCCACCTCAGGGTGTGGCTACAGACTACAAAACCAATGAGCTGCAGTTGAGAATTGATCTCAGCAGGGTTTCCCACAACTCGCACTGCTGTCAGTCATTTGGTGCTGACACACCAAATGTGTCAGAATGCACATGACAGAAAGCACCAATGTTGCAATGTCATCCTTTTCGCTGTGTGAGATAGATACAAGGAGCTGGCACCTTTGGCTATTTCTTCCTTTCACTGTATATGTTGAGTAATAAACAGTTTGTCTAAAAGCAGCTGTTGTATGTTTCCTGGTTGAACAGTCAGAATTGGCTCAGGCCTTGCCTACTGTGTCTTTGTCTTCAGAGGACCGTGGGCATCACTCTCCTAATGGAAGCGGCTACAACAACATTTAGCTTCCTGTGGAACTAAGAGGGATTCAATTTCTAAGATACCCCTGTTTTCAGACAACTCTTGAAAACAGCTAGAAGCCAGCCCAGACTGTCACCAACTAGTGCCCAGAGGAACTCAAGGGTGGGTTTGGAAGCATTTAACTGTTTTTGTGTTAAGGAGGCACAACCAACAACCACCCTGAAGCTAACCAAGCCTCTCTAAAAGAGCTACGCCCATGACCTTGCCTTAATTTTAATAGGAAGATCTCTTCAGGAAGAGATTAAGCCTCATTACTGTACTGTAATCTGCAGCGTATGTGGAAGCATGTTCTCTAACTGAGCCTGCACAAGCGAATACCTGTCTCTCCCTTTTGAATATTCATTCCCCAACCGAAATAAAAGTTCCTGTTTCCCTTTGTTCAGGGACACCATGACTTTGGAAATGATTCCTCATGGCCTCCTATTTGCTGCAAATACACTTTACTTTGTGAGACAACTTCCACTGGTGTAGAGTCTTACAGGCAGCAAGCCCACTTGGTTTGGTATCAAGACCAACTGGCATGCAAATCTGTAACTCACGTGAGTCCCTGCATGGATCAGATTGCTTACCCTAAGAAAGTTCCTTTGCTGGAGTGTATTATTGCTTACCCTAAGAAAGTTCCTTTGCTGGAATGTATTCCCATTTCGTGTGCCCAACGGATTACCTGGTGGCCAGCATGTTGCTCTGAGGGATGATGAGTAGATGAGCAAACATGCCTTTTCTTCTTTTGTTGAATCTTGGCTTCTAAAATTCTCCTTTCTCTGAGAAAATTCCATGGAAGTTATGGAAATTTTCCTGACATCTAATATATAAAATGTAGTGACCCTGATGGGGTAGACATTTTAGAACACTAATATTTAAGAGACATGCTATTGTGGGCTGAATTATGTCCTTCCAAAATTCATATGTTGAAGCACTAATCTTCAGGGTCTCAGAGTGTAACTGTATTTGGAGAAGCGGCCTTTAAAGAGGTAATCAAGGTGAAATGAAGTCATATGGGTGGGCCCTAATCCAATCTGACTGTGTGCATACAAGAAGAGGAAATTTGAACACACAGCAAGACATCAGAGACACATGTACACAAAGGAACAACCATGTAAAAAGGGAGCAAGAAGGCAGCCATCTGCAAACCAGGCAGAGAAGCCTCAGAAGGAATTAAACCTGCTAAGACCTTCATCTCAAACTTCTAGTGTTCAGAACTCTGAGAAAATGTATTTCTGTTGTTTAAGCCACCCAGTCTGTGGTATTTTGTTATGATAGCCCTGGTAAACTAATACCTAGGTTAAATAGGAAAGAACATGATGGAGGCTGAAATTATGAGTGTATTGGAATGGGAAGAGTCATGTTCATAGGAATCCTTTATGTAATAGCTGTCAGCTTCCATTCGCCTCTGAACTTAGAAGACCCATTACTCACATAGTGTGGGAGACCTCAGGAGCTAGAAATGCCATGCCTCACCGCTGTGACACATTTTCAGGTTAGAAAGTTGCTGCTCTAATCCAATCTGCTAACTGTGGCCACACCACTGCAGCCCTTGAAACTAGTATGTGTCACGTTTTCAACTTTCTGGACCATTTGAAATCCGACAAAGGAGGGCTTTTTGTCACAAAACCCACTCAGCAACAAACGATTTTTAAGATATTCATTGGATCTCCCATGCTCCTTACTATCCACAGCCACCTGGTATGTTTGAGCATTAGTAACGTTTTTTCAAAAATGGATGTAAAAAGTTTTCTGACTGCCACCCTTACCACTTCTTTGTTCACATATCTTAGTAAGGAAGTTTTGTCATTGAATGTGGCTGTAACCAGAAAGGGATAATCCATTCTCAGTTGCATCCTGGGTAATGATCAGGATGAACAAGTTGGGAGTTAAACACACCTATTTCAGGTTTTTGCCCTCACCATTCCTGGGTATGATGCTTCATTCTTTCCCCTAAAGGCAACACCAAGTCAGTCTGATTGGTATATACTCTGAGTGGCAGCCCAGACAAAAAGGAACCTAGGAAATTCACACTGAATTCCAGTTCAGTTACCTACATTCTCATGTTGAATCAGCACAGGCCTAGATCATAAAGACAACGAACACTTGGTTGAATACACTACCCAAGGTCACGCAGGCTGAAGTGGGGAACACAGTAGATCTCTGGAAGCTCTATAAAAATGTCCGTGTCCTCCATACACCTAACTCTTCTAGACAAAGCATCTGAGTGCAAGAAGGAGATGATCAGAAAATAGGTAAAGCTACATTTAGTGAAATTGGACACACGTTTTTGTGGTAGTAGAGGGAATGTAATGACTCAGGTAGCTGACGTACCAGGTAACAAGTATATCAGGTCCTGAGAGGTGTTGGGGAGGGAGGGACATTGGTGATCCTTGTCTTTCAGAACCGCCTTGGAGCCTTACTCCAGAAAGAACGCCCTGGTGAACTTCTCCCAAACTGTTGCAAGAACTTTCAACTTAACTGACTGCTGGGTGGGCTATGTCCACTAGATGTTTCTGTCCACAATTTGATCACTATTTTCCTTTACCTTATAGATAAGTCTATGCGAAACAGAGGAAGATGGCTCCTGATCTTGCAAAACACCTATCAACACAGTTCTACTACCTCCTTCATGCCCATTTCTATAGCTGTCACTCAGTCATTCCATATGGAGAGGAATGCTACCTGGCTGATAGCATAGACAGACAATATAAGTTGAACTTAATGCCCTCAGAAGGCCCTCCGAAAACAAGGACTAACTAAATTATTCAGACTAAACTGGGAACTCCTGGACTATAGTTCTTGGGTGCAAGCCAGGTATTAATCTACTTTCCAAAAATGTAGTGACTTGCTCATTAGAGATGGTCATTAAACACGTTCAATTATTAAGGAAATACTCCTCTGGCCCTGGAAGATTTTCAGGTCATCCTCAACTCACTGGACTGTTTTGGACCCTAGAATTCTTTCTCGCACACACAGATAAAGTCTGTGTAATTGGTAATACAACCTGCAGTACTGAATTAATGCCTCAGGCCAGATGGAATGGCCAATTCCAAGGAGAAGGGCACATGGTTTTCTAAGATAGATGCTGGTGGTTTATGGGATTTGTTCAGCTGATGTGACCAGGATGCTAGGGCATGTTTGAAATCTGCAGGCAGGCCTCATCCTGCTGCCTGGAGTTATGGTGATGATAGCCTAAATTAAATGCTGAAGGAGACAAATGTAACAGATTTGAACCCAGCTACTGACTGTCAGATTGACCAGAATGGTCAATGGAGAGGCGTACTTATGAGGAAATTTCCTAGAAGTCAAGATTGCAATAAATGAGGGGCAGATATTGTTGGGAGACAATCCTCTATGAATCTCTTTTATTTCTGTTTATCTTGGTCTAGATTTCTTTCAATGATATGTGCATAGAGAAGAACCTCAGAAGACAGAAATAATATCTACCTTCAGCACAAAGGGCAGATTTGTTAACTGTCCAGTAAGTAGCAACACAGTATTGATATCTGAAGCAAAGGGGAGTCATGCTTAGTACCTATGATAGAAGATTAGGTTCCGTAAACTGAGAGTTTCTCTCCTGTTAAACAATTCACTCAGGTGCAAACTTCATCTGGCTGTCTTTGCCCTGTCCTGTGAGTACTTGAGCTTGAGGAACAAGAAAACACTGACATTCAGGCTAATGGAACTGTTGTGACTAGTAAAGTCATTCGTGCCTCATCCAGGAGTGTCATGTCTTCTGCTGGCATCCATGAAACAGTGGCAGGCTAACTTGTTTGCTTGCAAGAAGGATAAAATCTAAGACTTTTCAAGTCGCTGACACTCTGAGACATGCTGTGAGTATAGATATCCCAGCTTTTATTCTTAAAAAAATAGAAGAAAAAAGAAATTATTATGAAACCAACATAAATGATCTCTAGTCATTAGTTATTATTATCCCAAGTAGAAAATTAAAAGAAACTTGCTTAAAACGCCCTATGAATATGTCTATCCTTGAGGTTTTTTTTTGTTCTTTCTTTGACACGTGTATAAAAGAACCATTTAATTAATTTAGTGCAAGGCATGGAGAAAGGAGTATCCTCTGCTCTTTGGGAAATAAGTCTATAAGAAATTGAGTAAAAACATTACTGAATAATACAGTACAAAGAATAGGAGGTCTAGTTACACCAAGGACTCTGGGAACTGGTGCAAAGTGAAAAGGCTCCCAAATCTCTATCTCTAATACAGATTGCTCTCCCAATCTGCAGGTCCGCCTACCCAGGGTTAATATTCATCCTGGTGCACTGGTATGGCTGGGAACATGCGAAATACACTATATGAGCTGGTTAAAGCTGCTGTCCCATACCCCTAAGTACCATCTGTTTGGACTGGCGATCTTTGCTCCAACTCCAGTATGATGGGCTTTCCAATCATCCAGCGGTTAAGCCCCTCTCCCCTCCCTGCTGTCCAGCATGTCAGGGAGCCTCCAGGACCCTATTCCAGGAACTTAGGCAACATTTATCATGATTAACTACTGACTGTAATGTATCAGTTATTAAGTATTTTGAATATCACAACTAATTATTCATTTAGGGATCATACTGAAATCTCAATATATCCAAAATCAATATCCTTGTCTTCCCTCCGAAATGTATTCCTTCTCCTTTGTATTCTGCCTCAAAGGGAGTCACCACTAAACCCAATTGGTCTGTTACCCAAGAAATCTTTTATATTTCTCTCTCTCTTCTTCACATCCAAATCCTTTCTATTCTACTTGTTATCCCTGTGATATGCCTTTTTATTTCCTCCTTATCCCCTTTATCACTGCCTTATTTCTCTCTACCTGTTGTGTCACCCTCCTCCAATCCATCCATGCTCAAGACAGCTGCTGGAATAATCTTTCTAAAATACCATCTTATTTAGTTATGCTCATTTAAATTCTTCAATAGCTTCAGTATAAACTTTTTCACTTGGCATTTTGAGATCTGATCTCAGATGACCTAGTTAACACATTTCTCACCAATCCACCACTCACGTCCTAGCTCCAGCCATAGCAGACTACCAGTTATTCTCTAGTCATTCCATTCTCTTAATGCCTCTGTACCTTTATTGCCAGGAACCATCTCTCCACCTTTTTTCCACATTAATTTCTGTTCAACTTTAAAAAATTAGGTAAATAAATAATACCTCTTCTCACCTATATTATACCATTTGTATTTTTAATTTTGTATTTGTTGTTTACTTTTTAACTCTTCCAGTTCTTTTTAGTGTTGTTCTTGACACATTATAAGATCTCATTAATTGTTAGTTGAATGAATACATTTATTCCTACTGAAACGTCTTAAAAGTTAACTGTGAGCATGTGTCAATTTTCAAAACTATGCATGATAAATTGTTATGTACCAAAAAATCTTGAAATCTTGATATAGATAGCGGCCATCAAATTTTCATCATGTCAAAGAAAATCGTGTTAGTATGACACAAATAGAATATCAATTAAAAACCAGAAGGAGTCCAAGCTATGAGAAGCTTCAAGAAAATATTATAGTAAAGGATCCTTGCACTATTGTAGACATATTTCCCCAGGCTCTACATCCTTTCCTCAAAACGTTCAAGTATTAAAGGCCCATAAAAATTAATGAAAATTTTTTTGCATGAAAATGAAGCTATATCCCAGTAAATTATTTTCCTTAGAGTAGATTAGAGGAATGCTCACTCATTTCAAAACTGCTTTTAGTATTTGTTTAACAATAACAATTTTAAAAACAGGAAGATGTAAAGAATAATTGTCCTAGAATGGGAAAGTGTTTGAGTTTGCCAGTAGAAACTGGTTGGTGACTTCTCTTAAATACTTAAAAGTATGTAATTTGCCTTTATTTGGTACCAGTTTTAAACTTCTGTCTATATTGAATTTAACGGGCTAGAAATAAAGCTATAAAGCCGGTCGTGGATAACTAGCCATCCCGACCCCCACCAGAATTATTTCTTTTTCTGGTTGAGGAAAGGGAAATTCTAATTATATATTTAAGTTTCAAGGCCATCTGCATAGGTTTTCGTAATATTTCTTCACAGGGAATGGTTTCGAGGTTCAAGGTAGATGAAGCATAAGAGGTAGACATTTGCGGAAACCTTCAGTAGTTCATCCAGGGAATCTACGCGTGAGCAAATACAGTCCTGGTAGGTTATAAAAACTTTTCCTATCTAGATGTGTTGGTGAATTATATGAAATTAATGTGTAAGAATCTCTGTATTGTGGTGAATTTTTGAGCTACATCAACGTTGTTATCCAAAGATTACTACAGTGTTGTTCAAGTGTTATCGTACTAGGCACTTTTTATTCTTTTCTTTCCTAACAGGTGAATTTAATTGCATTGAGTTGAGAAAGAAATTCTTTTTTACCCATAAGGTTCTAAAAGAGAAACCCTCTTACATGTTTCAGCTTTCTATCTAGTTATCTAAACTTTACACTCTTTTCAATTAAATTTCTTTCTCTGTCTTATGTTTAAACCATGACTTCGTCTCATCCATTTTTCTTAATGGAAGAGAGAGCTGCTGGTATTTAAAATATTGCTACTTGGTTTTGCTCAAAGCACATCCTAGAATCTACATGGACTCAGAGAAATCAAGAAACTGATTTTCTTTTACTTCAAAAGTACATCCAAATTCTGTTGTCCTGGATGCATCTCTGGATCTAAAGAAGCAAATAGCTTCCACAGAGGATTATTTCTCTTACCTTAAAAAATAATGTGAACCACTGTTTAATTTGCCACAGCTGCTGGGCAGCTTAACTCCTACCTCTCTGAAGATATATCCCTATCTTAGAGAGTTAAGACTAACAATATTTCTAGGCAGAATGATGTCCTAACCTCTGATTCCACATGGCTCAAAGACTTACGATCAAGTCAGCTTTTCTTCAGGTTATCTCTAAATTAATATTCTCATTCCAGAAAATGGCATTTTTTTATGGTAGTCATTATTCTAGAAACTACCAGTAAGTTCTGTTGACATTAAACGATATTGTGTGGCGTAGACCCTGGATTTTGAACACTGAACTTCCCGACCACTGCAGGCAACCCACATAATATCTACATATGTTGCTCGTCGTGGGAAATTCTCTCTTGCTTCTCTGATTTAAAAGCCTGGAGCTTGGGGAAGACAGGGAGACTCCTTAGACGGCAATAAATAGGTCCCACTCACTTCCTCTAGGTCTGTTTTCAATTGCTACTCCTATTTCTGATGGCATGCCACCACCATTAAGGTTGTGTTATTCATCTGTATTCAATCTTTTTTTTCATTAAAAACCCTCAGATATAACTTCAACCTAATTAAAATTCCACTAACCAGTTTGTTAGAATGATCTCCAAGCATGTGGTTTTACAAATTTGATGCATATTGCTTCATGTATTATTTGCCAGTTGCTCCCCACAACCTCCATCAAAGATTCACCTACAATATTCTCCACCCAATCAGCACCCCAAGCACACTCCATTTGAAAAGATATGGAATGAATGATGATTATTAGGATGCATAACATCATAGAACCTATTTATGGCAGGGCTCACAAATATCTCTTTACGTTTGCCAGACAGGAAACTTAAGTGGGTAAAGCTACTAGGATGTAGATGCTTGTTTCAACAGTGGAGGCTGTGGGGTACTGAGAAAATACAGCATTAGTTTTGTCAAATTTCTAATATTTCAAAAGAATTAACATTGTCATTTTTATACACTCTCTCTCAATTTAAAAATATCGACTAATTTTTAAAAAATTTATTAGATCAAAGGAAAAATGTCTGATGGCCAAATTTTGCCCTTGGGCTACCAGTTTGCCATGTCTAATTTGGGAATTGCTCTCTGCGCTTGATTTTTGTTCTCTTTTTGATGAGCTGCTACTCTCAAATAGAATCTGAGAATATTTGGTGAAGATAATAATTTGTAATTAGAAAATCACTCTGTGATTCATAGAATAACTAGCAAAGAAGAATACTTAAAATTTTTTTCAAAATGTTGAAATCTAAGGATAGGTCTTACAGAAATATGCTCTTTTCCCACTTTAATCACATACATTTATGAAATGCTATAATGTCAGATAAAAAAATAGTATTTATCTATGAAAGAAACATGCTTTCATTTGATTGCATTTACTGGAAAACTTTCTTATTAAAAAAATGTTAATGGGTTATTCTGAAGAGCTTCCCAAGATGGGTGTTTAGTGTAAACTTGTGGCATAAATGGATTACTGTCATCCACTTAAGGATTACTTCAATGGCCAAGACATTGATCTCTCAACTGAATCTTCTCAAAAATGAATGTAAATTAGAATACCTGAGGCCATATTAAAAATTTATTTGAGTGGAATTCACCTGAAAGAATTTTGACTTTAATTATCTGGAATTTCTCTTCATAGTTAATAGAAAATCACTCAAAAGTAAGGACAAAAAAGGTCCATCACAATTAATACATTTGAATTAAGACGTATGTAGAACACTGCATTCAACAACAACAGAATTTACCTTCTTTTCAAGTGCATATTTAAGGTTCATCAAAATCAACCATGTGATGAGCCATAACAAAGCCTCAACAAAATGTAAAATATTGGAATAATTTGAAATTTTTAAATAGTTGAAATAATTCAAAGTATGTTCTCTAATTATTAGATTAAGATGGAAATCAGCCACAAAACTACACTAGAAAAAAGGTGTGCTACCTGGAAATTAAATAATATATTCTTCAGCAACTCATGGATCAAGGAATAAATCAGCATGGAAATTATTGAACTGAATTATAATAAAATACGACAAATCAAAACTTGTGAGATATAGTAAAAGCCATGTTTAAAGGAAACTTATAGCCTCATATGCATGTATAAGAAAGCAAAAAGGGTGAAAATAAACAATTTAACTTTCTTTCTCAAGAAGGAAGAGTATAGAAAAAAGAGAGGAATAATAAAGATGAAAACAGAAATGAATAAAATTTTTAAAACACTGTAGAATAGAGAAAATAACAAAGCCAATAGTTAGAACTTTGAGAAGATTGAAAATATTAATCAATTTGATAAATCCTTAACAAAATCAATGAAAGCAAAAAAGAGAGAAAACAGAATAACAAAAATAAACACGGAAAAGAGGGCATAAACATAGATCTATAATATAAAAATAAAAGAACATTATGAACAACTTTGAACAAAAGAATTTTGATAATTTAGTTAAAATGAACAAATGCCACAACAAATACAATTTAATGAAGTTAAGAGATGACATATAAAGTCTTGGTAGTGAGGCATCTGTTAAAGAAATTAAATTTGTTATTTTAAAAAATTTCCCACAGGAAACTCTAGAACCAGATGGCTTTAATAGTGAATTCTTTCAGCTATTCAAAAAAGAAAGAACTCCAGTCTTGCGCAAAATCTTCTGAAAAACAGAAAAAAATTTGAAGTTGACCTTTCCTAACTACTTTTATGAGGCTAACAAAACCCGTGAATTCTAAATCCTGTCAAGAGCATTCAAGAAAGAAAAAAAAAATTATATGAACATAAACCAAAAAAAAACATTTGACTAAGGACTAGGACAAAAAGCAAAAATTTTTAAATTACAAGGAATATCTACAGAAAACCTAGAAGGAGTATACATTCAGAGATTAAAAAAAAAAAGTTGAAAAGTTTACCCTGCACAGGGGAACGAGGATGAGGATACTCACTATTACCACTTTAATATAGTAGTGGAGAGTCTGAATATTACAGTAAGCAAGAAAAAAAGAAAGAGACATAGGAGCATAGGGATTGGAAAGGAATAAGAAAAACTGTTTTCTTAGAGATAACATGACAACTAAAAATTCTAAAATAGTCTATGTATTATTTTATTAGATTAATCATCACTGGATCCAAGATCAATATGAAAAAAAATTGTATTTCTACAGAAATAGAACAACACAGTTGGAAATTTAAGAAGTGATACCATTTACAAAGCAATAAAAATAATCAACTATCTAAGAATAAATCAAATGAAGGTTTATAAGGTCTTCATAGTAAAATCTCTAAAATATTGAAAGAAATTATGGATGACAAAAGTAAATAGCATGTATATGTATGAAGACTATTGTTGATGTTAGTTCTTCTCAAATCTATTTATATATTGGCAATACCTATCAAAATATTCACAGGCTTTTTTTTCCCTCAGAAGTTGATAAACAGATTATAAATTTACGTAGATATGGAAAATGCCAAGAAAAGGCAAGATATTCTTCAAGTAGAAGAACAAACCCAGGGATTTTATAGTTCCAAATGTAATTCTACTACAAAACTATAAAGCTGTACTAAGATTGTGTTCTGACTCTAGAATAGAGAAAAACCATATGGAATGGGACATAGATTCTAGGAGTACATCAAAACATAATGTCACCAAATTTATGACAATGGTGATACTTCAGTGAACTGAGAAAATAATTGTACTATCAATATATCTCCATTGAACATCAATTTATGAAAAGGAAGTATCTTCACCCCTACCTCACACTATATACAAAAATGAAATCCAGATATGTTTCAAATCTAAATGTAGAAGAGAAAATCACAAAGGTTTGAAAGGGAGATTCCAAAGAACAACTCTCTGATCTTGCAGCAGACAATAATTTAAGAAAACAGGATGTAAAACTTTCAAAAAAGGCAAATTAAGCTACATTAAAATTAAGAAATTTGGTTCATCAAAAGGCACCAGTAAGAGAGTAAAAATTTAAACTGCAATGTGGAAAATTACAGTCATAATTCATATATCCAATGAAGATCTCATAGCCAAAATAAATAAATAATGCCTAAAAATCAAAGAAAACTAGATAACCAACTTTAAAAAAATGAGCAAAAGACTTGAACGCTTTGCAAAAGAGAAGATTCAAAAGACCAATGAACATTAGACATGTGGTTCAAACTTATTAGTCATCAGAGAAATACACATTAAAGTCACAAGGTGATGCTACAGTTCACTCACTAAATGGCAAAAATGAAAGAGACAATATCAAGTATCAGTGAGGATGTGGAGTAACAAGAACTCAAATACAATGTTAATGGAAGGGTATATTTTTAAAGCCATTTTATATAATTTTATGGCCGTATGATTATCTATCTGTATGTATGCATGTATCTATCTCTATTTATCTATCTATCTACATACTCCACATGGTTATGATATATACGTATATATAGCACAGATCCTACAAGTTAAGGTCTCAGTCCCACAAGACTGACCCACCTCAGAGGTCAGCTGCAAATGGGGTTTCCAGGCTACTCACACTCCTATCTGGCCAACTATAAAATTTGAGGGTTCCCACACCCCACTCAGGTTTGACAATCTTAAGACCTACTTACAGAACTCAGGAAAGTGCTCTACTTAAAATGATCGGTTTATTATAAAGGATACAACTCAGGAACAACCAAATGAAAGAGATGCCTAGGACAAAGTATGAGGTTAGGTGGGTGCAGAGCTTCCACCTTCCCAGCACATTGATGTGTTCACCAACCCAGAAGCTCTCCAAATGTCATTGTTCAGGAGTGTTTATAATCCAATATCTAGCCCTTCTCTCCTCTCCAGAGGTCAGAGGGTGGGGCTGAAATTTCCAACCCTCTAATCATGTGTTTAGTTTTCCTGGTGACCAGCCCCCATTCTGAAGCTCTCTAGGGCCACACCAAGAGTGAACCCCTATAGCATAGACTCAGGTGTGGTGTAAAGGGGCTTTTTATGAAAAACAAAAGATGTTCCTCTCATTTAGGGAACTCCAAAAGTTTTAGGAGCTGTGTGTCAGAAACCAAGGAGAAAGACCAAATACATATTTTTATTATACTACAGTGCCCTAGAAAGAACATTCTCTGGGTATGAAAAGGCTGCAAAACTCTCCTGAGATTTGCATTTTTCTAAACGTCTTCTGCAGCTTATATGTGTTCCCCAAGTCAGATTTCACTGTTATATCATTTTGGAAAAATGAGCATCGTCTATTCTTTGCCAGTTGTATGCACAATACTATATTACAGATTTTTCCGTTCCTGCACTAAAGAAACCTGTGTTATTTTGTTTGACTTAATGTTTTGCACATATTTAAACATAACATCTTTTTGTGTGCTTGTGAAAAGCCTATTTAATAGCCCAAGGAAACTGAGGTTCAAGAAACTTTTGGAAAACTGTCATTTTCATTTTTTATCCCTTTTCTTAGAAAAGCACCTTCCCAGGAAAAAAACCAGTAAAGTTTTCATTCATGTATTATATGTAAAATCCACAAACCTAAATCTCAAGTACATCTTAAGTTTTCTATAAGTCTATAATGTATTTGTCTAGTTAAATTTATGTTTTGTGAACTCATTCCCAATTCAAATTTAACTAACAGTGTGAATACTTGTGCATTATATTTATTGATCATGTTTGGGATATGCTTATACTTATACTTATATTTATACCTGTATCAGTATTTTAGGGAAGTTGTGTTTGCCTTTCTGAGATTCAACCTCCTCCATTCAAATAATCAAGCTATCCTTTCTTTTGTTTAAGTTAGATACAGTGACTGGCCTCATGGTCTTGATCATTATACCTTCCATACAGGTCTGTAGAAGGGATTTACCATTCCAAACTAGCAGCTGTATGATATACACACTTACCTGGGCATTGCCAGTTGCTTCCAACTCCATTTACTCAAAGTTGACTCCCATGTGCAATCTCTGAGGGGCAGGACAAGCGCTAAGCAGACCATAGTTGTCATCATAAGTGCTCTAAGGCCTAGGAGATTTCCTCCAGGCAGTCCTTTATTTGATTGGCTTTATGTAGTTGAGTAATCCCTCAAAGGCTCCAACTATGACTGGTTCTACTTATACTTAGGTCCCAAATTATAGGAAAATAGTCCTTCCTGCAGCAGCTGGCAGTTTACATCTACCTGTGACTCTCAGATTCCATATCAAGACTGGACATCCAGTTTTCATTCCTTGGCAGAGAATATGTTTGCATGTGCATGTGTGTATTTATATATAATTGAGTGTGTATTTATATATAAATGTGTGTATGCACATTTTTATATTTATGTGAGTGTACACATAGATATAAATCTTCCTTATGTTTCCAAAGCTGTTAACTAGCATGCCACTTGGAAATCGTTCTTGAATTTGTCATTTACCCCTGTGTGGGCCCTAGTGCACTCTCCCTCCTGAATATCAAGAAATGGAGTATGAAACTGGTGTTTCCAATTGTTATGATTTTGAATGATCGGAAAAGAAAATACACATGACAGGTTCACTGACTGGCTGTGTCTGGACTGAAAATTCTCTTCTTGTTTAATAAACTTCTGTTGAATATCTTATTTACAAATGTCTTTGATGATGATTAGAGATAGTCATGGAATTTTTGGTTTCCATCAATTTGAACACTTCCAAAAATAACAATCTCAATATTGTTTTCTTGATTTGGAATGCGTTAGAATAGAGGATCCCATATTAGAGAAGATCTTTTTTCTTCAACGTCCACAGTCTTTACTCACAGTCTTCATCATGATGTATCCCTGAGGCTATGGTTCCCCGCCTCAAGTATAGGGCACTGTACTATCTTAAAGTATCTATTAATTACTGAAAATTATGCCATCCAAGACCTGGATGTTCAGAATATAAAAGTTTATAAGTTGCCATCAGGATGGCATTTTTCTATCCTCTCTGTTTTCTGTTGCAACTTTTAACCTCATTGAATTATGGGCCAATTTTCTATATGCATCTGTGATGATGGTGGAAGGTGAAATTAGCAATGTTCCAACTTTAACTTACTTTAATGTGGCTACCAGCGTAACAGTCAGCTTTGCTCTGTGGCTGTCTGTTTTACCCAGTATAATGTGAACTTGAGTCAAGACATCATCTTAAACTCATGCTGTGTTTATTGTTGTTATATTTAAATGGGTGTATTTGTGCGTGTGTGTGTATATGGGAGGAGGTAGGGTAGGTGTTTGTGTGTTACAACTTTCTCCTTTTCTACCTGAATTAATTCTAACAATAAAGGAGAATCTTGATTGCAGGTAAGGCCTCAGGCTCCTTGAAAGTGAGAGGTTGAGGCTAAAATAATAAAATAATTCAAGTCTAATAAAGCAAGTCCCATCTACATGTTCTCCATCAGTGCCTGGCTTTCTGAGTCTCATTACTCAGCCTCCTTCTGCACTGCCTTTTGCAAATAATATTTTCATATTATCACAAAGTTAAAATTCTTTTCAACTTCTTATGCCAGATGGCCTCACACTGCACATATGTTTCCTTGGCAATTTCTCTGCTGTCAAACTCTTCATCGAATGCCAGTAACCAGTCAAGTACAGGTGATGTTGCCTTCTTGGCTTCCACCCCAGGCACCACCTCAAGGCTAGGCCCCTGAAGCTTATGTCAACTGTCAGCGTTTCTAAAGTGCTCAGAAATTTTATGCTGCAACGTTTCTTTCTTATATTCAGGTCACCATTCAAATGCTTCATCTTTCAACACTCACTTTTCTTCTTTCGCAGAATTCCTTAGTTTTCTGTACCTGGTACAATCCAGGTTGGGCTTTATGCAGAAAAGAGTTAATGTAGCAGGCCTGAGACTGCTCCTTGGAAATTCCTGCTTGCCAGATTGGCCTTGGGCTGGCATCTGAGATTTAGAGAGCGTTCCCACAATTCCCAGAACTAATAAAAATGACTTATTGTGCCTAGACTGTTTGTACAAACAATATGGTTTATGCTGAACACCTGCTTTCCTTCTGGGAGTCTGGAATTTTGGATCATACTAGGCAGAGGGTGCCTATAAAACTAGCCCCCAGTTAAAATCCTGGGTACTGAGCATCTAATGAATTTCTCTGTTAGACAACATTTTACACATATTGTCACAGCTCGTTGCTAGGGGAATTAAGCACATACTATGTGACTCAATTGGAAGAAGACTCTCAGAAGCTTGTACCTTGTTTCCTTTGTAAAGGTGCCATGTTAGTCAGCTTGGGCTGCCATGACAAAATACTGTAGAGCAGGTGGCTTAAACAACAGAAATTTATTGCAGTTATGGAGGTTGGAAGTCTCAGATCATTTTGGCAAGATGGTTGGGTTGTGGTGAGAACTCTTTTCCTGATTTATAGATGGCCACCTTCTCACTGTATCTTCACATCGGGGAGAGATAGGGATAGAAAGATAGAGATAGAGAGACAGAGCTGTCTGGTGTCTCTTCTCTTATACAGGCACTAATCTCATCAGACCAGGACCCCACTCTCAGGACCTCATCTAATCTTAATTGCCTCCAAAAAGTCCTATCTCCAAATACCATCACATTGAGAGTTAGGGCATCAACATATGAATTTGAGGAGAACACAAACATTCAGTCCATAACAGGCACCATGCACCTTTTCCTTTTGCTAATTTTACTTTATCCTTTTGCTATAATAAATCATAGTCTTGAGCATGACAATACTGAGTATGCTGAGTCCTCCAAGTGAATAACAACCCAATCTGGAGTTGGTGTTGGAGACCCATGACACAGGGTGTGTCGCTTGATATATCCTTTATTCCAGATACCAGTCCAGATACCTGGTGCTTCCTGTGCCACATCTGTTGCTTTGGGTCCTCCCACCAACTTCATGATATTGTTCCAGAATCTACCTCTCTTTTCCAGAAGGAAATCTACTTTTAAATAGTTATGCATTAGGCAAGACATGTATATGAACCATTGTTCATGAACTGCCTTGCCCTGGATGTCTCCTCTAGGGTCTTGTATGATAAAATCACATAGGGAAAAAAAAAAAAAGGTTAACTTTTGTTCAATTATCCATTTTGAAATATGACCCACCAATTAACAAAGGTCTTCCTTCTCCATGATATCCCTTTTCTGAGAGAGTTAATTCCAGGACCATTATTGTTTTTGCCAGGTGCCTTTTTGCTTTGACATATAATTAATAGTTTAGTTGCCATGATGGCCTGCTAATTGACTTAATTCTATAATGTGCTTTGATTCAAGTTCAGTACTATATTATGCTTGGACACAAGCTTAAATTTATATAGTGCATTTCAGGTCAATTTGCCTGTAGATTGGCATCCAGAAGATAGTCTTAAAGTTTAGAAGAAAGCATAGTTCAAGGTCTTATTCATTATCAAATATCGTCCTCCCCTCTCTCTCTGATTTAAAGATGGTACAAAAAGTATTCTTCAATTTTTCTTTGCTCCTATCAGTCCTTATGTAAATCCAACTCAGATAGATACAAGGAAGTTCCTTCTCTATCATCTCTTTCTCTCTTCCTCCATTGTCTCAAACCTTGCTGCTCAACTTTTGCAATAGGGATCTGCTGCTTCTTCCTTTAGTCCTATTATTTCTTCATTTCCCAGCTTAGCCATCGTTTCCGCTGTGATGGCTTCCATGGGGCTAAGACCAAGTCAAATCCTATTATTAAGGCACAATTCATCTCTCTTTTATAGAGGTAACTATAGTTTTTGATATTATATTTCCTTTTGTGTGATTATCTGAGTACCATTTTACTCACTAAACTCTGGGCTCCACAAGGGGTAGGAAAAATCTGTGCTCATTTACCATTGAACCCCCAACACCTAGTACACCCAGCTCATAACTCGTTCTCAGGAAATATTTGATGAAATAATGAATGTATGGACCATCTTTTTGCATTATTCTTCACAAAGTGTCTGTTTTTCTCTCTTCAGCTTTTCTAAAGTTTTCATTCTGTTAACATAGCTTGGGATTTCCCAGGGTCCCTGATACGGAGATGAGCATGGACAACATCTTGCAGTACATGTGTATGTGGAGGGGGAGAGAGAGAGAGGGAAAAAATAAAATATTTTTAAAAAAATTCTAGTATACTTCACATTAAAAATAATCTCAATTTTAGAAAAAGCAGTTTATTAAAATGCATATATTTTTAAAGTGAATCCTGGAACTCAGAATAACCTTCTTCAAAATACTCCTTTGATAACTCTTCTTAACTGTCTGGGCACAGAATGTATTTTAGTGTTATTTTCTATCTTTTCAGTAGACACTTCTTCTCTGAAGGAAGAGTCAACTTGTTTTCCTCTCTTTGGCAGGCAGTGAATGGTACTTAATGTTAGTAAAGTGAGATATCCAAATCTAAAGGACTGTTATGTCAAATTATCTTTGAGATGTGGCAACTGTCTCATCAGTTTAGAAGATTTTCTGTTCTATCTTTTTTCTCTCTTGTATACTCTTGAATCTCAATTCTAACTTTATACAAATGCTGTTATACTTCAGTCTCAACCGACCTCTCTTCCTTCTCTGCTCCTCTCCACTTCACCATTAAGCAGGTTTTACTTTTTCAATTTTGCCTTATGACTGACTTTACAGCTCTTTTACAGATGTGAACAATTGTAGACTTTTGTCTCTGAGGTGGAATCTGATGCCAAAACATCATATATGGTATATATACTTATAATATAAAACATCATATGTACCTATATATGAAGAATATGGTAAATGAGTTGATTCTTATCAGTAGACTCTATGCCCACTTCAGTCCTGATCCTTACTTTAGAGATTCAAATAGAATTTTATACACAGATCAATGAAAAGATTGGTTCACTCTCTTTGACTTACTATACCTGCCTCCCTCATTACTGCTATTAGTTTTAAATTGGAGTGTGTTTGATGGAAGAATTGTGCCTAAGTTCTCTATTTTTCCTAAGTTGTGAGGTATAAGCTTTCTGGATAGGACCATTTGCAAACTTACTAACATATTTTTTAAAAACTAATTCCTTTTTACGTAGATTTAGTCCTTCTCTGAAGCACAACAAAATGCCAAACTTTTTCATGATAGCTCAAAATATTTGCTAAAGCCCCAAAGTGTGGGACAATCGATGACATTCTGAAGAGAGCTTCTAAAAGCATCATTAGCAAGACTTGCTCATCAGTGACCAATAACAGGTAATCTGACTCTTATCCAGCAAACACTTTTAGCCAACATATATAAGCAGAGAAGATATTTTTGAGAGAGGATATTATTTCTTTAAAGATAGTACTAGCCACTGCTGTGCATTTACCCTTTCTGTAACTTCAGGCCACATGTGTATAGTGGGTTGAATTGCAGGACTTGTAGAGGATGCGAATGTCTCCCAGGAAGGAGGAAGCTGGATACTCATTGATGTGTGTAGGTCCAGTGTTGCTATGGGACAAAGGGAGAGCAACGTAAGAATTTTAGGGGGGCAACACTAACTATTGGAATTTTTGGAGCATGAAAACTGTGCCTGACTCTTTCCTGGATAAATCTAAAGATGAGGGTCTGCTTGGAGCTGCCTATGATGGTAATAAAATCTCTTTTCTAGGCTGCAATGAGCACCATCTTTGTTTCCGAAGTTTGATTCGGCAAAAATAAGGAGCGCCTTACTGAGTTGCATGGCCATGGTAGAAGGAAACTAATCTAGATATATTTGACCTTTTGCAAGTAGATTACTTGTGAAAGTGAGGGGACCCCAACAGAAAAAAATGATTGTCTACGGTTAACTTTTCTTATGGGAAATCTCAAGATAAGCTGGAGTGTGTATTGTACTGAAGTCTAGGATGATCCTCTGGTGGGTAAGGAAAGGCATGTGAAGAACACACATGAGACAAAGACCCATCTGACTCAGAGGGACACAAATAGCAGTGAGCGATGGTTTCAGTCAAGCAAGACCTTTTGTTCCTTTCTGCCTTTCAACACCAGCCCCTTTCCGCACCCAAATGTTTAAAATTGCTAGATGTTAAATGCATTGAAATTTAGTCTGATCTCTCTTGCTTTTCCCATGGAATCTAACAAGGACATGGATACTCAAAAAGTGGGCACTTTTCTCCTTCTACTTCTTAAATATTTTTGTTCTAGATTGTATATTCAATTGTGATTCTAGACAAGCCTACCGCCACAGCAAATGTGAATAAATTCTGTTCTATGAAAATAATTAGTTGTGAGACAAGATTTTTTTAAACAATATTTAAATCCCATCTTACTGATATGGCTGTTTGTATTATTTCTACATGCCCTAAGTGAAAAGATCATTTTGACTATAAAGAAAGAAATCAACAAGAGCTATTAAAATCCCTTAGAATTCATTAATTTTATTATTAGTCCAATGTGATTTCACTATGTCCAACACATTAGAATAAAAATATGGCAATAGTTAGAATATCTTCTTTAGAGGTAAAATTCTTGGACTGAAGCACATTAGCTCAGAAAAGAGTGAGTCTAGTCTTAAGCTACCACGTATGTCTTTTTTTCTCTTTTCATCTCATGCAATTTCCTCAAACAATTGCTTTTTCCATAAATACTTAAGCACAAGGCTGTTAGTATTTTTACCTGAGCCTTTATTTGAAAACAAATGATGCCATCTACTTTTCTTCTCCGCCCCCACTTCTGCCACCGCCATATCACTTGGTGTTATCAGAAGGAGCAACTACACCCCCATTTAAGCCAAGGGGGAATCACCCCGGTAGTTTAAACAGGGGCACTTTCTCTCCAGAGCAGGAAAGGTCACTCAGCTGTTACAGGACTGTTGAGAAATCTCACTTTATCAAAGTAAAAGCAAATTTCCCTGGGGTCAGAACGTAGAGCCCCAGAATCATGGTAAATTACCGGTGGTAGTTTGAAGTCAGGGGATTTAACCTCTCACATAACACAGTCAGCGGAAGTGCAGCAACCTTAATATCTGCCAATGGCCGGCAAAATGTGAATGCTAGAACTTTCATTGATTGTGGCTTTTCCAAAATAAAATTTTATAAAAATGAATCCACGGACAGGTCAACTTTCTCATTTTTATGTTATTTTTTCTGAGATAGTCAGAAAGAGTAATGACAGTGCAATCTTAAGTCAGTAGCTTCCTCTCTCATACCAATGATAAAGCAGCTGTCTGTTCATTTATGAATTCACAAAGGGAGTAGGTAAGTCTATGAGCACCTGTATGCTTAGCCATATGCTCTAAGGCTAAACCATTTGCCACGTTTGGCTGTCAGGGATTGGGAGGCAGCCTGGTACATTGGGAAGGAGTTGACAGTAATTCCACAGTTAGAGCAGAGGGCTGTGGTGTAGGATGGAAGGGGAGTCACTTTCCTTTAGGCTGACACGTGCATGGTGCCCCCTGGAGCTGGGCAAGGTGGTGACACTGAAGAAAGAATGGGATCTGAATTTCGATTCTGATCCTTACTTGTAGGTGATCTTGGGCAAATTACTGCAATGACACCTGTCTTAATTTTTTTACCTTAAAACTGGGCTAATTAAACCTAACTTTTGTGGTACTTGTGTCAAATAGAAATACTGTTCCTGGCACACAGAAACCAATGAGGTATAGTCATATTTATGCTAGTTTACAAAGACCTAATTATCATGATGATATCAAAAGGATAGTTTTACCAAGTAAAAAGGGCAAGGTAATAATAGAATGAGGACATTAAAAAGTGATAAAGTAGTGAATGTACTTGTTAAGTATCTAAATGAGAAAATCGAGATCCTGGGAGAGATTGACTCCTCTCTATTAAGATTAATATAATTAATCTGGAATGTCTTACTTCTTAAATCTTCTATATACTTCTCCTCCCAGAGACTCTGAGTTGGACAATATTTTCCCCATAAATTGTTAGCAATACCTGGTAAAAAGCCTTTTCAAAACTGTCTAGATGCCACCTTTGGATTTTTAAGACATTTTTTAATGTTCTTAAATAACAAATAGTTATTTAAAATGATTAGAAACTGTTGACCATCAATAAAAAGAAAAGTCATCTGTAATCTCTCTACTCAGAGATAACCGCTGTTATATTTTCCCTTTTTGTAATTAGACAATATAAAATGCATATAAAGATCAATTACCTATTAAAAATGAACTGGCAATGAAAACTTTACGGCGAACTGAAGAGTACAAAAATACAGTATCATTAATATGTTATAAAACTGTAAATTGAGTTGTAATTCTCTGTTCTTGCTACTTCAGCTAATATTCTTTGTTTCAGAAATTAGAATATAATACAGAAAATATAATGTGTATTGTGGAAAACACTAAAGTAGTAAAATGTATAAATTTACACAACCAGGTTATGATAGTAAAGGCAATGATGATAAAATTTTGAAATATGTGTTTTTAAATAATAGAAAGCATCTTCTTTGGGTGGAAATGATGTCATACATTTTTATAAACAGCATTTGTCAGAAATGTTTATCAACGTATGCCTAAATATCCCAATGAAAAATAACAGAATGCTATACTATTTGAAGAAGGAATTTTTCAAAAACATTTGGAATGTCTGCTTAAGTAAAAGTAATTATTTCAGGTTCATTAAGCCTCTATTTTAGAGGAGCTAGGGAAATACATGCAATTGGCAGCTTAGTGGGAAATGAGGAGTTGTACCAATTTTATATTTATACTGGTGACACTATACTGGTTAGAAGGTGAAAGCTATAACGTTTAGGACAAATTGCTCTGAGTCACTCACTCTGGGCCTGGATGTCTACCTGCTTTTTTAGTTAGGGCTCAGATGCAAGAGTTTGCAGAGCATTGTGCTGTGCAAAGTGGGCTTTTTCTGGCTCTCTAAACTTTTCCTCTGTTGGGATTCTGGAGGAATTCAACAAAGCTCTATTTGCAAGGCCGGCCAGGTCAGCAAGGGAAGAGAAAGCTGAGGTTTCCCTGGTCCACCCACAGAGAGAATTGTCAGGGCCTGGGCGCTCATGGATGTACAGGACCATTTATGTTCTAGTGGAGGGGTGTTGCCTTCTCTTATTCTGTATTATACGGAGCAAGTGTGAGAAAGTAGTCTTGTGAGTGGGAAAAACAAAGGGAGATTGGTCTCAGGCAGTCTGGAATTTTGATGCCAGCTATTGACAGAAGTTGTCTGGGAATAGCAGCTGCACAGCACCTGGGGAGCTTGGCACCCATGAGATGTTATGTCCTCTCTTGTCAAGGAAAGGCAACAACTTGTCCCATGGGAAGCTGAGATTGGGTGAGCCCCTTCTGGTGAGAGAATGTGGGGCTGGGAGGGCGGAGTCCTCAACTATCTCAACTGGCTCATTGACCAGGAAATTCAGAGTGAAGTCCCATGGCCATTTTTGATAATTCTATTCATCTCACCACAAAATGACTGGAAGAGATATTTAAACGAAGCCAATTTTCCATTGAAAAATGGAAAAATTCACAATAGGATTGTCTCCTTCTTTTGAAGTATAGTTAGAACAATTAGAGTAAGCCCAGTCTTTTAAAGACATGACGTTTTCCTAGGGAAGTTATGGACTGAGATGAGAGTTTAAGCTTTTATGTTGCTTCTAAGTCTTGAAAAAACAGAGGAAATAAATCTCCAATAAATAAGCAGAAGGATTAGGTAGAACACTTTTGTTTTAGGTACAGAACAGAATTTAAGCAAATGTGAAACAATGTTAGAAATAAACAGTCAAAAGACTGCTGAAACTAAACAAAGAAGTAAGGGCTTAATTCTAACCAAGTTCTAGAGAGCCATGGCTGTGTACTGCAGATTACTTTAAATGGACCATAATGAGAGAGGGTACATATAATGCAGTCTACACCTGGGTGAGTGAAATATGTGAAACAGCTTTGGTGATCATTGGTTTGAGAAATCAGATAAATAGTGACACATGCGGTCTTCCCACACCACAGCTGGCTCCCTGAAGTAAGTGAATGAAATCATCAGTGACTTGTTCTTCTAAGACATGCTAATAGAAATGATGTAAAGGGGCCGGCTTAGCAGTTAAGTGCGCATGCTCCGCTGCTGGCGGCCGGGGTTCGGATCCCGGGCGCGCACCGACGCACCGCTTCTCCGGCCATGCAGAGGCCTCGTCCCATATACAGCAACTAGCAGGATGTGCAACTACGACATACAACTATCTACTGGGGCTTTGGGGGAAAACAAGGAGGAGGATTGGCAATAGATGTTAGCTCAGAGCCGGTCTTCCTCAGCAAAAAGAGGAGGATTAGCACGGATGTTAGCTCAGGGCTGATCTTCCTCACAAAAAAAAAAAAAAGAAAGAAATGATGTAAAGGAAGAACATGGAATTGAATTCTTGAACTTGTCAGTCATGATTTAATTTGAGTCCTGGCTTCTTTATTTGTAAATCACTATAACTTGTCCTAATTTAAAGATTGGAGTGAAAATATAGGGTGGAATAATATATGTGAGTGTACACTGAAAAGCATACACTTCTATTGTTTTAAATATTTTTAGATAGAATTTTACCTGTTCTCAGACCTTGAAGAACATAATTGTACCCAATCTTATGATACCTCTAGAAAATCTGTTTTTTCTGTAAAAATTTTAGAAGTGCTAATTGATTTGGATGAGACCAATTTGTTAGGAATTCCCATTTTTCCATAGTCATCTACATGACCTGTTGTATGATCCATGATATCCTTGAATGGCATACTCTTTTATGTCCTTAGAAACCTTTTTTATTCTCATTTCTGCTAGGTAGTCATTCCCACTTCACCATCATTTTCATCGTCACCAATCAACTAAAAATAAAATAGCACTTTCTGTCCTAAGAAAAAATATTCTTTAGTAAAAATTAAAGTGGCAATTGATTTATAATATTACTCTGGTTTAACTGGATCAGCAGCAATTATTCATTGAAAGACAGAAGCTTTCGTTATGCATTCAATATGACTTCTCTGAAGGGATTGTTCCATCAAGAATAAAAATTTCATATTTAATTCAGGATAAGTGAACATAAGATTCATTCACTCATTCATGCATTCCATAAGTATTGTGCACCTGCTATGTATAACCCTTTGTTCTGGCTTATAGGATGGAACAACCTTGAAAACCGTGGCTTGAAGATTTCTTCCATCAACCTATGACCCCTGAAGACTTACCTAAACTCTCAGCCAAGATTGGTACACAAAATTCTTTCCAAAACGATTTTATTTTAGAGGCCTATTTGTTACAGTAACAAGCAACACCCTAATTAATACAGTTGTGCACAGAGCATAAAAGAATTTGTGGTTTGAAGAATAGACAAGTGGTTTGACATCATTGGAATACTCCAGTGCTGTGTACCCTGTGGTAATAGGGTAGCAGTTAGGGAAGAATAGCAGAAATTAAGCTGGAAAAGTAGATAGAGGCAATGCTACTTTAAATTCCCACTTTTTCCCCTTCCAAAATATTGAATAGGCAAGTGCATATGTGAAATAGGTCTAATTAAAAGTTGTTAAGAGTGTGGGTTCTTGTGTCTCACGGTATTTTTTTGAATCCTGGCTGGACCATTTACAAGCTGTGTATCTTTGGGCATGATATGTTTTGCACTGAGTTTAACATCTCTGACATCAATATACATCTTATAATTGATATTGTCTTAAAATTGATGTCATTTAGAGGGCCAGCCCCAATAGCCTAGTGGTTAAAGTTCAGCATGCTCCACTTTGGTGGCCCGGGTTCAGTTCTCATGTGTGGAACCACACTACTCGTCTGTCAGTGGCCATGCTGTGGCAGCAGCTCAAGTGAAAAGAGAAAAAGGGGAAGATTGGCAATGGATGTTAGCTCAGGGTGAATCTTCCCCAGCAAAAAAAAAAATGATATCAGTTGGAAAGTAGTCATGGCATAATAGTCACTGCCTGTACGTTTTGAAAAAATGAATACTCAGCTTGAAAATTTGTAGAATGGATGGCAGAGGCATGGAAGATAATCCAAATGACAACATTGGAGTGTTCTTTTTATCCTCAGGATTGACTTAGTTTGGGGCAGGTGTTAGGGAGTTGGTAAATCAAACATATAGAGCAATAATCTCAGAGTTGGTGTTTTTATGAAATTAGTTTATCAGCACGCCATCCGTGGCTTTGGGTTAAGTCATAAATTCTTTTAAGAAATATTGCAAACACTTAATGACACAGAGGAGAATATTGTCAATGATGAACCTGGGTGAAAAAGTGATTAACAATTAGAGTCTGAATGTTAATACATTTTAGAAACACTTGAACTAATTAATTTTACTTATATTTTTACTTAACATATGTACAGTGGTAATGGATGATTAATACAATCTGTGTCTAATTTGTCTAAATAGCTCTAAGTGATAAGAAGGAATTGTGTCAGATTGATTAACATTTTTTCTTTCTTATTAACCTTTCTTAGTATCTTATTTTTCATGAGAAATAGTAATAATACATACCCAAGAAAGAAGATTAAATTAATTAACCCATGAAAAATGGCCTAACCAATAGAAAGAGTTCCCTAAAATGTATTATTATTTAGTGTCAGTGGAAAACTGTGGACATAGACCATTAGTCCACAAGAAAATAATAATCTGATGATATAAATTATTTTAAAGTATTTCTTGCATTATCCAGTGTTTATCACTTTAGGGTTTTGTTTAAACCGTTAACGACCCAAATTAGAAATGCTAAGCTCTGAGGGAACATTTGGAAAAATGTAAAGGTATGACTAATTTAAAGCAATCTGAAAGAAGAAAATGATTCAGTCTTGATTATCTGAAAGAGAAGAAACATCAGCCTGGAGCAGAGAAACTTGATGCTACCTGCTGAAAGAGTTCTGATTTTTTTTTAACAGATCTCATGGTCAGGGCATGAGTGGTAATCACCACCAGCTGCACCGCTCTTCCCCTGAGATCCTATTAGTTCTTTCGTGCTTGACCTTCCCCGATCTAGCAATTTTATTGGCCAGTCCTTCTGGGAAACTCGGTGCGTTTGTGAAGCAAAAGAAGCACTAAAATATCCTCAAGTCCCGCAACTATTTTGCTCACAAGCCAGTGCTCTGTTACAACAGTACCACCCGTTAGCCATTAGCCATCACGGGTTTGTGCAAACAAGTCATGCAGTTCCACTTCAGCTTCCAAGCACAGACTGATCTCTACAAAAACTGGGATGGGGGAGGGGAGGCGGGGAAGGCTCGTCGCATCCCTCTTGGACTGCTATTTAAATTGTATTTTTGAATGACCCAGACAGCTCTCACAAATACCACTATTTTCAGTTTACTACATTTTTCTTCCCTTTAGATAAGAGTGCCTATTATTTTAAGACCGATCAATTTTATTCTATTTACAGGCTTAAATAATAAATCAAATCAGCTTTCAGATTGAGGAAATATGGAGACAACTAAATATTCATCGTGAGTGAATGCAGCAGTATATCTTTGTTAACGTGGTCTTCTGGGTTTAGTTTTGTGACTTATTTAGCTAAATTCAGTTGAACTTAATTGATTTAGCAAAGCCAGGTATAAAATATAGAGAAATGGAGTGCCTGTGAGAGAACAAGGCAGTTACGAATTCATAAGTAGAGACAGATATAAGAATTATAAATAAGATCCAAGCTGTAGAGCATGAAACCTAAGGAGATAAACATGGAAGAGTTTATGACACTTTTGCTTCAATCTATTCTCATTTCTCTAAAAATATTTATCTTGTGCATCTCAGCAGCAGAATAATTTTGACCACTTCCCCCACACTCTGCCTTTAATTGCATCCTTTTGCTTCTAAAAGCAGAGCTAATGCTTCATGATACTTATTTGGAGGCACAGGCCTTCATTAGTATCATTCAAACATTTATTGTATTCCCAGGAGCAGAATTCTTTTATTTATTTATCATTCAAAAATATATTTTGAATTTCTACTATTTGCTAGATACAGATTGGGTCTGATGGAATGTAGGGCAAGGGAGAAAAAGGAAACAAGCACAGTTTCCAGGATTCTGGCTTGAACAACTGACCATACTATCTGAGGTAAGAAAAAAAGGATGGAAAGCAAGTGTGAGGTGAGGATGACCCAGTATGATTTCTGTTTTGAATATGATGAGTTTGAATCACCTTTGGGAGAGAGCAGTGAAAATGGCAATTAGGCAATGGGATACATGGCTGAGAGACTCAGAAAGAAGATCTAACCTGGAGATAAATTTCAAAAACATATAGATTAAAAAGGCATGTCTTACCTAGACAGCATGTAAAAACAAAACAAGGAACTATATTTTAGTTGTAGGTGATATTAATTATTCAGTGGTACTTATTATTGAGGCATAATTTACATACAATACGATGTACATCCTTTAGGTATTCTATTAATTTTGAAAAGTGTGTATAGTTGTGTAACCACCACTGCAGTCAACATCTAGAGAATTTCTATCACTTCAAAAAATTTGTGACAACACAAGAAGGAAAATTGCAGACCATATTTCTGATGAACATAGATGCAAAAATCCTCAACAAAATATAGGCAAACTGATACAGCAATACATTAAAAGGATCATATGCCATGATCAAGTGAGATTTATACCAGGGATGCAGGGATGGGTCAACATACACAAATCAATCAATGTGGTACACCACATTGACAAAATGAGGAATAAAAATCACATGATCATCTCAATAGATGCAGAGAAAACATTTGACTAGATCCGACATCGATTTATGATGAAAACTCTCAATAGAACGGTATAGAGGGAAAGTACCTCAGTATAATAAAAGCCATATATGACAAACGCACAGCCAACATCATACATAATGGTTAAAAACTGAAAGCTATCCCTCTGAGAACAGGAGAAAGACAAGGGTGTCCACTCTCACCACTCCTATTCAACATAGTACTAGAGGTTTTGGCCAGAGAAATTAGGCAAGAAAAAGAAATAAAAGGTGTTCAAATTGGAAAGGAAGAAGTGAAACTCTCACTGTTTGCAGATGACATGAGTCTATATACAGAAAATCCTAAAGAATCCATGAGAAAACTATTAGAAATAATCGACAACTCCAGCAAAGTTGCAGGGTACAAAATCAACTTACAAAAATCAGTTGCATTTCTATACTCTAATAATGAACTAGCAGAAAGAGAAGTCAAGAATACAATCCCATTTATAATTGCCACAAAAAGAATAAAATACCGAGGAATAAATTTAACGAAGCAGGTGAAATACTGTACACTGAAAACTATAAGAGATTACTGAAAGAAATCGAAGAAGACATAAAGAAATGGAAAGATATTCCATGCTCATGGATTGGAAGAATAAACATAGTTAAAATGACCATACTACCTAAAGCAATCTACAATTCAATGGAATCCCAATCAGAATCCCAATGACATTCTTCATGGAAATAGAACAAGGAATCCTAAAATTTATATGGAACAAAAAAAGACCTTGAATAGCCAAAGCAATCCTGAGAAAAAAGAACAAAGCTGGAGGCATCACAATGTCTCACTTCTAAATATGCTACAAAGCTATAGTAATCAAAGCAGCATGTTACTAGCACAAAAACAGACACACAGATCAATGGAACAGAATTGAAAACCCAGAAATAAAACCACATACCTATGGGCAGCTAATCTTTGACAAAGGAGTCAAGAACATACAAAGGAGAAAGGAAAGTCTCTTCAATAAGTGGTGCTGGGAAAACTGGACAGCCACATGCAAAAGAATGAAAGTAGACCATTATCTTACACCATACACAAAAATTAATACAAAATGGATTAAAGGCTTGAATGTAAAGAGCCAGCCCTGATGGCCTAGTGGTTAAAGTTCGGTGCTCACCACTTCAGTGGCCCAGGTTTGCTTCCCAGTTGCTGAACCACACCACTCGTCTGTCAGTTGCCAGGCTCTGGTGGCAGCTCACGTAGAAGAATTGGAAGGACTTACGACTAGTATATACAACCATGCACTGGGGCTTTGGGGAGTGAAATAAAAAGAGCAAGATTGGCAACAGATGTTAGCTCAGGGTGAATCTTTAAAAAAAAAAAAAAAAGACTAGAATGTAAGACCCAAAACCATAAAACTCCTGGAAGAAAATATAGGCAGTACATTCTTTGACATCAGTCTTAGCAGCATTTTTTCGAATGCCATGTCTACTCAGGCAAGGGAAACAAAAGAAATAATAAACAAATGGGACTATGTCAGACTAAAAGTTTCTGCAAGGCAAAGGAAATCATGACCAAAATGAAAAGACAATCTAGCAATTGGGAGAAAATATTTGCATATCACATATCCAACAAGAGGTGGATTTCCAAAATATATAAAGAACTCATGCTCTCAACAACAAAAAAATAAACAACCCAATCAAAAAATGGGCAGAGGATATGAACAGACGTTTTTCCAAAGAAGATATACAGATGGCCAACAAGTACATGAAAAGATGTTCAACATCACTAATTATTAGGGAATGCAAATCAAAACTACAGTGAGATGTCACCTCACTCCCATCAGAATAGCTATAATTAACAACACAAAAAATAGCAAATGTTGGAAAGGATGTGGAGAAAAGGGAACCTTCATGCACTGCTGGAGGGAGTGCAAACAGGTGCAGCCACTATGGAAAACAGTATGGAGATTTCTCAAAAAATTAAAAATAGAAATACCATATGATCCAGCTATCCCACTGCTGGGTATTTATCCAAAGAACTTGAAATAAACAAATCGAAGAGATTTATGCACCCCTATGTTCATTGCATTATTATTCACAATAGCCAAGATGTGGAAGCAACCCAAGTGCCCATCACCTGATGAATGGATAAAGAAGATGTGGTGTATATTTACAATAGAATATTACTCAGCCATAAAAAAAGACAAAATCATCCCATTTGCAACAACATGGATGGACCTTGAGAGTATGATGTTAAGTGAAATAAGCCAGACAGAGAAAGACAAACACTGTATGATTTCATTCATATGTGGCAGATAAGCAAACACATGGATAAAGAGAACAGATTAGTGGTTACCAGAGGGGAAGGGGGTTAGGGGGTGGGCAGAAGGTGTAAAGGAGCATATAAGTATGGTGATGGATAAAAATTAGAGTATTGGTGGTGAGCACAATGCAGTCTATACAGAAATTGATAAATAATAATGTACACCTGAAATTACACAATGTTATAAACCATTATGACTTCAAGAAAATAACTGATGGAAAAAAAGTGTCTTTGTGTCTCTTTGTGGTCAATCACCTCCTCCCAACCCCAGTTTCTGGCAACCTCTAGACTTTTTACTGTCCCTTGATTGTTACCTTTTACAGAACGTCACATAAATGCAATCACACACCATGTAACATTTTGAGATTGGCTCCTTTTACTCAGCGTATTGCCTATGATTCGTTAATGTTGCCTGTATCAATAGTTCATTCCTTTTTATTGCTGAGTAGGATTCTATTGTACAGAGATACAACATTTTGTTTACTTATTCAAGATTTGGTGGACATTGGAACTGTTCCCAGTGTTGGGCAATCATGAATATTGGTGCTTTGAACATTCAAATAGATTTTTGTGTGAATATATGTTTTTGGTCCTCTTGGGTGCATACCTAGGAATGGGATTGCTGGGTCATATAGTTAGTATATGTTTTAACCTTATAAGAAAATGCCGAAATTTCCCAAACTGGCTGTGCTGTTTTGCATTCCTACCAGTAAGGTACTAGAATTCCAGTTGTTCTGAATCCTTGTCAGCCCTTGATGTTGCCAGTACTTTTTAAAATTAATTCTAATAGTTTTGTTGTGGTATCTTATTGTGATTTTAATTTGCATCTCACTAATTACATCGTGCATTTTACCATGTGTTTATTTGCCATTAGGACATTTTATTTAATAAAATGTACTCTGTAGTTCTTAGTGCATAAATCTTACCATTTTCTATTAAATTTATTGTTAAGTATTTTATGCTCTTTGATGGTATTGTAAATGGAATTATTTTCTTAATTTCATTTTGACATTGTTTGTGGCTAGTGTATAGAAATACAACTGATTTGTATGTTGATCTTGTATTCTGCAACTTTGCTGAAATCATTTATTATTAGCTCTAATATTTTGTGTGTGTGTGTGTGTTGTGTGTGTGTGTGTATTATTTAAGGTCATGTCATCTGCAAATAGAGGTAGTTTTACTACTTTGTTTCCAATCTGGATGTCTTTTATTTCATTTTCTTGCTTAATTGCCCTGGCTAGAACCTCTAGCACAATATTAAATAGAAGTAGCCAACACAGACATTCTTGTCTTGCTCCTGTTCTTAGGTCAAAAACTTACAGTATTTCACCAATAGCTAGAATATCAGCTGTGGGGTTTTTGTACACGCCCTTTATCGGATTGAGGAAGATTCCTTCTAATCCTAATTTGTTGAGTGCTTTTGTCATTAATACATGTTGGATTTTGTCAAATGCTTTTTCTGCATCCTATTGAAAGGATAATTTTTTTCTTCATTCTATTAATATGGTATATTACCTGGATTGATTTTCATGTGTTGGAACAACTTTGCATTCCCCTGATAAATCCAAGATGGTTGTGGTGTATAATCCTTTCTGTGTACTAGTGGTTTTAGTTTGCCAGATGTGTAAGCAATGTTAATATTTTTCATCAAATTTGGGAAGTTTTTGACCATTTCTTCAAACACTCTTTCTTCTCTTTTTTCCCTCTCCTTTCCTTTTGGGACTCTTATCATGTTTTCTCAGACTGGATAATCTCATTTGACCTATCTTTAAGTTTGTTGATTCTTTCTGTTCAAATCTGCTATTGAGCCCCTTATGGAATTTTTTCTTTCAGTTATTATACTTTTCAACTCCAACATTTCCATTTGGTTTCTTTTTATAATTTCCACATCTTTATTGATATTCTCTATTCAGTGAGACATTATTCTCATACTTTCCTTTATTTTTAGACATGCTATTCTCTAGCTTGTTGAATATATTTATAATAAGTGATTTAAAGTATTTGTCTAGAAATTTCTATTTCTGGGCTTCCTCAAGTACAGTTTTTATTAATGGCTTTTTTTCCCTGTGAATGAGCCATACTTTCTTGTTACTTTGCACACTCTTCATTTCTTTGTTGAAAACTCGACATTTCAAATATTATACTGTGACAACTCTGGAAATTAGACATGCTCCTTTGCCATAGGTTTTTGTGGTTGCTCCTTAATGTAGTTGGTTTTTTTAATTTGTTTAATGACTTTTCTGAACTAACTCAATAATGTCTGTATTTTTTGTTGTGTTTGCCCACTGAAGTCACTGTTCCATTAGCTTAGTAGTCAGCTAATGATTAGACAGAATTTCCTTAAATACCTGGAACCAAAAAACCCTTCTGGGGGCCAGCCCCACGGCATGGTGATTGAGTTCGGCCAGTTCCGCTTTAGTGGCCCTGGTTTGCGGGTCCGCATCCCAGACACTGTGGCAGCGACCCACATAAAAGGTGAGGAAAGACTGGCACAGATGTTAGTTCAGGGCTAATCTTCCTCAAGAAAAAAAATGAGGAAGATTGGCAAAGGGTGAGCTTCCTCAGCAAAAAAAAAAAAAAGAAAAAACATCTTCCAGTGTTTCCTGAGTGGTTCTCTGTGTATGTTGAGGTGCACCTTGAACACTCAGTCAGGCAGTTTACAACTTCGCCTTATCCTTCACTTCCTACTTCCACGTAGGTTCAAGGTCAGTCAGAGTTCAGCACGGAGGACCTCCTCAGGTCATTCCTGGGCATGCACGTATCTCTAGACATGTGTGTGAGCTTCTAGCTTCCGAGGAATATGTTGGAGCTTTCCAAAGCCCTTATGAACATGTCATTAACCATCCACTTCTCCCAAGCTTTATAGTTAGTCCTTCGTTTGCCCTAATTGTTGTCTATCATCTCTGGCAGCTGTTACTAAAACATTGCTGTGTAAATGTTTTTGACAAATGACCATGGAAGCAGATTGAGCACTTCTCACTGAGTCAGGTGAAATAAAGGCAAGATTTTTGAGCTTGTCTTCCAAGGAATGACTAAATGGGTAAAAAAAACAACAGTAATAATTACAATTATTTGCAAATGAGGTCTGTTCTGTTTCCTCCAGTACCGGAAGTGTGGGCTGTTACCTTCACAGCTACTGCTCAACTAGGGATTGAGGGGTCAAACTGGAGGAAGTGAAAATACACACAAGTCGCTTGCTCACTGACATGCAGCTGTTTTTCTTAAATCAGCACCCTCTGGTTTGCGGCATGTCTTTAATTCATATCTAGACTTTGAAAACAATTGATTCTGACCCTTCATGTCCACTTTTTTCATTGCTTTTATAGAAGGGTGGAGTTTTGAGTTTCTTATTCTTTCATTTTTGCTGATGTCACCCCCTGTACTCTAAGGTGAATTTCTTATATATGGCATATACTAGGAGTATGTTTTTTTATCCAATCTGGCTAATACTGTTTTTTAATTGTGATGTTAAAACATTTACATTTAATGTGGTTGCGGTGGTCAGGCACTGCATAATGCCGTTCTGGTCAACGACAGACCAGGTATGTGATGGTGGTCCCGTAAGGTTAGTACCCTATAGCCTAGGTGTGTAGTAGGCTGTGCCATCTGGGTTTGTGTAAATACTGTAGGGGAGGAAGAAATTTTACTCTACCCTTCTAGGTTCTTCTGCCAGGTCTAAGAATTAAATTGACATGAGACAGGTTAACAGGAGAAAAACAAAAGTTTAATAATGTGTGTACATGGGAGAAACACAGGAAAACCATAACAAGAAAAATTTTCTGAATCTTTTGTTTCCTAAAAATAATCAGCCTAAAATCACCCTAATGTTAAAGAGACTTATTTTGGGGCGGCAAATTTTGTTCTCCTTCAGTACACTCTGTGATGTTCGCACAATGACGAAATAGCCTAGCAATGCATTTCTCAGAATGTATATCCATCGTTAAGTGATTCATGACTATAACTGTCAATATCTTGTGAGTATAGGAAATGTATGTATCCTTCATACAAGGATGAATTGTCAAGTGAGGCATTTCTCAAAATGTGTCCTCGTCTAAGCAACGCATGACTGTTTTGACATTGTAGTATTTAAGTCTACTATATCACAGTTTGTTTTCTCATAGTCCTATTTGTTCTTTGTTCCCTTTCTCTTCTTTTCAGTGGTGGTGTCAGAACTTCTGTATTCTTACTAATTTTCTGTCCAATTATTCTATCAATAACTCTCTTCTTTTGGACTCCAAATACATGATGTTAGGCTGTTTGATATTGTACTATAGATTTTTTTGACATTTTTTCCAATATTTTTTCTCTTTGTGTTTCAGTATGGATAATTTCCACTGACATATTTTCAAGCCTACTTTTGAGATGGTTGAAGAAATTCTTTACTGCTGATATCATGATTTTTAATTCTACCACTTCAATTTGACCCTTTCTTATAAATTCCCCTCTTTGCTGAAATACTCAGCTCTTTCTATATGTTATCTACCTTTTCTAGTAAGACTTTTAATATATTAATCATGGTAAACTTATCTCCCAGCCGATTTTCCCTGACCATGCTACTCTATTGAATCGTTTAGTTTGTTATTTCAGAGTCTTTATTTATTTAATTTTGCTTATTTATTTAATTTTGTTCATTATTTTACTTCTTTAACTAGACTTAAGTTCCTTCAGGGTAATGCCTCTTTCTTTTTTGCTCAAAACACTGTTTATACAGTCATGTGCCACATAACGATGTTTCAGTCAATGAGGGATTAAGATTAGTACCATATAGCCTAGGTGTGTAGTGGGCTATACCATGTAGGTTTGTGTAAGTACACTCTATGATGTTAGCCCAATGACGAAATCGCCTAAGGATGCATTTCTCAGAACGTATCCCCATTGTTAAGCAACGTGTGACTTACTATACCTCTCACCATGCCTGGCACAAAATGATTGGTCATGGAAAAAAATACATGTATATTTAAATAATGACTAAATAATTAACAATGACTTTTCTATAGTCCCTCAAAATGTGTTCAGTTTCTTTCAAAGGTATGACAGCCTTCTCTGAATAGACCTTTGTGACACTCCACAGTATAAGGAAGTTACACATTATAAGGACTCCACAAAACACAGCTCATTCACTTGAAATGGTTTGGTGGATCGAAGGGGATGGTATGAAGACTCAGATATCTACACTTACCTCAAGATTTCTCTTTAAGCTTAGCATGGTTTGGTATTTCAACCCTCTCTCTGATATTCTGTCATGATTCCATGAAGATCCTAAAGATTTCTGACATTATGTAGCTGAACCCAATTTAGAAGATTTAGAGTAGTTTTTCATTTTTTTTAGAGGACATTTTCTGCCCATTTAGTGGGAGACAGAATAGCACATAGACAGGGGCATCTGATCTTGTTCCATTTATGGCTTCACCACCTACACACTGTATGACTTTGAGCAGATTATTTAATTTCTCTAATATCTCATTTATAAAATGGAAAAGAAAAGGAATAATACATACCTCACTTGACATTATATGAATTAAATGAGATAATCTATGTTATACACAGTACCTGAAACATTCTAAAATAGTTGTAGTTGTTGGTACTGCTATTGTTAGTATGAATATTATCCTTCTTAGAATTTTGATTTGTTTGCATCAAAATCCTCCCAGATGTTACCTCCAGGCCGTCTTGAAATTTGGATCAAAAAAGTGTCATTTTTTTTTATTTGCAGAAGAAATTTGACCATGAGTTGGTTCTATTAATTAATCTTTTCCTTTAGAATTTATTGGTCTTTGAGTGTTCCATATTCTTCTGATTCAATTCTTTTTTATGTTTACACAGCAGTTTTTTGCTTTTTTGGTGAGGAAGATTAGCCCTAAGCTGACATCTGGTGCCAATGTTAGCTCCTCTTTTTGCTGAGGAAGCTTGGCTCTGGGCTAACATCCGTGCCCACCTTCCTCCACTTTATATGTGGGATGCCTGCCACAGCATGGTTTGACAAGCAGTGTGTATGTTCATGCCCAGGATCTGAACCTGTGAATCCTGATCCGCCAAAGCAGAGTGCGTGAACTTAACCACTACGTCACCAGGCTGGCCTCTACACAGCAGTGTTTGATATATAGGAAGCTCTCACTAAATGTGTCTTGATTAACTAGACATTGGATTTTTCAATAAGCTACTTGTTTCAAAGTGTAATGTGGAAAGACAAAATTAGACATTATTTTTTTCCTCCTTTACATTAGAGTTCTCATATTTTAGTACGCACAACAGTCACTGAGGAGTTTTTTTAAAAGGTGACTCCTGTGCTCCATCTGAAACCAGCTGAACCTGAACCTCTTGAATGGATCCTGGTCCACAGAGCAAGTGGCCCCCAAACCTGCTCCTTTATAAAGACTGCACTAGATTATTATCCTGCTAATTTTCAGTCAAACACAAAGACAATGAAGTCTTTCTAACTTAATTAAGAGAAAGCACAAAGTTATTAGATTAATCTCTTCTCATAAGCTTAACAGCAGCGTGAGTAGCAGGTCATGTAATGACTGAATCTGGAAGAGTACCATATGCACCTCATGACACAAGGGTAATTGAAAAACGTGCTTAAAATTTTTCAGTTAAAGATGCAGCCTCTGGGCCGGCCCCATGGCTTAGCGGTTAAGTGCTCGCGCTCCGCTGCTGGCGGCCCAGGTTCGGATCCCGGGCGCACACCGACGCACCGCTTCTCCGGCCATGCTGGGGCTGCGTCCCACATACAGCAACTAGAAGGATGTGCAGCTGTGACATACAACTATCTACTGGGGCTTTGGGGGAAAAAATAAATAAATAAAATTAAAAAAAAAAAAAAAAAAAAAAAGATGCAGCCTCAAATTTACTTATAAGGAATTCTAAACAGGAAGATCTACAGTGATTCTCAAAGGTTAGAAAAGGCCATTTTTAGTGGAAATAGTGTCAGAAAAGATGTTTACAAGTACTCTGTCTTTTTTGAGTATTTTAGATGGATCAATTCAGAAGTTAAAAAAATAACTAAGCAACCACTGGAATGAATAAAAAGAGGAGACATTTATATTTTGCCTGTGATATGTATAATAGCTATTGATCTTGATATAAGTTACAAATGTATTAAGTCAGTCTCATAGTTGACTATTATTATTCATTTTTGTCTTGAATCTCAACTATTATTCTATGACAAATAAATGATTTTAAAAGCAAATAATACTATTCAATTAGTGCTCAAGAGTAAGGAAAAACATAACTGTCTACACTACTAAAGTAGTTTTCTACTAACAAATGATGTGCTTTTATTTCTTTATATTATAGTAATTATAGTTTTGATAACTCACATTTCATCATATTTTAAAATTTATCAAAACCCTCATATTATTAACACTATGAATTTTTCTTTCACTACTCAAATTTGAAAATTGTCTCTTTCTCTCTCTCTTTCATACACACACACACTCCAAAACAACCAGCCCCAGTAACAAAAGCAATGCTTTTGCACGACTTTGAAAAAAATTGTGTTTACTATCTATGTCTTACTGAACTAGGCTTGCTGCTCCCCAGATAAAAACATTCCGTTAGCCAAATAAAAGTGCAATAAGCAATAACATAGTTAGATCAAGAAACAGGCTAAGTAATTGTTTAAATAAATTAATCTTATTTTAACTTATACGTTTAGAAATTGAAAGCTGACGTACTTTTGACATCCTGAATGTTCTGGAAGTCACTAAAAAATCCGTGGCTCCTTCTTACTTCAGTGTTTGTTTTGTGAGAATCTTTGACCTCTGTCAAGGAATCTGGCAGCTAAAGTTGTGATTAATGGGGGCATGGAAACATATTTATGCTTCTGTTTTTTTTTTTCCTTTAATTAATGGACTTCAAATGTTAAAGCAGTTTAGGTTTACAGAAAGATTGAACAGAAAGTACTGATGGCTCCCATAGACTCCCTCTCCCCAGGCCCACCGTTCCCCCTGTTATTAACATCTTGCGTTGGTGTGGTACATTGTTACAATTTATGAACATTGATACATTATTATTAATGAAAGTCCATAGCTTAGGCTAGATTTCACTCTTTGTGCTATACAGTACTATGGATTTTGACAAACGCATAACGCGATATATCCATCATCACAGTATCATGCAAAATAATTTCACTGCCCTGAAAGTCCCCTGTGCTCCACCTATTTATCCTTCTCCTTGCTTCCTCCAACCCTTGGTAAACATTGATCTTTTTACTCTCTCTACAGTTTTGCCTTTTCCAGAATGCCATATAGTAGGACTCATTCAGTATGTAGCTTTTCCAGACTGGCTTTTTCACTTAGCAATATGCATTTAAGTTTCCTCCATATTTTTTCTTGCTTGTTGGTGCATTTCTTTTTATCTTTGAATAATATTCCATTGTATCTATGTACAACAGTTTGTTTATTCATTCAGCCATCAAAGGATGTCTTGGTTGCATCAATTTGGGGCAATTATGAATAAGTGGCTATAAACATTCATGTGCAGGTTTTGTGTGGATATGTGTTCAACTCATTTGGGTAAATATCTAGGAGTGTGATTGCTGGATTGTATGGTAAAAATATATTTATTTTTGCAATAAGCCACTGAACTTTCTTCCAAAGTGGCTGTACCATTTTGCTTTCCCACCAGCAATGAATGTGGCTCTACATTATCACCAGCATTTGGTGTTGTCAGTGTTTTTGGATTTTAGTCATTCTAAAAGGCATATCATAGTATCTCATTGTTGTTTTACTTTGTAATTCATTAATGATATGTGATGATGATTATGTTTTCATATGCTTCTTTACTATCCGGATATCTTCTTTGGTGAAGCATCCATTTAGATCTTTTGCCACTCTGCTCCAGTTTTATAAAATTAAATTTCAGAAAACCAGACATGCAAGCAAAGGAACTAAAGAAAAATTATCCCTGTTATAAAAGAGTCTTTGCTTTACAAACGATTCACCATAGAGATACTTTATTGAAGTGTTTTAGAATATGCTAAATATTATCTGATTTATACAAGTTTAAAGCAAGATATAACTATGTTATAAATTTAGATAGAATGATCAGAAAATGCACCTTTTCCTCTTATATTCGTCAAGGAAAACATGGTTATTAATTTTACATTTGATATTTGATATCCTAGTGTATGTGGATTTAACATTTACAAAGAAAACCACTTTGACTGAATGTCTTCTTCTGAGCTAGGTGTCTCCCTATAGGGAAACATGGAGACAAGATGCTGGTCTTACATTCAAGCTTATCCTTAGTGACAAAGAGTATTTCTTTTTCGTATGTGAAAATCATATGTCAAGCCACTACAAACAGCAAGCATAGGAATGGGAGATTGGAGAAATACCTACCATCCCAAGAGAATTCTTGAGAAGTATACAAGTGTGTATCAAAGTATCAAAGAGCAGAGCGTTGAACTTACAATCAGAAAACCAAGCTCAGGTTCTGCCATCTATTAATTGTATAACTGTGTTCAATTCATTTTGGTGCTCTGGCAAACATTTCCTTATCAGTTAAATTAGCAGGTATATTCGATGCTATCCAAGGCTTTGCTACCTGATATTCTGAGACTCTAAATTCTTAGAGAGCCATCCATTTATAAGCTGAGCCTTTTACTCATATGGTGGAGAATAAAATAATATTTACAAATATGTGAAATCTCTCTATCTTAATATATGAGTTTTTTATATTATAATTTAAAATATGATTGAATTTAATGCAAATTCTGATATTTTTTCTGAAAAAAGAAAGTTTAAAGATCGAGGAAAATGAAATTATACAGAATTATCATGGAATTATTGACAATATAATCAGTAAATTGAAAGATGTTTTGAATACAAATAAAATCATTTTTTAAACCAAAAATCATGTATAATACACATATATAAATGTAAATGCATGCATCATCATTGACCAGTTCAATAAACTGTATCAAAAATGAACACAATAGGGGCCGGCCCGGTGGCTTAGTGGTTAAGTGCGTGCCCTCTGCTGCTGGCGGCCCCGGTTCGGATCCCGGGTGTGCACCAACGTACCACTTCTCCAGCCATGCTGAGGCTGCATCCCACATACAGCAACTAGAAGGATGTGCAACTATGACATACAACTATCTACTGGGGATTTGGGGGAAAAAATAAATAAATAAAATCTTTAAAAAAAAAAAATGAACACAATAGCTAAACATGGAAGAAAACCAAGCGTCCATAGACAGATGAAGAAATAAGTAAAATGTGGTATACGTATTCAATGAAATATTATTCAGCTTTAAAAAAGAAGGAAATTCTAGCATATGCTACAACATGGATGAACCTTGAGGACATTATGGTAAGTGAAATAAGCCAGTCACAAAAAGACAAATACTGCATGATTCCACTCATATGACATATTTAGCATAGTCAAAAAATCATGAAGACAGAAAGTAGAATGGTGGTTTCCAGGAGGGAAGGAGGGAAGAATGGAAAGTTATTGTGTAATGGTTATAGAGTAACAGCTTTACAAGATGAAACAGTTATGGAAGTGGATGGGGTGATGGTTGTACAACATTATAAACATATATAACACCACTGAACTGTACACTTAAAAATGGTTAAGTTGAGGGCTGGCCTGGTCATGTAGTGGTTAAGTTCACGTGCTCAGCTTCTGTGGCCTGGGGTTCACAGGTTCAGATCCTGGGCGTGGACCTACGCACCGCTTATCAAGCCATGCGATGCAGGCGGCCCACATATAAAGTAGAGGAAGATGGGCACGGATGTTAGCCCAGAGCCAATCTTCCTCAGCAAAAGAGGAGCTAACATTGGCAACAGATGTTAGTTAGCTCAGGGCTAATCTTCCTCACCAAAAAAAAAAAAAAAAGATGGGTAAGTTGATAAATTTTATGTTATGTGTATTTTATGACAATAAAAAGCAGTTGGGGGGAAAAAAAAAACCATGAACACATCGATTAAACTACCACCCAGATCAAAAATACCAGAAACTTGGAGTTTGAGTTTATGTTCATAGATTAGTTTGAACTTTACATAAATGAAATCATGCATTAAGTTCCCTTTTCTTACTGCCTTTTTCACTCTTTATGTTTGTGGGACTCACTCATTTATACCATTACCTACCCATTTTACTATTGATGGAAATGAATTTTCACTATTTGGCTATTATGAGTAATGCTGCTATTAGAATTTAAGTTCATGATTTTGTGCACATTTCTGTTGGGCACACTCCTAAGAATAAAATTACTGTATCATATGGCATGTCTATGTTCAGGTTTTGTAGTTAATGCCGATGAGGTTTTCAAAGTGGTTGTACCAATGTATGTCCCCACTGGCATGTATGAGATTTTCAATTGTTCTAGATCTTCAACAACACTCAATATCATCAAGTTTTTAAATTTTCAGACATTTGGGTAGATGGGTAATGCTGTCTTATTGTTTTTATTTGATTTCCTCTGGAAACTAATAAGGTTTTGTACTTGTTCCTATGTTTATGGGCTATGTGAATATCCTCTTTGGTGAAATGCCTGTTCAAGGTCTTTTGTCCCTTTTTAATATCGACTTGTATTTTTTTAACTGTTTAGCGAATGATTCTGTGTAGTCTCAGACTAGATTTTTGATGATTAAATAGGTGGGAAACGTGTCTTACATCTATTTTCTGTGCTTCACTTGTTAATGATAGCTATTGGTGAGTAAGATTTCCTAATTTAAACATTGTATACTTTCTTCATGGTTAGCAGTTTTTATCCTCTTCAAGAAATCTTACCTTATTCCAAGTTCATGAAATTTTGCTATGAAATTATCTGCTGGAAGCTTTATGGTTTACTCTTGTGGAATTACATCTTCCACCTCCACCTCCATGTGGAATGGGTTTTTGTGTGATGTAAGACGGAGGTCAAGTTCACTATTATTTATTGGTCTGTAGTGTGTCATACTTGTGTCTTAATTAAAGGGTCTATATGAGTGTAGGATTAGTTCTGGACTATTCTATTCCGTTGAATTATTTTTCAATCCTTGTGTTCAAACAACAATATGTTAATTAACCATGCTATTTTAATTAGTATAACTTTATAATAAATCATATCGTCTTACCATGTAAGTCCTTCAACTTTGGCTGCTCTTTGTATTTATAAATTAATTTTAGAATAAATTTGTACAATTTTGCACAAACACACATGCACATGCACAGCCAGACAATGTAGGATTTTGTCTAGGATTATAATGAATTCATGTATAGACTTGGATAGAAATAATATCTGAATATACTGAGTATACCAATCTATGAACAAAATATTTATCATATTATTGGAGACTTTAATTGTTCCCAATTATTTTTTTAAATTTTTCTGCCGAAAGATTTTACATAATTTTTAGAATTATCTCTAGCCTTTGGATGATTGTTTATTTCATTTTCTGATTTTTTGTTGGTGATAATATGCAAACAACATTAATGCTTGTAAATTGACCATGAATCAGAAGATTTCACTAAACTATTTTATTGATTCCAAGTGTTTGTCTTTGGATTATTTTGGAATTTCTATGCAATCTTTCCATCTGAAAAGACAAATAGCAGTTTTATTTCTTCCTATTCAATCCTTATATGTTCATTTCTTTGTTCTTATTCCACTAGCAAGGAAATTCAGAATAATGTTGAATTGAAGTGATGATATCAAGTGTACTTTTCTCTTTCTCAATCTCAGGAGAAATACCTTCAATATTTCATCACAATACAATGTTTGCTGCATGGGTTTTTGTTGATACCCTTTATCACACACACACACACAAATATTGCTTCTAAACCTATTTTTCTAAGATTTTTTTCCTCAGGGATAAATGTTGAATTTCATCAAAGGCTTTTTCTGCATCTATTGAAAATATCAAAGATAAATCAAACTACCTATACGTGAAAAATCCAGGATAAATTAGCAAAATATGATAATTTCAGAATATTCATCAGAAGCTATTTACAGAAAAATGTATTGTCTGAAATGCACTTTGAAATGCATAAAAAAATGAGACTAATAAATGATAGTAGGGTGGAAAGATGAAAAGAGGCATGATAAACAAACTAATAAAATGTTCATTGTACAATCCTATGCAAAGGGTCCAGATGTTCACAGTAAAATTCTTTCAACTTTCCTGTACCTTTGAAAAATTTCATAATAAAATTAAAAAAAATAATTACCTTTAATAGTTTCAAATTCATATCACTGATTGTTTAGGTAATTTTCTGCAAATACTCCACCACAAATGTATTCCACCAATTAAAGCTTTTTTTTCTAATTTCCTCCTCTTTTATTTCTACTTTTTTATATCCTCTATTCCTAAAAGCAGTAATTTTCATACTCATTGTGATCTCAATTACTGTGCATCCTCCTTGTTCTGAAAGAATCTCTCGCCTATTGGATTCAACCTTCATGACAGCTACCAAGCTTAACTGTCATATCTCTGATGGTTTACCTGGTTTGCTACTGTTGGCTTTGGATCAATATAATGGCTATGTTTCTTCACAGCTCTTCCCAGTTGAAAACATACTAGATAAACCCATACAATGGAATTAGATCCAATGTGAATTTATTATTTGTATGGTCAGATGAGCTATTAACACTGTTGGTTAATCTATCTATTTCTTTTTAATTTGTTTTCTTTCCTTCCAATGCAGTTTTTAAACTGTTTTCACCTTCCAAAAATATACTACTAGCATGCCTCTTATGGTTTATAAATAAGTTAATATGTACTAATCTGTTGATTGGGTATCAACAGATTTTGGCCCCTTATTTTTAAATCAAAGTTCATCAGGTTTTTTTTTTCATCCTTTTGGATTAACTTTGTAACTTTTGATTCTTGATCATATAACTCAACTCTTCCCCTCTCCTCCTCTGGAGGACATTGTTCTATCTTTATATCTTTATTTCTTGTTTCTTTAAAGTTAGGTATTGCCTTTTCCTTTCCTTCACTACCAAACATCAGCCAAGAGCATGATAAACTCTCTCTCTCTTCTTGTCTCTAATTGTGTTTGCTAAAATCCACACATAATTATTGAAACCAGTGGTTCATTTCTTGTCTTTATTTCTTCTGAATTCTGGAACATTTGGCATTCTTGGTCATGATCTCCTGGAAAAAAATCTTTCTCCTTGAGTTCCACATTCCTATTTTGAAATATTTACCTGATATCACTCTGTGAATGGATGAAAGTCATATTAAACTGGTAAAACAAAAAACTGAACTTATTTTCTCTCACCTAGAAATTATTCATCATTTTACTGTCCCTATATTTCCAAGTGGCATTAACTTAATAAAGTCACTTAAATATCTAATCTAAAAAGCTTAAGGTTGACATTGGTCCCCCCATCTTTCATTGTCCATAACAATTTCCGTGATACTGCACTTGAACTACTTCTCAAAGTGATTGTCTTTTCTCCATTCCCAAAGAAACTACTCACTTCAGATTACACATCTCTCTCTGTTTTGAAATTATTATTATTGATATAAAATCTCAAGTCTTATTTTTATATACTTAAAAGTGGAAATCTGTTGTATGCTTGTTTTCAATTATTTGGCCATAAAACATCTGATGATTGTTATGTTATCTTATTGACAGACACCACACACATTCTTCTTCATTACTTTATTCCCTCTAGGAAAACCAGGAAAAAAAATCACTTGAAAGAAATAATTCTTTTTCAATTATATATCCCTTTTGTAATTACGTTACCTGATATAATGATAGAAATGAGTCATAAGAACAGAATATTCCTGAAACCTAGTCCTTAAGTGTAAGAAAATAAATAAAATATAAACTAAGAATTCCCTGTCTCTGTAGGAGCTGCATGTTTACCCTTCTCCAAAAAAATGGATAAAATAGAAAGCTCATAGGAGCGGAAGAAATACCTGCCATTTGGGGATATTATTAGAACATTATAGAGTACCAAAAAAATGGGTATCACATTTAGTTTCACACTTCTCTTAGAAAAGGAAGCCTCCTAAGAAGTGCTGCTTCATTACTTCTAAGGCACTAAGTTGAATCACCACAGCTTATATTGTATGGTTAAACTGTCTGTAACCCGTGGTGCCTTCTACATAGAGTAGACCAAATATGTAAAAGTTGCTCCTACGAAATCCACACAATGTTCAAAAAAAGTACATAAGAGGAAAAAATTCTTGATTTTAATTTTGTGGTAATGTATTATACTAACATGCCTGCTTTAGTTGTCACAGAATTATTACATTGCTTTTTTGTTGTAAATAATTAGAAAATTTTGTTCAAAAACAGTCATGTTAATGCAGCTTATTGGAATTATAAGCAGAGGAAGTTTCTTAAGAGATATGCAAGATACATAAAGCTTTTAGAGTTAAACTATTGTTCTTCACGCTGCCTGTAGTTACTAGTAAACTGTTAGTGAAGTCATAAGAGTTTTCTAATTAAATGATAACATTGCCTTTTGATATTTAGTGCACAGTTACGTTGCCCAAATATTCTTGATAAGGAAATTTCAAAGAAAATCAAGAAAGGAGGAGTAATTAGTATAAAAGCTGAATTATTTTAGGCAGGGGGATTTCTTGCCTATTCTCTTTGAATTAGCTTTTACCAAGTTCTCGTATTGGCATGAGGCAAGAGGATTGGAATGAAAAATAAAAGCAGGAGTAAGGTAAAACATAGGTTTTTAATTTTGGATTGGGGTTTATGGAAGAAGAAAATAGACAAATTAGGTTGGAAAAAATATTTATTGGGTTATGTTGTTTTCTTAATTTATTTTTATCGTCTTTTCACGTAAAGAAAGAAATCTCTATCTGATGAGGAGAGCAGGGTAAGGGAAAATAGTAACCATTAAGTAAATAAATACTCAGTAAATTTTCTTAATGATAAAAGGAAATAACAAATAAAGTATATTTTTATGAGGCCAGAAAAACATGAGCTAGATGAAATGAAAGAGAAGAAGGAATGTGAAATAACTATTAAACATAAAGCGAAAGTGATAAAAATCAAGTATATCAATTAAATACAAATAATTGAAAATGGAATAAATTATCCCCTTAAAAGATAGAGACTGAAAAAATGGATTAAAAATAAAAATGCTATATTTTTTCCAATAAATACACTTAAAACAAAATATTTAAGAAATGATGAAAATATAGATAGGAAAAGAGATACTAGGTAAATGCAAATAAGAAGAAAGAACAAGGGTAGTATTAATATTTCAAAAGGGAATTTAAAGTAAAATCAACTAATTAAAATAAAGTGAAACATTATATATGATAAAGGCACACTTTGTGAAAAGAATACAATAATCATAATGCATAAAATAATAAGAAATCAGCTACTTTATGTAATTATTAAAAATCCAAGAAGAACATGACAAATGCAATTTGATTGTGAGATTTTAATAAGCCACACTAAAAATTGGGCAATGTTAATATTTAAAAAAAAGAAGTTAATTAATAATCATCTTAATTTAATGAATATCTATAAAAAATACCTCTCTCAAAAATCTTTCACATGTCCTTGAAACTTTTGTAGCAATTTACTACAAAAAATGCTTTATAAACTCAAAAAAGTAAATATTTTATAAGTAATAATCTTTGAATACAATCAAAGTTAAAAATAAATTTTAAAAGGTCACAAAGTCATCATAACCACTTGAAAATTAAGATTCATCTTCTACTTTAGTTCAAAAAGGGACATAACATAATCCAGAAAGAAATTAAAAGAAAACACTTTCATAATAAAACTTTATGGGGAATACCAAAACCTGCACTTAGAGGAAATGTACGACTTTTAAATGCCATTATTATTATTATTATTTTTAAGGGTTTTTTTTGGTGAGGAAGATTCACCCTGAGCTAGCATCCGTTGCCAATCTTTCTCTTTTTCTTTTTTTTTTTTTGCTTGAGGAAGATTAGCCCTCAGCTAACATCTGTTCCCATCTTCCTCTATTTTGTGTGTGGGGTGCCTCCACAGCATGGCTGATAACTAGAGTAGGCCCACGCCCAGGATCTGAACCCGTGAACCCGGGCTGCTAAAGCGGAGTTTGCAGCCCTTTAACCACTTGGCCACGGGGCGGGCCCCTAAATGCCATTATTAATAGAGAAAAAATTAAAATGAAAGACTTACTCTTCTCAATATTTTTTAAAAATATAGACTAAAAAAAGAGTGAATTAAAGCTAAAAGCTGAAATTAACGGTATAGAAAAAATTTTGCAGAAAGAAAAAAATGCTAGTTCTAGGAAAAAAGTAAATTAAAAAAAATCTACCATAAGCTTAATGAAAAATGTTTGTGCATGTGTGGTGGGGAGTAGGAAAAAATACAAGATTATAAGTGAGAAAGAAGCTAAAGCCATAAATAGAGGAAAAATTGACAGAAAAACGTAAGAAAATAACACATGCAACTCTACTGAAATAGATTTGAAAAACGCTAGGAAATGGAAAGCTTCCTAACAAATTACAAAGTTTACATCTTGGCTTGGGAGGAAGACTTGAAAATAGAAGAAACTGAAGAGGTGATTACACTTCTACAGTTGGGAAAAAAATAAAACAATAGAACAAGATGGATCAACATTTTTTTCCTACTTTTCAAATAACCTACTATTTCAAGTTCATCTATAGTATTTTATGCCATAAAATAAAATAGCAAGTGTTCGCATTCATTTTGCAAAACCCCAAACCTTTAAAACCAAAGTATGAAAAATGTTAGTTTAAAACTGTAATTTTAAGCTAATAAGATAAGTGAATATAGTTGCACGTTTCAAATAAAATCACATTTAGAATACAACAGTGTATCAAAATAAATGTGCACCATGACGAAGCAGGGTTTATTTTAGAAAGGGAATCGTATTTTATCATTAGCAAATTTATCAACACAATTAATTTTATCTAAACTTTAAAGGAGGAAAAAAGATATTATTCTAGTTATAACTGCTGCAAAAAAATGATAAACCACAGCAAATATTCTCATAAAAACTAAGCAAAATAGTGTTTTTAGAAGGAAAGTAATGTACCAAAATATAATAGCAAATAATATCCTCAATATTGGAATAATATAATCATTTCTATTAAAATTAACAATTAAACAAAATTGCCCATTTTCACCATTATTATTTAACACTGTCTTGAAATTACTAAAATATATCATTGGAAAAATTATTGATGATTTATAAACAGTGCAAAATATAAATTTAAAAAATTCTCTTTACAGATGATATATTTATCCATCTAGAAAACTCAAGTGGTTCTAGTAAACAACTTCTAGAATTAATAAGTGATCTAGAAAGAGAAAAATTTAAGTGTACAAAGAAGGGATTTCCTGTATTTGGGCAATATGCACTTAAAATTGATGTGGAAAGAAGTAGTTGCTTTACATTAGTTACAAAAACTGTAAAATAATCATTAAAATAAAAACAAAACTTTCAGGTCCTATATGAAGAAATTTATAAACTATTGTATAAATATATAAAATAAGAAATGAACAAATGCAAAGGCATTCATTTCTCGATGAGAAGAAATGCAAAGACATATGTTCTGAGTTGGAAGAAATAGTATAATAGTATCGATTCTTTGAAATAAATAGAGCACTTAAAGACATTTTAATTAGAATTACAGCTGTATTTTCTTTGGAACATTCCTTGCAAGTGTGATCTGTTTTGACAAACTACCTGAGTCCAAACATTTACTTCCACAAATATGTGACTTGTGCCCATTTTCTTATTTCCATGCCTCATTTTCCTTTTTATGTAAAACGGGAAAAAAAGAGCCCCTACTTAGTCAGATAGTCATGAAGACTAAATGAGATGATAAATTTAAAGTGTATTTCCTATTTCAAACACTATGCTTACTGAAAGTCATGTGTTTTAGTAAACCATATATTCAGGTTTTGTGCCTCGAGGTTTTTGCACATGCCTTACATGCTCTTTGCCTGGCTTGAGGGTCACTTGCTACTGCCCACGGGCGAACAGCCTGCTGCCTGTTTTACTGGAAATAGTTGTGCTCGTTTGTTTATTGTGTATTGTCTGTGGCTGTGTTCCCGCTGCAACAGGGATCACATGGCCTGCAAAGTTAACAATATTTAATATATGGCCCTTTATAGAAAAGTTTGCTGCCCTTGGCCTAGACTGGTCCATCTCCAATTTTCTTAGCCGGCTGTTATGTTCTTCTGATCTCATTGTGTACATCACTTCCTCAGTTAGATTTTATATCACAAACTAATTTATGGTCTCTCTCTGTATCATAACTTGTAGTTCTTTATGAATTTCTATAATGTGGTCTCCCCTAATTGACTGTATACTTCATCCTTCATAAGGGTAAGGAACCAGTCTTGTTTGTATCCTGAAAAACACTATCTAGTGGCCAGCCTGGTGGCGTACTGGTTAAGTTCGCGTGCTCCGCTTCAGTGGCCTGGGTTTGCAGGTTTGGATCCTGGGTGCAGACGTACATACCGCTCATCAAGCCACGCTGTGGTGGCATCCTACATACAAAATAGAGGAAGATTGGCACACCTGTTAGCTCAGGGCCAATCTTCCTCACCAAAAAAAAACAAAACAAAACATAGTAGGCATTCAATAAACATTTATTGAATTAATCAATGAATAAAAGAATGAGTGAATGAATAATCTAAACCAGAAAATTCTGTCTTTTCTTTTATTGAACCCAATTTTTTATTTTTATTAACATACAAAAGTACAGACTAAAAATAAGCAAATAAACTCATTCACAGTCCCATAATCCAAATTAATCACAGTTATGATTTTAGTACAAAGTATACTTTTAAAAAAAAAGATGGTATCCTATTCAACAATAGTGTAGTGAAATTTGCTTTCTTTTTTTACTGCCTTCAAACTCACTTTCCACTTCAGCAGTATTTCTATTATGTGAGTCTTGGTGAGAGCACGGGTCTTGCCATCCTACTAAACAACCCAGAGGGCCAGATAATGTCAATGTCAAGATGACTTGAGCGTGTGACCAAGACTCAGTAAATAGGATGTTCATATTAGAGATAGTGGCACCATGAGGTCAGTGGCGATGACACCACGCGATCTACAGCAATGCCACCAACGTGACATCTCAGCCAATTGTTTCTGCGAGGCATCCTTGGAGTTGCTTCTTACTGCTCCGCCACTCCCCCATTAGCTTCTATCTCTAAGCCTCTCTAAGATTTCCATGCATTCTGTGTGCTTCCTATCATCTTTCCAAGGATTTTATTTTCTACTTCAATTAGCTGGAGTCCATTAATCTTATCTGCAATATGATACTTTGACTGATAATACTATTTATTTATTCATTTATTCATCTATCCATCCTTTTTAAGATGGTTTAGTCATGTGCCGGGCACTGTAACCGGTACTTGACATCTATTTATGTAATTGTATATAACACTAATTAATTAGATTTTGCTCCTTTAGCTTGAGCAAGACCTTGCTTTGTGAATGTGTCTCCACCAGGACAGAGAACTCTTTCTGAGAGTGACACAGGAAATTTTGTTGTCAATTTCTGGATGCTTGACAGTTCTGTGACAATATCTGATTTTATTATTGCTAATTTTAAAAAATAGCTATGTTTTTAAGCCAACTTTTTATTCATTATCTGAGCTTCTGACTTTCATCCTTGACATATTTAAAGAAAGAGAGAGTAACGTGTTTTTATGAAGGAGGTTTGCTCCTGTCATGGTATTTTTGAGGGAAAATGTGCTTGGATTGAAAGCTAATGGTTACTGAAATTCAATTAGAAGGCAAAGTATATAATCAAGATTTCTTGGCAATAATAAAAAAAAAAACACCAAATGGCTTCATTGCCACATGTCACCTATTTTGTGACTCCTTAAAAACATCCTTTCAAACTATCAACAGTCACTTCTTCTGGAAGGTTTATGCCACAGGAATAGACTTTATCAAAAGAGAGCACCAATACCAGGAGTTTCTAAGGCCTTAAGTATTATTTTAAAACAGAGAACGTTTGATTTGCTGATTATGTTTAGTTGTCTATGATTAGGACACTGCTATAGAATTGAGCTAGATAGCTAGAAACATAGCCTAAATTGCTCAAATTAAAAGAGCCGTGTCAAAATGCACACTTCTTAGCATTCCCAGTCGTGACCTTACACATGTTCATGAGGGAAATTGGACCTGGCAAGACACTATTCTAACACCATTTTCATTGGGAATCTTCCACCTCTTACTGGACATCTTCTTTGGACAACAGGCCAAGCATGTGTCAACCTGCATCTGGTATTATCCGCTAGACAGCATGGTCTCCGTTACTGCTCTGCTGTTATCTGCCCGTGGATCACTCAGGAAGCTACAGAATTCCACGGTGTGCTCTTTTTACCAAAATGAGGTGAATACTCATGCTGTGCATATCTGGGTCTCTGCCGCTTGTGCTGAAACTAGCATCTCTGTGGGGCCTACCACTCATACTTTTGGGCTTGGTGGTGGATAGGTGTCATCAAGTCTTCCCCATTTTCCTGTCTCTGAATTGCCCCTTCACCTGCCAAAACCAAAATTAAACACCCTCTTGCAAATAAGCTAATGCACCAGGATGTCAAACGTGACCCAGGTACAATACAACCCTAAGAGGGATGCAATTTAGCCTCAGAATCCTGCTACACCTACAGCAACTCTGCAGGGCACTGTTGACATTGTCACAATGCAAGTGAAGCACAGAGAGATACAGTGACTTGTCCAAAGTCACACAACTAATGTGCATTGTAGCTGGGTTTCAAACACAGTTATATCTGGCCTAAAGTTCGAGCTCTGCATATTCCTGTGACCATTACCTTTACTTTTATTAGTACAGCCATTTTTTACAGGTATGTTGGGTCTTAGGAATTCCATTTTGGAGGAGGGGTGTGTGCTTTGGGTTAGAGATAAGCTAATGTAATTCAGTACAGAGAGAAAGAAGAGTCATTTTTATCTGGATCTTCCAAGAGGAAAATATTTCATTCCTTGTGTTCCAGAAATGTGTCCTTGCAAGCTATAAATGCAGACAGTACATGACCTATGGATGTATTCCCACTATCCTAGTCTCCCTCTTGGCGCCAGAGTTTCCTAGAGGAAGGAAATTAGAGATAGTGTCTAGTTGGAAGAGGAGGCCAGAAAGATATGCTGAAATTGTGTTTGCAGAGCCCACAGCCTTTATGCTTTTGTGATATTTATGTTTTTTCCCTCAGTTGCACAGAAGTGAATTAATCATGATTTAGTTCATTGCACATTCTCAACCACTGGTCCATGTTTTATCTACTTTAGTTATTAGTTTTTTAAAAATTAGTCATTAAAAATCAATGTAATAATTAAATCTGAATCAGGCATCCCAATAAAATTGACATCCCAGTATATGATCCCCACTACAGCTCTCCACAGATTCTTTCCTTGTCTCCCCCTCAGATCAAGGAAACTCTTTTTCACTTATATTGAATGTAACTGTAAAAATGGCAAGTTTTCCAATCTTTTTCACTTACATCTAACCTTATTAAATTAGTTTCTAATAGCTTCTAAAATCTGAAATTTAAATTAGTCTATAATAGCTTTCAAAATATTCTTATCACAAATTAGTTTGCATATATTTTTAAATTTAGGGTGGTTTTATTGGCAGAGATAAAGATTGTGGGAGACTAAAGTCCAGCACACATCCAGCTAAGCCACCCCTTGGTAGCAATACTGTCACCCCAGTGCTTAACTACCATTTACATCGTCCCACCACTACTCTACTGATGCTACAAAAGGCACCCATTTCTCATTTTCTTTGGGGTATAAGGCTGTTTTCTAATTTAAAATGCCAACTTACTGGGGCAAAGGGTTTCACCATAGTAGAATCCCACCTGTCAATTGTGTTTCAAGTAGTGTTTTTGCAAAATTGAATTAGCGGCCTACTTTTAAAATGTGGAGAACTCACACTGAGTTGGAATTTCTAGCTTCTCTTGAAAAAATATCAGAAGATCTGGAAATGCTGGGTGGATTCCCTGATGAAGATGGCTTGAGCTGAGCAGCAGTTGACTCCTCTAGAAAGGCAAGCACCCTTCATCTCCTACTCACTCAACCCAACGCAACCCTCTGCTGGTGTTACTTGCTTGGCCTCTGTTGGAATCAGTATTTTCAGTCCCTGGAGCATAGAATATTAATGAATGCCTCAAGACTCAGACTGCCTGGGTTCTAGACCTGAGACTTTTGTAGTTTTAGTGTTACAACCAAATTTTCTTTTTAAGAGGAGTAAGACTGGAAATGAGTTTGGGGATGATAAGTGAATTTGTACCTTCCTCTTAATACTTATTTCTATGTTGTGATTTTTTTTTTTTTTTTTTTTGCTGAGGAAGGTTAGCCCTGAGCTAACATCTGTTGCCAATCTTCCTCGTTTTTTGCTTGAGGAAGATTAACCCTGAGCTAACATCTGTGCCAATCTACCTTTACTTTATATGTGGGCCGCTGCCACAGCATGCCTGATGAGTGGTGTAGGTCTGCACCCAGGATCTAAACCCGTAAACCTGGGCTGCCGAAGCATTCGAACTTAACCACCGCACCACAGGGCCGGCTCCTACATTGTGAATTTTTAATAAAGATTTCTGCCCTTCATCTTTCACAAGTGAATTAACGAGATAATATGTTGGAAAGAGTTTTTGTAAACTTCAAAAGACTATACCAAGGTAAGTTGTTGTTATAAGGATAAAATGTAGCAGGGCTTTGGTTGCCTCTGTTCTATCACTTTTAACTTAAGGAATTTGTAAACTTGGACTCAGGAGCCAGCATCTGTGTCCAGCTGTCAGGAATTTCACAGCTGAGTCAGGGTGTTCTGTGGGGCCATCCTCCCAACCCCAGGATCTCCTCTCCTGTGCCTGGGCCACCCATTGGTTGGACCTTTGCCTGCCTCATATCAATTATGCGCTCAAGCATAAGGCAAATCTAAACCAAGTTCCTTTAGGTGTTTCTGGGGGTTAGACATTCTTGATTTTGCAATTGTGTGGTATTTCATTATCTCCTATGAGCATTGTTTTGTGGCCAACGTTGATCCAGGAAGCACAGAAAGTGAGCCCTGGAGTGTTTCCAGTTCTTCTAAAAGGCCAGTTGATGTTTTAGTCATAGCTGGCATTTCAAACTTTGCAATACAAGATGAAAAATTCAGTCTTTCAAAAACAGGGGTCATAATAAGAGCAAATACTTCTATAGTACTTTCTATAGTACTAGGCAACTTTCTACATTATGTCTCAGTCATACATATTTAGTTAATTCATACTACAACCCTATTGGGTGGGTACTTTTAATCGTTGCAACTCTAGAAATTCACTTACCCTCTTTGAATCTTGGTATACTGATATGAAAAATGATAATAAGTTGGAATATTATTGCTGAAGACATAAAAATGCCATCATTCAAGAGGAAAAAAATCCCCTTTGTGTGTCTGTGCATGTATATGTTTTAAGCACTTGAAACTGATTTATATACTACAACAATAATTTAGTAATGCTATGGATCAGAAAAACGTACTTAGACTTAACATGTAAGTGTTTAGTTTTCATTCTTTCATTTTTCCAATCCACAAAGCAAATTGTAAACAAACTTCCTGTAATCACTTGGTTAGATGGCAACCGATGACAGGTAGGTATCTGTTGCCTATACAGGCATTTGATAGAGAAAATGACATTGGGGAAACTAATTCTAGTGCATTTTCCTTTCCTGTTTATTTTTTTAATGTTCTTACACCCTCTTCAGTAGACCAGGGAGAAAATAACAGAATAGCTAAAATGACAGATATTAAGGGCTCTAGATGGCAAGTTTGTTACTTCACCACGTACAATTTTAACAGAGATTTTGGTCTGCTGGACTCCGCGGCTTTTGTCCAGGGTTAAATACGGGGTGAGCTGAGGTCACAGAGTGGATACTGTACTAGAAGGTTTGCCCAGATGATTGGGCTGATTTTTCACTGCATGCAGGCAACGGACTGCCGATTCTTTCTTTAGCAGCAGATGCTCGACTTTGTTCTCCTTAGGGCCCTCAGATAATTGCGCACAGCTCTGGAATAGTCCCATTTTCTCTTGGTGTTATTGTCCAATTTACTTTTTAACAGGCTCATATCATGGTTGCCAAAAAGATGTGCTATACTCTAGTAGTAAAATCTCCCTGACAGAGACAGACGTACAAGGAAGCAGTAAGCCACAAAAACTTTCTTGTTAATTACTATTAAACGATTATAGGTTCGCCCCATCGTTCCCTGACATTCTTATTAAATAGTGTAATAATATTATCAAGGATGCTCATAAAGACTAAAAATTCCCCAGCATGGAATCATAATGCCCCTTACACAATTAATAATCTCAAAGACTCCTCTAGATTTTTCTTGCAGGCTCAGTTATGGAAAATCTACCATTCTCTAGAGACAATGTTAGAGAAAGGAATCATGCATAGTACATATAAGGGTATCTTAAAATTACAAGGCAGAACAAAAGGTGAATTCAGTAAGTAAATGTGACATTTAAAAGTTATTTTGGCTTTTAAAAACTCAATAATTTATGAACACTCATTTTCAGTTCACAAAGGAATAATGACCCAGTTATTATTACGCTAGTTGAAGAAACTCTAGGGCTGTGACATGAAAATGGTTTGCTTTTAAAACTGCATGTATCTGTCATATTTGTAGTGCTAGTAGAAAAAATATTTCACAAACTTTAATAAATATGAGAATGGAATGCCTTTGGATTTTGTTCAAGGAAAAAAATTAATCAAGTATGAGAACTGTTTATGTGGTATGGAGGCAGACCAAGGGGAGAGGTCAGTAGGTGAGTAGATTCAGAATTGTACCGTTTTTTTCATACCGTTTTTGAGGAAGATTAGCTCTGAGCTAATATCTGTTGCCAATCCTCCTCTTTTTTTTCTGAGGAAGATTGGCCCTGGGCTAACATCTGTGCCCTCTTCCTTTGCTTTATATGGGATGCCGCCACACCATGGCTCCATAAGCGGTGTGTGGGTCTGCGTCCAGGATCCAAACCTGCAAACCTCAGGCTGCTGAAGCAGAGCGCATGAACTTAACCACTATGCCACCAGGCTGGCCCCTGAATTGTACCATTTTTGCTCAAAAAACTCAGTCAGTTTTCATAGGTAGATATCATGTATTGACTATCTATATTACCCAAATTAATTCATAAGGGAATTTATTAATTCAAAGTTCTTTCCCCCTTATGTTTTGCTGTTTTGTTATACTGAGACTTTAACCCTCATGCAGGAAATGGACTTTACATATCTATTCTCACTTAATTTTGTAGGCATTGGTGTAATCAATTTATAGATGTAGAAAATAAGGCACAGAGGACTTAATAACTTACCAAGGTGACAAAATTATTGATTCTGTAATAAACTGCAGAATCAGCATTAAAAGACAGGCCACACTTGAAATCTGTAGTTTAGAACTTTGGATTTTTGTTATAGAATAATTATATTCTATGTTTTATAACTATTTTAAGAGTTATATTCTATATTAACCTTGGAATAATTATCTACTCATTTGCTACATTTTGAGTGAGAAAATAGAAGCCCAGGCCACTTATTCTAGGTATTCTCTAAGAAAAAATAAAATATGAATATTCCATTCTGTGGTGAGAAAACTCGTATCATATGTAATCCATATAAACCTTACCGATTTTAGAGATGGAAGTCTTACCGTAGTTTTAAGGTGTTTAGATACTAACAGACACCATTCTTATGTTTTTGTATGAATACGTGTGCAATTGAAACAATAAATGCAGCAGCCAGATCAGGCTCTTCTCAAACCTTCCTTTAATCAAAGAACCTCTAAATGTTTTACTTCTAACATCGCTGGATGACACTAAGTGATTTTATGGAATTGTGTTCTGAAGTTTTAAGACATATTTTTAAGCATCTCCGGTGCCTATGTACAAATATCCTTTATGATATGATACATTGAATTTTACCTGAGCCCTGTGATCCTGGAAAACAGTGAAGGTTAAGAGACCCCCTACCCTTTTGTGTTCGGGAAAAGACCCACTGCAGTGAACCACCCTTTCCCACGTGACTTAGATAAGAATCATGGGTATTCCCTTTGTTTTCCCACGATAAAACCAGACACTGATCCTCTAAATTCCCATTCTTTTCTTCATAAGTCAGTAGCTGAACTGCTTGTCCCCTCTGATCAATCAGAACAAAATGCTTGTTAAAACAAAACAAAACAATTTGGATTAAGTTTCTCTCCTTCCCCAGGTCCCTAACTTTGACCAACATGCAACACCTTCTTAACAGCCCTTCCAGAGAATAGGCTGGGCTCAGAGTAAAAGATTCTCTGATCTCCTATCCGATCCTGCTGCCTTTCATCCCACTTCCCACACGCAGTTCCTTTTAGCCCTGTTCATTCCTCTCTATAAAAGAAAAACTCTTTCTGCCTAACCCTTGAGATGCTCAAAGACCTTAGGATCAGAGTGTTCTTCTTATTGCAATACTTCCCCTCCCCTATTGCAATAGTCTCTTTCACCTTTGCAATAATCCTTTCAAATAAATTCTCTCCTTACTAAACCCAGATCTGTTTTTTGTTTGACAACGATGAAGAAAAAAATAGAAACACAGCACCTTCAATCCCATCAGTATGTAGATGCTATGATAAAGTGTACGAAGAGTGGTGATATGTTAGTACTGAAAAATAAATGAATAAAACAAGATGCTTTTATTCAGATCAAAATTAGCAGGTGTCATCTAAGCCTGGCTGTAAGGGTGGGTACCAGAGCAAGGCAAGATGCTTCTCTTTCCTCTGTGAATATAGCTAACAGTCTTTATGAGCCTAAAGAGAGAATGAAGCTAGTAATAAAAGGTCATTTCAGTAAGATTTTCTTTGGCTGCTCAAAGATAAAATTGTGGTTCCTGGCCCACAATAGCATATAACTACCTTGTGTCATTTGTGATGAGTAGTTGACAGGCGGCACTTATTTTTCTGAATAACCACTTTGAACAAACATGAATACCTTTCTTAATAAAATGGATTCATTTTTATTGCACCTTTTTTTGAGGAATTTTACATCCAGATGTAGACATAAAAGGTATGGAACAATGTATTTTGCGGTAATAGGAAACATGGATGTTGGTAGGAAATTATTATTTAAATTAACTAAAATAATTCCATCAAATGACTCAGAAAATAATCTTTGACTAGATTGGAATCCAGAGAGAGAATTTCAGGCAATGGAAGAAGGATATAGATTTTTCCATCTCAAGAATTTCTGGGCACGCATGGTCACTTAGACATCAAGAACTTCCCAGCACTCATGGCTACAAGCAAATGTCGAACAAGAAAAATATCTCCATCCCGAGGTTGGACCATCTCTGATGCAAGACACTGCGCATTACATAAGTAAGGGGCACTTGCTAGAACTACCAGAGAGTGTGATTTCATGGGTTCCTCAGCAGCTCAAATATTTTTTTCTGCTTTTTTCAGTAGCAGAGCATTGTTTAGTGGAGGATAAATGTTTTTTATTCCATATTAAAAACAAAATACTTGGTTAGGATGGAAATGTGTGATTGATTCTGTGTTGAGACAGTCTCAGTTGAAACTGATTTTTGTGTCATTGATTCCTCAATATTGCCTGTGTTTTCTCTTTCTGGCATGCCTGAAATTTGGATGTTGGAATTACATGATTTTCCCAGGTCTCTTACTTCTTTCTTCGTATATTCCAATTTCTTTTCCCTTTGAGAGAAATCCTCAATTAACTATATCTGCTTATTAGTTAACTTTTCAGCAGTATCCATTTTGCTATTTAGCCTATGTATTAAGGGTTTTTTTTTTTTTAATCTCAAAAAACCCCTATTTTTATTTTGTGGTGTTACTCTATTTGTAAGCCTATGCATGTTTAAAGCCATACTTTAAAATCCAATCTTATAACTTTGTTTCTTTGTGTTTAAATGTTTCTCTTCATTGAGCCTGCTGTTCCTCTGTTCTGGTGGCTGCCTTTCTGTCTTGCTTCATCAGTCTTGATATCGTTCTGTTGGGGCTCTCTGCTGAGAACTGAGACTACATTCAGTAGCTTACTGTCTACACTAACGATGCCTTTACTCATCCACCCACTTAACTTTAGTATTATGAAAAACTCTTGCCCAGCAAGATAGAAATTGCAAATAATTTCATTTTTACTTCCAGGATCTTACTGAAAGAGACATGTCAAGAACCCTGATATTACTAGTCTCAAAATTCTCTCCTCCCTGTGTCGACAGTTCTAAGCAATGTTACTGTGATTCTACCAATCCCATCCAAGCCTCCACATTGAATGGCCCAATTTAAGACAGACTTTAAAATCTCATTAAATATCTCTACCCCTTCTGCTAAGGTAGTATTCTCCTTTACCATGGCAAGAAATGAATCCAGGTTTGTCTCATCAACTTGTTTGGGTGATGTTCTAGTGAATCAACTTTCAATATCGCTTATGATTGAACAAAAGTTTTTGGGAGCAAGGAAATATTGAGTGCTTTGTCTTGTTTGCGGTAAGAATAGAGGCAAGTAAGCACTGCTGCTGGGTGAGCTGTCCCATCACTGAGAAATCTCCATTCCTTCCGCATGATACCAGCCCACTGGAATTGCCTTCCTCTCTCCTCTCCAATGCCTCATGCTCACTACTTTCCAACTGAAGTCAGGCAGCGTGGTTAAGGCTCACTCTCAAATTAGACTGCCACCCATAAACCAAAAATTTAAAAGCTGGACTTAACTTATATTTAATTGTGAATCAATTCTAACTGAGTTTAGATTATTTTTATTTATTTTGTGTGTGTGTGTGTGTGAGGAAGATTAGCTCTGAGCTAACATCTGTTGCCAGTCGTCCTCTTTTTGCTGAGGAAGGTTGGCCCTGGGCTAACGTCTGTACCCATCTTCCTCTACTTTATATGCGACACCAACACAGCATGGCTTGACAAGTGGTGCGTTGGTCCGCACCCGGGATCCGAACCTGTGAACCCCTGGCAGCCGAAGCAGAGCGTGTGCACTTCACCTCTAAACCACTGAGCCAGCCCCAAGATTATTTTTAAAAAGTGCAAATAATTGGGTATCAGATCATTTTTGACTTATAGACAGGGGAATATGATGGAAGCAGGAAAGCCCCAGACAATAGTTGCTAACAGAAAAGAAAATGATTATAGAAAATGATCCTGTCAGAAGATAAGCCTCAAGGTAGTCATAACCTTGATTAAGGTGGACCCAATTTATTTTAACTGCTTTGGGGAAAAAAGATATTGAAGTCTTTCACTAAAAAATTACTCATATAGACAGATGTTTTCATTATGAAGATTCATTCTATGCTTGAATAAAATAATTTGGTTTTAAAAAAGGGATCTGTTTTTTGAGGAATCATTGTACTTTATACACTGATTTTTCTAACAGATTTTCTAGAAATAACATATACTATATTTCATAAAATGCTTGAGGTTTCACTTTGTTAATATGTGTTATAAAAAAGTAAAAACAAAACCAAAAACAATATTTTCTTTCCCTTTTCCATTTTTAAAATCGTAAGTTTGCTACTACTTATTTTTTTTTATCAGTTTACTGATAAATGCCAGGTCTGGAAAATTGAAGGTGGCTTATACAGCTACTTTAATAGAGCAGGAAGATTTGTGTGTAGCCTTAATTTTCCAAATCATCCTTCTTTCTTAGAATAAAACATTTAGCAAATGCCTAGATTAATACAGTTAATATTCCACATATTCGCCCCCATATAGCTCAGTTCAATCTTGAAAAGGGACAATTTAATATGGTGTCTTCAAGCTGAAAGACTGGTCTGTTTAGACCTAATTCTAAGAAGGTCAGAGCAACCTGAAACCATCAGTCTTCATCATTGGTAATTCTTATACTTGAAAGCAGTTTTTGATCTTGAACTTACACTGCTATTACAGCATTTTAATGCATATAATAGAATAATTTAAGTACAGTATGATGATTTAATGGAAATGAGAGTTTCTAAAAATTAACATTCACCCACTATCTTACAACTTTCTTCCCTAAATTACTGCCATCACATTCCAATAATTTTCTGATTTTATATTTTCATATTGATAAACATTTTAATATTTGAAACGATTAAATAGGTGAAGGATAAATAATGATACCTTAAAGTTTCAAATCAGTGATGCAGCTAGTGAGAAGCTCATACTTACATATTCCTCTACAGTGTCTTACATAACTTCAAAATAAGACATCTTCTGTTTTGTTTAGCATACCCCACTGAGGCCGTTAGAATCAGTGGTGTTATTCCCATTTTTCAGATGAGTAAACTAAGGCTGAAAAGATTACATGCTTATTTAAGGCCAAATTGCTAGTCAGTAGAGTTGGAAGTGACTCTTAGATGTTACCATATATCTTAAAATTATTCAATTATTACCACAAATCCTATATACTTATAGAAGTAAAAAGTATTTCCTTATTCTTGATATTCTGAAAGTGGAGATTGCTTTACTTTGTCTACTTGGAACTCATTGCAGTCTTTCAGTTTGAGAACATATCTTTCTACATTTCTAAAAATAATAAGTAACTTTCTATTTAAGTATAGCCTCTCTTTTCTATCTTTTTTTTCTCGCTCACTAGCGTTTCTTTAGACATACATCCAGGTTCTTACCCTGTCTGCTTGGGTCAATCATCATCTTTAAACTCACTGTGATGTATTCGTGGTATTTTCCTCAGATCTATTGGCCAAATAATTAGCAACTAACAAGTAACTAATTAACTGTCTAATATATTCTTTTTTAATTTAAATGCCAATATTATTTATTTTGGAATTTATGTATATTAAAAATATTCTAGGCTCATCGTGAATTCTATTTCTTCTTTTATCTCTTTGAATCATTTAGCATATTTATTGTAAAATAAATTTCAGATTGTCCTAAATCTCTAGATTCTGGGTATAAATTTTCCATTTTATTATGCAAATTCACTTTCAGGGGAAAGGATTCATTTCCCTGCTTTCACGTTTCTGTGTGAGCCCTTCTTTAAAGGACTTGTCTTCAGAAGGAGTCTCATGTGTTCCCTGGGACAGAAGCATCTATGGGGAATGGGAGTGTATTCGTCTCTGTTGGGGCCTGTGCTGGATTGTCCAGTGTCAACTTGGCATCAAGCTTACCCCTCTTTTAAGGTTTTCTCTGCATGGCAGAGGAAAAGCACAGAACTCCTTTGCCAGACCCCCATTTCCTCCCCACTTCTGGGTTATAATTTACTGAAAAGAGAACTCACGCAATATGTAGAAGATCTTTTCTTCCAGAATCCTGGGTGGACTGAAGAGTCACAGCAACTTCCCAGCAAGCATGTGGGAAGCACTTATTGGCTGCTGCCAATGAGACAGCTGCTAAGAGCTTTCAACCTTCAGGCCAGCCCCTGAAATCTACCTGACCTGTGCTTATGATGAAGACTTTGAGGTTTGCTTTCCTTACCTCCCACGGGCAGCGATCTTGTATTTGGTGAAATTCTTCTGATTGTAGCTCCGCCAGCTCTCCCCACAATCATGTGATCCTAATGCATTTATTCAATCAATTATTTCATCAAAATGACTTTTTTTCTCTGATGCAACCAAGACTGATACAAGTCCCTATAGACATGCTTCATGTCTGAACTATTTTTATATTAGTTTTTAAATAGAGGATTTGTTACCAGAAACTTTGGGGTTCAGGCTTAAGCTTCTGTTTAGCCACAGCTGACACACTTTTTCACTCATAATATCTTACTTCAGTCAGCTTCCTGGTAATAGTTGATAGTATCTTTCCCCATTCATGGATGGGATGATTTGTTTTTTGGTTTTGTCACGGTCCATGGCCTTGTGTCCACCATCATTTATAGGCATGAAGTACCCAGCATATGTGGATTCCACAGCCCTATAAGTAAAATGACCACATAATTTTTCATCTAAACCAGAAAATATCTGAGAGTATAAGGAAGTGCTATCAATTAAGCCGGTACAGTAGGCATAGAGTGGAACATCCTGGGCAAACCAGGCCACCTTACACATATGCCATAAGCCTTCCGCCCCATTTTCTCATTTGCTGCTAGGGCACCTGAACATTTCCCTTTGTGAATTTCAAGCTTAACTCTCTCTCTCTTTCTATATATATATTTCACATTATATTACATATTATATATTACATTATTATTACATATTATATAATATGTATTATTATTACATATCACATATTTTTACATATTATTTATAAGTATTTTTTACATATTATATTCAGCATTTGTACGTCTTAGTAATAGAAACATAACATTGTATTTATCATCTTTGTCAGATATCTGCTCCATGCTTAAATTAGTGATGTACACTGCTTTTTCAGAGTAGTATTGGTAATCAAGAAAAGAGATTTCCTTATACAATTGCTAAAACAACAAACATTTAAAACAGTCTGTCACATCATCTATGCTGATAATATATTTTAATAGAAAACCCTAATGTACGAAAACCATAAAGAGAGCTCTAAACTGGAGGACCAGACACCTAGGTCCCAATTCTTACTTTGCTTCTAATGAGCAGTGTGGCTGAAACAAGTTCTGACACTTCTTGGTATTTCCCTCATCTGTAAAATGTGGGTTTAATAATGGCTAGTACTGAATATCTCCTCCATTTTAAGGATTCAAGTCTATAATTCAAATAAGAATATTATTTTTTGTATATACTGAAGAAAACATATTTCAGAGATACTCTTCAGACTAGAGGAAATGATACTTGCACTTTGTGTATTAAAATATGACCTCTGAAGATCTCTTGTTTTTTTGCAGCATCAAATTCTTTCACAAGTATGGGATATTTGCCTTTGACAGCTCTGTCAGTTTGTGAGCTGGACCACAAAGCCTAATCAGGGTTCAAAGACTGTCGAGAATAGCAACTCAGACTCAGCTAAAGTTGCTGTCACTTTGGTTTACCACTGCTCTGGCAAATAAAGAACATAAAGGGTACATAAGATGAGGATGTGATTGGGACCTCCCACGTGCCTTCTTGAGGGAGACTAGGGTAAAGTTCATTGCTGAATGTATCCCATGTAGAAAAAAAATTAAACAGGTCAGAAAAAAAATAAACAATGGGCTTGCTGTCCTTTATAACTTACAGGTAACATAGTGTCTCCATCTCTACTAAAAAGCAATTCCTTCCTGTTAAAGTTGCATAATTTTCATACTTCAGTGATATGGTTCCTTCTGCCCCATTTAGGCCTAATGTGGCTCTGATCATGGGCTACCACAGTATTTTTGATAGTCAGACATCAGTTTATAAAGTTACAACACTTAATTTGATAAACAACTTAAGGAAACATAAACTTGAGATTTTAGAAGCAATGACATGGTTAGCTTTGAGTCTTGCTGGGTGAGAATACACAGTAATTATATTTTAAATTAGATTTTATTTTGATTTCCTTAAACTAAAAATGACACATTAAACATGTGACCATCTAGGATGGTCTAAAGTAATTAAAAGTAATGATAATTATAACAGTTACAGATTCTAATATTAGTGAATAACAATTATAATATTTATAACTATGTGAATGTTAGGTATCATAAACCAATACTTATTAAAATACTGAGTAATTTAACTATAATTTAATAGATCAATCATAACTATATTAACTATTTTTAATTGAATTTTTTACTAAGAAAATAGTGAGGGAAATATAGAGAAGATAAACTGTATCTGTCATATATAAAATGCGTCTTTATGGTGTTCAAAATTGTTGAATTGATCCAAAGTCAGTTATTCACAAAGGTGCTTGCACATTTTGGAGACACGAAAAGTGGTATGCTCACATAAAATTGGAGTGCATTAACTAGGAATAGTATGAGGAATAAAGGTCTGAAATTAGCGATTTCAAACATGGCTCATTGCTTCTCCATATAATCTGTCTTAGGTAGCCTTGTGAATATGTGTGGAAAATTAAAGCTGGCCACAAATTCTTTGACACTTTTCAGTGTCCGGGTGTCTTTGACACCCAGAGGTGGTGTTGATGTGCCTTCTTCTGGAATATAGGAGATTTCTATGACTGCCTTGACAGATAGTATACATCAAAAATAATGCTGTGACAGTTTCTAGGTTCAGGCCTTAGAAAAGTGGTAACTCTCACTTTCTGTCTCCTGGAATAGTCTCTCTTAAAACCCAGCCACATCCTAGCAAGAGCCCCAAGTAGCTTCAAGGAGATGCCCATTAGGAAAGGAACTGAAATCCATAGCTGGCAACTCGGGCTCAGCTCACAGCCATATGAATGAATCATCCTAGAAGTGAATTCTCCAGCCTCAGTCCAGCCATACCAGGTGATGCTCTGTAAAGAGTAGCCACCCCACTCCAACCCTGACAGAATTGCAAATCTATGATCAAAATAAGCAATTGTTGTTGTTTTAAGCTACTAACTCGTGAGGTAGTTGGCTATACAGAAATAGATAACTAAGCAGTCATGTTTAGAAACTCAGATATTACTTTATGTATGCTTAGTGTAATTCAGTGATATACAGCATTCCTTTTGTTAACTTAGAATATTTTTCAGTCTCTTTTTGTGACTGAGGTTTAACTAAAAATAGCTCAGATTTTTTCTTGAATAAAATTTTCTATGTATAATTTATATACTTCTAGTGTTTGTCTATTATTTGATATAAGGACGCTGGACATTTGCAAGGTTATGTTAATGTTCTTCACTCTGAAATGTGGGCAATTTGGGTACAGTTAAGATTTTCATAGGAAGAAATGGGCAAGATATATCACATGATACTAACTATCCATTTTAGGTAAAGAGAATTACATATGAGACTCAAGAGAATAAACAACGAAGTTCATACTTTTTTTCTTAATTTTGCGTAATTCTTATTATGTGCTATTAAGGTAAAAGTAGGAGACTGAACTTCGGAAGAATGTTAACTTTTTTGAAATCTTGTTCATTTCATCAAAGTTGCATTGTTATATGCTGATGAAATATCTAGAGGTAAAAATAGCTTCCTAAAGGTCTGCAGGCCAGAATATTTGCCACTAGAAATTACTCTGGGAGGCCTACTTAGGCAACTTCAACTAAGAGATAGAGATAAAAATGATAGAGACAGACATAGACATAGAGACAGAGACAGAAATAGAAATAGACTGTGCCAGTGATAGAACGAATCACCTAGCTACAGAAAAGATTTTATCTAAAAACTGATCCTGAATGATATAGTTTTTGCGTGTTTCATTTAATAAAATTCACATGCGTATTCAGGCACATCTCTCTGTCTCTGCCTATTATATCCACACACATACCTATGCCAAATCCTTCCAGATTTTCAGATTGGCTTTTAGCCTGAAAAACTGTAAAACTGGTTTTCTACCCAGAAACATATAGGAATCTGGAACCAAAGAATATTCTAAACAGAAATTTCTCGTAAGAATAGCTAAAGGGGTGAGCCCCGTGGCTTAGCGGTTAAGTGCGTGCGCTCCGCTGCTGGCAGCCCGGGTTCAGATCCCGGGCGCGCACCGACGCACCACTTCTCCGGCCGTGCTGAGGCGGAGCTACAGCATACAGCAACTAGCAACTAGAAGGATGTGCAATTGTGACATACAACTATCTACTGGGGCTTTGGGGAAAAAAAGGAGGAGGATTGGCAATAGATGTTAGCCCAGGTCTGGTCTTCCTCAGCAAAAAGAGAAGGATTGGCATGGATGTTAGCTCAGGACTGATCTTCCTCACAAAAAAAAAAAAAAAAAAAAGAATAACTCAAGACTTGAGTTACAGTGAAGCGTTAATTTTATTTTATACCCATCTCTTTCAAAACTTAATATTAAAGCTAAGAATTGCCCATGGCCTTAATTGAACACTAATTGATATACATTTGAGGTATGACAAATTCTCTACCCTGCTTTCTGATTTTTATATTCCTTGGGAAAAAACAGAGCACAAGGATTTTTCTCTTAGAACGCATTTTATTCACTAGAACTTGGGAGGACATTTGGTGCTGCTGGATGTTTCTTTTGAAGGACATTTCTTCTGAAGAACATACATTTTAAGAAGGTTGCAAACAATGTGTTTCCCCATTTTCAACATTCTTTTCATTTAAATGTATTTGTATTTTTCCCTTTTGTTTCCAGTCTTTTCTATCTTTCATCACTAAATTGTGGACAAAGCCAATACTCTGATTTTGTTTTCTGTTTTGCATTTGCTTCTTAAGCTTATTTTTGAAAAACTAAAAACAATAGAAAATAAATGAAAGGATCATTTTCAGTTCACAGCTGGGACTTTGCACAGCATGTACTACGAGCTGCATCTGTGCGGAGAGTCCACCATATGGGTGGGAGGGGACTCGTTTAATTTAGTTCCTATGCATGAAGCAAGTGAAAAGTTGGCTATATTTTAGATCGTGCCAAAGTCAAGCAACAGCAGAGCTAGGAACAGAATCCAAAAAGTTTCATAATCAATCTTATCTTCTTCTTGGTAAACTACTCCATCTTTTAAGGCTGTTCACTCATACACTACAAGTGATAGATCCTCTTACTTTAAAAATGTATTTTTTATGCATATCAAACTGTGTAAGAGTAGACTTTATTTGCAATTTTTTTCTTCGAGTTTGTATCTTTGAATTTCTTTATCAAAAATGTCTTAAATATGCAATTTAGAGGAAATTAAAAATGTATATAATACTTGAAAATGGCAACCATTTGAGGAAAGAAAACACCAATGTGTATTGCGTTTTTAACGCAATTAGATTAAAATAAGGACACAATTTTAATCTAACCCTAGCTAAGGTAACTTAACTGATGTCAAGGCTGTAGAGATTAAAGGAAGTTTATGAGAGTTGATGCTGACAAATGGAACAAATGATGCTGACAAATGACAAATGCTGTCATTATTTTCAAAAAAATCATTTAAAATATTCCACTCACTTAGAATGTCTTTCTACAAGTTATTTCAGGGGATCTTTGAGCAAATAAGCCTTCAGTTTCCTCATCTATAATATGGAGATAATGTCTACTAAGGGGCATCACCATGAATGTTAAATGAAAATATAAACATATGTTCTATATCTTCTAGGAGAAGAAACTTTTAGGGAAGATAAATTCAATATTCTTTTACTTTTTAAAAAATCTTATATACTGTTATGGAAAAATGTCTCCTCTCTGAAGTTTTATGTAATTACTGGAGAACCATCAGAGCCATGAACTCAGAGTCTATTGTGTAAAAATAAAACTATGGGACTCACATCTATGAAAAAAAAAAGGAGAGGAGAGTACTTCCGGTGTACAAATGAGTATTGTAGTAATAAATTCCCAATGTAGATGTTACACATGGTAAGATCTATTTGCTATAAAAGTTCTCTCAACCATGCTGCACTAAAGCAACTATTAGGATTAATCAACACTTTCCATCACCATGTTGTTGTTATTACTAACTTAATTTAAATAAATAATTCAATAAACCAATGAAAATGCATGTGAAAAGAGTCATTTACTCTATTGAAATTAAAATAAATGGTTAACTTGATAGAGTGAGTCATTAAATAAAATGTCATATTAGTGATAGACAAGGCAAGTGTAAAAATTATAGAAATAAAGTTTACCAAATATCTCCAGGTTTCAAAAACACCCTTGCCTTCTTAGTTATTTCATATTTGTCTTTAATTTCTTATTCAACCGTTTTAGTCAATATAATATAGGTATGATTTATTAAGGAAAGATTGTGTAGCCTTGGAATTGTTTAAAAATTTCACACAATGAATGAATATAGCTACTGGCTAGATAGATAACATATGTATCTGTCTTATAATTCTCCTTGTTAACTGATTTGTTGATTAATAACTAATTACCAACTCTAATTTTATAAGAGAAAAACATAAGAAGGCTTCTTCTGTATATTCTATAATGTATCTGCATATTATAAGTATTTAAAATGTGTTTTGTGATCCACAAAGTGACAAAAGTTTTTGAATAGTATAAGAAAAAGAAAAGATTTGAAGTTTTTACTTAGTTTCAACTCATGCCCAGTGTAGAAATTTTCACTGCAATATCCCTGCCAGTTGGTCATCATCAAGCGCTTGTTTCACAGAGCATTTAGATCACCACTGAGGATATGTTCTGGAGTTTTAGTTGAGTTGTATATGTTGGGAGCTAAGCCATATTCTATCATTATGCATTTCATTATACTCAACCTAACAAATATCTGGGTACAAAAGTGGGAGAAAAGGATAATATGAAAGTGTCTCATAGACAGGGCTAATATAAATTTAAATGTTTCCTTTTAAAAAAATTCCATTACTATTATACATTTGCTTTTCTCCAAGCCAGTATGCAGAGTATATATAATTTAATGTTTGTCTATTTCATAGAGTTGGAAAAGTAACTAAATAAAATCATTAGTAAGAGTCCTGGTAACAATAGCATAGTATTCAAGCATACGGATGAAATGTATTAAAGTATTACTTTATTAAGAATTTTGAACCCATTGTCTCATTTAGTTTTCACAAATTCCCATGAAGTCAGTCTTATTATGAGCATTTTTGAGATGCATCATTATTGACAGAGGATACAAAGAGTACACAGTGAGAAGATAAGAAATTTTGAAGACAATCATTTCTGAATTAAGGTCTAACTTTTTGGAGACAGGCTTGTTAATCATTTTATTGAGAAGGAGTTAAAAATGAGCAGAGGTTGTGAAATAGTGCATGGAGAGAAGCATTTTTTTATTTTATGTTTCAGAAAATCTATGTTAGAGCTGCATGGGAGAAGTCCTTGTCCTAGCTCCGTGACGCAGCAAACATCAGAGCATCGATCAGGTGCCTAAGATTTGAGAGCCAGAATAGACTCTAAAGGAGTTACTATCTACAATCCAAGATTCTACTGCTAAATGATCTTGGTGGCTACAACATCTTCTAGTGACTTGGAGGAAACTCACTCACCACGTGAGCCAGCTTATATCTTTAACTATTTTTTTAGATGGGAAGAGAAATAAATTGCCGTGGCATATTAACTGTAATGATAGACACCATATTAGGGCTTTGTATGTGTAATCTCATTATTCTTCAGAACCACTTTGTGAGATAGAGATTACTAAACCTATTGTAATGACAAAGTCCTTGACTTTCAGAAAGTTTCATGGGGTTACACTGTTGGGAAGTTGTAGAGGCAGAATATGTGCACAAATATGTAATGACTCCCCTGCTCTTACTGGTTTGAACTGTTTATAATTCTTTTGTAACTGCCTTAAGCAAAAGGAGTAACCATTCATCTTCTCCCTCTCCCTCTATGAAATAAGAGCCTCCTTAAGGAACTCTGCTGAGAACAATGAAAGCCACATGTTGATTACAAGATATACTCAACTCACTCATAACCAGGTTACAGTTGTTGTTTGTTTTTGTTTTTGTCTATAATATGTGTCAAACACTTGAAAGCTGCTGGGAATACAGAGCACAAGTAGTGATTGCTTTTGAGGTTCCAGAGTCTGGCAGGGAGAAACAGATATGAAAACAATGAAATACTGTGCATCTTAAGTGCCCTGGAAGAAACAGGCACGTGTACCCTAGAGAGACAAAGGAAGGAACTGTCAGTTTCATTCAGGAATCTTGAAAGAGTCATCATAACATGAATGGCCCTTAACGTATACTTTAAAAGAAGGAGCCTTGTGGGCTTTTTCAAACGTTTTACATTCAGGGGGAGAATATTTTCTGTGGATTTCTAAACAAGCTCCATTCTGTTGCACCGACCCAAAATTTAATTAGGAAAAAAAAAGTTTATTTGTATATTAAGTCCTTCAACAAAAATGTCAAAATTATTACAGGGGAGGTTGAGGAATTTGCGGAGAAGGTTTATTTTCTGAAATACAGCAGAAGTGTTAATGATCAGTTGGTTGAATAAGTCATATCTTGTGTACAATTCATCTCAATGATTTATTGAGTACCTACCCTTTTTTCCAGTTGCTGGGATATTCTAGTGCAATTAACAGAGGCTGTAGGAGCAGAGAAGGTAGAAAATTAAAAGTTTCAAAGGGGAGAAAAGAAGTTTGTCCTCCGATTATCTAAGTAATGGACCATTTTACCGAAAAAGAAACTAGAGTTCAATGAGATAAGTGAATTCCCAAGGCCACACAACTAAACAAATGATAGATTCAAGATTGACTTCTAGTCTTTTCTTTCCAATCTCAGTATTCCCCCACTGAAGAGAACTAGAGATTTTCTCAGATCTTCATAAATAAATGGAACTTAAATTGCTATTTTTCCACGATTAACCACCTGAAAACATTGCTAATAGTTAAATGTCTCTCTTTTTTTCCTTTCAGGAAACAATATTCTTTGATCTACCAACCTTGTATTTTTACAAGTTGGGTCTTCCAGAAACAGATTTCGAGAAGGAGTTTAGAATGCAAAATATTTAATAAGGATCAACACCTGTGAAAAGAAGGAGGCAGATTCAGGATTTGGCAGAGGAAAGAAGGAAATTGCATTTACAGGCCTGACAAAGCCTGGGTCAGGCCCAAGGGAAGCTCTGGGGTGAAGATTTCCTACTGTCAGAGTGCCCATATTGAACTGAAATTGCCAATCTTTTGTACCCTCCACTTGAAAAGTCACTGAATGCAGCCTGCTCGGGAAGGATGTGGGCCTTGGACAGCTGGCTTTTTGTAGTGGAGGCAAGGTACTGAAGCTGGCAGCTGAAGTCTGTCTATTGACTGACTCCCCAGAGCTGGCAGCACGCCTTTCCTTGAAGCGGCATCTAGGCCCTGCATCTCTGTGTCAACCACATCTTGCATCGTGGCTATGACCTTGGTTCTCCTCTATTTCTTCAGAAACTTTTTAATTTTTTTGTGTGTGTGTGAGGAAGATCGGCCCTGAGCTAACATCTGCCAATCCTCCTCTTTTTTTGCTGAGGAAGACTGGCCCTGAGCTAACATCCGTGCCCATCTTCCTCTACTTTATATGTGACGCCGCCACAGCATGGCTTGCTGAGCGGTCCGTCGGTGCACACCCGGGATCCAAACCCTGGGCCGCCACAGTGGAACGCGCGCACTTAACCGCTTGTGCCACTGAGCTGGCCCCAGAAACTTTTTAATTTAAAACGTCTGACTTTCCGCTAGAATTATTTCTTCCATCATATTTTGCAACCACTCAGCCTCTCAAATGAGTCTGAGACTGAGAGGAGCTAGTTTTCCTCAAACTCTTCTCCAGCAGAATGCTGAAAATGTGTCCACAGCACATTTATATAATGAGGGCCCCTGAGCAGGAAAGTCAAGCCAACCTACAGAAGACAGGTCCCTGAAACAATGTCTTTGCTTTCTATAACTTCACAATCCCAATGTGACCTAATTGTACTTCTCCCAACACACTTCTTAAGGTCTGCTTGTCTGTTAACTATATGAATACAGGTTCTTAGTCACACAGGTTCTCAGAGAAATTGAACCTTTAAGCTCCCCTGATGGTGCCCCATATGGTCCTTTTAACCTCAATTGAACTCCTATGCATTAGTGCTTGCTCAGCCGCAATTTAGCCAAGACTGAAAATTCCACGAACCTACAGGTCTTTAACCAGTATTCCAAAATCTCCTAGTTTCTTACACATTTTTCCCCCTGCACCTTTTCCCAGCTGAATTCACTGTCACAAACAAACGCTACTTCATCAGATACATACCCTACCACATTCTTTACCTTATTTATCCAGGAAGGAGGATGAGGAGAGCCAGCGAATAAGCAAGCACTTGGTGTTAGTAGTATAAGTTATACACCTTTTACAAATTACTTAACCCTTTTTAGTCTTTTGTTGTTGTTGTCCATTTGAAAAGGAGGGTAATATTACCTATAGTAGAATGCTAATGTGAATGTAAAATAGGATACTATATTTAAAGTTCTTGACATATGTAAGCTCTCAAACACTTTGATTACCTTTGCTTAACATTCAGTTTCATTTTATTTTATTTTACTTTCCTCTAATTCAAGCATGCCCACTTGCAACAACTCCTTATTCACTGTCTTACAGTAATTTTAAATGGTACTATTAATCTTACTCAGGGAGACATTGAAAAAAGTAGAAAACAAACGAAACTATCCCACTCTTTATTCTACTCTTTTTAAGTTTGGCCTTTTAATGTACTCTTTTGCCATTTATCTTTAGACAATATTCCCTAGTGAAAAGACATCATAATTTTTCTTTTTTTTTTTAACCACTCCAAAGTAGATTTCTCTCCATGTATCTCAACCATCATACAGCACACAGCATATTTACTTACGATTTTGACATTTATCATTGATTGGACTTTACAAGCATTACAATAATGATGACTATTACAGTGAAAATGTCATTTTCTAGACACAAACTTCTGCCTACTTTTTAAATTCAGCTTTCAATCTTTAAGCAACATGGATACCCAGAAAGATAAGAAGAATGCTATAATTCAGTTTTACTTGGAGGCAGAAAGGATTACTTTCCATCTTTAAAAAGACTGATCTCTTCAGCTTTTATCTGCATTTTATTCAGATAGATTAATATTAGTTAGGTAAAAAAGTCCATATGACAAAGCTTGCCAATGTTTTTTGAATTATATTCTTATCCAACCCACCTATGGAGTGAAACAAGGGAAAAGACAGCCAGTTTACTTACTGTCACTTCTGTCTCTTTCATGCTATTTGATAGAGTTGAAGATAACTTTGGATTAAATTTTGAAGATACACAAACACACACACACTCACACAATCTCATACGTAGATAAATGCAGACACAAAAATAGTGTTTATAAAATTATAATGTAGTTTTGGAGTTTGCCCCATTTAGTATGTTGTCAAACATCTCTTCTGTTTATTGCAAAGCTTTCACAAGGTAGAAAAAACAAAACTAAATCTCATTTACTCCTCTTATTTATTTATTTATTTTTTCTATTAGATCCATGCTCTCGCCAATCATATTTATTTATTTAATTATTTATTATTGTTATTATTATTTTAAATTTTTTGTTTATTGCAGTAACATTGGTTTAAAACATTGTATATATTTCAGGGGTACATCATTATACATCTATTTCTGCATAGATTACATCATGTTCACCACCCAAATACTAACTACAACCCATCACCACACACATGTGCCAAATTATCCCTTTCGCCCTCCTCCCTCCCCCCTTCCCCTCTGGGAAACACCAATCCAATCTCTGTCTCTATGTGTTTGTTTATTGTTGTTACTCCTCTTATTTATAATGGATTTAGTAAGTTCTTAGTTTGGTTTTGTTCACTTCAAACTGATCTTTTAATCGTTTCCTACTCAGTGGGTTTGTTTTGAAAAATTCTACTTGGAGTTATGTCTGACTGGATTGGTTTCATTATGGTTGAAATTCAATTCTGGTCAGAGAAAGATATGTTTGTTTTGAAGTAGAACTTGTATGAGGGGTAACACATGAAAAAAATTCCAAAGAGCTTATTTATTCCTTCTATGCTTAGGTGTGAATCATCTAAACTTACACTTGAAAGTGTTTTAAAAAATCAACTTTGCAGAATTATTTGAATATGCTTATTATTTACTTTTAGAAATAAATACATGAATTAGTAGTGCTGCCTTTTCCTTTTTCAAGTAACTGTGATTAAAAAAAAAAAAAAAAGACAGTGAAGTCCCAGCCTCACACAGGACTTACCCATCAGAAGGTTTTTTGGGTGAAAGTTCTAAGAAGGAAACTATACAGGATGAACTTACAGATGTTTACAACCAAAGCTTCAAACACATGATTTCAGAGCAGTCATGCATGAGCCTTCACAAAACTTACTGTGCTAGAAAATCCATTTATTGCTTCATCCAGTAAGGTTCTTAAATTAATTAAATAATTATTTTTTGGTGGTAAAATATATGTAACAGAACACTGGCCATTTTAACCATTTTTAAGTGTAAGTTCAGTGGCATTAAGTACATTCACATTTTTGTGCTACCATCACCACCATCTACTCCAGAATTTTTTTCATCACCCCAAACTGAAACTATGTAACCATTAAATAATAACTCTCCATTCCCCACTTCTCCCAGCACCTGGCAACCACCATTGTACTTCTGCCTCTGTGAATTTGACAACTCTAAGTATACCTCACATGAGTGGACTCACATACTATTTGTCCTTCTGTGACTTGCTTATTTCACTTAGCATAACATTTTCAAGATTCATCCATGTTTCAGTATGTGTCAAAATTTCCTTCCTTTTAAAGGCTGAAAAATATTCTATTGTGTGTGTGTATATATGTATATGTTGTCTATCCATTTATCCATTGATGGATATTAGGTTGCTTCCCCCTTTTGGCTACTGTAAATAATGCTGCTATGACTGCGGGTGTGTTAATATCTGTTCATATATTTGCTTTCATTTCTTTTGGGTTTATATGCAGAAGCAGAATTGCTAGATAATATGGCAATTTAAATATTGTGTTGCTTAAGGAATGATGTTAAAAATATTTATTTAGAAGCTAAAGTATTGAATGTGATTATGATTTACAACACTAGTGCTTTGGGTACAGTAAGTTAGATACTGCTTTCATTAGAGTGACTATACTTTCAGCTTCCTGAAATTAGTGGAAATAGAGCCAAGGAGACTATTCTTGGCTATCCTATCCTGGAGAGAGAGAAGTAAATCAGGAGTGAGAAGGTCATGAATATTACTCATGGGAAGCCCTCCACATGAAAACTTGAAGACATGGAAATGGAGATGTCTCTTATTTTCACCATGGTTTTCCTCCTGTAATGCATTGGATTTAATCAATAAGCCCATGACCCATCAGGGTATGGTAATCTCCCTCTGAAGAGAGCAGCAGAATGTGAGGGCATTTGGTTCCCACTTTCATGAAACTGCTTTCCCAAGAGCAGTCATTGCACCTTTTGTATCTCCCAGCACCACCGGCGGACAGGCTAGTATTTGCCCCAAAAGGCCCTAAAAAAAGCTAGAAGACCACATTAATTAAGTTGACTTAAATTCTCTTCGATGCCCTAGGCTCAAATTTTACACTCTATTTAGTTTTTCTTCTCAAATTATGTCCAGTTTTGTTGTCTAATATTGCTCACTGGAGGTTATGCATTTAAAATACGTGAAGGTACATAGATACTCCAATAATAATATCAAAAATATAAGAATGCTTCAACTTATAAGTCGCAAATACTTGCGCTGGAATCCAAACTTCTAATTCTGCTCATTCTCAGCTGGTCAAACCTGGTTTCCATGCCTTGGTAGACTGAGGTTAATTCAGCTGTCAGAGCGTCTCTGGTGTCCTCCTTCGGGTAGTTCCGGCTTCTTCACTAGTTCAGAAGTTCAATTAGTTCAAAACCCAGTTTTTTTGTGTTCTTCATTTTTTAGTGACCATAAAAGTTAATAGAACACACAAGGTCATCTCAGAATCAATATGCATGCACTACATTTAAAAGATACCAGTAAGCTCTGCTACTATAGTTGATTCCCCAAACAAATTGAGGATCATCAAACTCATTGCTCAATCTTGACTCGCATTTTTGTTGCCCACGACAATAGCAGAGGCTCAGTGTTCCATAAGGAAGTGATAAATGCAGCTTCCTCAGCATGTTGGTCTTCATATGTCAGTTTTTCAGTAACCTTGGCCTGTGTACTTGCTCTCCATCTGAAGGAATTTCACGTTGAGCGGTTAATTATGACATCATCCAATTACCACGTAAGAGAGGAGTGTCTCTTCTCACAGAGAGAGGCATTTGATACAATGGTGCCTTCTTGAAAAGTCAACAAATCTACAGCAAATCCAAAACTTTCTAGCTTGTCCTTCCCCATGGAACCCTGAACTCCTGGCTCTCGATGTGCATTAAGAATGGGTTTTGTTGAGTGACACAGCACCTCTTTCCCCCCATCTTTTCATAGTAGGAATTTTAGGCTTTGTTTCTGCCTTTAAGTACAAAAATTCTTAATCCTAAGAACCCTACTTACTTCAACACATTTATTTCTCTAGTGCACATGGAACATTCTCCAGGACAGACCATATATTAAGCCATAAAATAGGTCCCCATAAATTTAAGAGTTCTGAAATCATACAAAATACCTTCATCGACCATGATGAAATCAAATTAGAAGTTAATGATAGAAGGAAATATGAGAAATTCACAAATGATGTGGACATTAAACAAGGTTGAAGAATCTGCCTCTGTAAGTTCCTGAATTGAGACTTCTAGAGGCGGAGCCTCTGAGGCCTGGAGAGGGAGCATCAATACCTTTTGCATATGCCCTTTCCTAAAGCCTGGTCCCTCCTGGTTTTTGTGTTTTTGAAGCACTGAGCATATATCCTCCTACGACAGCAATATTTACCGGAAGTGAGGAGGCATGCTCTTATCTTTCTCTTGTCTTCTATTACTCCCCTAATCGTTTTAGAAGGGTTTGGTCAAGATTTTAGATTCTCACCTGTTTCTCAGTTGTCTCTTTACAGAGGGCCAGCACAGTTTGATAGGTATTAGTATTCTTTCCTTCCACTCTGTCTTTGTTTTCTGGCTAAGATTTTTTTTCATAACACCATCCAACAGCTGTTGACTTGTGATGGTGTATTGGTGAAGCTCACACAGTCTCCCACTTCCTAGGTACATGAACCTCCTTTGCCCAGGTTTCCTCAGGTAAAATAAGGAGGAGGTCTTTTTACTGCTTATGAGTTAATATGCATATATGCATACAACATAGTATCTGACACACACATACTGTGATATGTGTTGCTCATTATTTTTCAGTCAAATGTTGTTCTCTCCATCTGCAACACTACTCACTTATTGTTTGATTTTTGAACTTCTGCCTGGCTAATTTGAACTCTTTTCCCTTCTTTTTTTGTTTCTTTGGTTTATGTGTTTGCCCAAACACCCTACTTTTGGAACTCAAGTACAAAACCTGGATTGATCAAAATCCACACTAACTTCATTGGTACAGGTGTGGGCATTTGTTATTAAATTATTTTCTAAAATAATACTTACTTTAATGACAGGATGAACATCCGCAAATACATTGCCAGAGATGAGAATTAGTTAATGCCAACAACTCCTGTCTATCTGTGTGCTCCTCTATCATTTCTAGAAGTAATCCCCACTTTGAATTTGGGGTTTACCATAGCCTGCTTTATTTTTTAATTTAACTAATAATAAAACATAATATTTTACTTATATTTGAACTTTATATAAAATAGCTTCCTATAAATAGTCTTCTGGGACTTGCTTTCTTGGCACAATATTTGTTACTAATACGCATTTAGGTGGTCCCTTCATTTTCACTGCTGTGTAATATTCAACTGTGCAAATTTTCTACAATATGTGTATTCATTCTCTACTGGATTAGTGTCTGGGTTGGTTTGAGTATGTCACTTTAACAACCAAGCAGCACAATCTTTAGATGCCTCTAGGTACATAGATAACTAAAAATTTTCTTGGGTATACAAAAGAATGAAATTACTATATCATAAGATATATACAACTGTTTAACCTAACAATATAAATCCAAGTTGTTTTTTCCAAAGTCGTTTTATCAGTCTACACATTCAACAATAAGAAATCTCTTTTATCCACAGCCAATCCAATTCTTTGTATTCTCAAATTTCTTAATTTAAACCAAGTGAATAAGTATAAAAGAGTATTTTATTTTTATTTTGTTCTCTCTTCCTTTCCATTCTGATATTAATAATTATGTTTTTTGTGCAAATCATCTAATTCTTTCTTGATTTCTGGAGCAAAATTGATTTCCAGATTATTACAGACATGTCTTAAAATTTTCCTTTTAAGTCTTTAATTTGCAATATTTTCGACAAGTTGTTTATTTCAGCCAAAGAATATCACATATTCTAGATGGGCCCCATTGCTTTAAAGTTTTTTTTCTGTTTATACAATGTATTACTTTTCCTTTCTGTGGATAAAGAGAGAGTTTCGATGTCTGCTACCTAAAGCCATGCTCAGAGTTTATGTAGCTAGTTAACTGGAGACCATGTGGGTGCTGGAATGGTTTTTCGCCTATGAAAAAAGCCACATACATTCAAGAAGTTAGCTTATTATAGCTCCTTCCTTAGGCCCCGAAAACAGTCCAAAACAACGTAGAGATTAAGTAAGTTTGGGGCTGCTTGTCTGAGAGCGCTTGCCAATTCTGTAAGAAACCCAAACGGAACTTGGCTCTTTGCACTCCTGGCTGAGAAATCAAGTCCGTGGACATCTAAGAGGCCTAGATACATCAAGACTCTCTTCGTTACAATCGAATCCCTGCTTCAGTAGTACCCGGTTAGAGCTGGTCAAAATCCAATTCACAAATTCCTGCCAAAACAGTTGGTCCTTGCTTACCTAGATGTCTGCTCAGCAATTAAAAATACTCAAGCAATCATTTAAAAAAAATAGTCGGTAGAAACTAACCATGAACCACCAAGCTCAAACTTACTTGGCACACATTTAGAACTGGCTCCTGTGATGGTCAAGGATTGTCAATCTCCGTAAGAAACACTTTTCCGCAAGTCATTCCTTGTCTACTTCTCACGATGCCTGGTTAATGCACCAAAATGTGGAGGTTTCAGCAAATCAATCAAATAAGACCTATTCCTTCCCTTCCACACTGCAGAACTAATTGAGAATAAAGCGTCTCCTGAGGGAAATGGAAAGTCAGGGAAACAGAGGCGTCCTGAAACAGTAGCTAGTAGATTAAGTGAATCTTTGTCTTAAATGTCAATATCTTCTGAGTTAAGCACGTGGTCTCAATATAAGAATAGAAGATCGGAAGTACCCTTAAATCATAAAATTTTCTGGAATCCAGGATTCCTTCATACAAACTAAAATCAAACCCTTGGGACTGACTGAGTCCTAGAAGAGAAATTAAACAATTTGTGGACAAAGTACAAGGAATCAAGAATCACACTTTGAACTAGCACAAATGAGGTCATCTTAGATATATCACCAAAAAGATACATATGGTACTTATTTCTGGGAAAAGCTGCTCTGACCTGGACATTTCCTAAAATATATGATGTAAAAACTAGCTTTCTAGGCTGAAGTGAGATATCAAATCTCCTTATCTCTGGGGAAAATAGAACCTTAGCCCTGGGAAAATGTATTCGGTAAAAGAAAAAATATATGAAAAAGTATTCTTGTGTCACATTCATTTTTATAACCCCTTTCTTACCAATTTCTGGTTTTTAGAACTTAAATTTAATAAATTAAGTTCCTTTTCCAGGCATTTAAAAATAAAAGTTATTTTCCAAATTAAAGTTATTCAAATACAAATATTGCATTTTTAAAAGAATGCTTTGCAACATTAAGTGCCACTTTTCTCATAGGTCATGTTTTCTTTTTAAGAATGCTGCAAATAGAAAAGTAAAAATAAATTGCTGTCTTGTAGCTTCTGTGCTGTTTTGAGGGGAAGAAGAAATAAGGGAGAGAGGACAAATGGAATATCCTTGATTTTAAAAGTAGATTTTTTTTTTTTTAATACAAAGCAAACTGCCTGCATTTTCAAAGGTGCTTTCCAGAAATATTTTCTTTTGGAAATTGATATTTTATTCTTCTTTTCAGGCAAGCATGGTAAACACTTTTATCTCAGCCCACATATGGAACTATTCTCACAAATCATTTCCTTGCCTGGTGTTGAAGACATCATTAGTTATATACGATGCGTCCATTAAGTGAATCAATCGTGTTAGTCAATTTTTGGCAGTAGCTCTCCTCCAGAGCTGTGCATTTGAGTCACCAGGAGTGCTCTAAAATATATACTGATATGTGGATATCGGTGCATTTTAAAATGTCCCCAGGTTGTAGGAACAAGCAGGCAGATTTGAAAAACACTGCTTCAGGGAAACCCTAGAAGAAGTATAACACTAAAACACTAAGTTTCAAAATGTGGTTCAGAAACATATGTACTTGAACAACCCTTCTGAGAATTCATATTTATTTATTCTCCTCAGAATATTAAAGTATGTGTAGTAGCTAGAATTTGGACTGGGCTTCATTGGGAAAAATGAAAAATGGACATAGGGAGATAAACCGACATATGGTAGTATACAGTGAGTCAGAAGGTGGATGAGGTAGAGATGACTCTGAATAGCCACATAATTACAGGCAAAAATGTCCAATAGTGGATGTTCGTTTTTAGCGCTCTCTTATTTTTCTTTTAAAAACTACATTTCGCCTAGTTATTTTGTGTCCTCAAATTTCGTTGTGACTCAGTGAAATAGCCCTACAAGATCCATTCCTTGCCCGAATTTACATGTGCCTGAAAAGTTCATATTCTTTCTTCCATCACCATACACCTCATTAAGATGCCCATTTTCTTCTATTTACCTGAAGATGTTAGAAGGAAAACAGGTAACTAAACTAAGCTGTACAAAACCAACTATCCCATAAACTCCCAGATTATTTATGTTCAAAAATAGACAACTTGTTAACTCAAATCAAAATCTAATTGATAATATTTGAGCTAAGGTGACCAAACAAAGTAAAATAAAATAGAATTTAGGTGGTTAGAAAACAGTTTGGGTAAGGAATTGTTCTTAAATAAAAAATATTTATTGACTATTAACTATATCCCAGGTATTAAAATAGGTAATAACGATACAGAAATGAATAAAGTATGGTCTCTGGATTTAGGAAATTTGTAATTTACTAGAAAAAATATGCAAGTAAACAGTTGCGTCAAATATAGTATAATGAATTCTCTATTGAGGATCTGTTAAAAATATTACCTGTCACATGGGAACACCTCTTGGTGGAGGAATTTCAAAGAATACCAATGATCCTTTTGTCACACCAGACAATGGATAACTTTATTTTTACATATGGATAAAATAAATGTTATGCTTGTTTGAAGGAAAATGATTAATGAAGCAAGAACAAATTTTCTGAGTTAAATATTTTTGAGAATCTGAGAACGTGTTTATTTTTACTCTCTTAAAATGAGAAGATAAAATTAAAATGTTACATATTTAGTAAAGTACATTAATTAAGCAATGTGATTTTGCCATCTTTAAATCTTTGCCATCATTTTATGTTTCCCTCTGTAACCCTTCATCATGTTTCTACTTTTAATCTTCATACAGACTCACTGTTTGAAGCTGAAAGAGAAATGGAGAAAAATATGGAAATACTGAGATGAGGGGAGACAGAGAATTCGATGACAGTGAATGGTATCTAGACTTGAAGAAGTGTGATTTATGTGGAAAGAATGTGTACTTTTCAATAAGTGTATGCATATTCATCAAATTAAAAGGCAAGTTGTCATAATAAGAAAGAGTATACACTTTACCAGTAGAAAAATTTAAGCATTCAATTTAGTAATAATAATAATAAATGGCTCCCTTTTCTGTTTTCTAAAGTAGTCTCAAAATATTATGTCTCAATCAAACATAGAGAACCTTTTTGCTGAGATATATATAAATATTTTGCGTATAAAAACACGTTTCTGTAGATACTGCTAATACAATCTTGCAATTGATTAAGTTTTTGGAGTTAATTGAATTCTCATTTAAAAAATTTTGTTACTTGAAGTATTATAATAAGATACAGATTAATACTACATAGAAAATTCTAGTATCAAAATAAAAATTAATTTTCAAGTTATATTCTTATACTTTTTTAGGTTTAATCACAGGGCTTTCTCAAATGCTTTCCTATCGTATTTACATTTTCAGACCTATTACATGCAATAAGGCAAAATGTCTAATGTATCAGATTTTATCTATAGACAATAAAATCCAAATAATGAAACAAATTATCAAAATATTATGAACAAATTTTATATATGACAGCTTTGGTCAATTCTGGTGAGGTGTTAATTATTAGCTGAGATGGTGTTCCCATCTCATGTCCTGATATGGCTCTGGAATATTATTGAAGTTCAAAGAGGCATTTTTCATTTAGTTTGGAGGAAAAGTTTCATATCATCATTATTTTTTTACGATTCATATTGAAACTTTCTTTTTCACTTTAAGTGGCTCATGGTCCTATTATCAACCTACCTCATTCAACGCATGTCTAACATTTCTAAAGAAAATGCTGAGTATCTTTTGGAAATTATAATTTTGTACCAGTGTGTCACCTTTTTTGTAATTGAGGTAAAATTTACACATGGCATACAGTGAGATGAGTTTTTATATTTTCACACATCTGAGTAACCCACCGTGGTACAAAGATATAGAAAATTTACACAATCTCAGTTGAAAGATTGCTCATGTTCCTTCCCAGTCAATCCTCACCTTCACAATTCCTCAGACAACTATTATTTGCATTTTTATCTTGTCTCCACTTCACATGAAATCCAGCAGCATGCATTCTCTTCTCTCCAGCATCTTTTGCTCAGCGTGTTGTTGATATCACCCATGTTGTTGCAAGTATAGTTTTATTGTTCTACTTTTGATGATTCAGTAGTATTTCATGTTGTTGGTCTATCACAACCAGTTTGTCCCTTACCCCTTTTCCTCTTGTTGAACATGTGGATTATTTCCAGGACAGCCTATTATGAAAAACATTTTTTCTATAAACTTTTCTGTATAAGACTTTATTTCTTTTATACACATCTTCATTTTTCTTGGGCACATCAGTATTTCCCATTTAGAGCACTTTCATAGGGGTTAAGAGCTCTCTCAATGTGGTTTTAATTTGCATTTCTGTGATAACTAATTTAATATTTTAGAGCAATAAGTTAAATGATACATATTTAGTGCATATACATGTTTACATGTTAGTGATGTATAACAGATGAAGCCAGGGTAAGGGATGATCATTAAGCACAACTTTTTGTGCATCATCAGTATCCTTATGGTAGATATCCCTCAGTTGCTGGCGTTATAATATTAGATAATGTTTGGAACTGTTACAATCAATCTGTGGAAGAGGGGAGGGCTGGAACAGTAAATTAAAGTTACCCACAGCACTGACATCGTCATTATGATGAATCAATTAGGGCAAATTACTCCTGTACTTATTACATTTTAAAATCAACTCCACTTATTTAACTTGCCTTTCAACAGGTATTCTGTTACCTGATACAGAAAGACTTTTATATTGGGGAGAAAGGTGGGAAAGAGTGGGACTTGGAGAGTCTTCATAGTTTGAGGTAGGAAAGCTGTTGTAGCAAATAGAAGACTGACCATAAGACATAAGATAAGAGCCAGACCAAGGACATCTCAGATAATGCAATGGGTTGAGATAACAATGTGAGAACCATATGACATGATGTCACAACATCATGATGAACACAAGGAGACATGTGGACCAAATATCAGAGGCTCCCCATCAATGCACTTTTCTCAGTTTTTACCTACCCTGGGAAGAAAAAGAAGGAGGAAAGCTAAGTTGACTGAGAAAACTCTCGTTTGACTATTTTTGCATTGAATTAGCATACTGGTTAGAGTTGACAGTCATGTTAGCATTAAGTTCAGGAGAAGAAATTTAGAGTTGTATTTTTGCACACATTTGTGTGCTGAGGCTTTTACTTGCTGTGTGTATTCTCATTTAGTTTTTTTAAGGTCAACTCAGACAAGCACTTAGATTTAAATCCTGTATGTGGATCCATCTATAATGAGTTTGAAATTAAATGAGCGTGTAACTCAGGTCTGCTGTAACTCAAATGCTATTACATTTTTGATGGCATCATAAAAAATGCAAACTGCCAAATTATAGTTCATGTTTAGAATTGAAAGGCCAAATACTCATGTTTTGCATGGAAAACATTAATGTAAATCCCTCCATTGTCTTTAATATTGTATGGAAAAAAAATTCTCTTTCACTCACCTTTTCACATGTGAACTTCTTGCACTTAAAATATAAAAACAGAAATAGTGATGTCAGTGTCATGGCGGAGTGAGCTTTCCCATAAACTCTTCCCCGATAAGATACAACAAAAGGAATAGTCACAGACCAACAACGGACTCCTAGACAGTGAAAAGCAAGATCGGAAAGATCTACACTGCCACATATCTGAGAGAGGAACGTGCTGGGCCCCCGGAGGAAGTGGGGAGAGGTAAGGAGAACTCCTCTCCCTCCTCATCAGATCAGCAAACCCTGTCTGCGTGGCTCCCAGAGAGGGGGGAGGGGTGGCCCTCTGTGGGGAAACCGTAACTCATCGGACTCTCTCAGCCAGTGGGAAACTCCCACACAGAGGACTCAGAACTGCTGTGGGGTACCATCAACATCTGAGCACTCCAGGAGAGCAGAAAAAAAGGGGGGAACGAGAAGCCCACCACGCCAGGGGCCCAGCGGGCAAAAGAGAGAGCCCCCCCACTCTCTGAAAGCCAGACCATGCAGCTCCGCTGACCAGACCAGATGAAGCAACTGGCGGATCGCAGCAAACAGCTGGGACAGAGCATGGGGGCTCAAATTACACAGCCGTTTCCCCCCACACAGTGGCGGCGGGTGGAAATAGCAACCAGCTATTTCGAGGATGAGGAAAAACAAAGCCAATTCAGAAACCACAATGCAAAGGTACATGAAATCACCAGACAAGAAGGAAAATGACAAGCACCCAGAAACCAACCATGAAGACACAGAAATCCATAACCTAAATGGCATAGATTTCAAAATAGCTATCATAAAAACACTCAGTGAAATACAAGACAACACAGACAAACAATTCAATGAGATTAAGAGTTTCTTCACAAAAGAGATTGATATCATAAAGAAAAACCAATCAGTGCTGATGGAGATGAAGAACACAAAGGAGGAGATCAAGGAGAATCTGGAATCTTTAAAGAACAGAGCTGACAATATGGAGGAAACAATTAGCATTACAGAGGATAGGAATACAGATATGTGCCAGATGGAAGAGGAGAGAGAACTAAGACTAAAAAGAAATGAAGAAAGTTTCCAAGAAATATCTGACTCTATTAGGAAATGTAACATAAGAATTATAGGTATTCCTGAGGGAGAATAGAGGGAAAGAGGAACAGAGAGTCTATTTAAGGAAATGATAGCTGATAACTTCCCAAATCTGTGGAAGGAGCAGGAAATACCAGTAAGCAAAGCCAACAGATCACTCAAATACGTTAACAGGCAAGGTCCACTCTATGACATGTAGTGGTAAGGCTGGCTAAAGTCAATGACAAAGAAACAATATTAAGGGCAGCTAGAAAAAACAAAAAATAATGTACAAAGGAACTCCCAGCAGGTTCTTAGCGGATTACTCAACAGAAACTTCACAGGCTAGGAGAGACTGGAATGATATATTCAAAATACTGAAAGACAAAAACTTTCAGCCAAGAATACTCTATCCAGCAAAAATATCCTTCACATATGATGGAGAAATAGTAACTTTCCCAGATAAACAAAAGCTAAGGGAGTTCATGGCCACGAGATCCCCATTACAAGAAATACTCAAGAAAGCCCTCAGGCCTGAAAAAAGAAGAGAAAGGGAATACAAAGCTTGGAGCAAGGAGAAAAATAGGTAGACAAATTCATAAAAATAGTAGATCTTTACCGGAATAGGTTAGCAATCACTTAAATACCAAAATCAAAGATCAAAGGAAGGAATTCCCCCCCAAAAAATTTAACCTCATCACTGTAAATACAGAGCCACAACACAAGATAGAATAAAGTATAACAAGAATGACTTAGAAGGGGAAGAGGAAAGTGATTGAATCGACTTAGTATAAGGAAATAGGAGGCCATCAGATAATGGACTATCTCATACACAACACTTTTTACACAAACCTCAAGGTAACCACTAAACAAATAATCAAAACAAAATCACATATGATAAGCACAGAGAAAACTAGAAGAGTCATAAGACAGAACAACCAAATTGAATTGGCAGTCTGAAACAAATGGGACAAGAAACAAAGGACATGCA